>NW_023416306.1:75259670-75953443 GCF_014176215.1 Rousettus aegyptiacus
CCACCTGGTGAAACAAGCAGTGCCAGGCAGCTGCCAGCACAGACCTCTCCCTTTTCAGTGGGACTGCTTCTAGTTATCCAGCGACAGCAGGGGCAGGTCAGTCTGCAAGAGAAACAGCAGATGCGACAAGGAGCGATGAACGTAGATCCCACGAGAACGGGCCCGCCTGACCCCAGGCAGCTGTCCCAGGGGCCTTTCACACCTCCTTCTTCACAGAGACTTTGGAGAACACGCCAAGTATCAGGCTCAGAGACAAGGCACAGACAAGCAGAGGGACAGTGGCCACGGCGGATGCTGATGTGGCTCAGTGGGAATGCCACATTTGGTGTGGCACAAGTCTCATTCATGACAAGGCCAGGGTCATGAAATTAGAGAAAATATTAATCCATCCCATCATGAGTCGAAAGCTACTCCAGTCAAACCGCCATTATGGAAATGCTTTATTCTGTCATTCATGAGAGACAAAAAACGGTCGTAGCTTCAAAGATATTTTGAGGCAAGGAACTCAAGTTTTCTTCATATTCTTTGACTGGAATTTTATCTACATATTTTTAATCCATGGTTGGGAAGCAGAGGACTGACTTAAATTATATGTAGATTTACATGGGTGGTCAGGGCCTCTAACCCCCACAGTGTTCAAGGGTCAACTGCAATTTATGTATTTAAAAACCTTTATAAGGTCTGCAATATGCTTTATAATTTTAGGATATTTTCATAGGTATATAACCTATGAGCTACTTGTTTCAAAGAAAAGGACTTTCTAAATCCTCTACTTTTAAGATCTAGCTGCTGAGAGTGAAACCACTCTGGTCTGCGATTTATCCATGAAGATAATTAGTTCTGAGGGTGGTTTTCTAAAGCAGCAGTATCCAAAGAGACAGTTACATTTGGGGAAACATACTTCTTTTATTATGAAGGATTTCACAAAAAAATTAAGGCGCCCAAGAGAGGCTTAGGGTTTCAAACAGCGGCCATCGCCATCCAGTGATGTGTGATACAAAACTCAATTCCACTTCCATGTAAAGGTGCTCCTCCACGCAGCACGAGCTCAGCAGACAGCGGATCACAGCCCACCAAACCCCAGGCCCCAGAGTGCCTCCACGGGTCAACCGGATTTATGAAAAAAAGTAAGAGAAGAGTCTATTTTTAAAAACCTATCTGCAGGTACTATACTTTCCCTTAAAAAAAAAAAAAAGTTAGCAAAGGTCTCACTGCACAAATTTTGATCAAATGAAAACGAACCTACCCATGTTCAAGTTTACCATATCTTAGTATCGATTTTAAGCATTAATTCAGCTCTACTTAGCACTATGTAATAATTCTACTTTGGTCACAGCGCAAAGTGTACACACCAGCTGAGGAGAGAAACGCCAGGAACACAGACCGCCTGCCTTCGGTTTCACTAAGAATAGTTCCGATACACAGCAGAGGCCCAGTGGCTGACCACCTACCGCCTGACTCTGGCCCAGGACACGAGGCTTCTGTCCTGCAGACTCCTTACCTGCACATACCCTAGGCACTGCCATTCCTGGGCACACTAATCCCCTTGGCGCTGCCCTCTGCTTAGGCACTTTCCACACACCAGATACAGCCCAGGCCCCTCTAGGTAAGTACCTGATATCTCAGAAGAAAGGAGGCCCTCAGGGGGCCTGTTGGGTGATGGGCCATTGTGAGGAATCTCATGGGGCCTGACTGCTGGACAGGTCATGACCCTGTCGATGGAAACATTAGTTTCCCAGGCAGAGAACCCAAAGACCCTGAGGAAAGAGCCTAGAACTTCAGGGGCTCAGCTAGAAGAGTGCTGACATCACAGGAGTGGCCCTGAGCTCTGGCCACAATGCCTATGGCTCTGCTGTGTCAGGATGCCCTGGCCTTGAGAAGTGGGGCAAGGGGAGGCAGGAGGAGGGAGGTACCAAGCTCCCAGACCTGGGGACCCTTTCTTGGAGCTATAGGGTCCTGAACACTCAGCCCCCTTGGCCCAATGTGGTTGTGGCTGCTTCCTGCCCAGAGGTATCCCTGGGTCCCTGTTGCCATTTTGGCCACCATAGCAGTCCAACGCTTTCTGCTTCTAGCTTTCCTCCCTGGGCCTGCACTAAAACCCCATTGAACTGTGGCCTCAGATAGCAATAAAACACCAGGCTCCTCCTGGAGGACAAAGGACTGGGGGATGGCCAGAGGAGGTAGCAGTGACTACCTCTTGTAGGAGGCCATCACCAGAGAGGGTAGATGTGGGCAACACCCATGGTGAGACTGGCAGTACCTTCCCCAGTCCCACGGCTGTGTTTAAATGCCTCTTGTCCCCCTGGACACGCGTGGCCAAATCGTGTGGATTATGGACAGACTGTCACAGGTGAGGCTGCTGGGCTCTTGTGTTATTACCACCCCTTGCCCTGACCAGGGCACCACAGCACCTGGATGTCTTTCCCTCCCCTGCTGGCCACAGCCTCTGGCTCTCGACTTGGTTTACCTCCCTCGTGTGGGCTGAGTCAAGGTGGGTGAGACAAAGGCGGGAGCTGCCCAGTGCCCACCCATAGCTCCACTGAGTCAGAAGGAGCAACTTCAATTTCAGTCTGTGAAGTGCAAACGGCTATGGGAGGAGCACTGAGCCTCCCTTGCTGGGTCCAGCAGTGCAGGAGGAATTACAGGGAAGCCAGGAAGCTGCAGGGTCTCAGAGGAGTGAGGTGCTCTCAGCAAGGGAGGTGAGGGGCAGGAGCCTGCCTGGAAGTCACCTCTGCCACTGGATGGAAATACAGAGTCCAGGGTTAAAAACTGGAAAGAAATGAGTTTCATTCTATAAGTACCACAGCAAGCAAAGAATCAGGACACATCCATCTCCGAGTTGAGCTACCCTATCAGTACACGTGCAGGCGTTATGGTTCCAAGTGAAAACAGATCAGACCACCGAACACAGACACTGGGTCAATAGTGGGATGTGGTTCATGTGCACCAGGCAAACCCTGAGCCTGAAGTGTGCCAGGCATTGTATGCAACCCTTGGAGGACAGCCATTGACACATGGCCATTCCCCATGTCTACATGGCTGGAGATATCCATGAAAACAAGCTTAAGGGCAGGCAGACGCCAGTCCTGCACCAGCACCAGCTACTCTCTGTCCTCCCCACTCCTCCCCATGGGGCCTGCTCCCTTTCCTCCTCCCACAGGGAGGCTCCTGGTTCACCCTCCACTAACCCCAGAACAGACATGCTGCAGTCCAGTTGTTCCTGCAGAGTCTCCAGTCACACAGGTGTCTGTGAGACAAATGAGTCTTCTCTGCCAAGTACATCCTGGGCTCCACCTGCCCATGACTGCCACCTGTGAAGCAGGCTGGGCCACCAGTAGCAGCCAGAGGAGGACCTGCTTGGGGTGCAGAGTGACGAGACAGCCCCAGGCCTGTAGCACCTACACCTGCCTACCCCACCCTACCCCCATCCAGCTAAGGCTGGCTTCCACATATGAGTCTGTTAGCTGTCAGTCCTGGGTGGGGCCGAGTGAACCTCAAGGTACACCTTCACCTGCAGGGTGGGCAGGGTTAGAGCCTAAAGAGGGTAAACCTTGAACTTACTGCGCTCCCAGAGTGGGTGGGGCCAGTTCAGCTTGGGCAGCAAAGCAGGAGCTCAGGCACAGAGGGAGTTTGGGTGACACAGAGTGTTGCCACCCAAGGAGCCTGAGTCAGTACCCGGCTAATAGCTGAGGGCAGCCAAGGTCAGACATGGGGTACCTAGACACAGCAACATTTGCACATGCCAAGGGGACACATACCCCACTATATACATGCACCCCCAACATGCAAACACATCCTACCATGTACAGAGTAAGAACACCCACTCTGGGATGAAACCCACATAGTGGCATGTCCCCAATACAATGGTGGAGCCAGTACAGTGTTATCTTTTTCCTCTACCCTATGATAAACTTGCTCGGTTTAGTGCCTTATTCCTCTGACACTACTATTTCACTTGTTTAATAACCTTTTAAAATTCTACATGCACAGAGGAGAAATTGCACAGTGTGTCCTATTTCACCTGGCCCTCCCTCCCATTTCCACCATACCTTCCCCACCACTGCCCCTGGCAACAGAGCCATCGTGCATCCACCCCAATCTTCCTCTGTCCAGGAGCCATGAGAAGCATGTCAACATGCACATGCGGTCATGAGTGCATGCAGAAGAATGCTCCTATAACATCTCACAGAGCACAGCTGGCAAGTGGGGCTTCTTCACCAGCTACCGAAACACACTACTCAGCTGTTATCGATACGATGTTGGAAGCCAGGCTACTGGGATGGAATGGAGGATCCCCAAAGAGAACCAGTTTACATGAGACCATAACATACTAGAGTTGAAGTTGAATTCACTGGCCAAAGAATGGATTATCAAAGTTAGTGCTGGCACACTAGAAGGAAATAAAATTGGACTTTCCTCCCTCAAACACCTTCTTCCATATTAGACATGCTCAAGAGCTCAATTCAAGTACACGAAACAATAAAATGCCTGATAGGAAATCCAGAGACAGCTGTGTCATCTTCTTGACAAACACAGGTACCCAGAAGTCATAAAGATGGCAAATGACACATTAATAAAAGTAATTAGCAAATAAAAGAATTGGGAATAAACGTTTTCAAGGCAGAAGAGAACCATCAATATCTGCAACAAGTAAATAGATGAGAGAAGGAGAGACAACCTGAGAGAAACATGGGCAAACAACACAAATATGCAAGTCACATATGGAAGAATGCAAACTGATAGGGATCTTCGAGCAAAGATCCTAAACTCACCAGGATTCATACACACATCAGGTAATGAAGCTGCAACTCTGCCCTCCCAGAGAGATAAAGTGGAAAGACTCCTTGCACCCAGTGCTGAAGGAACGTGCAGGAATCAGGGCGCATGCACAAAAGAACAAGCTGTTAGATCTTTTTGAAAACTGATCTGGCAAGATATATGAAACAAAGAAGTACACGCCCTGGCCCAGCAGTGCCATGCACTGAATAATGCCCTGTGCATGTGGCCAGGGTATTTACGGTAGCACTGTTTATACTGGCTGTGTTCTTTTCCTCTGGCAGCTCTAACAATCGACCACGAACTTGGTGGCTAACAACAGAAATCTATTCCCTCACAGTTCTGGAGGTCTAAAGTCTGAAATTAGTTTCACTGGGCTGAAATCAAGCACAGCCCACTCCCTCCAAAGGCTCTGGAGGAGAATCCTTCCTGCCTCTTCCAGCTTCTGGTGGCTGCTGGCATTCCTTGGTTTTGGCCACTGTATTAGTCAGGGTCCCCAGAGAAAGAGAATCAATAGGACGTGGCTAGAGAGAAAGTTTTATTATAATGAAGCAGATCACGAGATCATGGAGGCTGACAAGCCCTGAGATCTGCAGTGAGCAAGTTGGAGACCCTGGAGAGCTAACGGTTTAAGTTTCAGCTCTAGTACAAATCTGAAGCCAGGAGAGGACTAATGTCCCAGCTCAACGGCAGCCAGACAGAGGGAGGAAACTCTCTGCTCTATTCGGGCCCTCAACTGATTGGATGAAGCCTACCCATAATGAGGAGAGCATCTGCTTTACTATCTACAGAATCAAATCCTAATTTCACCCAGAGACACCCTCACGGACACATCTAGAATCATGGTTCACCAGGTATCTGGGTGCCCTGTGGCCCAGTCAAGATGACACATAAAATCAGCCATGACACTCACATCACTTTAATATCCGCTTCCATCTTCACATCACCTTCTCTTCTTGTCTTTTAAATCTCCTCCTGCCCCCATCCCATAAGGTACCAATGATGGCATTTAGGGCCTACCAGATAATCCAGAATCATCTCCCCATCTCAAGATTCTTAACTGAACCACATCTACGAAGACCTTATTTCTAGATAAGGTGACACTGAGAGGTGTCAAGTTAGAACCTGCCTTCTTTGGAGCCATTCTTCAGCCTCCTACCAGGGACTGAAAAACCGATCCTGGAGCCCGAGTGGCTCCAAGGTGGGCCAATCGAAGTTCATAATGGAGTACTGTCTGGTTAGTAATCAACTCCCCCTCGCCCTGCCCCCACCAACTACGACCAAGACAACAGGACACACGATCTCATTTCCATAATGAACTGGGCCTCTCAGGTTTAAGTGAGGACAGTGGGCAAACTATGCTGCCTATAGCATTTTCCTGCAAAAATGAGTGCCCTCCTTTGACTCACACCATGTGAGCCGTTCCTGACCGTGGGTCACCACGCCTTTCCAAAGAGGCAGCACAAGGAAGTGATGAAGGCAGGATGAGTGTTCCTACGAGGCTTGCACAGGAGGAGGGGGGCACCCCTTCCTAAACCCACCTCCTGGTCCCTAAACCACATTGCTGGAGTCCTAAAGCCTAGCAGTGGCCCAGCATAGGGGGCTCTGCTTCGCCCACACCTGCTCCTGCCTCCAACTGCCTTAGTGCCCAGCCACTCAGAGTACACCACTGGGCTCAGCTGGGGTGCACCCCAAGTCTTGCATCCCTGCCCATGCAGCTGCCACCCATCCGAGTCTCCCATCTTCTCCTTCCCACGCAACTGCCACCTATCCGAGTCTCCCATCCATCAAGAGCCATCTCACCTGAGTGGCCGGGAGGCTGCTGGAAACCACACCGCTCTCCACCCTTGTATGCCTCTGTCCTTATCCCTCCAATCTCGGGGGAGGTTCCCACTCTGCGTCCTGCACAGCCAGTCTCATCTAATCTGATGGATATATGAACGAAGACCATTCCCAGGTGAGGTGGCCCATCTTCTACCCTCTGGGAGACTAGATGCTCTGGCCAGGACCGCCCCCCGCCCCCCACCCCCGACCTGGGACTGGTCCTCAGATGCCTCCCCAACTCCAGGGCCTCATCCCCACTACACTTCACATAGTGCCAAGCCCCACTGCCCATCTCCCAAGGGTGGGATGCCTCCTAGACAGCCTGAAGGGAATTGGCCCATATATAGATGCCCGCATCCTTCCAGGTGCTCAGCCAAAAGCTCAGCACATCCTCAACCCCCACTCCACCCTACCCCAGGCCCGACATGGCAACAAGTCCCCACAGCTCCATCTCCCAACAAACACCTGACTGGGCCACCCTGCACCCTGGCTTGCACTACCACCTTCTCCAGGATTACCCTGCAATCTCTTAAAAGGACTCCCAGCACCCCTTCTACAGTCCATTCTCCCCAGAAACCTGAAGCGCTTCCCAAACCCTCAGTTTCCACATCAGCATCTCTTAGCACCAAAAGGCTCACATCCCCCTGGCCCACCTCCCAACACCCAAGACCCGGGCCTGCCTGAGGGCCTTTGCATCTGCTGCTCCTCTCCTCTACAAACTCAGGCCCAGCTCCTGTCTTTTCTCAACCAATTGCCCTTTCTCGGTGAGGCCTCCTGCTGTCCCTTCTCCTCCTGAGTTCTCTCTTTCACATCCATCACATCTCGCTCCTCATGCCTGATTCCACTTACGGTCTATCTTCCCCGACACTAGAATGCTTTTTCCATGTGGAGGTCCCGGTGCCCACAGTATGCTGGGCACAAGGAGGGAGTTCAGGACAATGTGGAGAGATTGGCCTGAACAAACCTGTCCCTTCCCTGGTGTCATGGGAGAACTGAGGCTTGCTGACCTAGACCACGCCATCCCAACTAGAGGGTGGGGCCACCCTGTGGGCCACAGCCCCACCCGGACTCCATGTGTGCAGTCACAGACAGCAGCAGGGAGATCTGAAACCCTAGGCCTGTGCAGAGATGAAATGAACCAGGCGCACCAGAAAGTCATTTAATAAAAGGCTCATTTCACTGGCTTCACCCGTGTGCATGACAGCATCACCACATGCCTACTCTTTTCAGAGAAAAATGGGCCTTTGTGGGCTATAAATAGCCTGGCCAGATGTGGGAATGCCTGTGAGTCTCTTCCCAAGACTCTGCATGTGCCCCACAGCTGCAGGAATAGCAAGACCCCAGAGGAAGTGACTGCAGGTCAGACAGGAAAGGGTTAACAGGCGGTGCCTCCTCCCACTGGAACAAGGCAGTATTTCATCAAAGCCATGTAGCCATGCAGGCTCTGCTCACCACCACCGTATGCAGGACATGGTTGCAAGTGGAAAACCAGGCTGCAGACGCACTGCATGTCTCTTTATGCACAGGAAAAAGGGAGACAGATGCCTGGACAACAGGAAGTCTTTCACGGAGGAGCACACTCACAGAAACAGAGTGCTGGGTTCCCTGTGCAGGAGAAATGCAGTCTGAGCAGGGCACTGTGTGTGATAAGGCCCAGAAGTCTGTTAGTAATTGTCTGCAGAAATGCAAAAAACAAGAGCACTTACCGCAGATTTAAAGGTATTCTCAGTGCCTCCCAACCCATGGTCCGGGCCTTGACAGAAGGGGGAGCTCAAATGCAGAGGGCGCCAAAGAACCACCTATATCTGTGCTTCCAGCAAAAGCACTGGGTAGGTTGTACATGCTAGCCTCACGTGTGATTTCAGATGTTCCTAGAAGTCACGTTCAGAGACTAAAATCAACAGATGACATCTAAATACCACGTTTTATTCAACCCAATACAAGTCCAAAGAATAATCATTCGAGACATAAGTAACAGAACCATGAAGAGACTATTCCACAGCCCCTCTGAGTCTGGGCCTTGGCCTCCTGCCTGCTGTGTGTTTACACTCGCAGCACCACTGGGCTCTGACCAGACACATGTGGACTGCTCTGGCCCTGGGTGGAGACAGCACAGCAGTGGGGAGCGCGGACCAGTAGCATCACCACATGCAGCATCTCCATGTGTGGCTCTGGTACAGGAGCCAGTGTGAGTTCACGTGTGGCTGTAAGTGTGGAAGCCTCCTATAACTACGGAAGAATGTGGCAAGGTAAGAGTTGAGCAACTGTTATGGATGAAGGTCCTGGATGGCAGACCTCTGCTCATGTCAGTCCTGGCTCCTCGGAGACCCGACCTCAGCAGGCAGACAGAACACCAGCACCAGTGGGTGTCTCTCATGAGGGACTGACCTGAGGGCTGGCCCCGGGGCGGCTGGACAGTGCTCGGGCTCTCTGTCCTGTTATAGCAGACCTGCTGCTCCTGTCATGTAATTTGGATCAAAGATCTCACACAGGTCGGCATTAAGGATAAAGTTGTGTGTGTGTAGTTTTTACATCAATGAGTCATGAACTTTCTGTCTCTCATGCTAGTGTTTGCAGACTAACAGCTCGGACCACTCACCATTGGTTAGCACCTACAGGACCCTGACCCCAAGTTGGGTGGTCCTGGGTGGCTGTCTAGGAGACAGCTTCAAGCGCGACAACGAGGCCTTCTGGCATATGCAGAAGTAATTTTCTTTTTAGTGTGGTTTAATTAAATCTATAGTCATCCTACTCTCAGAGCTGCAAGACAATGATGGCCGCTTGACAAAATTAAAGCATGCTGCCTACAGACGAGCACCCCATCTCACGCCCATGGAACTCCCTGCTGCTGGGGGCCACCCTGGCATCGGGCAGCACACATGTGACACACACTTGGTAAGATGAAGCACTGGAATGTTAAAGACCAGGCAGCACCAAAACAACAGCACTCAGAGTAGTTCCCTTTCTGAACTAAAATTCTTAGCATAAGCCTATTGGGCTTTAAGAGTTTGAGTCTTAAGAGAAAAGAATCGCGGTGAAACATAAAATTATATCCTGTTCCTCTCCAGCTCCCCAGATGGACAAGCATGTGAACCCTATCCTGGGAAGCCGCAGAGCCCCTCTGTGACCTTCCTGTTCGGTGCTTTGGGGAGGGTCACTGGCAGGCGATGCCAGTGGGCAACCCCCAGCACCATCCGTTCCTGGAGGCCAGGCCTCCTAGACCACCTGGTCCCTGCTCTCACAGGAGCACACGTGATCCCAGTGGTCAGCTACTTGCAGAGGCCATACTTGGTTCACACAGTGTCCCCAGGACTCTCATCATAGATGCAAATGGGCCCGCAGTAGTGATGGAAGGATGAACCTGCCCTGTCCCCACGTGGGGAACCCAGTGACACATTTCCACATGAATCACTTCAAAGTGGAAAAGGTGACCCCTTAAATGAGCTGGGTTTTCCATTTCAATGCAAGTTCTAGAATATATTTTTTATCTTCCTAAGCACTTCCTTTTAAACTGCCTTTTATAAGCACATTATTTACACTGTGAAAGGTAAAGCCATGGGGAGCTTCCTGACATGGGAAGGTTGTGGAGGGCTCCCGGGGCTAGGTGAAGGAGCACAGTGGCCAAGAGCTCAGGGACCAAACACTAAAAGCTCTCTCTCTAAAAACATCAGTCATCAGGATGGGCTTTCTTGAGAGGAGGTAGTAACCGACATATCCTATGCACTGAAAATAAAAGTCTCTCCTGGAAACTCCCTCTAATGCAGACACATCTGCACAAATGTCTGGGATGAGCTGCAGGTGACTACAGGTCTAAAGTGGCCATGTCTCCTCCCAGCTCTGGGTATGACTAACAGGCACACCCCCAGACAGCACCCTCACACCTGACACTTCCACCACCCTTATCACTGCCACATCCAGAGCTGTCAGGAATGGTCCTGGCCATTTCCCCACCTCTTCTGAAAGCTAAATTCTTAAGCTGCTGGCCCCTAGTCCAAACAAAGAGATCTCTGCAGCCCTCTTCTCTTCTGGGTTAATCACAGTGAGTAAATTCTATAGAAGCTTGATAAGTGGCCCGGGTGGCCTGAGCTGAAGACAGTCTCTCCTGGGTTACAGCAAGCACCTGGGAACAGCAGGTGCCTAGGGACGCTCAGTCGGAGCTTCCAATCCCAGCTTAGGTCTGACCGCCACTTATAGCTGCTACAGGATGTGAGGCTGAAGGACCAGGCACTCAACATGCCTCACAGGTCATTGACTCTATATAGGGAGCAGCACTGAAGGCAGTGATGGATGGAAAGCAAGGAAGCTTGGAGCCCGCATTCATGCTAACACTGGGTAATGGCCTGAATCAGCCCAGACTCCTTCCCCTATGGCCTGGGGATGCCGGTGCTGACCACTGGACAATCAACCTATGGGTCTGCGCCTCCAGAATCGCCTCATAGGGCCTTCTGCCTTTGCCACATGAAGCACCTGTGTCCTCTTGTGGCCGCAGCCCTCCCCATCCAACCCCCACCGCCTCCCAAAGTAGACTGTGAATACTCAGGCAGAGCTTTCTGAGACCCATCTTCCCTCTCTGCTCTGGAATTACCTGGTGCCCTCAGGGTACGGAACAGTTGGAGCTACTGTCTGATGTGGGGGACTACCTCCCACAAAAGCTGCTCAGGAGTCAGCTCTAAAAGACCCACACTCCACAGGCAGACTGCATCCCATACCTGATGATCGGTGCTATGGACGCAGTTCTTCATACCTTCTGGTGATGGTAGAGTCTGAGAAAGAGTGAGAAAAGGGGATAGTTAACTAGGCAAACTGTAAGCCAGAATCCCTTACCCATCCAATTCCAGCCCGCCCCCTCCCTCCAGACTAAAGGGCTTGGATACTCAACAGACCAAGTCACAGGGTGCAGCTCACCTGGCCAGGTGTGACCAGATGCAGCATCAGCATGAACTGGGAGCAGAGCATGCTGTCTGCACCCCGATTCCGTCCACACCCCTCCTAGGCCCCGGTTCATGTGACACCTGAATGCTGAGTGTGGGTTCTTGGGGACACTGAGGAAATCAGGGAAGGTCAAGCTTTGCCGGTAATGATGTGGGTGATAATAAAGTCGGAATACAGAATAATCTGTTTGCATAAAGCTTCCAAATTGGTTCCTAATTTAGAATCAGGTAGTAAGAAAACGCTGGCATTTGAGCTTAGCATCTTAATAACACTTAAGTTTTAAAATAAATTCTGGTCTTAAAAACTAATATCAGAGAAGGAAGAAGGGGAAGAGAAGGAGGTTTGTCAAAGGAAGAAAAAATAATAAAGAAACCACAAACACAGGAATTTGTGAGGGTTTTTAATAACCTCAAAAGAATGGCAGGCCTACTACACCCTGGATAGCTCTCGGGCTGCAGAGAAGTGTGAACATCAAGCAGAGGAAAACTTTGCAAGGGCTCCTTCCTCCCCCCGCCCAGGCTTCTGGCCTTCGTGGGGAGGCAGTGAGCAATCCAAGCCCACTAACAGAGTCCTGGTGCAGCTCCTGCACAAACCTGCAAATAGCCAGTACTCTCCATTTCTTTCCCCAGATTGGCTCTGGTGCATCTACTCTCCTTCCCCAGGCCCTCTGGACTCACTACCAGACTGAGCCCTCAGATGCCCACCTGAGAATGGGCCAGCCTCTGAGGCACATCCTCTGATTTATCACTTCCTTGCTCCATCCTTCATCTCATAGCCCCCAACATAGGTCCTTGTCAACACCTCCCCACAAAGGAAACCCCAGTTTGCTTGGCCCTCCACATGCCTGCCGATCTCATGGCCACATAGCCCCATTACGGTCCCCTCCCTCCCCCTTGCAATGATCCTCTCTAATAAAGCATCTTCTTACTATATCCACACTTGTTCTTCACTTGGCAACTGATGAGACTTGAAGCCCCAAACACATGACCCAATGGACAGGTGAAACCTTTGATTTCCACCTTCCCTACAACACTGATGCCAGTAGCAACAAGCAACCATCTGATAAGACGTAGAGTTGTTTTATCTTTGTGTATACTTACATAATGAGAGCCCTGTTTCTTTACGAAATAGATTTATTTGTAAGATGATGAAATGTATTAAATTTGAAGGAGTGAAAATGCCCTGAAATACCAGTCTACAGGAAATAACGAACGCCTATCATTCAAAACTACAAGCCAACGGCACTGAGTGAAAGCTGTCCACAGCCATTTACAGGAGCACCAACGGCCTACTGAGGTGAAAATTCACACCAGCCATCTTCCATGCAACCATCCAGTCCTCTTCATACAAGGGTTCATCTCTGTTCAACGGGGCTACTGGGGGGATAGGGAGGGCTTTTCAGAATCAAATCTTGACCTTTCTCTTTCTGCTCAAGGTCACAAACACTTGTTTTTTGCTGCTAATTTTGGCAAGCAGGGATGAGGTCCTTCCTCACATGACTGTGAGAGTGGGAAAAGCCAGAGTGACCAAAGGCAGGTTTCAAACCTGCCGGTTCCACTGGAGTGAGCCCCATCCCACAAGGAGCCTGGCTAAGGTTAGTTATAGGTTCAACCTCCACAAAGTGGAGGCTTTAAACAAAAACACATCTCCTTCTTCTGGTGCTAGGGGGTCCGCAGCCCCCTGGGGACCAGCAAGGCTATGTCCCAGCCATCACCAAGGGGATCAAAGCTGTTCTATGGGTGAGGGTTCTGCTCCCTGTGGAGCTGACGCTGACAACTATAATGCAAGCCTGTTGGCTCCAAATTGAATGGGATTTCTTTCTTTGTTCAATGGATCTCTGTTCTTGGCACTGTGCCCTCTCCACAGCTGTAAACATCTCACATGCTCAACTCAACTCATCTCAGCTCAACTCACTGCAGCCCCAGACACGTGCACATTAATCAGGGCTCACAGTGCCAGCCCTAGAAGATGACCTGTTTTCAACAGATCACCCGGGAGCCCCCATTCTGGCAGAGACAAACTGGGGACACCCATGTGTGAAATGCTCACCCTGCACTCTATGACCAGATTCCCACTCTCTAAAAAGAACCTCAGCCCACCGCATGCCATGGAGGTCAGACAGAAGGCGGCAACTTGGCACTGCCCAGTGGGGAGGGCTGGTGGTTCAGCCAAGGGCAAGAAGGTGGTTAGAAAGTCATTTTAAAAAATTAATGTGTGTTAAAATGTTATTTAACTCATTCATGAGAAACCGATGAGATGTTACGATCCCTTCAAAAAAGAAGTCAAAGAACAAAAAAATGATACAGAGTTGGCTGGGGGCGGAGTAACGGGGGGGGGGGGGTGACGACCTAATGGAACAAAGTTTCCTTTCTGGGGTGATGAAAATGTCTTAGAACTAGACAGAGGTGGTGGTTGCACAACACTGTGAATGCACAAAGTGCCACTGAGTTGTTCACTGTAATGTGGTTAACTGTTACGTGAACTTCAGCTCAATTTTTAAAAATATATGGAATAAAGGAATATTGAAAGGAATTTCCAACTGGCTTTTTCCAAGGGAGGCAGTCAATTCCCCCGTCCACTCCCCCTCCCCTGCCCCACCAACACACTGGACAGAACTCTACATGTCTACAGAGAGGGTTGTCTGCATGCCTGTTGTCTACAACCTAGAGAGCTCTAAGATAGACAAACCCCAGTCTCCTATTCAATCTCCTATTCAAAGGCCACTCACTCTAAAGTCCAAGGTGGAAAAAGGAGAGGGGGGAGCTGAGATTTAGGAGAAAGGGGGAGCTGGGACCATGTGATGGAGGCAGGATGTGATGAAGAGTGAAGTGGTGTCCAGAGGGGTCCTGTGCTTCCAGAGGGGAGCAAGGCAGTGGGAGAACTAAGGAGATGGGATCAAGGAGGACACTGGCCCCTGACAGAGAGTAGGAAACTGAGGTCCCAAGCATCACCGTCCAGCACGAGGCCCAGCGGTCTCAGCAGCCCCTCACGGTGTTCTCAGCAGTGCTACAGCTGCCTGGGGCATGCACCAAGGGACCAATACATAAAATGCTGACTAATATGACAAAAAAGATGCCCTTTCACGCAGACAAAAAATGACGACACTCAGGTCTGTGAAAAATAAGGAATGGTGATGCCAATTCACTTTCAGAAATGCCTTTTCTTTCTGCCAATGTAGAATTATTTCTAGACCTCTTTGAACATCTCTCGGAACCACTAACGTCAGAGCGGGGCTGCTCGGGACTGCTCCTTTGTGAATAAAACACTGCTCTTGGAAGCCCAGGGTCTCCACACACACAAGACCCCTTTCTAGTGGGCGTGCACCTGCTCAGATAGGCTGAGCCTGTGCAAACCATTCTTCAGAGGTCACTGGTGTGACCGTTCCTCAGAGGGCCACGCTTACCTGAGTGCCTGCCTAGGGATTAGCGAGGTCGCTTCTGTCCAGAACACCTAGAGTGCCATGTTGAGAGCATGCGCTTCCATCTGCATGGGGCCACGCTCAAGAAACATTCGTCTTGAAGCCCAAGTTAATCACATGCACACACACTCCTCAAAGACAGCCAGACAGCACCCTTTCACTGTGACTAATGTGGCTGATCAATACTCAAACGGTCAGTCCCCTATAAGGCACATGTGAATACTGTCTGCATGCCCAATGGTCAGTGCTGCCAGGGGTGCTGTCAGCTGAGTTCTGTTCACTGGCGATGGTGACTGCCAGGTTACAAGGATTCTCACTGCATTCATGTGACAATGACAAATGTGAGCACCACATCAATTGCCAGAACCTTGTGAGTACCACATCAATTGCCAGAACCTTCTGCAAGGATGCCGCTCCATTTCCACTGCCCTCTCATTACTGTATAACTATTAGGTTCTAAGCTATAAGCTCTAGAAAGGATGGCTCCAGGAGTGTTTATTACTCTTTTATAAGCAGTCAGAACGGAAACAAAATGTCAGCAACCTCCTAGAAAGAAAATGAATGATTAATTTGTCACAGCTGAAAACCCTCCATGAAGAGCAGCAGGGACTGTTCTCTGTTGGGCCCCACCAGTGCCCCATGCCTGCCTTCCTCCTGGTGGCCATGCAAGGTCATGGTCACAGAAACCTCTTCCTGGACAAGCATCTCAATGCACTTTTACACCTTCTCAGTTCAGCTGCCCATCTTCTGAGACCTTGTCCCACATCAGCATTTGGTTCCTAGAACTGAGCCCCAAAGACGATGAGGGCTTCAAGTGCTGAAAGAATGTATAGCCCAACTCACTCAGTGGCGGGGCTGAATTTAATTTCCCTTCTTCCTGTACCTACTACAGTAGATATGTGTGATTTTTACAATAAGGGGGGAAATTGCACCTAAAAAGGTCATGAGTCCTATCAATTGTTGCAAGGATATGACTGCAGAAAGAACACCCCACACCCCACATCTGGAAGGAGCCTGAGCTGTCCTGCCACTTGGTTTTGGAGCCACTGCATCTCATGCACACAGCCTGCAATAGACAAGCAGTGCAAGGAAAGACTGAGCTGCTACAGGACAGTGAGACGAGCAGCAGCCAAACCAACTAGGTGGTCATCGTGCCAGACCTGGTCATCCAAACGACTCGCAATCACCTGGAAAGCCCCATGCCCAGCTGCACCAGGGTTTGCACAGGACGGCACTTCATTCTACCTACACAGGGGCTTCCAAACCCTTCTGCGTTTGCAAAGCCTATTTTCCTTCTGCTGCTCACAAATCCCTTTCCTATTCTAAAGCCCAAAGTGACACAGATATTTTAATTAAAGGAAGCAAAATTAATCTTGCTTGAAGAATTACTAAACAACTGTGACGTTTTCCCTCATACGGGAAGATGCCACAGCATCAAAGTGAGGAACTGCTATGGTCTGACTGTCTGTGTCCCTGCAAACTCGTGTGTTGAAATCCTAACCCCAATGTGATGGGGTCTGGAGGTGGAGGCTTTAGGGGGTGACTCGGACATGAGAGTAGGGCCTCAGGGATTTGTGCCTTACACAAGTGACCCCCAGAAAGTCCTCTCGCTCCTTTTACCATGGGAGGAAACACTGAGAAGTCTGCAACCTGGAAGGAGGCCCTCACGTGACCATCTTGCACCCTGATCTCAGATTTCCAGCCTCCGGAACTCTGAGACTAAACGTGTTGTTCATAAGCCGCCCAGTCTGTGGTATTTTGTTGCTGAACTGTGAATTGGCTAAGACAGGAATCAAAATCCACAGCTCCTGTCATTCTAAAAATGTCTACTTTGGGTTCACAAGGAAGATAGCGTATCACAGAGAGGGACATACTATGTACTGTCCTGAGCTCCACCAGATTAACAATCTCTGCTTAAACCTCTGTTTGAAACATGCCTCTTCATTTGGACTTATTTACCAGGATTTGTAAGGTGAGCCAACTTGTGCCCTTGATTGGAAATAGATGAAACATAAATAAGTTAGTACGACACATGCCACTTGGAACACTCTCCTTAAATGTCATGAAAGGAGGAGAATCTCTTCCAGCCTTCAGGGAGATTCACCCAGTGTGAAACTGGCAGCAACCTGATGCTTCTGGAAATACCTGAAGACCTGCAGGTAACTGGGGTACCGCATATCAACTTTCCACCCCTGGGCACCAAACGCTGCTCTAGTGGCTTAAAAGCCCTAATGTTCTTCCTGAAACAGCTCATTTGTAACTCCCTGGGGATACCTTGTGAGTCCAGGGAATCCAGCCTACGGAAGGAAATGCCCTCAGCTGTGCTGATCACCCTGCTCCAAAGGCTGCACGAAACACTAGTTCTAATCCACTCCCACTCCCGCTATCAGGAGAGACAGCTGTTACCACTGAAGACCCTTAGACACCAATGGATAATAAGGGAGCACTGTAAACATCTCTGTGCACGCTCAGCAACTTAAGAGGGATGATCCAATTTCTCAAACATCATAAACTTCCAAACTCACCCATGATGAAATAGATAACATGAACAATGCTGTAATTATTAAAGAAATCGAATTCACAATTAACCTTCTGAAAAAGACATCTTCAAGCCCAGATGGTCTTACCAGAATATTCTTCTGACCATTTAAGAAATAACAATTCTAAACATCTTCCAGAAAACTTTGGAAGAGGAAAGACATTTTCCAACTTCAATGTAGCCAGCATCATCCTGAAAGCAAAACCAGACAGAGACAGCACAAGAAGACTGCAGACCAACATACCTCATGAACACAGACACAAAAACCCTCAAAAAAATATTAGCAATTTGGACCCAGCAATATATATAAATGCTATCCCACAACCAAATGGAAGGCAAGCCAAATGTGCAATCTGCAATAATCATTACATGTAATCACACGTTAACAGTCTACTGAATAAAAATACACAAACATATCAATTTATGCAGAAAAAAACATTGGAAAAAATTCAGCATCCACTTATAGTAAAAACTCTCAACAAACTCAATAGGAGCTCCCACATCTGGTAAAGGACATCTGGAAGAAACCTACAGCTAATATGATATTCTGTGGTGGGTGACTGATTGCTTTCCCCTGAGGCCAGAGACAAGGCAAGGATGTCCCCTCTCACTGCTTCTATACTGGAGGTCAGGCTAGTGAATGAGGCAAGAAAAAGATATAAAAGGCATACAGATTAGCAAAGAAAAATAAAACAGTGTTTTTAGAGACAACACAATTGCATATGTAGAATATGCCATAGGGAATTTTCAGGGAATCTGCCAAAACAAACAAACAAACAAACAAACAAACAAAAAACGCTTAGAACAAAAAAGTGAGTTTAACAAAGTCACAGAATACAAGATTAGTAATGTATGTATGATCTGTCATCTTTCTACTCTATTAACATTTGTAAAATTGATAAGTGAAACTTCGACAACAATTAAAATGTAATGTTCTGTGAAAGATCCTATTACAAGAATTAAAAGACAAGCTACAAGCTGAGAAAAAATATTTGCAAATAGCATAGCTAACAAAGAATTTGTATTCGAAACATGAAGAACTCTTAAAACCAACAGGAAGAAAATAAACTGCTCAATTAAAATATGAGCAAAATACTTGGACAGACATTCACCAAAGTGGATATATGGACAGCAAACAAGCATATGAGAATGTCATTAGCCACCAGGAAATACAAATTAAATCCACAGTGAGACACACATTAGAATGGCTAAAAAAACCTAATATCAAGTATAGCTGAGGATGTGAAGCAAACAGAACTCTCACATGGTGAGAATGTGAAACAGGATAGCCAGTCCAGAGAACACACACCCACTATACAATCCAGCAACCCCACTCCCAGGTATTTGTCCTATAAGGACAAGAAACCATGTGTTCACAGAAAAGCCTGCAAGGGAATGTTTATGGCAGCTCTATTCAAGTTTACAGTGGAAGAATACTCAACGGTCAAAAGAACCAAGTGTTGATAGAGCAAAAGCTTGAATGAGTACTAAAGGTATTATGCTGAGTAAGAGGCCAACCTCGAAATACTACCTACTTCATGACTCAATTTATAGGACATTCTTGAAAAGGTAAATGACAGGGATGAAGAGCAAACAGCAGTTGTATGTGGTTAAGGGTGAGGGGAGAGTGAACACCTAGGATAATATAGGAAAGGTTTTGTGGGATGGAACTGTTCAGCAGCCTGATTGTGGAGGTGGTTATACAAATCTATACATGTACTCAAACTCATAGAACTGTGTGCCAAAATAATCATTTTTACTGTACACTCATTTAAATATAAATAAGAAAGAGTAAAAGGACTATACCAATTGGATCAAAATGTTTTTAAAAAAAAAATCTTTACTTTTAGCCAGTCACAAAAGGACAAATTCTGTGTAATTCCACTTAAATGAAGTACCTAGAGTAGTCAGATTCACGGAGACAGAAAGTAGGATGGGGGTGCCCGGACTGGGGGAGTGGGTGGTGAGTTAGTGCTAATGAAGACAGAGTTTCGGTACGGAGGTGGATGGTGGGATGGCTACACGACGATGTGAGAGAGCTTAATGCCACTGGACTGAGCATCTGAAATGGTTCACTTTACAGTACGTGTATTTTACTACAACACCTTTATTCTTCATCAGAAAAGCAGATTTACAAAACCGTGTTTCCATAAAAATAAAACAATAAAAGGGGGTTCTAAAATCGAGAAGCTAAAGTCCTGAACTGCAGATCACACTCTAGATATATCGCTGTTCAGTCTAGTATGTGTCATCCCAGACTTGCCCTAAGCATGTCATGCGCACAGGTGACGTTACACATGGGATGATGTCTATTCAGACTGTAACCAGGAACGAAAGAGAAATGTTGGGCTTCCAAAGCAGCATACTTTTGTTTCCCACAGGAGGGGACCACGAAGTAAATAAAATATATCCACGGTCTGAAGCAATAGCTTGCAATTTTAGCCATACCTCAGCCAATCGGAATCTCAAACAGATACACATGTCGACAGAGGGCCACATAGACCCCAGGCCCATCAGTCAGTGACAAAAGTTTCGACTCCCTCCTCCTCCCCTCCCAGAGAGGCGCCCAGAGAAGGGGAGTTACACCCCCAGCAGTGTTTCTGGATCCCTGGTGGCTGCACTGTGCGGTCCATGCTCCCAATTCAGAGAAGTTCCAGCTGCTTTGCAGATGCATGGGCACCAGCTTCTGGGCACACATCGTCCTGGCCCCTCTCCACTGGTTGCCAAGAGACTCAACCCCAGTGATGTCCAAATGCAAATCGCAGCTTCTAGACACCTGGCACCAATAGACACCAAAGATAAACACAATCTGACTCATTCACTCAGCTCTGCACATCCCAAGCATTTCAGTAGCAATTAACCTTTGTTTAAACTCTGTGTTGGTGGTTGGGTCGAGGAGTCACTGGCATTTTAATCTAAATAAGAACATCACAAAGATTATGCTGGACAAATACAATATAAACTGATATGAATATCTCCCAGTTCTTAACTTCTAGCAGGATTCCCCTGTGTACACAGACAAAAGAACCAAATAAATAATCTCTGTAAACTCATTTCAACTAGCTTCTCTTTCTTCCTCTGTGGTTAGGCCTTGAACTGTTAAACTTCCCTGCAGAACTCAAGGCTTGAGAACATGTGGACCATTTTTTTTAAAACTATGCAGGCTTCACTTTCTCTTTCAAGTTTTGTGATTCCAAGAACATCCTGGTTGAGGACTGGACCGAAACACGGAAAATTATCAACTCACTGTTTCCCAAGTCTCTTCCTGACAGACATGTGTCCCTCAAAGAAAAGAAAGAAGAATTTCACTTTGCTCACATGTTTCTCCTGGCCAAAACTTTCTGTAGTGAAAGGCCAGACTGGTGCTGCGACCAGAGATTCTGGTCTCAGTTCTGTCACTGGTGAGCCCTATGGGGTCCCAGCTTTGGGGCCCCAGACACCCTGCTGGGCCACCCTGGGAAGTTCTGATGGCACTTCTGAGAGCAGCTGGTGCTTTAGAATCTGGGGGCGGGCCCAGAGTTGCCAAACTGTGCTGAAGTCATCATCAAACGGTCTAGCCCTCCAGTACTGGACCACCACCAGTAGTTTTCTGACCCCCCTTCAGCTGCCAGGCTTAGGGCGTGCACAAAAACCCTGCCAGCCCCTGCAGGAGGAACTGGGGCCAGGCAGACAGATGGTGAACACCAGAGCAGCTACAAACTCAGGCAGGTCCCAGAGGCGTCACTTTCTAAGAATTAGGTCAGAGGCTTCACAGGAAGCCTGAGGCCTTGGGGTGGGTGACACTCTGCACAGTGTAAGGAGAGCAAGGATTGGCTTGTGGTTCTGGGCTCCCCGTGATGATCCTCCCTGATTTCAGCCAGCTAGGAAGCATGAGACACATGCTGAGCACCAGGTCCAGAAAACTGACATCCATCCCAGGTCACAGCCCTGGCAACTGTGCCCTCCCAACATCCGCCCAGAAAGCTGCGGCTGCTCTGAGCCCTTCTAGCCCCTGGAGCCATTCATGTATTCATTCCCCTCAAACACACTTGATGGAAAAGAAAGAGAAGAACCACCTTCCCTTATCAGTTCTGGGACCCCGTAGAGCTCCTAGAAGGGAACTCTACCTACCTACCCACCGAGCATTCATCTCCAAACCCATGTACACATTAGGCTAAGCTCACCCCGGACACCATATGACGTTTCTTCTGTTTCACCGTGATTATTTATCACCAAAGTAACAGGATGGCCAAGAGGCCTGATAAGCGTGTGCCAGGTGGACAGGGGGTCAATGTCAGTGGTGCACAAGGCAGGAACAGGAAGGCAAGACTGGAACTGAAGTAAGTTTTTTGTCCCAGAAAAAGAAAACATCAGGGAGGTGGAGCACCAAGGCCTTCTGCTCACAAACACATGTCCGAGTCTGGAAATGAAGAACTTTCTGGAGGGAGAAAAACAGGAATCATCCCCAGGGGCACCTGGGGAGTTGCTCAGGTCCAAACATAAGTTCAGAGGTGACAGGAATAAAGCAGCAGTCTTGATTAGGCACTGGTCAGTGGGAATGGGGCTCATGTTGCAGGCCAGAGCTATGCTCCCAGTGCCCTCAGAAGACAATGTCAGATTTCCCCAAGCTGATGCTGGCCCTGAGGCCTCTGGGACAAGCCAGAAGCCCTGCCTGCTCTGGGGAGCAGGTCATCCCTTGTCTTCACACACCCCTGCAAGCTCATGCCCCTTACCCACCGATGGCCCACCACAGGTTCCAGGCATTTGGCAAACTGACCAGTGCTCTGGTTAATTTTACCTGGCTATGTTGTAAGATATTTGGTCAAACATTATTCCAGAGGCTTCTGTGAAGGTATTTTTTTTTTAGTTTATTTTTTAATATATTTTAAATAATTTATTTATTTAAATTAGTTTCAAGTATATAGTACTTTGGTTAGACATCTATAAAATGATCCCATTGCTCCCTCCCTCCCCTGGCCCTCCACTTAGCCAGCATATTAATGCTAACTGCATTCCATCTGCCATGCTCCCTATCCCCATGACCAACAATCAACTACTAATTTGTACTTCTTTAACCTTTCACCCCATTCTCCCAGCCCCCCAACTCCCTCTTCTCTGTCTGTCACCAAATTGTCCGCTTTGTGAGTCTGTTTTTGATCAGTTTGTTCTTTTTGTTCCTTAGATTCCACACATAAGTAAAATCATGTGGTATTGATCTTTCTCTGTCTGGCTTATTTCACTCAGCATAAGAACCTCTAGTTCCATCCATGTCACTGCAAATGGTAGGATTTCATTTTTTTAATGGCTGAGTAATATTCCATTGTATATATGAATCGCAATTTCTTTATCCAATCATCTGTTGATGGGCACTTTGGTTGCTTCCATATCTTGGCTACCGTAAATTGTGCTGCCATTAATAATGGAGTGCATAGAACTTTATGAATTATTGTTTTGGTTTTCTTTGGATAAATACACAGAAGTGCAATTGCTGGGTCAAAAGATATATTCATTTTTAATTTTTTGAGAAACCTCCATACTGTTTTCCATAGAGGCTGTACCAATATGCAATCCCACCAACAACATATGAGGGTTCCCTTTTTTTCGCATCCTCACCAACGCCTGTTTTTTGATTTACTGATGATAGCCATTCTGACAGGTGTGAGGTGATGTCTCATTGTGGTTTTAATTTGCATTTCTCTGATGATTAGTAACCTTGAGCATCTTTTCATATGTCTGTTAGCCATCTGTATTTCCTCTTTGGAGAAGTATCTTTCAGGTCTTCTGTCCATTGTTATTTTGTTTTGTTGATGGTTTCCTTTGCTGTACAAAAACGTTTTAGTTTGATACAGTCCCATTTATTATTATTTTTTGTTTCTCTTGCCTGAGGAGATATATCTGAAAAGATTTTCCTGTTAGTAATATCAGGGAGTTTACTGTCTATGTTTTCTTCTAGAAGTTTTATGGTTTCAGGTTTTATATTGAAGTCTTTAATCCATTTTGAGTCTATTCTTGTAACAGTGTAAGAAGGTGGTCTAGCTTCTTCTTATTATTTTTTATTTTTTGCATGTATCTTTCCAATTTTCCCAGCACCATTTATTGAAGAGATTATCTTTACCCCATTATATATTCTTACCTCCTTTGTCATATATTAAGTGAGTGCATAAGTGCAGATTCATTTCTGGGCTCTCTATTCTTTTCCATTGATCAGTGTATCTGTTTTTATGCCCGTACCATGATGTTTTGATTACTGTAGCCTTGTAGTATAGTTTGATATCAGGTAGTGCGATACCTCCAACTTTGTTCTTCTTTCTCAAGATTGCTGTGGCTATTTGGGTTTTTTATCGCTCCATATAAATTTTATGATTATTTGTTCTAGCTCTCTGACAAATGTCATTGGTATTTTGTAGGGATTGCATTGAATCTATAGATTGCTTTGGGTAGTATGGCCATTTTAATGATGTTGATTCTTCCTACCCATGAACATAGTATATGCGTCCATTTATTTTTATTTTCTTCAGTTTCTTTTTTCAGTGACTTCTGTGAAGGTATTTTTGAATGGCATTAACATTTAAATCCGCAGACTGTAAATCTCCATGCCACCCTCTGCTAGCCTGCCCTCCAGATTTCAGACTTGTGAGCCAAGTCCTTAAAAGAAATCTCTCTCTCTCTCTCTCTCTCTCTCTCTCTCTCTCTCTCTCTCTCTCTTTACACACACACACACACACACACACACACACACACACACACAGAGTTCTATTTTTCTGGAGAACCCTAATACGATCAGGGACAAAGCTTCCAGGGCCACTGGACCTGGGCTACTTCTGCTTCAGAGCAGAACCTCACTATGGAGAGAAGGCCCCTATGAGCACATGGCACCCCATGGAGGGTTCCAACCAAAAGCCACATATGCAAATGACTGGAGACATATCACCCAGCATCTGGCCAGAATGCACAGCTGACTTCCAGGAAAACATGCCACATTACTTGTGGTAGCTCAAGGAATTATCATGCACATGTTACCATTCCAGACAAGTGGGAGACACGGTGGAGAAGTTAGGGATGAGTTTTATCATTTGGTGGAAAATACAGTTAAGACTTAAGGAAAAACATAAGCCTCCTCATGGGCAAAGACTCCTAAATCCATGGAAGCCTTTTGTAATGCAGACCTCAAGCTGTGTGGGCACCACTTTTCAGGAACATGCACGCATGCATGCGCGCGTGCGCGCGCACACACACACACACACACGCACATGTACACATGCATGCACAGGCATAAACACATACACATCCTACTACAAACACTACTAATTCCTTTTTTAGCTCCACAATGTCCTTTTGGCAGCTACGCAGGCTGGCACAGCAAAGCTGACCAATGCCTGTCTAAGTGACAATCATGAAAGGGCCTGACCCCTCAGGACACCCCCACCCTGAGACAAGCCCTAAGAAGTAGGCAATGGTGCCACTGGTCTCCAGTGGGGGTACATTCACAGCTATTTAAAAACTTATGGATAAAATACTTTCGAATAGGCTTTTCTTTTTTAGAACACTCTAAAATGAAAGAAATTCTTCAAATCAATAAAATTAGTAAAGAACCACTATTCAATTTATATTAAAAAGGGTGAAGCCCAAGGGCAGGTGCTTCAGGGGGAAAATAGGAATGACCAATGAATCACAAGCAAACAAGTGATCAAGAGACTGGAGACCTGCTATTTTCCCAATCATACTGGTGAGGACTAAACTCGCCATTGGTGCTCGAGGGGTGAGGGGAGGGAGAGACTCTTGTGAGCTTGGAGATGGGCACAGTGCTGTCCTGCCAACAGCCTAGACACTCGGTTCAAAACTGAAACTGCATACGCCCTTTATTTTGATTCTAAATTTCAATTTAGACTCCATACTTTGATTCTAAAACTCTTTCCTATAAAAATACTCACTGAAGTGCACCAGGGAAAATGGTCAAGGATGTGGCAGACTGGGGAGACACCCGAACTTCCAACACAGACTGCGGGACATGGGGCATGAGCCCCACGGGGGCACACGGGTCTCATAGAACCATGTCAAGCATGAAAAGCACGTGTGTTTATGCCACGGTGCTGAGTGAAAAGAACAGGCTGCAAAACCCTCCAGGATGGGACCACACCTTGCAGAAAAAGCACCATCTGTGCGCACACGTCCTGTCATGTGTACATGTGCACGCACACTGTGTGTCTGAAATGCACGAAGACTGCACACATCCCGTGCACAAGGCTTCTACTCTTTACTCTCTTTATTTTCTAAACAATAAAAATGCCATTAAAATAAAATAAAAGTTAGTCAGCATATCTGACTTCCTGTGCACACTAAAGATTCAACAAGTATTTCTGTAGAAACACCACAAAAAGAAAAAGCCCTACCAGGAGAGATAAAAACTCACATTAAAAGATAGAAGGCCCTTTCCTGTTTCCCCTCTGAGTCAATGTGAAATTATTTTACAAAGCAGTGAGTTTCCACTGTGCTCTCATTTCTGTAACTCCCCACAAATGCCGAAAAGCACCCATAGTTTCCATTTTCCTGCTGATAAAGCCTCACTGAAATATATCCTGCAGAAGGTGAATGCCTGCCAGCCCTGGCCTGCTCACTTCCCACCCCACACAATATTTCTCCTGCCTTCTTGTGTGCTAGAGTAGGTTGCAAAGTACCTCTCCCCTGGGCCTGTGGATAAGACCAGAGTTGGGAAAAGGGCCTGTGCAGATGTAATTAATTTAAGATCATTAAGTTAGGATGAAATCATTTAAGATCATCCAAGTGGGCCCTAAATTCAATGACAAGTATCCTATAAGAGACACAGACTCAAGGAAAAAGGCCATGTGGTGACAGAGCAGAGACTGAAGTGATGTGGCCAACAGCCAAGAGAGGCCTGGAGCCACCACATGCTAGAAGAGGCCGGAAGGATCCTCCCCGGCGCCTTCAGGAGTGCAGCCCTGCCCACACCTGGAATTTGGACTTCTGGCCTCCAGAACTAGGACAGCGTAAACTCTGTTGCTCTAAGCCCCCAGCTCGTGATGTCTTGTTATGGCAGCCCCAGGACACATGTGAGCACCATGATTCTATGAGGTGGGAGCGCATGTCCTTCATGGTCAGTATGCTGAGAAGGCAGGAAGGCCTGCCTCCGTGCTACATAGACCATGAAAATGCGCAGGATAGAACTTAAGCAATCATCCTTTCTGCACCATTAGGGGTCACCTTCCACCCTCCCACACAGCACCCATGTCCCGGGCCACTCCTGCCTACCCCAAGGCCCTGCCCACCCCCCAGGAGCCATTGCTTCTGTTCCTGCCACTCCTGCCGTGTAACAAAGTACCCTAGACTCAGAACCCTAAACACTTCACCAGGCCCATGGTCTTGGGAGCTAGGTGTTCCAGGGGCCATGGAAGGGATGCTCATCTCTGTTCCAAAGTCTGAGACCCTGGCTGGGGGACCCAATGGCAAGGGTGGTGATCATAACCAGAGAGTGGAGCCCAGGACAACCCATGAGGTACCTACCTGGCCCTCCAGAGCCCAGGACCACCCATGAGGTACCTACCTGGCCCTCCAGAGACTCACAGAATGGGACAGTGCCAGAGGGCCCAGGGGCTGGTGGCTGTGGTGTTCTGGGCACCACGCGGTTGGACTCTATTTGTGTCTTTTGGTGGCTTTTAGCTTGAGTCTGGGTTTCCTATCTATCAACACTAGGAAATTACCTTTCCAATAAATGCTTCTTTACTTCAAAGATTCCTAAGGATAAAATTCTAGATGCTGAACCCCAAATAGCCAATGGCACACGCATCTTTAAAATCTGTAAAACGCTCCGACCATTGGGCACCCCTCAGAGGAGTGCCCATTAGATGCTTCATACGGGAAATGTGCCTCTCCTGGGCTCACATCTTGCTTCACCTCTTCCTGGCTGAGAGATCCATAAATAAGTTTCTTATATTCTCTTTTCTCAATGTCCCCACCCACAAAAAAGAGGGAAGGACTGTCCCAATCTGATGGGACTATGGTCAGAATTCCACAAGACAGGCATAGAAGGCATCTGGCATGTCACTTACAAAGTCACTATGACTATCACCACATTATCCTTTCCTATGACGGCCTCCCTGTCTCCATCCCTGCCATCCAACACATCAATCAGAGGCACCAGAGTCACCCTTAAAAATGGGTGATTGCATTCGTTACAGCTCAAACACTTGGACAAGGCTGAGTGAAAGAAGCCAAACGCAAAAGCTACAAACTATACTGATCCACTTATGTGACATTCTGGAAAAGTCTGTAAGGATGAAAAACAGATCCGTGGTTGCAGGGGGAGCAGAGGAAAGGATCTAACTCTGGAGGGGCACACGGGAAATCGTGACCTTGTAGAAATTTTCCATGTCTTGCTTAGGTGGTACCTATCAAAATTCACAGAATGGGACATTAAAAAGGGTGAATTATGCTGTATATAAATTACACCTCAGTAAACGTGACTTAAAAAAACAAACAATCCTGCAGAGAAGAAAGTCTATGCTGTGTGCTGTGGTATTCCAGGTCTTGTCACTTGGCCCAGCTGTTGTCCTTCCCATCTCTCACTCACTCCAGAGTCGAGCAGTAACTAAGCATGCTCCACACACCCACAGGCATAATCACAGCTTATGAAGAGTTCAATGCTCCTGTCAGGACAGCCACCCCCACCTGGACCACCACAGACTAGCGATCTCTGTACAAACAGAATCCGTGCTCAGATATGACCCTATGTCCTCTTCTACTTCCTCAGATCTGCATTCTCCCCTTCTCAGGGGGCCTGCTTGGACCACCAGGAAGTATTCTTCCTCTTGCCTCCACCTCAAAGTTTCTCAACTCTGGCTGCACATTAGAATTCTGTGAGCTACTTGTCAAAATCACTGATGTGTGTCCTCCCTCTAGTCCCAGGGGTTTCTGATGTAACTGGGAGGGTTTGGGGGGACACTGGGGTTTTATTTCACTTTTTTAAAAAAAGGATCTTAGGCTCAGAAATGAAAGAGAGAACATCACATAGATCCTACAGACATTAAAAAGATAATAAGTAGTACAAAAAAAATCATGCAAACAAGTTTGACATCTTTGATGAAATAAACGGATTCTTTGAAACACACAAATTAGGAAGAGGGACTCAAGAAGAAACAGAAATTCTTAACAGCCCTATGTCCAGAAACTGAATTCACCACTAAAAGCCTCCCCATAAAAAAACCTCAGATGACTTCACTAGCAAATTCTATTAAACTTTAAAGAAGAAACAATACTAGCCCTACACAAACTTTAAAAAAAGAAAAAGAAAAGAAAAGAAAAATGAAGAGAGAATGTTTCCCAAATAATTGTGGGTAACAGTACCCTGATATTGAAATGAGACAGATATTACAAGAAAAGAGTACAGTCTCCCTCATGAATATAGTTACGCATATTCTTAACAAAATCGTTGCAAACTGAATCCAGTAATACATAAAAAAGATAATAGGTCATGACCAACTATGGTTTGTTCCAGGAATGCAAGATTGTTTAACATTCAAAAGTTAATCAAAGTAATTCATCATATTTACAAAAAATAAAAATAAAAAGCCATGAGTATCCCAATAGATAAAGGGGAAGCATATGACAAGATTCAATATCCATTAATAAAAACTTTCAGCAAACTAGAAAACTTCCTCAACCTCATAAAAGACATCTACATAATCTTTAGCTAACATATTAAATTTTAAAAAATTAAGTTTTTTTCTTCTTAAGATCAGAGACAAGTAAGAATGTCGACTTTCACCGCTTTGGTTAAACAGGGTACTGAAAGTCCTGCACAATGGGACATATGAAGAAGAAAACAAAAAGCATCAGAATCGGAAAGAAGGAAGTAAAATGGTCCCTATTTACAACTGTCAGGATTATCTCTGTGCAAACTCTTGACGGACTACCAAAAAAGCTACTCAAATAAATAAGTGAATTTAGAAAAGTCACATAAACAAAAAAATATTAAAAAACAATTAATTTCTATATACTTGAAATAAACAATAGGAAAATGAAAATATTTTAAATCCATTTATAACATTCTGAAACATGAAATACTTAGGAATAAATCTGATAAAATGTGTAAGGCCTGTACGCTGTCCACTACAAATCACTGCTAAGAGAAATGAAGCAAGATGAACACAGATGAAGAGATAGCCCATGCTCACCGGCTGAGAGACTCAGTACTGTTAAGATGTCAGTTCTCTCCAAAGTGATCTAAGGAATTAAGGCAATGACAGTCAAAACCCAAGCAGGCTTTTTTTGTAGAACCTGACAAGCTGATTTCAAACGTATATGTAAATGCAAAGTGTCTAGAATAGACAAAACAATTGAAAACAAATCAGAGCTGGAAGGTTCACACTACCCGACTTCGAGAATTTATTAGAAAGCAACAATCATGAAGATGGTGTGGTTTGGGCGCTGGTGAGGAATAAGCCATAACAAACCAGAAACGAGTCCAGAAACAAAGCCACACTGACATGTTCAGTTACTTTTCACACATGATTCCAAGAGATAGAATTCAATGGGAAAAGATAGCTTCTTTAATAAATGGTGTTGGAACAACTGGATATCCTTTATAAAACATGAACCTCAATCCTTAGCCCTTACCAGTTAAAAGTTACACTTGAAATGGATAATAGATCTCATCATAAAACCTAAAACCAAACTTCCACAGAAGAAAACATAGGAGAAAATCTTTATGAAAATAGGTGAGGCAAGGATTTCTTAATTGGAACACAAAAAGCACAAACTACTAAAAACAACTGATAAACTGCATTTAATCAGAAAAACATCTGTCCTTTGAAAGATGTCTTTAATAAAATAAAAAGGCATGCCAGAGACTAAAAGAAAATATTTGCCATAAAAATAACCTGACAAAGGATTGAATCCAAAATATGTAAACAACTCTTATAACTCAAATATAAGACAGCCGAATTCAAAAGTCAGCATAAAATTTGAGCAGATACTTAAAAGAACATATACAAATAGCTAACACACACACACAGGAAAAGAAATTCGACTAAACCTCAACAGTACAGCACAACGTACCCACTAGAACGGCAAGTTTGCACAAGGACTTGGAACAGCTACATTCACACATCGGCGGCGGGGACGGAAAATGACACATCCACTTTGGAAAAAGTCCGCAGTTTCTTATAAGTTAGACATACACTTCCCACACAACCCTACAAATCCACCTGTCATGTCCATAGTAAGATGTTCACACAAATGCACAAATCATTTTTATATCATTTTTATTGTGATAGAATACACATAAAATTTACCATTTTAACCATTTTAGAGTCTATGATCCAGTGACATTGAGTACATTCACTATGTTACACAACCATCACTACTATTTCCAGAACATTTTCATCATCTCAAAAGGAAATCCCATTAAACAGTCACTCCTCACTCTCCCCTCCCCCAAACCCTGGCAACCACTGATCTCCTATCTGTCTATGGATTTGCCTATTCTGGACATTTCAGTAAATTAAATCATAAAATATGTTCCCTTTTATGTCTATTTTCACTGAGCACGTTTTCAAGGGTCATCTACGTTGTGGCACGTGTCAGCGCTCCATTCTTTTATGGATGAGTAAAATTTCATTGTTGGGTGGACTACATTTGGTTATCCATTCATCCAGTGATGGACAACTGGGTCGTCTCAGTCTTTTGGCTGCTGCTATGAACAGTTGTGTACGTGTACAAGTGTTTTGTTTGTGTATCTGTTTTCAATTCTTTTGCATATACATCTGGAAGCAGAATTGCTGGGGGATATGGTGATTCCGTGTTTAACTTTTTGAGGAATCTTTAAACTTTTTCAAAGCTGCATGATTCTACATTTTCACCAGCAGTGAGTGTAGGAGGGTTCCAATTTCTCCATGTGCTCAACAACACGTGTTATTTTCCATTTTTTTTGAAAAAGCCAAGTGGGGAGTGGTCTCTCACTGTGGTTTTGATTTGCACACCCCTAGTGACTAATGATGTTGAACATCGTTTCATGTGCTTGTTTGTCATTTGTATACCTTCTTTGGAGATATGTTTGCTCATGGGATTTTTTGTTTGTTTGTTTTGTTTTGTTTTTTAGGCAAGGCAACGCTTGGTTGACCTTACAGACTGCAAGGACCTTGTCAGCCTACAGCATCTGGTCTTCCTAGGTGGTCTCCCATCCAAGTACTAACCAGGCCCGACCGTGCTTAGCTTCCAAGATCAGATGGGATCGGGTTTGTTCAGGGTGGTTGTTTGCTCATGTTTTAGCTGGCTGTTTGTCCTTCTGTGTTGAGTTGTAGCTCACAGCACTTATATTCACAGCAATCCTGAACAGGAAGCAATAAAAACATCCACCAACACGTGAATCAATAAACCATAATACCCACACAATGTAACAGGACTCAGTAGTAAAAGACATGAAGTACTGAGATACTCAGCAATGCATCAGAATCTTAGAAATATCATGCTGAAAGAAACTACAGACACAACGAGTCTATAACACATGCTACCATTTCGAAACTGTTGAAGAAAGAAATTTCATCTATAATAATCTAACCCTAGCAGATCAGTGATGGCCTGGGTTGCAGGCTGAGTGGTAAGGGGCAACAGGAAATTCTGGGAGGGCTCACAGGCCAAACATTCTCTGCCTCCAGAGCTCAACTCTGCTGCAACAGCACCAAAGCTGCGACTGATGATAAATGAATGGGTGAATGGCTCAGCTGACCTTCAGGCAAGAGTGTGTCAACCCCTGGCCTGCACCATGATTATGATGGTGGGTGCATAACTGTATACGTTTGTCAAGACTCACTAAACAGTGCACTTAAAATGAGTACTTTTTATTGTATGTAAATTATACCTCAATAAAATTGGATGAGGAAACACTTTCTAGAGGCAAGCACCCAAGTCTAATAGAGTCAGGACCATGCCCCGCCTCTACCTTCTTGTCCCTCCTGAAGGGTGTACACAGAAGGGCAACCTGTGCTTAGCCCAAGCAGCTCTTAAACACCCTGGTACATTCAAATGCCCTGGGTGGCCCATGAAAACACAGAGCTTCTGATTTAGGGGGCCTGAGGTGGAGCCGAGAACCTATACTTCCAGTAAGTTCGGAGACTAGATGCCACTGGCATGGGACCATAGCTCCAGAAGTGCTCTCTTACTCTCCTAGTGTTCAGGGGATGTGGAATTAAGTTGATGTTATAGATAAAACCTTGGCCCTCACTAGTGGCTGGAGCCTGACTGTAGGAAACACCAGGCCAATGTCAGGAGGAAACGCTCATGCCCAGCTGGCGACTGGACAAGCCCGAGGTCAAGGCTTCATTTTCTCAACCCCTAGCACATCTGGACCCCTTCTCCCTTCTCCTGCCCCTCACAGCTGTGATCTCCTCTGGGAGGGCATTCACCCCTGCCCAGAGAACTAGCTCTCCAGGCCCCCCTGAGTGTCCACTCCCCCTAAGTGCTCACTGCCACACTCAGGGCTCAGCTGTCCAAAGCTTCTATGACCATTCTTTGCTTCCCTGGCCTCCTCCCCTGCCTTCAGATCCCAGGGCCAAGCAGAGGTGCCCTGCACACTACAGGCCAATGACAACTTGCAGGGGACAGCTGGCCTGATGAAGAAACTCCTCCCATTTGCCTGATCCAGCTCCTGAGACTGGGGGACCCAGTCAGGAGCCTCCCTTTCAGCCTCCTTTTCCACTGCTCCACCTTTCCCTTCAAGAAGAGACCTAAACCAGAAGCCTTCTCTCAACCCTGCTTGCCTATTGGCTTCTGCTCCTCTTTCGTAATCTCTTGGTCTGCCACTCCCCAAGAATCCTCGTTAGGTCACCAGTAACCTCCATGTTGTAAGGTCAATTATTAAGGTCAGTTCTCAGTCCTCACCTCACTTGACCCCTGGCCAGTCAGTCCTTCCTCCCCATGCACCTCCTGCCATAGTCTCCAGTGCCCATGGCTTTCTCCTGCTTTGCAGGCCACTCCTGCCTGGTCTGTCAGCCTCAGACCTCTTCTCTCCATCTACCCACCTCCCTTGCATCCCGTGTTTTAAAAACATCACCTGTGTGCTGGCATCACCCAGTCCAAACCAATCTCCCCAACTCCAGTCTCTTTTGTGTAGTGGGCTCCTCACTACCTCCACCTGGACAGCGATGCAGCTGTCTGGAGAGCCTCCTGTCCTCCCAAATTCCCCATCTCAGGACAATGTCAATCCCATCCTCTGACTGTCCAAGCCAAGAATGTCATGGTTACCTGGACTCCTCTGTTGCTCCAATGGTCCTGTTACCTCTATTTTCACAACACATCCAGAATCTGGCTAGACCCTCACCTGCACAGGGCGGCTCCTGCCCCTCACAGTGAACACTCTGCCCTAAGGCCTTGCTCACTTGTGCCTGGATGTCCCTCTGCACCTATTCCATACCACCGGCTTGAGGAGGCCCATTGGCCACCTGATTTCAAATCCCAAATAGCCCTGATTGTTAGCTCCCTAAGTACCTGGACCTCACATTTTCTATAGACTATGATGCCATAGGTGACACAATCTGATTCATTTCCTCTCTATAGCCTTCCATCTCCCTCTATGTGACCGTAAGCTCCAATCGGGCAGGCCTTCTGTCTCTTGGTTTCTTGCTGTAATTGGCACTCAGTAAACATAAGGGAAGCAGTAAGAGTCCATGAATTCAACAAATTTTGAAGTCAAAGGTCCAACTCCTTCACCTCAAGAAAGATGAGCAATGGGACATCAGCGACAAAGATCACAGACATGCCAAGTACCCGAACTGCCTGGGTGGCACAGCTCTTCTTGAGCAAGACCCCAAAGCTCCTTTAGGGACTGGGAAACACAGAACCAGATGTGAATGGGAAAAGGCAGCATGTGCTTATGCTCATTCTGATGGCAGGCAGCACCCCAGGTTCAGGACCTAGCTGGGCTGTGCCCTCCCTGGGCCATAGAAAACACATACAGGCTACACTAAGGAGTGTTATTTTCACTTAATACACTGGCCAACAACAAAAATACTGGTCAACAAATGGGTCTAGCTTCAGGCCCTTATTTTGGGCAGCCCCCTGGAAACACAGCATCCTTCCAAACAAAATAAAAATACACACATGGCAGAGCCAAACAACACTCAAATGCTAGATCAAACAGATTATATTCTGTTGTTAAAGCAACTCAAATTTCTTGCAATAGGGCAGTAAAGCAGAAAAAAAAAAACTAGAATTACAGACAACTTCTATCTTTCACTTCGCAGACTTACCATTTTTATGCTTTTTCTGTTAGTGCAGATCAAGGTTACTCAATGCACCTTGACTACATGAAAGGAGAAAACAGAGAAAACCGCCTCTGAAAATGAGTGCAGCAGCCCACAGTGGCAGACTTTCCAACCAGCAATGGACACCCAACTGAACCAGCATTGCTTTCATTTCTGGCCACATCCCATGGAGGGGAACGTGCTTCTCCACTTGAACTAGGACCGTGGTGGGTTCGAGCTGAGGGCCTCCCACCCCCAGCTCTCCCACCGTCGCTGCTGTTCAGTTTTCAGGGTTTGGATCTTGTCTCCAATGCTGCCGAGAGCAGAGTATCAATGCCTTTTCATGGCCCACAGTCATATTCAGACATTCAGTGAATCCTGATTCGTAGAGTGCATCATTTTAGCCACAACATTTCTTATTAAAGTATGTAAAAAAAAAAAAAAAGGAATTTCTACAAATCAAATGCCATTTAAAATAAATTTAAATTAGATATAGAAATTTGGAATATTTAAAATAGGATATTATATTACCTAATAAAGACACCCTTCTTAAAAATAAACTTTAAAATTACAAAAATAGCTCCACTGTAAAAGAAACAAATAAAATATAAGTATCTAGAGGGGAAATAAGTACAGATTCCCCTCCCTCTTCCCCCCCTTTCCTGTTTCTCCCCAACATACATGCACTTCCGCCTCTGATACACAACCGCAGTCACACTTTCTTCTGATCACACACACTCATGCACAGCCTTCCCTCCCACCCCTGTCCCGAGCTGTGGACACTTTTGCTCAGAGCTGTGTTCCTGGGGCCTGGAGCAGTACCCTCCCCCTTTGTCCCCAGCAGGCACTCCATAATTATCTCTTCCATAAACCGTGTGCGTACTCCCAGATCATTTGCTATATTAAGTACTTACACACACACGTAAATGGGATCATTTCATACAGGCTACACTAAGGAGTGTTATTTTCACTTAATACACTGGCATTGCTTCTCAAGTAAACCTCTGAACTCTTTCATGAAGTGAAGGATCCTATGGCATATTTTAGGGGAGGGATTGGGGTTCTTAGATTATTAATTTTTTATTACGAAAATTTTTGAAAATACTCAGAGGTAGACAGAACAGCATAATCAACCCTTAGGTGCCCTCACCTAGACCCAACAATTATCTACTCATGGATAATCCACCCCACCCATACTACTCTGAAACAGATCCAAAACACAGTATCATTTCCTCTCAAATACTCCAGTACCAACTGCTAAAAGGTAAATATCTTCTTAAAATAACCATAGTTACTAAAGAATACTTATAGAATCATCATTTGCTCAACAAATGACCAACTATCTCATAAATAGCATAATATTTGAAAGAAGTGATTCTTGGGTCACTTGCGGGTCTGGCTGCAGTTCATTCGAAGCCTACAATCCTGGGGTACTGCTAAGAAATAATCCAGGAGAGGGTGCAGTCTCTTTCACAGACAGCATCTGAGAGTTTTAGGCTAGAATAACAGAGCCATCCCACAGGATGGATGGAGGCTCACACAAGCATGTAGGGAGGCGGCAGTAGGGGGATGGCACCCAGGATGCTGGAGTGCCCAGGAGCAGCAGCAGGGAATGAGCCCAGGTATGCATGCAGGAGGGTCAGGCAAGCAGAAAGTGAGCCACCTCAAGGAACTGGGACCAGCCCGTTTGCTAGTCCCAAGGAGAACCTTAATTGGTGTGCCAAAATCACCACCCCAGCTCCAGGCAAGGCCTAACAGTAGGGAGGATGGACATGGCTGTGAGCCATGCCATCTACAGTGCAGAGGAGCCAGCCCAACCTGCCCACTCTCGGCAACACCCTGAGACTCACCCAGAGATGTCCCCAGATGGTGAGTTGCACCTGTCAAGCCCAGGGCAACCTGAGACAGAGGGAGAGAGGACCTCCCACCAGGACTCTGTCAGTTTTGCAGCCACTTTTCTTCTTACCTCCTATTCTCCTTTCTGGATTGGTGAAAGGTCAGGAGGGAAATAGCTGTCTCCAGCAGAGAATCACAAAGACCTAAGGCTTTCTCCCAGGGAGCACCCTTGCCAGTCAGCCGATGACAAATTCATTTGTTCATTTTTACACAGCCAGCCTCACCCCACTGACACTCTGCATGGTTCACAGGTCACAGCTGTCCTGGAAGAACCTGGAGATGGAAGAGGCACCGCCCACCACCTCACTTCCCAGGAGTCTTTTAACCAAGCAAATTCTCAGCATAAAGCGAAAAGTAGCTTTAAATTAGGAAGTAACCAGGAAGCTAATTCACTTGTGTATCTACAGGAACCTAACCCAGGGACACGGGAGACACCCAAGAGACATAGGTCTAGCTGCCAACCCATGAGCTCTAGCCTCAGGTTCACCACACATGACACTGGGTCAGGAAGAGGCTCTTCGGCCACCCTCCCAAACCCACCCATCTCTCCCCCACCACCAAAAATGGGACACATAGGGAGGAGTGGGAAGCCTGGGCCCGTCCACGCTGGGTGTATGAGACGCTGACTTCTTCCAGAAACACAGAGACAACCACTGATCTTTGCATCGCATTATTGATTTTGCTGTGTGCTGGCACTGATGGATGATGCTCCCCCTTGCTCAGAGCCAGCCATTACTGTGCACTTCAAGCACTGGCCTAGACTTTCCTGCCTGCTGTGGAGAAGGCACTTGAGAACAAATCAGCCTCATACTACCCACACGGTGGGGGTCGCATGTGGATGAGGTCACTAAGGTCATCTCTCCTCCTCCAGACACACTGAGCAACTGTGGCATGGCCTTCAACCCCACACCTCAGCCAGGGAGGGTGCACCATCTGCCAGGACTCCAAGTAAGGCTACCAGAGCACCTCAATCACCAGGGAAGAGGATTCTGTAAGGTTCTATTTTCCAAGAGACGTGTGTGCTGGTCAGGAGGGTGGAACAGGAACTCTAGGCAACACTTCAGAGGGCATACAGATGGTAAAGCCCGTTACAGAAGCCAGTCTCCCTCCCATGCCAGCTCAAGATCCTACAACACCCTGCAATGGAGGAATCCTGGAAAGGAGTGACCCAGCAGAGCTGCCTCTTAGTGTCGGCCATTAGTTTTTATTCCTTAACTTGATTTACCTGCCAGGAATACTACAGACAACTTTTATCAGTCTGAGGGTTTGGCCTCCCAGGAAGACAGTCCTTGCCTGCAGAAACGCCTGGTGTGTCCCCTCATTCCTGAAGTTTTTCTTCCTGGTAGCACACAGTGCCTGGGGTACCCAGCGGAGGCCTGCTTTATTCTTCTTCACTCTTGCAGACGATGTGCACAGACACCAACCGTTCAAGTGACAATTGGGGCATTATCTCTACCAGAATCCTGGCCCCGCTGCTGCCTGAGTTGGCCTATTTCTAGGACACAGTAAACATTCCCAAATAACGGCACCCAGACAGTCAGCAGGCAGGCTCCAAGGCCTGGGGCAGAGATAGGAGGTGACAAGCCATGCATGTCACTTCCCCCCCCTGGAAACTTCCACTCAGTGGCACCTAGTGAATTTGAATAGGCTCAGAACAGGAGAGGAGGCTGCTTGGCCACAGGCCGCAGGTTCAGCCTGACCACCCAGGGCCTAGGACATGCTCCATGTAAAGGGAGGTTTTCAAAACAAAAGCAGAGCCACTTCGTGTGGTACACGCTCCAGAAAACAGGGCCCAGCCCTCAATTACAGGCCTCATTTTCAGTGAACTACCCACCTACACACTCCCATGCACCCCCACCACCCAACGCTAAATCAAATAAACGAAAAGGGACACCACGACGCAACTCTCCTTTCCATGTTTGCACTGGCAAACCCCCAACAGACTCAGCCCCCCTGCAGCTCACCAGGCCGCTGCAACAGGTGCAGCCAAGCTAAGGCTGGTGATTCTCCTTGGCTGTTCTAGTATCACGGAGCCAAAACCCTAAAGGGAGCAGAGGCCTGCAGCACTCACAGCCAGGGCCGACCTGCCCCACCTGTCTGAGTGCGCCGCTCCGGGTCCAGTGCACGGGGACAGCGGCCTCCGCGACAGAAATAGAAGCCGCCGGGCCCCGCCAGGCCCAAGTGGCCGGAGCGTGGCCAGACTGGCGGAGGCCCGGCGGGGCCGGGCGGGCAGGAGCGCTGCGGGACCCGGCAGAGCGCGTCACCCCGCTCCCGGCCTGGGTCTACTGCGCGCCTCGCGCCCCCGCGCCGCGCGGAGCCACCTGCGCGGGGGAAAGCCGGGGAGAGGAGGGATCTTGGGGTTCGGGGAGGGTCCCGCCGCCCCGCGCACCTGCCTGCTCCGCGAACTCCTTCCGCCCGCCCGCCCTTACCTGGCACGGCGCGTCCTGGCGGTGCCTGGCCGGCGAGCGCGGGCGCAGGAATGGCGGCGGCGGCGGCGGCGGCGGCGGCGGCGGCCCCAGCAGCAGCCGCGGAGGCCGGCGCAGAGGGGCGGTGTGCAGCGCCGGCGCGGGGATGCTGCGGCGCGCGAGGGCGCGGGGCGGACGCGGGAGAGAGGGCGCGGGGCGGCGCGCAGGCCCCTCCTCCGCTCTCCGCCTTCCCTGCCCGCCTCCCCCGTCCCCTCCCCCTCTTCCTCCCTCCTCCTCGCTGTCCGCCTGGCTCACCTCTCTCCGCCTCTCCCCAACCCTCTTTCTCTCTAGAGGCTTTCTTCATCTTCCTCCTCTTTCCTCCCAGGTCCCCAGAGGCTGGCCCCCTGCCCTGAGCCTCTGCTAGGTCCAGCATAGGTTCTGATGAAGTTGCCAGTTACCACCTGGTAATGAACCAGTTTGCCCCTTCTGGGAGCCTGGCTGGACCCCACCCTTCCCAGGCCCCCACTCCCCAAATCGCCAAGGATCCTGCACCTCCAGGCCCTGGTGCAGCTCTGCTGGGGACCAGATCTGTACAGTGTATGGACAAAGCACGTGGGCATCCAGGACTCTTGCCACGTTGCTTCTAAGCAAATCTGACTTTGGGCAAGAACATTCCAAACCAGGACCCCTGCCAGTTTCTCAGGTGAGGTGGGCAGGTGCCTTTTCCAATCTAGGTTGTTCTGCAGCCCTTCTGTGCCCCCATGCCAACTGTTTGATGAGTGTTCACCATCTTCCACACCCAATAGCAAAGGGTTCTGCAATGTGGCTTCTGATGACAGATGTTTAGACTAACCCATGGGTGTGGGACCCTGGGGACCTTCAGAACACTGCTCACTTCCACTTTAGAGGGAGAAGTGACAGACCTGGGCCCATGACTGGCCTGGTGATCAGAACTGCCAAAGACACTGTCCTCGGAAAGGAACACAGCTCCCTAGTCAGGAATCGGGGGTTCACCTTCACCAGGCCTGACCAGTGCTCCCTGAGCTGCAGTGCCCTCCTGGGAGCCCTCGACTACTTTCCTAATGACTATGGCTGCTGAGGGCCAGAGAAGAGTTTTAAAAGGAGCCAACCATTTGATCACCCCAATCAGGAACAGTCCCAGAGCCTGTTTCCTGCAATGGCCTCCTGACTTTCTAAGCCTGGCCTTAGGCCTTAGGACCAGTGAATTAACAAAGGACCAGCAAAGACCAAGAAGGTGAAGTGAGTGCCCAGGGTGCAGGCAGGGTTGGGTGGGAGCTCACCCTCCTTCCTCTGGGTGGGGGTCACACCCTGCAATCTGATAGACTCCAGACTGTCTTGGCTCCCATGCCTTCTAGGTGACCTGAGAGTCCCATCTTGCCCTTCCTTTGGGGTAATCATCTTCAAAGTCAGTTACACATCGGGAAGAAATCACCAGAGAGTCCACAGCACCATGTGTATCGCGTTCATTGATGGCAACTGTATAAGAAGTGGGGCTGATGCCCTTCCTAAGCTCCCTTCCAGTTGGAGGAGTCTGTGAATCTGTGTCCCCATCCCATTTGGATTAAAACTTGAAGGGAAGGGATTAAGGCTGAGTTGTTTCAACAGCATTTCATGCCCCAAATAGGGACCCACTCTCAGGATCAATAAATGCAAGCATTGCAGAGATGGGGTGGGGGTGAAGGGGGGGGGCTCTGCAATATTCTTTACAAGTCGAACATGTTGAGAAAACGGTGCCCTTGCTTAGTATCTAAGGACAGCCACCAGTGGGCTGTGGGTGGGTTGCTGACATCCCTGGAGCCTTCAGCTTGGAAAATGGATGTGTGGAGCACAGGATGGCGGAATCCAAATATTTGCAAAACTATTCTGGAAGAAAGATTGTCCTGTGGGGTTAGGAAGGGCAGAAGGAGGACAGATGGGTAGAAATTAGATTAGAGAGTAGGTTTCCACCCACTATGAATGCTTTCTGGCAGATCTGCCTGCCAGAGGAGCCGGCCACCCGTGGAGAAATGTGTCCTTCAGGGTTAGCGTCTAGACAGGTTCTGGGGCCACCGCAGGAGCCTGCTGGAGGGGCCTGCAGCTGAGGGATGATTGCTGGGGCCTCTCCCAGATGTTAGACCCCCGCCATGCTCTCTTAAAACCATACGTATGGCAGGTCCTGCAACCCCTTCCCACTCTCTCTGCAGAGTGGAATGGCCCTGGCAAGGAAGAGGCTTAGTTAATACACCTGGCCTGAAGCCAACTCTTCCGGCTTCAGGACTTTCAATCCTAAACCTCTCCTGGCCTCTTTCCTCATTTGTGTAAGGGAGACAGGAGAGAATTCTGAGATGATGGTAGTTCCTACCACCCCAGCACCTGGGAGATCCTTCTTTCCCATGGCCTTACCCAGGTCACAGAAAGGGATCCAATTGGTCTTTTCATTTTTGTTGTCACTGTTCTGCATTCTACTATGAGGCATTTTAAATACATACTTAGGAATAGACAAATGAACCCCTGCTCGTGTGGTGGTGATTTCAGACCTACTCTCCATGCCCCTAATACTGATTTGAAACATATCAAAGACCAATGTGGACCAATTTGTCTTTGAGCTTCCGCAGAAATGCTGAGTGTTTGGGCACCTAGGTCTCTACATTTCTCACTGGCATGTGGACACCATCTATGAGCAGATGATCACGGGGACTGCCTATGATGTTTAAACCCCATATGAAAAGAAACAGTGTGGCCACACTTGGCTGGCTTCTGCCATCACCCAAATGGACTTGAGGAGAGATACCACTTCTTGGCTTCTGATCATGTGTGTGGAACATGTGTGTCGTGGGCTGGGAGCAGTTTTAAGATTGTCCACATGGGAGTATTTGAGCAAGGGAGAAAATGTTTTTGAGAAGGGCTGACATGTTGCTGTTTACCTGCAATTGAAGGTGTAGCCCTAGCCCCAGCCTGTGACCAGGGCTACAAGGTGAAGGGAATGGTGGCCCTTGAAGAAATGGGCCCTGGGGGCCGAGGTGATGTCTGGGGAGCCTGTGCCACTTCCAGATCTGGGGAAATGTCTTTCTGCTATGACCATAAAGTGGTCTTCTGATGCATGAGAACAGACCTCTGCTGTGAGTGCTGCTGTGACTGCTGATGACATGACTGCCACCCCACCTCTCACTGTCCACTCACACCCCAGAAAAGGCCCACCTTCTGCCACCTCTCTAAGATAATGGGTCCTCAGGGTCTCCATCAGTCACCTTATTGTCAGAGCAGTCCTCTTCAACTAAAGAAGGAAGTGTCTGGGTGCCCCCCCAGTACCTTCCTGTGCCATTGCCCTCCTGGGACCCCGACCAGATGTGAGAGTTTTTTCTTAAAAAGCAGTATTCTGGCATATAAATAAAGGTGGCCCGAGCTGTTATCATTGTTCTGTGCACCCCTCGAAGTAGTCTAGCTATCAGACCACTAAGTGCTAACTCCCTGTGGCCAAGGAGTGTAATCTAGTCTCTTGTACATTCTCCCAGCACTTTCCATGTTGCTGAGCAGACAGCATGGCTTATCAAGCCATCCTTTGTCATAGGAGTAAGATTCTAGACAGCAGGGCTGGAGAAAGCAGGTGGGCACCACCCCAGCTGGAACCGGGAGAAAGTGGAAATTGGGATGGCAGAATAGGATGCTGGCATGTTGCCCAGGCTGACCATTAGCTTAATCAGAGATGATGTCCTCATTGACCTCCACCAGTAACGCCTTCCTGACCCCATAGGCCTCCTATGCTACCAGCTACAGAGCCACTGCACTCCCCTGTGCTCCCGGACTCTGCAAATGCCCATCTGGCCATACAGCCCCTACTCAGCCAGAGCATCATTTATTCTGTCCCACTCACACACACCGGCTGAGCAGAGTGTCCCCTCCCTCTGTGATGTCACCTCCCACCAGGGTCCACTACAGCTGTTTCCTCATATCTTTCCTTTTAGTCTGGCCTTCGTGTTGGAGGTATTCATTCTGGAATTCATTCTAAAGCTTGATGAAGTCAATTGCCCTCTTTTCGGAATAATGCTTTTTAAATTCATAATATAAAATACAGGATTAGAAAGGAAAACTATTATACTGAAATCCCATTATCAAAATAGTTTAAACTGTGATCCATTTTCTTTAGTTACACACTGAGTAACACACTCTAACAGCAAGTCTGATAACTGGTAATTTTGAAGTCTTGAGAAGCTGCCTGGTATTTTGAGATGTGATATAAAAACATTTGTGTTTTCTACCGGGGCAGGTGGCACATTCGGCTTACATGGCTGTGTTTTGTTGTTTGCATTAGTACTTGATGGAATGATTAATTTCAGTTAGAGATTATTGGTGGGGGTGGGTGGGGATGTAATTATTTTTTTTCCCATCCATTTCACTTGGATGGACCCTCCAAAGTCTATATTGATTAAGAATTAGTATTTTAAGGAAAGAGACTTTGGCTCACCAGTATCTAGCACAATGCTTGTATAAAATGCCCTCCAACATGTTTATTGTTTTAATATGAAGGAGACAGAACACTTAATTGCAAGTGACAGAAGTTCAGCTCAAACTCTTGGCTTGCTCCCATCTTAAGGTGCTACAGGTACAGTTATATCTGGGAGCTGAACTGCCATTGTTAGGTCTTTCTTTTGCTGACTCTGCTCCTTCTTCCCTTCTAATTTGCTCTGGTTTTGCATGATGGTTGCTTTTATTATCTCCTGCCACAAGATCGCTGGCAATCTCAATCCAAAATGATGACAAAGATTCTTCTTCACTATAATACGGGTCCCATGGAAGGACTTCGGTTGACTCAATTTGGTCTCATGCCGTCCTGTGAACTTATAACCCTGGACAGGGAAAGGGAGCCACACAACTGGTCAGACCTGAGCCATATGCCTATCCCTGCAGCAGGGTGTGGTCGATCACCATGAAGCACCTCGGGCCGGATGGAAGCACTTCCCTAGTGGGCAGATGATGCTGAGCAGATAAAAACAACTCAGTTCAGCTGTGTTAGAGCCGGAGGGCGAGTGAGTAATCACGGTGGATTCTTTTGAGGGCAGGGTTTCCTGTTATAATAAAGAGACCTAAAAAACAGTGGTTTAACCAAGATACAACTTTGTTTATGTCTTATACATACATATTGGCAGAGATAGGTAGACCAGGACTGAAGGCAGCTGTGCCATCCTCCGTATAGATGTTACTGCCCAACTGGAGGGAGAAAGGGAAGGGCGCACAGATTCAAGGGCAAGACCAGGAAGTGACACACATCACCCTGTCACATCCCACTGACCAAGACTTAGTCATGGGCTGCATGTATTTTCAAGTGAGGCTCGATCATGTAGTTGTTCGTCAAGCATCTGTGTGCTCAGCTAAAAAGTCTACTACATTAAGGAAGGGGCAAATAGATATGGCTGGACAATTAGGAACTGCTATACACACGCAAGTGTAATTAGTGTAAATAATGAATGTAAGTAGAATACTACTCACCCGCTAGAATATCTAAAATTAAAAACATCATGTCTGTATGAGGATGTGGAGCAACCAGAACTCTCATACATGCTGGTGAGAGTGTAAAACAGTGCAGCTGCTTTAGAAAAATACTTAGCAGCACCACAAAACCTAAAATACATACGCCCTAATACCTAGTAATTCCTCTTCTATGTATATACCCCCCCAAATTAAATGCATTGGTTCAACAAAAAGACATGTACAAGAATGGTCACAGAAGCTTTATTGTTATAACCCCAAATCAAAATGATCCAAGTGGACATCAACAGTAGAGAGGCAAAGATTAATGGTATATTCATACAGTGGAATACTACTCGGCAATGAAAAAGAAAGTGCTCCAAGTAATAAAATGGATGAGTCTTTTAGACACTGGTCTGAGTGAAGGACATCAGACACAAGGAGCTCATATGCCATGTTCTGTCTATACAAAGTTCTAGAGCGGGCAAATGTAATCGGTAGTGATCAACATCAGATCTCCATCACTCGGGCAGATTCTGATAAGAGAAGATAACATGAGTGTGGAGACACTCACTATCTGGCCCTGTGTGGTGGATAGCCAAGTGGATAGAGATGCTGAAATAAACTGAGCTCTAGCACTGTGGATTTCTGTACTTTCGTGTACGTGTGTTATAGTTCAATCAAAAAATAAAAATATGCAGAAAGGAAAAGAAAGTGTTACATTATTAAAGCCAGTGGTGTACTCAACTCCCTAGAGGCCCTGCCCAGGGTTGGGAGGACCCCCACCACACACAGACACATATACACACTGGAGCAGAGGCTGCCAGCAGGCAGAGTTGGGTCCCTGACACCCCAGGGCTTGAGTTTCCTAGTACCAACATGCAGGCAGGGAGTGCTGGCCTTATTTTCCAGACAGGAAATGGGGTAAGATGAATTATGTTTATTCTTCACTGTTTGTGCCCTTTTGAGACAGGATTTGGACCCCAGTGTAGAGATTTCTGGTAGTACCCTCTACGCACAGACACGTCAGTAGTTTTTGTGCAAACACAGGCAATGAATGGACCATGAGGTGGGCAAGCCACCTTCCCCAGGAACCTGCCTCAGCCGTTAGTTTACCTATTGGCTGGACCTGGGACAAGGAACTCAGCGATCTAAACTCTCTTCTGATTATTCAGGGATTTGGAGAGTACCAAGAATTGGATTAATCAAAGAGAAAAATTGGAGGTCTCATCACCCTTGTTATTATCCCTGATTTTCTCTTTATCCATGACTTTATTCACTCAGGCCTTCTGGTCACGAGATAGCTGTCCTCTCGCAGCATTGCTGAGCTTTACTTATTGTTTGTTGAAGTCTCTGCACCTGCCCTTCCCTTCATTCGGCACCCCTCGTCATATTTGATATAAGCAGTAACCATTGCTGAGTACACTGTGCTATTTCTTTCCCAGCAGGTTAGAGGAAATAATCGGCTTTGAATGAAACACTCACATGCCCATAAATGACTATAACCTACCTGTTATGGTCCAGTTTTGAAAAATTTCATGAAAAACTCTAATTAAAAGATTCTTCCCTAAGAACTCTGTAATTGCTATCAGAAATAAAAAGTATTTTTAAATCAGATCATTGTCTAAGCATTATGAAACCATCAGACCTGCCTGCTTCGGACCCCACCAGCGAGCTGTGGTGCTCCCCTCAGAAAACAGGGGGCCCCTCCCAGAAGTGCTAACACTTCATGTTTCCTTGCAAAGTACTTGACTGGTATTTTATTCAATAGAACCAAAATCATTTTAAAAGTAAGTATGTTTACAAATACTGAGTTTTAATCGAATTAAGGTGGCATTTTCTATTACCGAGGCAAAATACAAGAGTAAAGGAGATACGAGTGGAAATCTTGTTTCCAGCAGAAAGTGCTTGATAATGAATCTATTTATGCTTTAAAATTATTATGTGAGAATATCAAAAGTAGTCAAAATAAACTGAAGTAAACAAAATAGGAAATTGACAACTCTCTTTCCTTCCTCACTTTCCTGAATGATAAAAGTGTTTTTTCCCCAGGCCTTACTTTCCATCAAACACGTAACGTATGTATCTTCTCTTTTAAAAGATCTAGTATCAATCTCTCTCTCTTTGTATTTTAAAGTGGGACTGAACAATTAAATTTCATTCTGCAATTCACTTACTCAGAGACACCCTTCAGTGTGAGTACATACTGACCTACTTCATTCTTTCAAAAATCATCATAAACCCCTAGTCAAAGTAACGTGTACACAAGGTAAAACAACAACAACGATGACGATGTAATCCAACTATACAAAAGTATGTCTTTTTTTAAAAAATAAAATTCTTGTCCTGCCTCTTATCCCAAGCCTCAGAGAAACCATTTTTAGATTCTGGTATTTACCTTTGTAATTCTAACAGAAAGAAGCTGCTACATCTCTGTTTCCTGGTCTATCAGCATTACACTAGGCAGCTAATGACTTCTTAGGATGAGAGCCCCAACATCGACACCTCTTGTTCCCCCTAAATTTAAAACATAAGAAAATTAGAGAATTGGTCCATGAAGACCAACATCGGAACCACAGGAATTACAAAAGAAAATTCAAAAAAGGAAATTGGTAAAGAGGTAATCTATGCAGTTTCCCTAGAGTGAAAAAACAATAATAATAATAATAATAATAATAAAAACCCTACGCTTAAGCAGATCAGAGAACCAGGGACTAAGGGAAGATTCCAACTAGTTCCAGAGAGAAAGAGTCAATGGGCAAAGTTCTTAGAACCACAGGTCCATCATTGCAGCTGCTGGAGAAGGAAGCGAGGCCTTCCAAATATCCAGCCTGGGCTTCTGCTCTGACTGCACCGCACCTCTCCTCGGAGCCCATTAGAGGGGGTGGAGGGGGGATGCTCCACCAAAACGAGGGAGCTGGGGCTGGAGGTGCAGACTCATCCCCACATCCCCACGGCTGACATGCGGGACAGAGCCTTGCAAGCTGGGGAAGCGAGAGGTAGAACTAGAAGATCATGTGATGTTGGAGTAGTCGGATTCATCTTAGTGACTTAGGATGCTCATTCCATTGTAGGTATAATTATGCAAAACTAGAATACAGGAAAGAATTGCCAGAGAAGGAATTAAAAATAATATTTTATGTGAAAGTAACTACCTTGATCCTGAAAGAAAACAAACCAGCGGAACAGCAGCAGCTGAGCACAGAGTCCTGCGTATAGAAAACCCCAATACAACTCCCTGAAGTAACTGAAGTCAGTGTGAACAAAGTTGAGATCAACTATGTAAAACGTTATATGTACTATAAGAAAGCTCTCAATCAAGTAAAGAAAGGATGCATAAGTTGTAAAAAAAAAAAAAAATGAGAGAACTGGTTGAGAAAAGAGGATTTAACCTGGGAGAAAGAGGCAGTCTGGGCTGGGATGGGAGGACAAAAGGCCAGGCTTGCCCCACACCAGGAGCAGGGTAGAGGTAACAGCTCTGGGAAACAGGAAGAAATGGGGTCATGAACAAGGAGCAGCACCAAATTAACGGGACAGAAAATCTTTGGTACTATGGGGGCATGTGCTCAGAGGGAAAAAGCATTAGAAATTTCGGGAAAACAAAAGTGAAAAACGACTAAGCCGAGGTGCAACCACGAAGCAAACAGTGATGGTGAGACTTGGAGGAATGAGCGAAGGAAAAGGACGTGCTCCTCTGAGGCCCTGAAAGAGTGGCCCAGAACGACATTTCCTTTCCAGGAAGGGTTCCAGCTGTCACTCATTCTGAGAGGAACGATGGCTATGGACTTGTGATCACATACTTGTTTATTCCGGCTGTTCTGTTTTTCAAGTGAACCTATAGGATTACAACACAGAAAATTCAATGTGGAAAATAACCCTGTGAAAGGGGAAAAATAGAAGGTGGAGTAGTGGGAGCAAAGGGCAGGATGTCCCAGGGCATTTGTTTCTCATCAAATGAAACTGCCTGAAATGAATGGGAGAAATGAACACTCAAGCTCAGTGTTTGACAATATACAGGAAACCAATAGAAGAACTCATAAGAGATGAGTGATGTCAACTTAGAAAGATGTCATAATGACATCTTTCAACTACTGTCATCTCTTCTCCCATTCCCCTGATTGCTCATTTTTTCCTCCAACATTTTCACACAAAAACTTCCAAACAGAAAAGTTGCAAGAATTGGACAGCAACCATGTGAATACCTACCACAGATTCCACCATTAATGTGCTACTAGACTTGCCTTATCACATGTCCATTCAACCAAATGTCTGGCTACTAATTCATCTCATTTAAAAAAATACATTTCTAATTGTGGACATTACTACACTTCCTCTAAATGCTTAATTTTTTCAATATCAGTTTGTTCTTTTTATGGTTTCAGTTATCTTCTGCAATGTCTGAGGAAGCTAGTTCGAATTTATATGACATTCTCTTCTATTCGTTGAGTTATCAAAGTTTCTCAGTGGTTGATTAGTTCCTCTCTTATTGTGGGTTTTCCCAGGTGTCCAGAAAACCTTAGCTATCTATTCATTTGTGAGAATGAAGCATTTGATGACTGATTTAGGCAGCTGGTTTGGCCTTCCTCTACCTTCGAATGTGTAGGTCTCTTTTCCCCATAGGAAAGATTCCTGGAGCTAATTTATGTGGGGGCATTTTCCAGGTCTAGGCTGTGGGTGTGGTGTAAGTATGGGGAGTGGCTCTTAGGCTGGGCTCCACCAGGCTGTGGGATGGGCTGGTGCGATAGATGGCTATAGCGTCCCCTTAGCTAAGCTTCCCCACGTTGTGAGGGGTTAGCATGGGCTGCACTATTTGGAAGCCCGAAGTGAGACACAGAGAAGTTTGTATGCTTGAAATGGGGGCGGGAAGGGCCACCAGACGCTGCTGTAGTGAACATGTCCTGGCTGGTCCCACCAGGCTGGTCTGGCTGCTGAGGGGCAGTGGCCAGGCCTGTAGCCGCTCCAGCCTTGGCTGGATCCTCCCTCAGCTTCTCTATCCCCTGGGTTTGGTGCATGACTCACTCTGAGACTACTCACATCTTGGTGGCTGGCTGCTTGGATGGGCGTAGGCAGGATGTGGGTCTGTTCCTCTCTGGGTCCCAGCTTGTCTCTACTTTCCCCCTTCACATCCATCTGCCCTTCTCAGGGTCTGTTTTCTGGGCTTCAGAGATGGCAGCTTTCCTCGAGCTCTGAGCTCACTGCAGTGCAAGAGAAATCATGGTCCATCTCATTACACATGACTCCACGTCCTAATGGGCCATGCTGGCCCCCACTGGCCCTTACGCTGGCCCCCACACATCCACCAGAATAACTTGATCACCTAGAAAGTTTAAACTTGTGGTTATAGGGATACTTCTATTTATGTTCTTGCTTTCCATGTGTTCTCTAGACATAATATGGTTGGTCTCATGCCTGTTGTGTTTATAATTAAATAAATTAAATGTACCTAATAACACTTAATGACTCAAGGTATTTACCTGCCAGGTGAAACTGGGCTTTGTTGATTTAGTTGCAACCCTTCATCATACTTTAAAAATATGAGTCTCCAGCTCCAAGCTCACACAAGTCCGGAGAAACACTGCTCTCCCCCCAGGTCTTGGCCACACGTAGCACTGTGCACAACCCTGTCAGTGCCTTTCCTCTCTCTCTGGGCTCTACCTGAGAAGCTTCCTCTCTCTGGATTCTGGAGCTACAGGCACCCAAATAAAGGGCTTCCTGGAGATTCTGCAAGACTTCAGGAGGTTCTGTTCATTCTTTCATTTACGTTACCAGGACCATTACCTAAATGTAGAAACCTAATGACAACTAGTGACACTATAGTTGCAACTGAGCACTTATGTGGACCACTCGCTGGGATACACTCCATTAAAAACATGTAATTTTACTCTGAAGTTTTAAAGCACATAGAAGTATTGAAAAAGAATACAGCAAATTACCAACCTGAAGGACAAAAAGGCTACCAACCCAGTTAAGCCCCTTCTGCAGCCCCTCCCAGCCTCGGTCCTCTTGTTCTCTCTGAGATAACTATAGCATGGATTTTGGTGTTTAACTGTCTCCTGTCTCCTGTTTCCTGTCTCCTGCACTGACATACCTTCATGGTGGACGTGGTGTATCCTGAGGCACTCTATGCATTCTTTGGAAAGTTTTAAACTCTATGGAAATGGTTAAGTTGCTCAGCTCAGTGACTGTTTGGGAAAGTTAAGAGACATCAGGATGTGAAAGGTTGCCAATTAGCACACGATCTCCTAGAAAGCTAGCAAGCCCTTGAAACAACTCCTTTTCCTATTTGAGAATTCATTTTCCACGCCCTTCCATGGTCCTCCCTCCTCCATTCTGTGTTTAAGCTTCTTCTGACCTACATGAACCTGTTTGGATATGGCCTTCTCTGGCTGTATGTAGCTTCTCTAATTATCGTTCATCAAATTCTATTTCTTGCATCAGGTCAAAATCAGATGGTGATTTTTTCCATCTGTTGCCACAATCTGTTCAAACTGTCACATTCCGAGAGCTCGCAGTAAATTGTGTGGCCCCAAAAGGGAGACAAATGTGCTTTCACCAAACTGAATACAGTCAGAGTTTTGGTGTACAATACTGTATGACACTGTATTGGGACTCTTTGTAAATGATGTCGAGTTAGAAATTTTGCTATTTTCTCTGATGAGTAACACAAAAGCGATTGGTGAGATACAAGCAGGATTAAATTCTAAAGCCTCAAAATAGTCTATCCCTCTAACATACCAATATTTCATAAAGAACCTTCCTATCTGCAGCCCTTTCCTCTTCAAGCATAAATATTCTTAGCTCAGAGAGAAAATTAAAGTGTATATTTGACGTTTCAAAGGAGATAAATGCCCTGCACCTGAGTGTGAAGGGAAAATCCTGCTCTTGAAAGCATTTCATGAGAAATGGGCAGCATTGAGCTGCTGGTATGCAGGAAGCTCTTTCCTTTCTCCTTAAGTGGTTTGCAAAGCGCCCTGTGGATGTGCTAATGGCATTAGGGCCACAGGGGGCCAGAGTGGCTCTTGGAGAAAAAAGCTGCGCAGGAAGCCTCCTGTGATCATTCCGGAGGATGCAGCAGCACCCAGATTCACAACAGAGCTACAGAATGTGGCTGAGGTGGCTCTGGAACTAATCCAGTCCAAAGGGAGGAGAGAAGAAATTATCTAAATGTACTTTCCAGGAGAGACAGAGGGTGGGCTTCGTTGTGGGCCCAGTCCATGGGGACCCCATTCTGTATAGGAGTGGGGTCCCTGTTGGCCCCGACCCCCACTCGCCCTGGATGCAAAGAGGATCCCCATGATACAACCACATGCAGTGTTGTTCCCTTTATAAATGTCAGTGTGTAGTAATGGACTACTTCTCTTTTGGAGCAGAAAATAGATTCATCCGTGTTCTGTAAAAAGATCACTTTTGGGGTTAACTTGCTCAGGTGTTTAACACATTTATTTTATTTTCATCGTGCAATCACCAACTTTTGCTTTCATTTAATTGTGTGAAACTGCAGCTAGCCCGAGTTAGAATTGTCCCCTCTTTTCTTCCTGCCCCACTCCATCTTTATAATCAAAAGCATGCTGCTCTTTGTGAACTGAGTGACTGAATGGCACCCATGAGACAAAGGCCTGGCTGCCTTCTTAAGGGTCTGCTGTCTGTACCTCTAGAACTAGCTTTCTGGATTCCTGAGACAAGATTCCCTTTGTCCTCCTTCCCTCAGCACTAAGAGAGGCTGAGAAACCTCTAATCAGAGCCTTCTAGGGGTTATCCTGCCCAGCGGGCCCAGGAAGCAGCCTTTAGTTTCATGGGTGTATGTAGGGGTCCAACTTCATAGCAGCGGGGCATTAGGATGGCCTGGGAAGGGATGCCACCACCCCACTGGGAGGATCTCATAATCTGAGGCTCAGGCTTCTAAGAGCAACCGTGCTGGAATCTTACCACCCATCTCTTTGCAAGCAGGTTTCTATCAGGTCTGAGATGGCTGGGACAATGGGTGTTCTAGGAGTGCCTGGGAAGGGTGGAGGGCCCAGAGGGAAGGAAGATTTGTCCCCTCACTGCTGTTTTCCATTTGTGGCATCTGCCCCAGAAGACTGTGTGTGACTGGGGAGAGGATATGGGCTCTGCAGTTGGCAGACCCTCGGTCATCTTGACCATTGATTCATCCCAGCCCTCAGGCTGCCTGGCTCCCATGCCCATTCCTTCCTGGGTCAAGTGTCCTAAGAGGCTTTGACTCTTTTGGGAATGAAAGAAAAAGTGGAGTGAGGCAACGAGGGAAGATGCTGCAGCAGGGGGAGGACCCCTGAGCTGGCCACATGGGAGGGCAGGATACCCCACCAAACACTGTCCCCCCAGGAGTCCCAGTATTGGGAAGCTCAGCCTCATTGGCCAGCCTTTGGTCAGGAATTATGCTTCCCAGGAGGGCTCTAGGCAGGGGCTTATTAACTGGGTCACCCTCTGTGTCCCATTGTTTCTGAGTTGCCTAGAAAGAATTTGTTCTCCCACAAGAAGGTAGAGAGAGAGAGAGAGAGAGAGAGAGAGAGAGAGAGAGAGAGAGAGAGATTGACACAAAGACAGGAAGACAGAGACAGAGAGAGACTCAGAGAACACGCCCAAAGGATGTCCACCCTGATGTCCAGCTGTCCGGCCTAGCCAGGGCCTGACATGAGAGTGAGAGGTCATCAAGAGGTCATACTCCAGCCACGGAAGCCTAGCTCGTGATTGCATGATAGGCCCCGAGCTGGAACACCTGCTGAGAAGCAGTGACCCGCCCAGCTGATGCAAGCGACTGTTTAGGAGGTTCATTGTGAGCACCAGATAATGGGCAGAGTGCCAGCCCTGGCCAGTGTTCTCAGGGTGCCCAGCCCCACAAAACAGGTGTATCAGAGGAACGGGAGGTTGTGGGTGAGGCAGGGGTGTGACAAGGGCTCGCGGGAATTGCTATGTGGCAGAGAAGATCTCTTGGGCTGTCTGAGGTGGGGGTGGGGCCTGGACCTAACTGAGCTAAGAGAACAGACCCATGGCTAGACTCCAGGGCACCCGGCTTCCTCCCCTAGCCAGCTCTGCTGCATCTAGAAGCTTCTTTGAGAGGGCAGGGCTGCTGGAGGAAACCTGAAAGATCTGTGCATTCAAGGCCAGCTGAGCTTGAACCACAGAACTGAGCTTTGTTTCAGTGATCCATTGCTGTGTGACAAACGAACCTAAATACCTAGAAGCCATTTATTATTTTCCATGATTCTGTGCATGGCGGGGTAGGACCCTGCTGATTTTCACCCTGGTTCAGGTACACATTATGTGGGAGTCCCAGGGGGCTCCCCCACTACCCTGTAGTGAGAAGTCCCTAGGGCTCTGGCTCCATGGGGTCTTCAATCCCCAGCTTCCCTACTCAGTGGTGATGAGTCTCGAGGCCAGTCCAGGCTAGGGGTGGGGATGTGGTCCCCTCTTGAGGTGGAACACATGGCCACATTTTGTTCACCATAGCTGGGGTCTCCTGGATGGTCTGAATGGAGTTGTTCTGCTCCTTCCTACTGCCCCCACTTCACCCCAGCTGTCCAGAGGCCTAGGTAGGGTGGCATTACTTCTAGGAGAGAAAGAACCTGCTTCTTCTGTTTACCTGCATCTACTTGGTAACAGAGAATCACTAGAGAACAGACAATAACACCATTGTATGGGATTTAATTTGGGGGACATCATAGGTACAGAAGTATCATATTTGTGATGTTCTCATGTGACTTATATTTGGACTTTCCACCTCTGCCCCTGCCAGCTCCACCTGAGCTACTGTTGCTTTGTTATATTTTTAAAATTAATACATTTTAAAATAAAAATTATATATGTTTAAGGTGTATAACACAATGATTTGATGGACATATACATGTAAAATGTTTACTACAATCAAACTAATTAATATATCTTCTCATATAGTTACTATTTTCTTTGTGTTTGATGAGAGCACCTGAAACTCTCTTAGCAAATTTCCAGCATTCGCTTCAGTGTTATTAACTACAGTCATGACGCTGTACATCAGATCTCTGCACTTACCTTCGGCCAATGTCTCTCCACTTCCTACCTCCCGGCTCTCTGCTTCTATATGTATTCAACTGTTTTAGATTCCACATTGAAGTGAGATCATGCAGTTTTTTTTCTGTGTCTGGCTTATTTCACTTAGTATAACAGTCCTCCAGGTCTATCCACATTGTTGCAAATGGTAGGATCTCCTTTTTTATGGCTGAATAATATTCCATTGTGTATGTATCACATGTATGATGGACACTTAAGCTGTTTCCATGTCTTGCTACTGTGAATGCTGCAGTGAATGTGGGGGTGCAGATATCTCTTCCAGAAAGTGTTTTCATGTCCTTTGGATAAATACCCTGAAGTGGAATTGCTGGATCATGTGGTAGTTCTATTTTAATTTTTTTGAAGAATCTCTATACCGCTTTCCACTGCGGCTGCACCTACTTACATTCTCACCAACAGTGCACAAGTGTTCACTTTTCTCCACATCCTTGCCAACATTTGTCATTTTAAAATAAGGAAGAGTTAAACAATCCCCTCAGTGTCAGCAAAATGTCAGGAAGCTAGAAGTCTTTTTGCCTGGGTGGAAAAAGCCTGAATTTCCTGAATTTCAGTGGATGTGATGTGCCTCTCTTTGGCCATCCGGGTTATCTCGGCCTGAAGTGCTGGCTAGAGTTTTACTGCCATAAGAACACTCAAAAGAAGGTTAAGGCCAGAGGAAAGAAAAGGGAGAGAGAAAGGAATGAGAGACACTGAGAAATGAAAACGTGGTGGGATTGTAGGTGTTGTGCTAAGAGGAGAAAGGCTGCCAGAAGCACAAGGTGAGTCACCCTGGGTTTGAAATGTCTCTCCTCAGTTGATTCTCTGCTCAGCTGATTCTCTTTGCAGGCTGGTTTGCTTGAAGGCCACCTCCAGCGGAGGAGAGGTGTTTTCTCCTTCTGTCCACATGGAGTGGTGCCTCCCAAGCTTGTGCATGAACGTTTATGGAAAGTGGGGCCATTAAACACGCTGTTTGTTTCTGAAGACCCAGCTCCAGGCCCTGAAACTCCAGACACTGTGATTATTATTAATGATTCATGCTAACAGCCTGTTTAGTCTTATGTGGGGAGTTTCCTTTGACCAACACATTCACATTAATGATTTATTAGACGTAATTTCTGAGACTGAAGACATTAGTGGACGTGATGCATTCCAAAGGTCTAACCATTTCTTCCATTCATCAGCCTTCATTATTTCACAAATAACAGGCGAAGGGAGAGGACATGCAGAAGGAGCAGTGATAACAGTTTCGAGCCTGGAGGCTGCAGCAGGAGTGAGGAGACAACCACCAGCACAGGCCTGGAACCCGCCGGCAGCCGCTTACCATCCAGGACAGGACAGGAGCAGAGCGGTCCCACTTCTGAGTCCATCACCTGTCTTGTGTTTCAAGATCTTCTGGCTGACCTCGCTCAGGTAATATCTGAAAGATTCAACCAAGAAGAGAAGATTGGAATTTTGCTGCTTCACAGGCTTTCCATGAAAGTCCTGAAAATATCTGTATGGATATACGGCTGACCCCTGCCTACTGTTGACCAGAAGCCTTATTGATAACATAAACATATATTTTGTATGTTATATGTATTATATACTGTATTCTTACAATAAAATAAGCCAAATAAAAGAAAATGTTAAGAAAATCATGAGAAAGAGAAAATACATTTGTAGTATTTATTGAAAAAAAAAAAAACCCCTCACTTGTCTGTTCCTCTCTGGTCGGGGGTCCCTGTAAGAATGGGGTTGACCAGAGGTCATCCTAGACTGTGTTCCCTGCCAATGAGGAACTTCATTCTTCTAGGAACAGAACTGCATCAGGAATCCACACACAGAAAGCTGCTCAGTGCCAGAGGATCAATCCAGCTCCTATCTGAGGCTGTTTTTTGCCAGACGCAGTAGGCTTAGGTGTTTGGACAAACCTGGACCATCTCTAGTCAGAGGAATCACTCCCAATTAGCTCTGGGGACAGAGTCCTTCCCTCTTGTGGGGAACTAGCTGGAATCACTTCAGGGCCTTGGGTGCCTGCATCTGGCATGAACTGGAACACTGGTGCCTGGTGCCTAGGAAGCGGACTGTTCCTGGGGCCGGCTCACAGCCTCTGCCCCCGACCTTCAGCCAGTCCTGCAGGTGGTGCAGGCAGCCTGGAGAAGCCAGTGCGAGGCTTCCAAATCTCCATGGCTGGCCCAGCCAGCAACCAGCACAGACATCCTAGGCCACCAGCTTTAAATGTGGTGGGAACGACATCAGTTTCAATGGGATTGCCAGACATAGCAGATAAAATGTTGTCCAATATAATTTGGAATATACTTACCCTACAGTTTATTTGTGGTTTGCCAAAAATTAGAATTTAACTTGAGCGGTCTTTATTTAATCCGATAGCTCCCATTACAAGGCTTTGAATTCAGGTTCTGTAATCTAATGGCCTCAAAAGCCTCCTGACCTCCCCGAGACTCAGTTTGTCATCTATAAAATGGAAAAGGCGCCATCTGCCTCTCTGAGTTGTTATGGTGATAACATGGAGATGTGTGAGCATCTTCTAGTTTAGTGCCAAGATTCTCAGCACAGTCTTGCTCTCTCGGTAGGAGAACGTGACTATCTCAGCGAGCAGGGAGAAGACCTGAGATGGCACAGAATGGCTTATATTAATTCTGGGGACAAAGGTGGACATTCATAATTGCAATTCCTGATTGAGATATTTTGCTTAGCCCACAACAGGCATGCTGAAAGTGTGGGGCATGTTCACTTTATCATTGGCACTGCAGGTCCTCTGAGAGTACCAGCTGGTCAAAAGTTGTTGTCATGTCAGAGTTGCTTCCTCACACTGAGGGAGGTGGCCCTGTCCCTTAGGGCACTGCAGGAAGGAGGAAGTGGGACACCTGTGTTGGGCACATGAAGCTCCATGCCCAGCATTCCAGGATGGTGACACCAATGCCTATTAGAGTCAGCCACAACCAGGCACTTTCCTTGCTCATGACATAAGTGACATTGTCTAATCTTCATCACCAGGAAGTCTGGCCAGGCCAGGGAACTTGCCCACGGCTCCATGGTCCACTGGTGACATCCTGCCTGGATAGCATGAGATACCTCTGCTGCCTGGGAGATTGAGTATTTATATTAGGAAATACCTTAAGGCTGCTTTTCCAGAACTTTTCAGTTGCCATGGTGACAGATAAAAAAGTGGTTCTACCTCAGATGGTTGACAAGATACAATCATGGAGCATGATATGCTCAAGGCTGGTGTCTCAATCTAGCAAGCGTCTGTGAATTGGTACCTGGAAAGTAGGGGATGGAAAAAGTCTCCATGGTCCAGGTGACAGCTCTACCCAGGTGACAATAGTACTGCTGGGTGGCAGGTTGAAGTTATTATGGCAAATAATTGATCATCTATAAACAGCAACTATTGTTTTAATGAAAAATCCACACAGCCAACAATGGAGAGGAATAGACTCAGAGGGTAGAGAGAGGCCTTGAAATGATTTAATCCAGTGATTCTGCATGGCTGCCTCTAATTCACGTGTGTCCTACATCAGCGGTCTCCAACCTTTCTGGTACCAGTGACTGGTGCTCCTGAGAATCTAGTGACAGACGATCTGAGGTGTAGCTGAGGCAGCGATGCCAGCACTGGGGAGCAGCTGCAAATACAGATAAAGCTTCACTCGCTTGCCCTGTGCTCACTTCCTGCTGTGCGGCCTGGTTTCCCAACAGGCCACGGACTGGTACCAGTCTGCACCCTGGAGGTTGGAAACCCTGCTCTACATCTTGGGAGCTATTCATAAGAAATGATTTTGGCCAGCGAACCAGGTCTCCTTTTCCTTGTATTTTTGGTTCCATATCTATATTGGTTTTCATTTTTAGTTCTGTTCTTTAATGGCCTCTAAAACTCAGTCTCCTTTTTATGCCTATTTTTATTTGAGGATAGAATTTGATGATTAATAAAGTGGTGCTTATTCATGCGGTTTAATGATTTTAAAAAGTAATATTTATTGGTTAGAAAATGAGAAACTTGTAAGGAAATCATGCTGGTTGCTCAGATTTTCCTTGCAGGTGTTGAATGTCAGACCTTCAGCAACCCCACCACGGCCCGGGCAGGAGAAGAGCCGAGCATCTTGTTCAGGGGGAAGGAGGGCCACACCCCAGAGAATCCTGGGCATCTCCAAGCGGGCGGCAAGGTTGGAATCTCCTGAGAATCAGACTTCTGATTCTGATTCTCGGTTAGGTAATCTCGGTTAGGGTTGGGGATCCATGGAACAAATAGCAAGGGGATGATTTCCCAGAGTCCGAATATAAATTTTCTACGGATATTTCCACTGAATAGTTGATGGGTCTTTTGGAAAGTTCCTGTCATGAATAATTAAGCTATTCGCCTGGGCCAGTGGAGTAGTGACGGAGATAGTGGTAGAGCAAGGCCTTCCTTGTATAGGTGGTAAATAAGTGCTGTGTACATGCATGTGAGTGTGTGTGTGTGTGTGGGGGGGGTTCTGTTCTCACAGGACATACACAAACATATGCTAACATCATAATGCTTCCTTGGGTTATGATTTATGACAGTTAAAATGAACGACACCAAAAACAATATTGGAAATCAGAAACATTACCTTCTTCACAGCACGCTCCTGCTCAAATTTTTATTTGAGCTCCTAGGGCTCCATTTTGTCCAGGTCTAAATCTTCAGCGACCCCTTAAGTTCCTGGGGTCCCCAGCACTGGCCCTTCCATTAGGCCAGCATCTTGTGCTGTTCCTAGCACCCACATATCCTCTCCTGTCAATATGCGGTGACTCACCTCCTCCCACCCTGCCAGGCCCTATCTGCTCATCCAGGAAGCCACCAGCTCCCTTTCCCTGAGTCATCGAGTCATTGCAGGGAACATGCCAGTGATGCTTAGACTCCCAGGAACTGTTTCCTGAGAGTCATGGCTGCTCTGAGATAGTTCTGTCTCCACACTATTGTTCATACCATGTGAGGCACATTTCTGCATGGCCTGGGATGGGGACAATGGCTGCGTAGGGCCATGTGTCTGAAAGTGTATGTTTGGCATGGGTGGGTGGGTGTGACTCTATCTATATCTAAGTTGGGATTGGGTGGAAATAAGTGTAGACCACTTAACCAAGTTTTAATTTTCTTTTTATATGAAAGATTGCAATCTGCACTCTGTCTACCAATAGAGCTATGATTGATTTCACCATGCTTGTAGAAGTTTGACACACTGTTGACTGTTGTTACATTTCTAACTGGCATATTTTTATTCCTGGGGAATTGCCCATCTTTGGCTCCGGTGAGGCAAGAGGGTATAAGACATACTCTTGGTGCCCCATGGCAGCTGGGGGGATCCTACCTGTGAGCTCCCAGGGACCCCACATTCTTCATCAGCAGAGCAAGGTGAACATATATCACTGATGACACACATGCCCTCAGGCCCTGGGGGCTCCAAATGGCCAACAGGTCAAAAGAAACACCAGCTGTCTCTCAGTGCACCAGGGGGGACAGCCTGCTAGCCATCCTGCTGGATGTCATAAAGTTTGACTTCAAAGAACAGTAGGGCAATGCAGGCTTCTGGGGAGGTCTGAGGTCTGAGGGGGAGGAGAAGGGTCTGGGATGGCAAGAAGACCAGGTGTGAGTGAGGCCAAGAGGGGAGGAGAGGAACCTGACAAGGGGGAGGATCGGAGCAGGTAGGAAGGTTCTGGGAAACGCCCTGAGAGGCCTTGCTGAGCGTGCGGTAGGAAGGATACCAGTCACGTGTGCCAGTTTATGGAGGAATTCATGGGTAATTATTTATCTAATTTGGTTTTATTTATCTATTTTGACATTATAATTTCAGAAGAATGAACAAAAAATTATAAGCAAAACAAAGCAAACAACTCTGGATAAAGTTATGAGGGCAGAGTTTGATTTTGTCAGCTAGAAGATGCATTTAAAGGATGGTTTTAAGAGTGAAAAAATGGGGGAGCAGGGATTTCAGAATTGGGATTCACTAAATAAATTAGACTATATTCAAATTAAGGTCTGTTACACAGGTATTTAAACTAATGCCAGAGAAGGTAATGTAATGGCATCAAAAGATATCTATGGCATAATATTATATGAAAATATAGAAGGTAACACACACACACACACACACACACACACACACACACACCCTCATACACATAGGAATGTGTATATGTAAGAAAGATGCCAGAAAGTAGACCAAATTGCTAGCAATTTGGTGAGGTGTGAAAGGGGAGGAAACAAGCAGTTTTCTTTTATCTCCTCTTTCTCTTCTTTATTTTTTTCTTCTTCTTTCTATTTTTTCGATTTTTTCTTACCTGTGTTTACCTTTAGCTTTTTAAAAAAATTAAACATATATAGGTATATATTACATATATACATATGTTTCTATATGTTTGAAACAAGTGAAATGACTTAAGAAAAGCGATTTGCATGTTGCCTGATGCTGGGCGCAGTCCTTGGCTGCCCTCTGATTTCTTGTTTTACCTGTACAATTCCCTGGAGCATTTGTGATTCTTCCCATCAGTCATGGGTTCTAGCTCTGAGACCTGCTGTCCTAGGGCAGCCAGCTCCTGAGGGCCAGAGCCTCTGGCCTGCTGGGCTCCCACCACAGCTGGCATGCAGGGAGAGCCGCTCTCAGTTATTCTGTCTGGTCAGTTCTTAGTGCTGAGCTGCCACTAATTACCTGGCTGCTCTGGAAGCCTAGCACCCTGCAGGTTGTGCCTACCCCACATGGCTTCAGGAAGACTTGAGGAGCCTCTGCAGAGACAACCAGACAGGTTTCTACATGGGCAGTGGAGATTGCCAGGTGCAGAGCTTAGCCTTGGCCCCAGAATGGCTGCTGCACCCCTGCCTTGGCCTGGCGTGCTGCTTAGAGGGCAGTGACCGACAGCAGTGGTGGTCTCGTACCAAGAAAAAGCTGTTGAAGAGACCCACTTTGGGTATGGCACACAAACCTCCACTGGTCATTGAGCTGTAATCTAGATGTTCCTCTTGCTTCCTGCCTTTGGAGAAGAAGAAAGGCCCCGGGTCCTTTGGTTGCAAACAGGCATCATTGGTGATCACAGGAGAAAGACCACAATGTTACATTATTTGTTATTCGAGATGACCAAATTTGGAGCTGGTCTCTCGGTTATCTCCTCTTTGTTATTGTATTCATCATTTTGAGGGGAAAAATGCAATTCCTGCTCTACAAGTGTGCTTCTACACCCTCATGTCAATTATAATCCAGAGAGGAAAGGAAGTTCAGACGCATTTTTAACTGGTGCCTAGAAAAGCAGTGGGTTGTGTCCGAGACAAAAACTGACTCATGACCCACATGCTGAGAGCATTTCATGTGGACACCTATTTTTCCCCTTGAACTGGAAATTCCATAATTAGTAGTTATGTCTCAGAGAGTGGTCATTAAAAGGGGGGGGGCATTTGGAGCCAGATGGGCCTTTCTTATTTAATACCGCCAACGGTGAGCATTAAGATATATGGGGCCTTGTGCAAGTAGATGCAAAGACCTCGACAGGAGCAACTCACAGCTCTGCAGCTGGTGTGAGCACCTAGGAGGCAAGGCAGCTCAAAAACTGTGCGCACTCAACAGGGCCATTAGACACGCGGCTTCCATTGTCTTCTTGTACTTCAGGACACCATCTTCTCTCTTTCTAGACTCTAAGATCCATGGAAGCAGGAATTTTATGTTTTCCTGTCTCACCCACAGAACCTAAAACTTTTCTGAATGTAGTAAATACACAGAAATGGTCTTTGCCTTGTTGACAACCCTCAGCTTTTGGCTGCTTCCTCTCTGCACGTTCTCTTTTAAAACCATCTGTGCTCCGTGGGGATGTGCACACTGCTGGGCCCAGGCTGCAGGCAGAGGCAGTCAGGTCTCTCCGGCTTAATGTTGTTACCAAGCATTCATGTTATACCTACATAGGGAGTGGAGATTCACCTGTAAAAAGAGGCAAAACTGCATCCTTCACAATAAGCCACGACCCACTCTCACAGCCTGCCATAGCCCTTCCCTCCTCTGGGAGCTAATGGTAGGTTTAGAGGACAGAGCTGGGGACCTCTCTCTTTGTCAGTCTCTTGACAAGTTGCTGAACCTTGGCATTTCTTGTTCATGCATCTGTAGATGGAGATGGTGCTGTATTTTCTGTAAGGGGGTCAGCTAGACAGTGGGTTCCCTTCAGTGAGGACCAGCAGCAGGCCAGGGGCTTGTGGTGTGTTCCATGGGGGCAGAGGTGGGACCCAGGAGGGGTGGGGAGTTCTAGGGTCAGCCAGGCTCAGTGGAAAGCTAGCCTGCAGATAACCGAGTGACCCAGCAGGGAACAGTCTTGGCCTTGGCTCCACCAACTGGAGAAGCTCACGGGCATGCCTCTGGGGGAAACTGAGCCTAGATGCTTGGCGGCAGATGCAGGGGTGTTGGAGGGGTGGGGACATTATTTCTATGAGTGATCCGGGAAGGTGTAGAGATCACCGGTGTCTGCAGGTTCTTGGCAGAGGAACGGGCTGGTAGCAACAAGTCTTCTCCTTGGCAGGCCCAGCTTTTTCACTTCTTGGGGAAGCTGGGGTGTGGTGGGAAGGGGGAAGGTGGCGGGGGGGAGGAGGACTCACTGGGGGATGAAGATCAGGAGGTTGAAGAAGGATGGCATAGGAGGTGGCTGCTCGCCCTTATCACCTCCTTTCCTTCTCAGGCCTTGCTAGCTCCCGATGCTCCTTGCTGCCTTTCTTTCTTTGCACTGTAGGCTGCAGGGGTGACCTGAGGCCAGGTGGATGGTGTGTGGGGAGAAGGAAAACACTGTATTGGTCCCTCACCCCTCATGGATGTTGGGCCTGTGCTGGTCACTTCCAGGGACCTTGGTTGCCCCCTCAGTGAGCCAGGAAGAATGACGTCTTTAAAGGAAGGTCAGGGCCACACAGTGCCCCACCAGTGCAGAGTCTGGGTCTACCAGTGTATCACCCCCTACCCCTAGTTCTGCCATGTGTCACTGCCACCACTTACCACCATGTTGCCAGTTAGAGCACGCACATGGTGCAGCTGGGGTGTGTAATATCTATGTATATGCATTGTGCAAGCACACGTATGCAGGTATGTGTGCACATGTATACACATGTGTTACCTGTGTGCAGGCACGTGCACATGTACTCATGCCTTGTATCCTCTTCCCAAGTTATAGCTGCTTGTGGCCACTGCTCCCTCAGTGTCTATAAAAACTATGTGGGAGCACGTGTGTGACTGTGAATAATGATGATGATGATAATGATGGTGTAAAGGTGGAGACAGAGAACGGACTTGACTAGCCTAGTTTGATGTGTGTGTTCCCAGCTCATTTGATGATGGGGAGATGAATGGGCACAAACCCATCCCAACTAAAATGACAGTTCTGTTGTTGGTGTGAACAGGACCCCATAGCAAGGCTGTGCCAGACCGTGCTCTCCTGATCTCTATGCTTTCCTGGTAGCAAATGCCTGTCAGTTGCATTTAATGAGGACGTCTTCCTACTGCAGTCATGTGTCTTCTCCTACATGTCTTGAAGGAAAATACCTGGGCCAGGAGGCACAGCTGTACTTCTCACAGGACGAAAGCACTCTGTCCGTCCTGCCCTGGGACTGTATGATTCTGAGGCAGTTTCTGTTTTTAACCCAGATGTCTGCATCTCTCTTGCTCACTGATTGTCAAGGGCATCACCTGGGAAGGCGCACGCAACCCCTGTGTCCCTCATGATGAGTTATTGAGCATTGCGTGACAGCCCCAACTTCTGCTGCTTCAGGTTCTAACACTGTAACCTGTCTCTCTGGAGAAGGGAGTGAAATTGTGCCCTTGGGAGGAAATAGAAATAATAGAAACAAAAATCAGAATTGGAATAGAGATCATGGAAAAACCAATTAAGACCCACGGAATTGCCACTTTTGTGAATGTTTACCTCCACGTGCCGATTATATTTGTAATCATTATGATTACACCTGCTGTTTAAAGTATTTAAACATTCAAGAGCAACTGGTACACTCATCTTGTGATTTTAGTTAAATCCTTATAAGAGTTCGAATTTGCAATCAATGTTTTAAGATTCAGAGACACCTAATTTGACATAGAACATCTTTGGTTTACCAGCTGTGAGAACAGTGTGTATTTACAGCAGCAATTCTCAAAGTCTATTCTCTAGACTGGCAGCATCAGTATCACCAGAAAACTTGCTAGAACTGTATATTCTCAGATGCTACCCATGACCTGCTGAATTAGAAACTCTGGGTGTAGGGCCTAGCAAATGAACCCCAAAGGGTTTCCAATACATGCTCAAGTTTGAGAACCATTGCTCCACTGGGGATTGTTGACCCCTTAAGACAATTAAGTAGAATACTAGAAAAAGTACCAAAGGGGAGCAGACATTTTTTTTTTTTTGATGCACAAAACCTCTTAGATGCCAAGGAGTCTATTGGAATGAGAGCTTTTTTCTCCAAACACTTGGTTCTTCACCGGCTCTCACAACTTTTTTCCCCTTTTGGTTGTAAAGTGAAAGACGAACTGACCCAATACCAGAGCTGTTTCCTATCTAAGTTTGGAAATGAGCTCTGTGATGAGGTGCAGGCAGGGCCAGTACTGGGATCATTGATCAGATATTAATTTTATTTGCTCCCTATTCATTTCCCTCATCCCTATTCTAAGAAAATCAGCAAGTCCTGACGTTTCCTTATACCTATGTTAGGGGAAAGGTGGGCACTACCGAATCTGTGGTTTACTGTGTGGTGTGTGTGTGAAGTATGTGTATGTGTATGGTGTGATGCATATGTTTAATGTTGAGTACATGTGTGTGGTGTGTATTTGTAGTGCGTGATGTGCATGTGTATGTATGTGGTGTACGTGTGTGTTGCAGAAAAATCAGACTGGCAAGAAACCAAGCACAACTCGGAGAGTTGGAGAACTCAGGTTTACTATGGTGGCAGTCTCAGGATAGCTAACACTCTAAAGATCTGGATCCCATGCTCAGGGGTAACCTTACCTTTGTAGGGCTTAACAAGCAAAAGAGATACACCTGGTATTTAGACAGAGCAAGCAAAGGGGAGGGCGAGTCTTCAGTTGATCTCGAGGTCACCCTATCCTTCAGCCTATGCACAAGCATATCTACAGAAGCAGAACAAAGAGCTGATTACAAGATTAGCCATCTGAGTGGAAAATTCCTCTTCACGTGTAGAGTGTGTGGTGTGTGATCTATGTGTGCAATTTGTGTGAGCTGTGTGTGTGGTATGTGTGCATGTGAGAAGTGTGTTTGTGTGTGTGTGTGTATTTTATGCCTTCATTGAAAAGATAGTATTGGGAGTACTGATGGGGAAGAGAGATTCCAGGAGGGGAGGGCACAGGAGGGTTTGGGGACCATAACTCAGTGCAGAACCATGCCCCATGTCCTGGTACTGCCCTGCAGAGTGACAAGGTTTCTAAGGGAGTGGCACGGTGCCCCAGACAGACATGGCTTCCATCCTCATTAAAGGATGCTGGCCTGCTGCCTGAGGGAGCTGCCACAGAGCGAGGCTCAGGTCAGCGTGGGTGCTGGGAAAGGACATTCGTCAGTGCCTAAGAGTCCCCGAGACCTTCACATGTCCTGTTGGTCTTCGGGGGCAGACTGAAGTTTTACAGCCCAGAAAATGATAGTTCAGAGCCAGCTGTAAGTGGATCTGGAAAAGCTGAGAAGACAGTGCTTTCCTGAGTGTGTGAGAGTGTGGCTGCAGACTCGTCGTGCCAGATTCGCTTAGTTTCTTAGGCCTCTTGCCTTCTTATTAGCCACACATTCTAATCCTCGCTTCTCTCTCTAAATATATTATTCTGGGTGCACACATAGCACATTGAATCTCTCCCATCCTTCTCCTTCCCTGCCTTCAGAGAGAATATAATAACATTCAAGCTGAAGTGAAAATACTAATAACTGCTGGACACTTTGTTCTTTCTCTGGAGGTGGGTCTTGCCTGTTGTTGGGACAGAGGCTTTAACTCTGGGGCAAGGGGGTCTTTGGCGAGGCAGGGGCACATGGCAGCTAGGTCAGAGCTTGGTGACAGAGGTCGCCTACTGTTCCACTCCCAGCATTTGGTTTGGTCAGAGCCTTAAGTGACCAGGAGCTCTGTGTTCGTGTGAGGCTGGTTTTGAACAAATGTTTGTGTAGGAGGCATGAGATGAGCAGGCCAAATACGATGCCGTGAAGACAGCAGACGGGCTGAGGACGTGGCGTGTGCTGACAATGCTGGGATGCTCTCTTTTCAGTCAGTGTTAGACTTTTTCTTATTGAGTTCTATATTTAAATATTAGAGAAACGAACCCTGCCATATTTGTGGCAAAAATATATTTTTGGTTTGTCTTTCACTATCTAACTTTATTTGATATATTTTGGTGTACATATAAGTATAAACCTTTCTACAGTCAAATATAGCATTTCTTTTCCTTCTGGATTTTTCCATTGCTTTTGTACTTAGAGAGCCTTTTCCCACATTGAAATGAGTCACCTATTAATTGCTTTTTTCATCGAATAGTTTTTATGGTTTGGCTAATATAAAACTAGGTTTATTTTGCTGAGTTTAAGAATTTAAATTGATTTCTTTCCCCTAAAAATTTAGCCAACATCTATCTCCATACTATTTGTTGACTAATCCATTCTCTATTCATTAATTTCCTCCCCCCCCCAACATCCCTTATGTCTATTTGTGGTCAATCCTCCTTGTCACCCACACCCTTAGGCAACAACTGATCTACTTTCTGTGTCTCTGGATCTGTCTTTTCTGGGCACCTCATGTCCCTGCAGCCATAGAACATGTAGCCTTTTTCACCTGGCTTTTTTCACATAGCATGATGTTTTTTAGGCTCCCCTGTGTTGTAGCATGTATTGGTGCTTTGTTCCTTTTAATTGTGGAATAATATTCCATTTTGAAGATAACTCAGGTTTTATTTATCCATTCACCAGTTGATGGATATTTGGGTTGTTTCCACCTTTTGGCTGTTGTGAATTAAGCTGCTGTGAACTGTCACATACAAGTCTTGGTATGGACGAACATTTTTTTTTTTTATATCGCTGGGCGAGATTCCTAGGAGTGAAATTCCTGAGTCATATGATAAGCTTATGTTTAACGTTTTAAAGAAGCTTATGTCTTTCAGAAAAAGGAACTGTTTTCCAAAGTGTCTGCACGGTTGTATGCTCCCGTCTGTGCTGTATGAAGGTTCCAGGTTGTTCCACATCCTCACCTACACTCGTTACTGTATGCCTTTTAAATACTTACATTTGTTTTTTGTATTTTAAAGTGGTATAGGTGCCAGTCTTTTTCAGGTTATGCTTTAAGAGGAACTATATTTTCAATGCCTTTCGTAAGAAGGAGAATGCAAACTACCACTTCCCCACTCAATATATTCTTATCTCAGGTCATAGTTAACTCCCACAAAAGTTTATTGCCCCTAAAGCATAAGAAAAACATTTACTTCTCATTCTCTCCCCAACATTTAAATATAATCATTTGAATTCAGATCCAGGAAAATTTTGGCTTTGATCTTGGATTTTACTTCTCTAGGCTTTGGAGATGAAGAAAACATCATAAAGGTATCTGAGTCCTTGAGATCCCTTAGTGTGAAAGCCACGAAATCCTCTGGACATCAGTGCCTGAGAAGGCTTTTCTCTTCATTAATCATTCATGGGGTCCTTCGTGTACTTTGCTCTGTGTCTCCAGCCTTGACGCTGCCTCTCAGGACATTTGGACTGTTCCAGACAGGACCTGGAAGACTGGTGTGGATGCAGAGATTCGGAGTGCCTTGCCTGCCTGCTGACCTGGTCATGCGCAGCTCAAAGCCAGCCCTTTGTGTCCACAGGGTATGCCTTTCCTGTGCTCTGGCGCTGCATCTTTGAAAACACTGGATTTTTCCAGTATAAAATAGAACTTTTTGTTCTGTATTGTTCCTCCTCCACAGACTATGTGACTGGGAGAATTAGACATGAGGGTCAAGAATCCCTTGCTCAGATGACTGTCCCCCAGTCACTGTTTCTTGCTGAGGGACACTGAGGCACCTCGCCGTTGTCTTGCAGAGTGCAGGATGGTGCAGGCATGTTTAACTTCATAAACTGATCTTTATTTCTGGAGACCAGACAGATGGACATAAATGGGAAAGGGATGTGTAACTGTGGGTGCTCAATTCGGACTGCTCTGTGCTCGGTGTTCCCTGATCATTTTATAGACTATGAAGAACTTATACTTCTTTTAAAAATATAGTTCACATATGATACCATACTATTAGTCCATCCTAGTGGAATTTTAAAAATGGCGAAGTATTAAAGTATTCTAACATCTTTATGTTGGAAAACATAACACACATTCAGAAAAGTTCAGACAAGTTATGAACCACGCCTTCATTAATCATTATAAATCAAACCCCCTATGCAACAGCATCTGGTTCAAGAAGCTGCACACGGCCTGCCTCTGAGGGCCCTCCTCCCCAAGCTCCCTCCCCACACCATCTCCTTATCCCCCTATGGCTGATCAGATGCTCATGCTAGTTACCGCCTCAACTTTCCTTACTGCTGTTACTATCTCAGCACCATCTCCAAACACTATCATCCAGTTTCATCTGTGTTTGAGTTCTTAATGGTCTCTTGTGACAAACAGAAATTCTAAATTTCAATGCAGTCAAAGTTTTTAAATATTTTCTTTGGTGGTTAGTGCTTTTTATGTCCTGTTTAAGAAGTCCTTGCTGGCTAGAGGTCTGCAAGGTCACCTATGTTACTTCTAAAAGCTCTACTACTTGGCCTCTACACATAGATTCTCACCCCCTACCCCCATCTGAAGCAGCGACTGAGGCTCATGGTGGATCCCAACGCTGTGGTATGACCCATTGGAAAGACCCCACTGCTCTGCACTATCACCTTCTTCGTACATCAAGGGTCGTATTTGTGTGATGTTATTCATTCTGAGCTTCCTTGTCTATTCTATCCGTTTTTGTTGTTGTTGTTGTTTTTATCCTTGTGCTAATATCACACTGGCTTACTTTCTAAACCTTTATAATATAATAAATCTTGGCATTTGATAGAACAATCCTACTGTCTTCATGAGTGTTACAGCTCTTGTGTTTCTATGAATTTTAGAATCAGTTTGTTGAATTTCACACATGTAAGTGTTGGAAATTGGATTGGAATCACACTGAATTAATAAATCAGTTCTTAGCGAATAGACATTTTTATAATATTAAAAGTTTTAATCCATAAACACGGTATATCCCTCCATTTACTTGGTTAGGTCTCCTTTAAAATTTTTAATGTTATTTTTTATTTTGCAACATAAAGTTTTGCACCCCTGGGTGGGCCCACAGCAGTCTCCCTGAGGCCGAGCACTGGCTCAGAGTTCCCACTCCAGTTAGTGGGCCCCCTCCCAAGTTTCCTTCTTCCCTTTCTGTCTTGATTTGGGTTTGAATCTTGACTAAACAGCTGGAGGCCAGGGGGCAAATTTCCTGTTCTCCAGGCCTCAGTTTCCCAATATGTAAAACGAAGACCCTAATGCCTGGGTGACAGGTGTGAGAGGAATGAACAAGAGTCTGGGACGTAAGAACCCTAAATTAATGTTAGATAAAATGAAACAAAACAGAGACAAGGAAACAAGCCATTTACTGTACGGATACTATTCAAAGGAAGCCAGCCCGCTCTATGGAGGAGTCTCACAGAGGTGACCTGAAGGAGATGGTCTTGGAAGGGCAGATGGATTTGCATATGGGACCAAGGGAAGAGAAGTCCAGGGCCAAGGTTTCACAGTCTGCACCCCCAACCTGGAGGAAAGTCTGTTAGGGTAGGTGTAAAGCCCACCTGCCAGTGAGTGGAAGTGAGCAAAGGCAGGCTGGTGGTGGTGAGGTTGCATCGTCTGGCTGTGGTCAGAGTTGGCTGGCTGGTGCTGGGCCTCTGACCCAGCACCAGAGGGGTGTGGGTATCACCCCCGCTCCTACCTAGACCTTTGGTCTCCAGCGAGGGCAAGTCGAGGCACAATCAGGACTGTAATAACAGCAGGGGAATGGAGTGCCAGACACTTATAAGCAGGACCAAGGTGACGCCGCTCATCTAACTGCTGAGGAGAGCCCAGCAACTCTGGCCTGGACTCACGGCATGCTCTAACATGCCGAGAATTCCATAGTTGATGCCTTAAAATTGGAGTCATAATGATGTTTCTGAAAACACAGGGTATTTTAAAGCAGGACAAAATGTAACAGGGATGTATATGGGAGCCAATCCAGAAGACCTTGGAGCTGAAATTTATCAGACCTGCTTAGTATCCCTGACAGTGCAACTCAGAGCCAAACCCAGCAGGTCCTCTGCCTCCCGGGGGAGACGGCAGACCTGGAGGGGCAGGAGGGCCCTCCTTAAGGCAGTCGCACCCTGGACAGAGTCTCGCTGCCCCATGCTCTGAGGAGCTGACTCTGTCTCCTTTGCAGACACTGTCCTAATTGGCTCCCTACCCTTGTGTCTCCCTAACGGCCCCATCCTCTTGTGTCCTGCACAGAACAGTCATGTTCTCAACGAGTGGAATGTGGACTCATGGTCTCATGAGTCCAGGGACTCCACGGAATCTTTTCTCCAGAATCAAAGTCTGTCTGTGTGGGGACAGGAATCAGGGTTCTCTGGAGTTGCTTCTTTGGTCTCCTGATGAAGAAATCTAGACTCAGGGGTTCTGTGACTCACCAAGTTGGAGTGGCCATTCTTGTCGAAGTTGATAACAGAACCTTCTGTTCTGAAGGAGTACAAATATAGGAAAAGTGACTTTCATACAGGTTGAAAGGAGAGAAGCTGTCTAATACACTTCTACACTAGGCTGACTCAGAAATGCTAACTAGTTTGGAGAACATCTCACCAGTGTGACAGATGGCCTTGAAGAGTCCTACATGTGACACATATTTATTGGGCACTTCCTGTGCCAGGCAATCTAAGCGCTGGAACATAGGCCTGAGGCAGCCAGGCAGATGGCTGTCCTGCAGGCCATGCATTCTCTTAGCAGCTGTTGGAGACAATACACAAAATAAAGGAGTGACTTAGAGATGACACTAGGGGACAGCAGTTGTGGGGATAAGGAAAAGAATAGCAAAAGGAGGAGGTGCAGGTATGGGGAGATGCTACTTTAAATGTCCTGAGGAGGGACAAAGTATAGGAAACATGCACACTTGAACATGGAGACCAGTGTTTTTTCTTTCAGAATCCGACCTTGGGGCATTTCTCACAGGTGAGGCACTGGCTTCCAGCTGCATGATGTCTGTGGGAGGAGCTTGGGGACGTTGAGCAAGCAGGGACCACCCACACTCCTGAATTCTGCAGGATGGGGTCCACGTGCCTTGGAAACCATTCTCTCCTTTGACACATTTACTGAAAGAAACTCAGTTTGCCAAACAGATGCTGATTCCTGGCGTCGATGTTGGGGAGGCTGGAGAAACAACTCATTCTGAAACATTCAAGTTTGGGTCTGACTTTCAGAGCTAAGGTAGAGCATCAGACAACTTCCCACTGAGGGACCATGGGACCCAGAGAAGGTGGCAAAGGGTGCACTGGTCACCCCCACGGGGCTCTGGTAGCTCTTCACCTCATATGGTCTTGTCCTTCTCACTCAGTGATTCACAGAGCTCCCCAAATGACCTCTGGCTGGTCTGTAACAAAGAATCACTCCTTGACCAAAACTTCAGGCAGGCTCCTCTGGGTCCTCGTTAGGTCTCAATCTTGCCCTGTCCTGTCTTTGGCCTACCTAGACCAAGCTTACTAAGAATCCTGCTAAGTAAGCTTAAGGAGAGATCTCCCCCACCCCAACCCCTGTTCTACTCTCTTTGGATATTTAATCAAACTACTCATCCCCACCCTTGATCTGACAACCCTGGCTGGCCTTCAGCAAGAATCTTGTTAAGTGGGTTTAGCCAGAATCCCCCGCCCCAGATATTTCCTCTTCATGGTTTTCCATCCACCAACTTCCACACTGCTCCTTGGTGATAAACACTGGTTGTCTTCACTGTATTTGTTGTTGACCCCAGGTGAGTTTACCCTTAGGCTAAGTGAGGGGCTGAAACTTTATGTGGGGTGGAGGCCAGGGTCAGTTCCTGCCCAGGGTGTAAGGCTGCAATTTTTCAGGGCATCGGTGCAATTAGTCAACTTTCACTGAGTTAAGAGTTAAAAGTTTAATATGAAAGCCCTTTCTAGGGGTAATTACACTTAATACAAGGGTCTGGAAGACCCTCAAACCTTTAAGAATCGAAATTTGTAGATAGTTTGTATTTAAAAAATGTAAACATGTATAAAAATAGCCCATATAGTAAAAGTAACCCCATTTATATTCAACCACAATCAACTCAAGACCATCTTGTTTCATCTACACCCTCACCACTTCTCCTGTCCTATCATCTATCTATCTCTATCATCTATCTATCTCTGTTAACTAAATCTATCTATCTAATCTATCTATCTATCTATCTATCTATCTATCTATCTATCTATCTATCTATCATCTATCTATCATCTATCTATCTATCATCTATCTATCTATCTATCTATCTATCTATCTATCTATCTATCATCATCATCATCATCATCATCTATCATCTATCATCATCCTTGTGTGTATGCATGTATCTATTTACACCCAGTGAAATTTATATATCTTGAGTGTACCCTTTGGTGAACTTGACAAATGCATACCCAAATCCCTATCAAGATATAGAACACCTCAACCACCCAGAAAGTTCCTTCATGTCTTCTCCCCATTCTCTCAGAAGGAAGCATTGTTATGATTTTTTCCATTGTGGTAGCTTTAAAATTAGTTTCGTCCATTCTAGAGCTTTGTATAAATAGAATCATATACTATTTATTCTTTTGTGAAAGGATCCTTTCACTCAGCATAATGATTTTGCGATTCATTATGTGTCTTCTTGGTATTACCGAGTAGTATTCCATTTTGAGAATACACCACAATTAGCTTATCATTTACCTATTGAGGGACACCTGGTTTGTTTCTAGTTTGGGGCTGCTGTGACTAAAACTGCTATGAACTCTGTGTGTGTGCATGTATGCATGTGTGTGTGTACGCACACTTTCGTTTCTCTTGGATAAATACCAAGGAGTGGAATTACCCTATCAGCAAAAGTGTAACTTTTAGTATATAGGAAACAACCAGAACCATTTCAGAGAGAAATGTGCCGGTTAACGTGCCTACTAACAGAGCATGAGAGTTCTAGTTACCCTGACATTTGGAGCTGCCACTCTTTCACACACTGGCTGTGCTGGTGGGTGTGCGGTGGTACCTCAGGGCGGGTCAAATCTGCATTTTCCCAGTGCTAACAATGCTGAACACTTGTGCTTATTGGCTGTGTGTGTGTACCTACCCTTGTAAAGAGTCTGCTCAAACTGCTCGCCTATTAAAAAAATTGGGTTTGTCTTTTTGTCAAATTGTAGAAGTTCTTTACATATTCTTGATTCCAGTCCTTCGTCAGAGTGACAATAATAATCCATGTGTGGAATCCAATAATGATCTGCATTATTTATGGAGTCCACATTTGAGAATTCACCTACTAACTAAAATATATTTCCAGCCCCCAAATTGACATGGCATTCTTGTGGTCTTTCATGGACAAGCACAGAATGGGGAAGAATTTGAGTTGCATGGCATACGTATTCCAGCTGAGGCTGAACAAGGCGTTATAACTCTTCCAGCTCGTGAACTGTAAAAAGTGTCCTTTTCTCCATCTATTTAGAGCAACGTTTTTTTTTTTTCATCTTGTACTTTTTGTTGGAATTTCAGAATTTATAATGGTCCAAGTAGAGTTCTGAAGTTCTGTCTGTTGATGAGCCTTATGGAGAAAATGTGTGTGTTATATAACCTTCGTTCAGGCACGAGTTACAGTGCTGTTGGCTGTGAGTTTAGTGTCAGTGAATCAACAATATAAATTAAATAAGATAATTTCTTTAAACAGAAACCAACATAAAAAAGGTTATGTTTGGATTTATTGATTAAAATTTTGTGACCAGAGGCTCTCAAGAACCTAATCCTAGATTTTCCCTAAAAATGACGTTTCGGTATTCTCTAATTCAGTGTTCAGTGTGACATTATAGAACATAAATACGACAAATAATGAGACCGATTGTATGTGTTTTGCAAACGTGTTCTCCCAGTTTGCAGCTTGCCTATTCATTTTCTTCCTAACGTATCTTGATAAACAGTAGTTTTACATTTTGATGGAGGCCAATTTACCAATTTTTTCTTTTGTGATTTGATTTGTGTATCGTAAGAAATCATTGTCTATGCCCAAGGCATGAAGACATTCTATGTTCTCTTCTAGACACTTTATAGTTTTATTTTTTATTTCGGGTCTATAATCCACTCCACACTTATCATTGTGTATTTGTGAGGCAGGGGTCAAAGTTCACTTTTTCTATGGGTATTCATTCACATTGAAGCAGACCCCAGCCATCCTTTCATTTCACCTTATCACATTTCACTGTGTATCTTCAACATAGAAGGACATAAGATTCAATTGTATACAATGTCTATTAAAGGACTTCTATGACCATGGCCTGTCGTTGGTTCTGACCTCTGATATTAACAGCCATTTAATAACATTTGATATTAACAACCATTTAATGCCATCAGGTATTGCAGCCATAGTGCATTTTATTCACTATGCAGGCTTTGGAAAAAGAGTTGGGCTGTAGCCTTCAACCTGTGCAGTGCTCAAGGAGTTTTCTCTGTCTGGATTTGTTATACCTCATCCCTTCCCTGTCCTTGGAGTAAATGTCACATGGAGTGGGTGCCAGATAGTCCAAACATTTAATTCACATCTTCCGTTACTCTGAGTTAGGATTGATGAGCACCTACTTGGCCAGATGTTCACACTTTTCTAATACTTACCTATGTTTGAATCAGGTGGTAAACTCATTCATATATTCAACAAATATTTATTTATCTCCCACTATTGCCAGATGCTGCACTGGTTCTGGGTATTATCCAAGATAAGTTAATAACTGTCTAAGGGCCATTTGGAAACTTTCATTATTGTGGGAAAAAGAGTTGCTAGGCAATGAGTGACACAACTCATTATTTAAGTTATAATGGTGATGAGTATTTGGAGGAGAAGTATAGGGAGTCATGAGATTGTCCTGCAAGGGATTTGACCTCATTTAGGAAGACAGGAGAATCTCTGAGCCAGTGGCACAAAAACTGAGTTCTAAAGGGAGGAGAGGAATTAGCTAGAGGTGGGTGCAGAGCATATGCAAAGGCCCTGAGGTTGGAAGAGACCTGGATACTAAGGAGTAAAGTGACAGAAGAGCAGTGAGTTCAGGGAGACACCGAAGCAGATGAGATTGCAGAGGCTAGTGCGGTCTTTGGGGTGAGTTAAAGGTTTGCTTTATCTTTAGAAGCACTGTCCAGTAGAACTTTCTGTAATGAGAAAAAAAGTTCCAAATCTACAGTGCCCAATAGGGCACTTGTAGTTATTGAGCCCTTGAAATGTAGCTAGTGAGGCTGAAAAGATGAATTTTAAATCTTAATTAAATAAAATTTCAGTAGCACATATGACTTTGGCTGTCAAATTGAACAGCATGGCTTTCGAGCAATGGCACGCCATCAAGAATGTAAAGCAGACAGATGACACAGTCTGATGTGCATCTGTCATTTGTTATTTGTCACTCTGGCTCCAATATAAGCAGTAGGGACCAGTGGAAATGTCACCACTGTTGCCAGGAGATAAAGAATGTTTTACTGACTTGGAGTTTGCAGTGTGGTTGGAGAGAGATGGGCAGATTCAAGAATGTTTGGGGGTCAGAGTGCACAGGGGCTGCTGGCCAAGAACAGGAGGAGGGGTGTTGAGGCTCCTTGCCAGCTGCTGACCACAAGGAGGATGGGTCAGGAGAAATCCCTCCACCTTGCAGCCTGGGTAACTGATGCCCAAGTGGAACGTACAGTCCAGATGTGCAGCTACGGGGCTCCAAGGAAAGGCTCAGGCTACTGAGGTATCTAAGAAAGTTAAGAGGAGGCTCAGTTTTGATGCATCAATGTGATAATGTTACAAACATAAAAAAAAAAGTGCCCAGGAAAATCCAAACTTTTTTTCTATCCCCTGAGTTTCCACTGAAGGCCAGTTGTGTGCTCACTCATTGTCATCCTTTACTATAGGTATCTTATCTGATGCTCTTAAAAAAAACAAAACAAATTTAAGAACTCTGACTTGCTAAAAGTTAAGAACCTTGACTTGCTAATGGGCACATTTTCACATATTGAAGAAGTCCTTGCCGGTGTTCTTTTAGTAGTTTCTTGGTGCTCTGGGCGTGGCTCTGTCAGATTTTGTTTGGCTGCTTCACCCTTGTGGGCACTTGACTCTCCTCCAATTTCATATTCTCACGCTTGGCAGGGCATTTTGAAAGCCTGTTATCCAGAGCCATGGAAATCATTCACAGTTTTGGATTCAGTAATGTGGTGCCTGGGAAGTTATCCCAAGGAAATAACTGAAAGGGAAAAAAAGAATGCAGGAAGACGCTCATTGTGGCATTATCTGTGATAAGGGAGCACTTGCCAATGGCCAGTGAGTTCAACGATGGAGCACAGCCCAAGTACATTGGAGCAGGGGGCAAAGAGAGGCATTGCAGAGGCCATTCAATCACATTGCCAAAAGCGCTCATATTTCAAGTGAAAAGATAAGCACATTGTGATTACAGCACAAAAAAAATGGATGTAAAAACATAAGGAAAACACCATTGGTGCCAAGGTGGGGATGTGAGTCGTTTAATTTTTTTCTTTGAAAATTTAATTTTAATGACATTTAGCTGGCTCTTAAAATATGTAGAATTCAGGGAAATGATAGCAAATAACATTTTGCAAATCATTTAATTTGGGGGGATTTTTTTTTTTTTGGATACATTCACATTGACCGCAGTTCTGAAAGCGAAACTAGTTTGAAACACTTTCTGTTGAGTTTTGTTGTGTGTGATTGTACTTATATTAAACAGTTACAAATATATCAGAATTGCTATATATAACACATCATTATTTTGGAAAGAATAAAATTAAATGAGAAATAACATTTAGCAACAAACAAACATCCCAGTAAGCGACTAGAGCATAGGGATGTTCTTTATCTTCTGAAAAAAATAAATCATGCTTGTAGTATATATGAAAAATAGAAAAAAGTATAAATAGCAAAAATTGTTTACAGTCTCACACTTAGTTTCAACCACCAGGATATTTTGCTGTATTTCTTATAAAACTATTCAATGTATGTGTGTATATGCATTTATATATACAAAATTGTCAAAATTGGTATCATACTGCAAATGTGATTTTGATTCCTGCATTTTATAATGAATATGAGTGTATTAGTCTGGATTTTCCAGAGAAACACCATATATATACCTACACACACATACATACATATATATATATACATACATATATATGTATATGTGTATATATATGTATATATATAAAAGAAATTGGTTCTTTCAATAAAGGAGCCAAAAATATACAATGAAGAAAGGAAAACCTCTTTAATACATGGTGCTGGGAAAATTGGGAAGCCACCTGCAAAAGAATGAAACTAGACTGTTGTGTATCACCATATACCAAAATCAACTCAAAATGGATTAAGCACCTGAATATAAGACCTGAAACAATAAAATGCATAGAGGAAAATGTAGGAACTAAACTCAAGGACCTTGGGCTTAAAGGGGATTTTATGAATTTGACCTCAAAGGCAAGGGAAGTAAGAACAAAAATAAATAAATGAGACTACATCAAACTACAAAGCTTCTGCTCAGCAAAAGAAACTATCAACAAGGTAAAGAGACAACCATCTGAATGGGAAAACATATTTGCAAGCAAAACCTCCAATGATGGCCTAATATCAAAATTTACAAAGGACACATATAACTCAACAATAAAAAAACATATAATCCAATTAAAAAATGGGCGGAGGACTTAGACACTTCTCCCAACAAGACAAACAAATGGCTAACAGACATATGAAAAGATGCTCAACTTCACTAGCTATTATGGAAATGCAAATCAAAACCACAAGGAAATACCAACTCATACCTGTTAGAATGGCTATCATCAACAGGACAAGTAATAACAAGCATTGGAGAGGATGTGGAAAGAAAGGAACCCTCATATACTGCTGGTGGGAATGTAAAATGGTACAGCCACTATGGAAAACAGTAAGAAGTTTCATCAAAAAAAGAAGAATGTAATTATCATATGGCCCAGCAATCCCTCTTCTGGGTATTTACCCAAAAAACCTGAAAACATTTATCCACAAAGATATGTGCACCCCAATGTTCATAGCAGTTTTCTTCGTGGTGGTCAAGTCATGGAAACAAGCAAAGTGTCCTACCATAGGTGATTGGATAAAGAAGCTGTGGTACATATATACAATGGACTATTACTCAACCATAAGAAAAGATGAAATACTGCCATTTGCAACAACATGGATGGATCTTGAGATAATCATGCTAAGCAAAATAAGTCAAACAGAAAAAGTTGAAAACCATATGATTTCACTCATATGTAGGATATAAAACTGAAAGCAACAAACATGACAAATGAACAAGAGATTTATGGAAATGAACAGTTCAGTGGTTACAAGAGGGAAGGATGGGGGAAGTACACAGGAGTAAAAGGGGTCAAATATTTGGTGACCAAAGGAAATTTAATTTTGGGTGGTGAATACACAATGCAGTATATATGTGGTGTATTGTTGAATTGTACACTTGAAATTTATTTGATTTCATTAACCAATGTCACCTCAATAATTTTAATAAATGTGTTGAAAAAAAAACAAAGAACAAAGAAAAAATTGGTTTATGTGATTATGGAGGCTGAGCAGTTTCAAGATCTGCAGTTGGCAAGGTGGACACTCAGGATATCTGATGGTGTAGCTTCATTCTGAGCCCAGATTTGAAGTCAGGAGAAGACCAATGTCCCAGCTCAGAGAAGACAGGGAGAGAGAATAAATTATCCCTTTCTCCATCTTTTTGCTCTATTCAGGCCCTCAACTGATTGGATTAGGTCCAGCCACAATGGAGGGCATCTGCATTACTCAGTCTGTAGACTCAAATGCTAATCTCATCTGAAAAAACCCTCACAGACACACCCAGAATCATGTTTACCCAATATCTGGTCACTTGTGGTCCTGTTAAGTTGACAGATAAAATTAACGAACACACAAATGTCTTCCTCCAGATTAAGCTTTTGTGCAAATGTTTTCAACAGCCACTTTTTTCATCAGCTCTGTTGTTCTTTGTTGCCCAAAGTATTCTTCAGTGCCTGGGACCCTCATGGTGACAAAATCTTTATTCAGGAATGTTCCAATTTTGTGCCATAGTCTTTCATTAAGTGCCCAAGTCTTTCATTAACTAATCAAGCTCCATCATTCAGGGAATGTTCATGGCGCCTTGCCCCATTTGGTCAGGACTAGGGTTCAATGAGGGAACACACAGCCAGATTTGGGGATTCAGGATTCAGGCCCGGACTGGCCCTGTGCAGACTTGTGCCTTCCCTCTACGCTCCTGTTCTGTCTACAGCACGTGGTTGGGCGGAAGTTGGCCCCATTAACCCTTCTCGGCAGGCTGGCCAACCACTCCTGTCCCTGGGTTCATGGGCCTCTGCCTTCCTGATGAAATTCCTGGGGAACTTTGGTACCTGAGCCCCTTGGTCTCAAATGCTGGCATACCGTATCAGCTCTTGTCCCTTCCAATGTTGCAAGACACTGGAGAGTTAATGAACAATTTGTAAAGGGCTTCAAAGGACAGATGTGGGATTTAAAAAGTCTGAGTGTGATGTGTGTGTTGAAGTTACAGAATTCCTTAAAGTCAGAGTTATTAATTTAGTAAGTTGTCTTTTCCACTTCACCAAATTCTATTTTCTTCCCTTGAAAGGAGGCTAGGCTAATGATTAAACACATCTGGGTTAGTCTACAATATTTAAATTCTGGACTAACTTACATTTTTCACGGCTTCCTCCAAGACTATTTCTTTCCACTGAAGTTGCTTGTTTAGGTGACGTACGCTCATTTAACTGTTTTAAAGAATTTAAATATTAATTATAAATCTAAACAAAGCAATTAGAAAATCTACCACCTCTCCATTCAAACGTTATCACTTATTGCCTTCTGTTTTGCATTGTTCATGATCTACTTGTCTTTCTTTTAATGTACATAATTAGGTTCTTATTTCTACAAAAAATGAATAATTTAATTATCAGCCAGATATGTGTTTGTAGTTTGGCTTATTTTCTTCTGATATTGTTCAGTCCTGATTCAATGTTTCTCAGTCATATTATGTCTAAATGCCGAAAGTGATGTTAGGAGCACATCGAAGAGGACAGATCATGACGATCTGTGCAGTAAGACAGCAGGTCCCACACCCCACCGCCTTAACACCTCATACTCAATCATTTTCTCTCATCCACATGTGCGTGTGTGCACACATGTGCCCTGAGTGAGCCCTTCCCATGGCATTGTCCCAAGGCCTGAGAGCTGGAAAGGGGATAGGTTTTCCACTGTGAACATTAGACTCAATGTCAGGTCACTGTATGCATCACCCAGACTATGAGTCGTGTGCTGAGTGACCTGCACAAAGTCAAGGACTTGTGCTGGCATGCTCACCATTTTGTTCCCAGCACCCAAAACATTCAGGAGACATGAGAAGGACTCAATAAATAATGTTAGACGAGAAATTCCCCAAATTTGCAAAACATGTCTTTTGTCTACAGAATATTCACATGGTCCCCCTAACATTTGTTGAATGCAGACTAGAGGAATGAGCACGTTGGTTTTGACCTTGGACTTATAGGCCTAGCCTGACACTGTGTCTCTTCTTGTGTTTTTTATCTCTGATGTTAAGAACCAGCCCAGGACCGGAGAGAGTGCCCCGGGAAAAGTCAGCCATGGAGAGGCCTCTAGCAAAGCAGCCCAGGTCTGCCCCAGGGCCTACCCTGAATGTTATCCTTGGCAGGTGCCTGGATTCTGCCCCCACAGGCATCTTCTAAGGGTTGACTATACCAAAAAACATGACCTTTGGGGAACAGTGAATCTCTGAGGCTAAGGAAGAGAAAGTGGCTATGGGCCCAAAGCTGACAATGCAGCCAATAACAACTGGGCAAAGGAAAGAATTTCTCACCTGTCTCTTTAGTGCTAGTGTCCAGAGAGAGCTGTCAGCGGTGGAAAAGGCAGCCCCCAGCCTGCCTCTGATGGGTGCCGGCTGACGCGGTTGGTCTGAAGCTCCCGTCGTGGCTGGTATCACAGGGTTCTTCTGGGTATGGTTTTCTCTCCATGGTGTCAGCCCTCAGCTATCAGACTGGAGCCCGCTGACCTTGATGTGCTGGAAGCTGGGACAGAGTGGTGCACAGGAGGACACAGCATGCAGGGGTTGGATGAGAATGCTGGTGAAAGCCCACTAACAAAAACAAACACCTCTGTCGCTGAGCCCAGAGCCCGGCAACGCACCCTCAGCCCCCAGGAGGTTGGCCAGTCTGGGATGCAGAAGAGGAGTGCCTGGTTGTTGTGTGTAACTACTTTACCCCCTACCTCCCTTGCTCCCGAAGACCCAGGTGCATCATTCTGCTTGTGCGAGGGCTCCAGACCCAGCTTCAGAGGCTCCCATATGCTCTATGGAAAGGGTACTCAAAACTTTTCTTTAATACTTTCTGTAAGAATTTTGAAAAGTCAGGTAATTTTAAATATTATAAAATTAATAACTGAAAATTTTCATCATAAGCTTAAATCGCTGCAAAGAATGTAATTTTCAGTATTAGTACATGTTAACCTTTTACAATTCGATCTTTAACATCATCCATTTAAAAATCCATAAACTTAATAGTCAGAAATTTTATATCATAAATATTTTCCTCATATTTCTATTCTGATTTCCTCACAAAATTGTGTCCTAATGATTTGTTTTTAATGTTTGGAAGCTGTTGTGGGCAAATTGCATTCCTCCAAGTCCTCACCCCCTGTACCTACGAATGTAGTCCTATTGAGAAACAGGGTCTTTGCAGGTGTGACTAAGTCAAGAATCTTGAGATGGGACCATCCTGGATTAGGGTGGGTCTTAAATCCAAAGACTGACGGAGAGTTGAGAAACAGATAACTTAGGTAGAAAGAAGACACCCTGTGGTGATGGAGGCAGAGAAGGGGGTTATCCAGCCACAAGTGCAGGGATGCCTGGGTCCCCCAGGAGCTGGAAGATGCAGGAAAGGTCCTCCCCTAGAACCTCTGCAGGGAGTGTGGCCTTGCTGATACCTTGATTTCAGACCTATGATCTCCAGAACTTCAGTAGTTACATTTCTGTTATTTTAAGCCACAAACTTTGTGGTCATTTGCAAATGCAGCCCTGAGACAGAAATACAGGTACATATGCTATAATTCAATATAAATTGAAATAAAATTCTTCAGTTAAAAAAATATGTATTTCTTCTAGATCAAGTAGGTAGTACAATTTTTAGAGCAAAGAACCAGTATATTACAAATTTATTAAATAATTTAAACACAAAAAGTTTTATTAGAAATTAATACTTTCTGAGATGGATGGAGCTTTTTTTGTTCAATTAGTTCAGATAGTTGTGGATGAATAGTACTTATTTGCTGGAGAATGACAGAGCTCCTCAGAGTTTGTAACCTTCTATCTGTCTGTCTACCACCTATCTATCATCTGTCTGTCTGTTTGTCTATCTATCTATCATCTTCGTTATCATCATCATCATCATCGTCGTCGTCATTGTCATCATCATCATCGTCACCATCATCTTCTATCTAATCTATCATCATGCATCTCTCTCTCTCCCTCTAGCTCTCTATCTCTCTATTTCTATCTTTCTATCTCTCTATCATCTGTCTCTAGCCCCTTGAAAAATTTTCCTTAAATAAATAAATATATAAATAGAAGTAATATTTTTTTTTTTAGGTGAGGCAATCTTTGGTTGATCTCAGAGACTGCAAGGACCTTGTCAGCTTACATCCCTTATTTTTTATTTTTTATGCCTACAGCACCTGGTCTTCCTAGGTGGTTTCCCTTCCAAGTACTAACCAGGCCTGACACTGCTTAGCTTCCAAGATCAGACAGGATCAAGCTTATTCAGGGTGACATGGAAGTAATTTTTAAAAATAGTTGAGTCACTAAATTATTTAGACTTCTTCTGTGACATGTTAAATAACTACATAGTAATCTATCATCAAAAATTAATTTTAATGATTCACCAAGTGATAATTCTTTAGGTCTGCTTTCAAGTTTTTTGAAACAAAGAACTAGGAAGCACGGCAAAAGGCTGCAATACCTCACTTTTACGATTACATTCTTTATGGTATTTTGTTTCTTTCCCACATTCCAGTCCCCTCCTTTAGCTCTTTCCTCAATCTGGCCTTATGTTTTAGACCTAGTTGCCGGAGGCTTGCAGTCTAGGAGAGGCTAATCCCGCTTTGTTTGTTTAATGGGTTCTTGACTGTGGAGCTCATTAGTGGCCTGTCCTGTGATTTTGGATTGTGAGCTTGTATTTGGTGGGACTTTGCTTCTGGGAACAATCTGGGGCCCAGGCTGAGATGCCTCTCTTCAGAGAGACTGTGAGTTTGCTCTGTCATATTCCTGGTGCGACCAAACCAGGAGTACATTAATTTGTTGGCTTGAACCATTGGGGATCAGATGGATAGGATACATTCAGAGATCCTGAGGCCCAAGCTTACAAACTCTCAGGAAAGAACATTTCCCTTCTCAGAGCTGGGCCAGATAGACATGTTTCCTTGCCGTCACTATTTGCTGGTGGTGGATTATCTAATATCTCCTTTTACTGAGGGCACAAGCTGTCTAGGGTCATGGCTTAATATGGTGGTCCTAATTTCAATGCTCCAACATCTATGGGCCAAGGCTGTTCTACACAGGGGGTCATTAACACTCAGGCCTTCCTGAGTGGCCAGCTCTGCTATTCACATAAAGGATGCCTGCGACATTTTATCTGTCATTTTTAAGAGTTGTTGGAAATAAAGTCTTCTTCTTCCTCTTCTTTCTCTCTCCCTCAACTCCTGCTCTCTTCCTTCTACAACTCATCTCTTTCTAGGTCCTCATATGATGCCATTCAGAACTTGGAATCCACAGTAAACAAGCCTCTTCAGCTTCTACCTTCTCAGAGGAGGAGAGGCCCTCCATGCCCTGGCGCTTTCTGAAACTGGCTGTCCCCTGAAGTTGCCATATTCTTGCAGCTCTTGGGCACACCGCTGTCCCCTGCACCACAGGGATACTGAGAAGGAATTTCTTTAGCTTCATGAAGAATTTAGTTTCTAGGTGATTAGTTCCCCGTTCATGGGCCCAAACATACACTTTTAAATCCCCTCCATTTTTAAAAACAACTCTTTATTCCAACTTGGTGCTGCACACCTAATTCCACCCCACTCCGTTCAATGGCTCAGTCTTCCTTTTCTCCCTAGTGTGGGCCTGCATGACGCACCTATCAGCACCCATGTGAGGGGTGCATCCGACCCCCAGCCCTGACATTCCTTGGCTTCCCTACCTCCCTTCACTCCTTTACCCCAACAATGCCCTCGCACGGCTACTACCACACTGTTTCTTAGCTGTGTGTTCCAACTCACCATGTCTTGTGTTACATCTGTCCTTCCAGCACTCTCATTTTCTCGGGTCCACAACGCCACTACTCAAAGTAGTTTAGTCCTCTAGTCTCACGGCCCTTCTAGTTTGTCACCTGTCCTTGGCAGGTCCTTCCCTGCAGAACTGATGCATAATTTTAACCCTGGATTTGTCAACACAGTTAAGGCCTGTGTTGTTTTGTCACTCAACTACACAAGACCTTGCAACTCTCCAAAACTTGCACCGATAACCCCCTATCCACTTCTAGAATTGAGATGATGTGTAATGTGTAATGAAGTCTCCACCTTTTTGAGTTGGGGACAAATTCATGGTGTTCACTGCTGTGTGTCCTCAGCACAGATGAAGACATGCCCAGGGCCTGGCTGGCTCTCTCTGCTGCTCCTACCAGTACTTTCTGAACCATACTGCTATCCTCAAGGAGTCTATTCCGGTTCTTTACACTGCTTTTGGCTAATGACTTTGCTTTTGACTTCCTGTGACAAATTAATGCTATGGTCTACCTCTGCACTTTCCTGTTCCCTCCAGGGCCAGGCCGTACTCTTACACTCTGGGCATCTTGTCAAATGCAGATTCCAATTTAGCAGGTATGGGGTGGGCGCCCTGACTCTGCATTCCAAAAGACTCCAAGGCAAGGACTTTGTTGCTGATTTAGGCCCTCACCTGAGAAGTGAGAGTGCAGTGAACACCTATTTGTTGTTCCTTAGCATCTATTCAGTCCTGCCTCTTGCCACCAGCAACCCATGTGATTCTGGGGAAGTCGATTTCCTGTTATCTCCAGAAGTGGGTCTTGCTTCTTGGCAGGTAGAACATCAGCATTCCTTCTCATGCTGGGGCCTGGTGACTGTTCAGAGGTGGACTTGGTCTCTGTTCCCAGAGTGGAGCTCACGGAGTTTTGGAAATTTTGAGACACATGCTTCTTCTGGATGGTTGACATAAGGTTGCAACTTCTGGAACCAAGGCAGCCACTTTTTGCTCCAATGAAGCAGCATCCAGAGACCGAAGGCAACACATGGAGTGAAGCAGATCCATGATGTCGCACAGAGGTGGAGCAGAGTCCTAGGGGGCATGAACCTCAGACTCACACCGGCTCAAGCCTCCTTGTCTGGCCTATGTGCTGACAGGCAGGACGTTCCCACTCATTGCTTAAGCCCCTTGCTTTGGGGTTTCTGTTTCTCATGACTATTCTCAGATAACAAGAGACATTGCATACCAGTGGTAAAAGAACGTGCTATTAAGTAATTCTGAGACAAGTCACCAATACCATAAAATCAGATCTCTACATCCCACTATTTGACATTTCTAAAGAAATTATAATTAATTGAGATAAAAAATCATTATTTTTCATATTTATCAGCTTTTTCATTTTTTCTAACTCTTCTCTTATGTTTTTGTGGAGAATGAACCTCAGGTTGTCTTATCTGTAGTGGTTGAATTTCCTGCAGTGTTATCTCTGTGAATCACTCCTCTGTCTGGTAGGAAAGGCAAGTTTGCTGGCAGACAAGAACACAAGTGCTGCGGCCCAGGTAACACCACACTGGCCATCATAAGAAACACAACTAATATTTCCCCCTGATTCTCTTGTCAACCCTGCACAGCACTGCACGTGCAACACAGAAACACAGAGATGCTAAAGAACTGGTCTCAGGTCTCTTTGAGGAGACGTGGCAGAGCTGGAATATCAATTCAGGAAGCTCTACCAAGTCCACTGCCTTTATGGTGAATGTTGCCTTAGACAAGAGAAACACCCTGTTCCCAGTGCAGGGGGCAGATATACCGGCCACCCTAACTACAATATGAGCACAGGACCCCAGAGAGCCGGTCAGATTCTTCCTTGAAAATTTGCAACTTTTTTTAAAAATGCCAATTTATTTATTTTTTTCATACCATATATACATAATTTTTTTTGCATTTTATTTTTTTATTTTCCCCTTCCCCTCTCTCCACTTCCTTCTGGTAACCACTATTCCATTGTTCATGTCCATGAGTCTCTGTTTGTCCTGTTCATCTGTTGCTTTTAGGTTTATTTCCCACATATATGATATCATGTGATTTTCAACCTTTTCTGTCTGGCTTATTCGCTTAGTATGATTATTTTGAGGTCCATCTATGTTGTTGCAAATGGCAGTATTTCATCTCTTCCTATGGCTGAGTAATATTCCATTGTATATATGTACCACAGCTTCTTTAACCAATCGTCTATCTTAGGATACTTCAGTTGCTTCCATGTCCTGGCCACTGTGAATAATGCAGCTATGAACATCGGTGTGCAAATATCTTTTTGAATATGAGTTTTCAAGTCTTTGGAGTAAATACCCAGTAGAAGGATTGCTGGATCATATGGTAGGTCAATTCTTAGTTTTTTGAGAAATCTTCATACTGCTTTCCATAGTGGCTGTACCAATTTGCAGTCCCACCAGCAGTGTATAAGAGTTCCTATTTCTCCGCATCCTCTCCAACGCCTGTTATTACTTGTCCTGTTGATGATAGCCATTCTAACAGGTGTGAGATGGTATTTCATTGTGGTTTTGATTTGTATTTCCCTAATAGCTAGTGATGTTGAGCATCTTGTCATTTGTATGTCCTCTAGGAAGAAGTGTCTATTCAGGTACTCTGTCCATTTTTTGATTGGATTGTTTTTTGTTGTTGTTGTTGTTGTTGTTATTGAGTTGTATGAGTTCTTTGTATATTTTGAATATTAGGCCCTCACCCAGCTTTTTGCTTGCAAATATATTTTCACATTTGGATGGTTGTCTCTTTACCTCATTGATAGTTTCTTTTGCTGAGCAGAAGCTTTTTTATTTGATGTAGTCCCATTTATGTATTTTTGCTCTTAATTCCCTTGCCTTTGAGGTAAAATTCATAAAATTCTCTTTAAGCCCAAGGACTTCGAGTTTAGTTCCTATGTTTTCTTCTATGCATTTTATTTTTTCATGTCCTACATTCAGGTCCTTAATCCATTTTTAGTTAATTTTGGTGTGTGGTGATAGATAACAGTCTAGTCTCATTCTGTTGCAGGTGGCCTTCCAGTTTTCCAAGCAGCACGCATTGAAGAGGCTTTCCTTTCTTCACTGTATGTTTTTGGTGTTTTTGTTGAAAATTATTTGCCCATATAAATATAGGTTTACATCTGGATTCTCAATTCTGTTCCACTAGTCCGTTCGTCTATTTTTCTGCCAATACCATGCTGTTTTGATTACTGTTGCTTTATAGTTTAATTTGAAGTCAGGCAGAGTGATGCCTACAGCCTTGTTCTTTTTTCTCAGGATGGCTTTGGCATTGTGGGGTCTTGGTGCTTCCATACAAATCTGATGATTTTTTGTTCTATTTCTTTAAAAAATGCTGATGGGATTTTGATGGGGATTGCATTAAATCTGTATAATGCTCTAGGTAATGAGGTCATTTTAACTATGTTGATTCTTCCAATCCAAGAACACAGAATATCTTTCCATTTCTTTGTACCTTCTTTGATTTCTTTTAATAGGGTCTTATAGTTTTTATTATATAGGTCCTTGACATGTTTCGTTAGATTTATTCCTAGGTATTTCATTTTTTGTTGTAATTGCAAAAGAAATATGTTTTTCCATTTCTTTTTCTGACACTTCGTTATTAGAGTATAGGAACACTATGGATTTTTGAAGGTTGATTTTGTATCCAGAGACTTTATTGTATTTGCTTATTGTTTCTAGTAGTGTTCTTGTGGAGTCTTTAGGGTTTTCTGTATAGAAAATCATGTCATCTGCAAATAGTGAGTTTGACTTCTTTGTTTCCTATTTAGATGCCTTTTATATTTTTCTCTTGTCTGATTGCACTTACTAGGACCTCCAATGTTATATTGAATAACAGTGGTGATAGTGGACATCCTTGTCTCGTTCCTGATCTTAGAGGGAAAGTTTTTAGTTTTTCACCATTAAGTATAATGTTGGCTGAGAGTTTGTCATATATGGCCTTATTCTACTAATTTTGTTAAGTGTTTTGATCATAAATGGATGCTGTATCTTGTCGAAGGCTTTTTCTGGATCTATTGATATGATCATATAATTCTTATTTTTAAATTTGTTTATGATGTGTATCACATTAATCAATTTGCATATGTTGAACCACCTTTGTGCCTCTGGGATGAAGCTCACTTGATTGTGGCATATAATCTTTTTAAAATGTTGTTGAATTCAGTTTGCTAGTATCTTATTTAGCATTTTTGCATCTGTGTTTATGAGAGGTATTGGTATGTAGTTTTCTTTTTTGTGTTATCTTCACCAGGTTTTGGTATCAAGGTAACACTGGACTCATAAAATGAGCTGGGAATTATTGCCTCCTCCTTGATTTTTTGGAAGAGTTTGAGGAGAATAGGTATGAAATCTTCTTTGAATGTTTGGTAGAATTCACTAGTGAAGCCATCTGGTCCTGGATTTTACTTTTTGGTAGGTTTTTGATGTTTGTTTCAATTTCCATACTGAGGATTGGTCTATTTAGATCTTCTAGTTCTTCTTGATTCAGTCTAGGAAGGTTGTATTTTTCTTCTAGGTTATTAAATTTGATGTTATATACTTTTTAATAGTATTCTTGTATGATCCTTTTGTATTTCTGCAGTGTTTGCTGTAATTTCCTCTCTTTCATCCCTGATTTTGTTTCTTTGTGTCCTTTCTCTTTTTTTTTTAGTGAGTCTAGCCAGGGGTTCTTCAATTTTATTAACCTTCTCAAAGAACCAACTCTTGGTTGCATTTTTTTCTATATATTTTTTTCAGTTTCATTTCTTTTTGCTCTAATATTGATTATTTCTTTCTTTCTGCTGACTTTAGGCTTCATTTGTTTTTCCTTTTCTACTTTTTAAAAGATGAAGCATTAGGTTGTTTATTTGGGCTTGTTCTTGTTTATTTGGGCCTAATATGAACTTTCCTCTTATGACCGCTTTTGCCATGTCCCAAAAGTTCTGATATGTTGTACTATCATTATCATTCGTTTCTATCTCTTGATCTCCCTTTTTATTTCTTCTCTGACCCAGTTATTCTTCAGTAGCATGTTGTTTAATCTCCATTTATTTGTGGTTCTTTCCACTTTCTTTTTACAGTTGATCTCCAGTTTCAAAACATTTTGATCAGAGAATATGGTTGGTATTTTTTCAATCCTCTTACTTTTGATGAGTCTATCTCTATGTCCCAGTACATGGCCAATCCCTGAGAATGTTCCATGTGTACTAGAGAAGAATGTATAAGCAGCTGTTTTGGGATGAAAGGCTCTGTAAATGTCAATTATGTCCAGTTGGTCTAATGTATCATTTAAGGATGTTATTTCCTTATTGATTTTCTGTTTGGATTATCTGTTCATATCTGCCAGTGGGGTATTTAGGTCCCCTACTATGATAGTGTTTTTATCTGTTTCTCTCTTTAGTTCTGTTGGTAATTGCTTTACATATTTTGGGGCTCCCTGATTGGGAGCATAGATATTAACAAGTGTTATATCTTCTTGGTGCATGATTCCCTTTACCATTATGAAGTGCCCCTCAGTATTTTCTTTACCTTTTTTATTTTAAAGTTTATTTCATCCGATATTAGTACTGCTACTCCTGAATTTCTCTGAATGCCATTTGCTTGAAACATCATTTTCCACCCTTTCACTTTGAGTCTATATTCGTCTTTGGAACTTCGATGTGTCTCCTGGGGGCAGCGTGTGGTTGGGTTTTGATTTTTGATCTAATATGCAACTCTGTGCCTTTTTAATAGTGAGTTCAGTCTGTTTACATTTAAGGTGATTATTGAAATATGAGGTCTTCTTATAGCCATTTTATCTTTTGTTTTCTAGTAGCTCGGTGTTTCTATTGCTTCCTTGTCCTTGTGTTTCTTCTTTCTTTATTTTGGTTGTCTTTTGTGGGTCTTCCTTCTGGTTCTTCTTGTTTTATGTTACATACTTTGGTTCTAAATCTTTGGCCTGTGGTTACCATTATGAATAGGAAAAGGATAGTCGTATATATATGGTCATTCACTTTCTTCTGTGTGTGCCTTATCTCCATTCCTCTGCAAATTTGGATCTTTGAATTCTCCCCTTTTCAGTCATTGTCATTTCAATTTGTTCCTATGTATGCTGAACATTCATTACTAACTTGCTATAGCAAATCTCTTCTTATTTTAAGCTTTTAATGCCCTGTTTGTAGTAAGATTTGCATGCTTCTGCTTCTATCTGCCTACTAGTCATCTTACTCATAGTTATGTTTTTTTTGTTTGTTTGTTTTTTGGTCATTTTGTTTTAGGTGTGCAGACCCCTTTCAGTATTTCCTGTAATGCAGGCCTCATAGTGGAGAATTCCCTCAATTTTTAGATGTCTGGAAAGGTCTTAATTTCTCCTTCATATCTAAAGGAGAGCTTAGCTAGGTACATTATTCTTGACTGGTATTTCTTTTCATTTATTAGTTTGAATCTTTGATTCCACTCCTTTCTGGCTTGTACGGTTTGTGCTGAAAAGCCCAATGATAATCTAATGGGTTTTCCTTTATAGGTTATAATCTTCTTTTCCTTGGCTGCCATGAGAATTCTGTCTTTGTCATTAATTTTTGATAATTAATATGATGTGTCTTGGTGAAGGCCTGTTTTGGTTGAGATAATTGGGTTCTGTTGACTTTCTGAGTTCCAAGCTCTAGCTCCCTCCTTAGATTTGGAAATTTCTCATCAACTATTTGTCTGAAAATGCTTTCTAGTCCCTACTCCTTTTTCTCTTCTTTGAGTATTTCCATTATTCTTATGTTTCCTCTCCTGATATCAACTAGTTCTTGTATTTCTCTTTCATTATTTTTCATTCTTCGGTTTCTCCCTTCTTCCTTCTGATTTATTTCTAGATTTGTCTTCGATATCACTGATCCTTTCCTCCATTTGGTCAACTCTATTTCCCAAACTTGTTATTTCATTTTTCAACTCTTGCAATGTGTTCTTTATCTCCACAAGGTCTATTCGTTTTTTTTTTTTGAGGGTTTCAATCTCCTTGCTAAGAACTCATTCTGCTCATCTAGTTGGTTTTTCAATTCCTTAAATTGTTGATATGATTTGTTTTGGATCTCACTGAGTTTTTCCAGAAGTATTATCCTGAATTCTCTGTCATGTAAGTCGTATATCATATTTCTATGTCCATAAGCTTATTTTCTGGAGATTTTTCTCTTTCTTTCTGAGATGCCTTGTCACCTTGGCTGTTCATGGTATTTAATGGATTATTTCTCTGCCTGGGCATTAATGGAAGTGTGTTCTGTCTTTTTTTATTTTTTCCCCAGCAAGATGAATTATTATATAATGGTCCTTAGCCTGTCACAAATAAGGTGCTTTTCTTTTAATTTCAGAAAATTTGCATCTTGAACCAAGACACACAGATAGATGGCTTAGAGCTGAGCCATCCTGCCGAATGTTCCAAAGAGCTGGCTTATGTGGCTACTGATGATCCTATGCTTCTCAGACATGGATGACCAGATTTTCCATGATTATGGTCTTTCACTATTTTTTGTTTGTTTTAAGCTCACCAGATTCAGTTTCTGTTGCTTGCAACCACAGTCCTACTGCTATTCTTTTCCTAATCAATAGCATTTTCTTCCAAAGGAAGTATCAAGGAGGCAATGACTCTCAAGATGGGTTTTGAAGGATAGACAGTAGTTATTCAGGTACATGGAATAGAGTTGAGAATTGCAGTTAGCAGGAAAAGTATACGCAAAAGCACAAATGTCTTCAGGGAACCTCAAATATTCTGGTCCAGCTGTCATCTAGTTAGGAGAATGACATGTATTAGTCAAGAGTGAGTCAGGACTGCAAATCCACTATGTAAGTTATGGGATGGGGGATGTGTTGTAGGAACGAACCCTCACACGGTCTGTGATAGCTGGGATGGGAAGGCCTGGAAGGGAGCTGGGGTGTGCATGGTGAATAAGTTGGGGCTTCCAATGTGGCGCAAGGAAGGAGGTGCTGTGGAAGAAGATGCAAGGCCATTGTCTCTGACTCCTGCTGCCGTGGGTTTGCCTGCAGTGTCTGGTGGTCAGCAGGAGCAGAGGAGAGTTAGGGCAAGCTGGAAATTTGGTGCTCATGCATCTCTCTTAACCTTATCTAATCATGGAAACTTCAGGGGGTCAGTAAAGTGCACTAGGCTACAACCACAGGGAGGGAAATGCTGGGGACACCATACCCTGCCTGACACAGTCAGCTAGGGAACATTCCAGCATACAATTTGACTAGACTTGCAGCATTTGGAGGTAACCCAGTACCAGAGTGAATGCTACAGTGGGTCGGGAGAGGCAGGTGCCCATGAAGGTTATGCTCATGCCTGTGAAGTGAAGAAGGACAGCAGGGAGGGAAGGTGCTGTGGTGTGAGTATTTGTGCGCCCCGTCCCCCACTTCATATGTTGAAACTTAACCTCCAGTGCAGTGGTGTTCAGAGGTGGAACTTTTGGGAGGTTAGTAGGTCATGAGGGTAGATCCCTCATGGTGGGATTAGTGCCTTTATAAAAGGGACTGCAGAGAGCCCTCTCCTTCTGCCACAGAGAACACAGTGAGAATTCAGCTGTCTGCAACCTGGAAGATGGTTCTCACCAGAACACAATCTTAATGGCACCCTCATTTCAGATTTCTAGTCTAGAATGGTGAGAAATGCCTGTTTTTTTTTTTAAACCACATCTATGATTGTATTCTGTTACAGAAGCACAAATGGATTAAAACAGAGGAACAGGAGAAATGTGGGTGGTGATAGGTAAAAGACTTGGTGGTCAATCAGAGCTGGTCAGTGAGGGAGACTGAAGGTTCTAGAATAATCTCAAGTCTCAGGCGTGGGTGTAGAGAGAGAGAGAGAGAGAGAGAAGGAATTCAAGAGGGCATACTCCCTGAGTTGGAAGGATGAAGGGAACAGTCCCTAGAGATAGAATTGGCACCACTTCCAGGGTTTCCAGATGAGATGGAGCTTGTTCAGAAAGACCACAGGTCCTGGTGGAGGAAGAAGGGTCCTCCGCACCCTGCCCTGGGCCTCTCCGGCTGCAGGTAGCAACACCTGACAGAGCAGCATGGGAAGGACCTACAGACACTCTGGTTAACCTCCTACCTGAGCTCCTACTGGGCCTTGGGTGACTTAGTTGTAACCAGGAGAAACAAAGGGAGAGACTGACAAATGGGAAAGGACACTGAGAATGATGAACTCTGATAGAGGAGCACTGTGTAAAATCAGGGGTCCCCCAAACCCAGGGTCAGGGAGGACTCAGTGGGGGACTAATTCCTACACCAGCACCTGGGAGCAAGCAAAGTGAGAGGCTGCGATGGAGTGTGCTGGAGAGAGGAGCCAGCACTTCAGAGGCTGGGGAGAGCATGTCCAGGGTGGCTGAGCTGACTGCAGAGGTGGGGTGGCTGGACGTGGAGCTGGAGGAGTGAGTACTCACGCTGTTTGACTACTGGCATGGCAATGTCAAAAGATAGAAAATCAATATAGAAACTCAAAATTAAATATATATTTTTTTATTTTCTAAATAAACAGAAATGTCTATATTAAAAAATTGCATATCGGGTGATGAAATCAGTAGGGGGATTATTTAATAAAATATTCTAATAAGGCTCAAGTCATCTGATGAAGTTTTGACATAGTTGGTGCCATCTTTAGTTTGCTCTGGCTGTCACTAAAGGGGTTTTAAGTCTGTGCCTTGATTCGATGCACAAAGCTGTACCATTGTCTAGAGACCACTGCCTGCACTGATAGTCATCTGAGGACTTGAGGGGATTGCTCAGCTAGACATTTCTGACATCCACAGCATTGATCATGGAATGGAGAATCTCAAATCTGCTGAACTAACTGCGCCGACATTCAAAAAGGCTCAGTATTTATACTACTGTTCAGAGATGATCAACTAAGTCAATTAAAATTGCTTATTGGAATGACATGTTTATTCAGTTTGCTTAATTTTACCAATTCTCATTCACTTTCCATCCATAATCTGTTATTTGCCCAATTTTTATGACTCAGTGATTTGGAAAAACCTTTGGTTCAAAGTACGTCTTTTTCACTTTTTTTTATCACACAATGCACTTGTATTCAGACAGCCCAATAGTTTTTCTCTTGGAAATGATATTTCATTTCACTTTGTTTTGATTGGACTATTATGGTCCCTAAGTGCTCTGATGGGTTTTCATAAATATATTTTGTATTATAGCTCAATCGTGTTGTTCACTCTTCACATTAATCCATTCGCTTTAACAATTGGAACTTTCTTCCAGTAAAGCCAAAACTCTAGAAAAGTTTTCCTGATCTGATGTTTAATGACTTTCACTTCACAAGATCTACTAGAGCAAATCCACAAGGCTTAGAGCTACTTACCGCCTTTTCAGTGTCTGCCCACAGATCCCAGTATTGTTTTCTATTTGTCATTATTTTAATTCCTTTCTTTTACACATATTATCTAATCCTCTCTGCCTATTTACTGATATATAGTAGTTAAACATAAAGTTCATTAAGAAAAGATATAAAGTAAGTTTATTGATTTATAATTATTACATTTTCTTTTTCAGAGATGCATTGAATACAGTGTAGTGGCTAGTGTCAGATTAACCATTTTATGTTTTGTAACTCTGGTTGGGACTCCACGCTGCCACTCACTGGAGTCTCACACTTCAGTCTCACACTGCATTGCCTAGACAGAGCCAAATAAGGCGTGGGTGTGAATATTTTTCGCCGAGATCACATTTTATGAGCACTGACAATAAAGTCTGATGTAATGTTTCAGATATCATTGCACCACAAAACCATTAATTTACCATAAAAACCTTGGATATTTTAAGTAAATTATTATAATAATTTTTATGCCAAAATGTTGAAGCTTCATTGGTCATGATTGAAATTTTACTGCTTCAATTTATGTATCTTCCCTAAAATTGTTTTCACATTTCAGTCAGATATAAATTTTGCTGAAAATTGATTTCATAAATTTAGATTGCAGTGATATAACCACATCAATATTATCTTTAAATTCTGTTAAATGTATCATGTCTGAAGATGCCAAATTATTTTTTAACTACACAGTAAAACTTTTAAATTGTGATGGTGTTCTCAAAATGTTATTTGATCTTTTAATAGTATTTGATGAGCTTCTCCCAAAATGTTTTATTATGTAAAATTTATTCATAATATTATTACATGTTTTCTCATTGATGATTACCCACTGTCTTTATCTGATCCAGGAACTTTCTCGCTGCCTATTCTGATAAGTGGTCATCACTTTCCACCTTTAATGATACGATTCTTGTGTAACATTTGATCAACTAGATCAACTAACATCAAAATCAAGCTATACATTTTACTTGAAATCAGCAAGTTGTATCTTTTCATTAATTTAAAAAAACAAATTATTTTATGACAAGGTCTTGAAATGTATTTCAAGTTATCCAAGGTATGAAAAGGAAATAATGGTTTTACTTGTACCTATTTCCTTCTCAAACTCAAGAAAGATGTAAAGGGATGGAAGGAAGGCACAACCCAGAAGGAAAACAAGAAGAGCAGAGAAGTGGCAGTTACTGCATTTTTGATGCTGGAGGTAAGACGGACAAAGGGTAACTGAAGTGCAGAGAAAGCTGAATTCTCACTCAGTAACAGGAAGCCAGACGCCAGACGAGAGGCAGGTCTATTCATACAGCAGAATGCAGAAATAATTAAGAATTACATGAGATACCCTTGGCGGTGGGGCAGGAAGCAGGGTTGTTAGAAAGTTCCTATGGGGAGCCCTTAAAACCCTCATGTTCCTGCCCCCTGCCCTGTCTACACTGCTCTTCGACTACCCTCCTTGGCCCTGGAAATGTCTGGAAGTTTGGTTCCTACAGAGGGCAGGTGAGGAGTCTGGACCAAGAGACATAGGCATTGCCAAGGGGGTTTAAACTGAAAGGCCAGCTGTCCCCTTTCTATAGGGACTCCAAGGATGTTGGAAGCCGTGGACACACCTCCAGGCACAGGGCCTGTTAGCCTTCTCCAGAGAAACCCACCAGTCCAAGAGAAAAGACTGTTCTGGGTGAAATAGCTCAGGGGACTAAAAGTCACCCTGCTAGGAAGCCCACCATCCAAACAGCTGTCCTTGCATTTCCCACAGACTTTCTTCCAGTGAGTGTTTTTGTATTTTGTTCTAAGATCAGATAGCCATGATTCAGATATTTGAAGAAAGCTTCCGATGGAAAAAAAAAAGAAACCAAAGTGAATTAAAAAAAAGGAATTGAGAAAAAAAGAGAAACATTGTAAAAATAAAATAAAATAATTTCCTAGAAACAATGATTTGTATTCTCTAAGAAATAAAGAACAATAAAGAAAAATATTGCCCCTAAGAAATGAAAGCAGGGAGAAACATAAAAAGAGAAATAGTCATAGGACGAAGATGGGTCTGGGGGAACTTAAAATATAGAAACAAAAGTTATAGTGGAAGTGCTGTAAGGACTCTAGGACATATTTCCAAGAAAAAAGGCTAACAAGGAAAATAGGGGAGAAAAGTGAAGAACACTAGAGGAGTGATCTTGGAGGCCTGACATTTTAACAAAGAAACTGAGCTAGTAAGATGAAGGAAATTGGACAGGAGGAAATTGTCAAAGAAATCGTTTAAAACATTTCTAGAACAGAAGGACTTGGGTCTCCATTTTGAAATGACCCACTGAGTGTCCTGCAAAATGGAATAGAAAGACCTTCCCCAGAGCACAAAATGTGAAATATCAAAACACCAGAATCAAGAATGACCCTGACATCTTACAGTGAAGAAAGAAGGGACCCAAGCTCAACAACATGGGAAGCTCACAGGTGGCAAAGGAATGCCTTCCTTAGATTGCAGGAAGATCACATCCAGCTGAGATTCTAGACGCAGAGGGCAAGCAGTCAGGAGGATGGAAAAATGGCATTCAGTCCTAAAAGTTCTTGAAGAATTTTCTAGGCAGACACCCTTTCTCAGGAAGCTACTGCAGGATATGCTCTAGCAAAATAAGTGAATATATAAAAAAAAGAGAAGAACAAGAGACCCAGGCAGTAAGAGAGAGGTAAGGGATTGCCCATGATGACTTGCTAACTGATGTTTGAAATCCCTGAGCCTGCAGAGCAGGCTCCCCAGGGAGCTGCAGGTGGAGGGTCCCAGAACTCCCACCAAAAAAAAAAAGGAACTGACAGAACACATGATTTTTCTGAATGTGTTGAGAAGTAAGTCATATTTCTGGTGAAGCATTTTGGAATGAATTTGTAAAAGCTACAAAAAATTTAATAACCTGTAATACCTTACAATAAACAGATAATATCTTTTACTGGCATGAAATACTTTTGCTAATTTCGAGAAAAATGAGTGGGTTATTTTTGTTTTTAATGTCATTAATGTTGGATGCAAATGTTCTTGAAAGTTATTAAAGTTGAAAGTATGAGACATATTTGATCAGAATAAGTAATGATATCCTGGTACATTCATGGTTCAAATAAAGAACATTAGTAATCCTTAATGAGAAAACATAAAATAACATTATGACATACTACAAAAACATTTGACATATACTCTTGGGGACAAAAATTATGGAAGGATATTGCTAATGCAAATGAAAAATTTAGAAAAAACCATTAGACAATACTATCTGCAAAATGTTTTACTGCATAGCTAAAAATAATTGAATATTTTACAGGACTCAAGTCAAGATAACATAGAAGGTAAAGGCTGTACACACCTCCTCTAGTGCCCACACCAAAATCATAACAAAACTATGGAGCAACCAGTACATGGAGTCGCCAGAGGTCTGGCTGAACAGAAGCCCTTCAACTAGGTCACCTCAAGTAATAGGTCACTTCAAAATGGTAGGAAGGGTAGAGACACGAAATGGCCTGGTCCCACAACTGCGAGTGGTGATTGAGAATCACGAGGGACTGTCTTGGCTGCAGAGCCACCTTCCTTACCTGAGGAGCCAGAGGTCCTGGACACACACTGCGCTCCCTAGCCCAAGGTTCCAGTGCTGAGAAGAGAAGTGCCTACAACCTCTGGCTGTGAAAACCAGTGGAGGTTGCAGCTGACTGAGATGGAGGGCCGCGGGAAGCAGAGACCTTTTCCTTAGAGGGCGCATGCCTGGTCTTCCTCACTGAGAGATTCACTTGTTCTGAGCTATGGTGCTGGGGCATCTTCTCGAGGGGGCACCAGGGACACACGGGGAGGTGCTGAGCTGTTGGGCTTCTGGGCAAGGGCTTGGAGGGGTGGCTGGCTCCTGGACAAAGGTTCAGGCAGAAGCCTTTGTTCCCCTCTCCCAGCCTTCAGATGCAGGTGCCATCAACCTGGATAACACAGGTCACTCTGTCCAGGGGATTCCCTGAGACTCCACCTCTCCCAACTTGTGGGCCCATCCAAGCCACTTCCAGGGATTTATCCCACCATACAAATGGGCTGTCTTGGCTCCTGCTGTGAACTTTCATAGGATCTTTCAGAGGCTCACAAAACCCAAAGAAGCAGCATCTGGCCTCAGTGTGCCGTGCACCTCTTGTTGAGCAGCCTCAAGCCCTGGGGTAGCTGGCCTCAGTTTCTGACTTGGCCCCTCAAGGCACCTATAAGCCCAGAATGGGTGGTAGCCATATGCGGATTGCTCGGTGACTCTTAACAAGTGGCCCTGGAGGTGCAAAGGCTGCAGCTAAACTTGGCCTGAAGCTGTACCCCTCTCAGGTCTGTGCCAAGGGACCCCAAAGCACACCTACTACCTAGAGTCACTCTATTAAGACCGGAAGACTTAGGAGCCCTACATAGTACATAGAAACAGATACAGGGAGGCAGATGAAAGACACTGACACAAAGAAACATGTCCTACTCGAAAGAATAGAACAAAGCTCCCCCTCCAAAATTCACCAACATTGAGACAAGCAATATACTAGATGCAGAGTTCAAGACACTGGTTATAAGGATGCTCAAGGAACTTAGAGGAAGAGTAGATGAACTCAGTGAGAACTTTAACAAAGAGATAAAAAACATAATAGGGAGATGGAAAACATAAAAGGGAGCCAGTCAGAAATGAGGAAAACAATATCCGAGATGAAGAACACATTGGAAGGAATCAAAAGAGTGGATAAAGTAGAGGATAGAATCAGCAACATAGAAGATGAGGTAGCAGAGGACACCCAATCAGAACAGCAACAAGACAAAAGACTCCAAAAAACTAAAGATAGTTTAAGAAGACTCTGGCACAGCATCAAGCATAACAACATTCACATCATGGGGGTAGAAGGAGAAGAGAGAGAGAGCAAGAGATTGAAAACCTATTTGAAGAAATAACGACGGAAAACTTCCCTAACCTGGTGAAGGAAATAGACATACAACCCAGGAAGTTCAGAGAGTCTCCAAAAACCAGGAATCCAAAGAGGCCCACACCAAGACATATAGTAATTAAAATGCCAAAGATTAAATTCAAAGAGAGAATCTTAAAAGCAACAAGGGAAAGGCAGTTAGTTACATATAAGGGAATGTCCATAAGACAGTCAGCTCATTTCTCAATAGAAACTTTATAGGTCAGAAGGGCTTGGCACAAAATATTCAAAGTGATGAAAACCCAGGAGCTACAACCAAGGTTACTTTACCTGGCAAAGTTATCATTTAGAATAGAGAACAGATAAAGAGCTTCCCAGACAAGAAGAAACTAAAGGAGTTCATCACCGCCAAGCCAGTATTACAGAAAATGTTGGAAGGAGTTCTTTAAGAAGAATAAAAAAAATATGTATCAAACGTCTAAATAAAGAATGGCAATAACTACATATCTATCAACGAGCACTTCGAATGAAAAATAATTAAATGCTCCAATCAAAAAATAGGATGGCTGAACTGATAAGAAAACAAGACCCTTACATATGCTTCCTACAAGAGAATCACTTCAGATTAAAAGACACACAGAGACTAAAAGTAATGGAATAGAAAATGATTTTTCATGGTGGACCTAGAGGGTATGCACTAAAAAGAGTCAGATAGAGGAAGACAAATGTCATATAATTGCATGTATATGTGGAATCCAAAGATCAGGAAAAACAGAAACAAACTCATAGATACAGAGAACGTTTTGAGGGTTACCAGATGGAAGGGGGTTGAGGAGTCGGTGAAAAAAGGGGAAGGGATTAAGAAGTATAAATGGGTAGTTTCAAAACAGTCATGGAGGTAGAAAGTATAGCATAAGAAATATGGATAATAATATTGTAATAACTATGTATGGTGTCAGAGGGGCATTAGATCTACTGGGACGATCACTTTGTGAGTCATATAGATGTCTAATTGCTATGTTGTATACCTGAAACTAATATAGTATTATATGCCAACTATAATTGAAAAATTAAAAAAATATTAATTTAAAAAATATTTTTAAAATATTTGAACATTTTAGATATATGTTTAGTAAGACTTTAAAAATAATAATGTTGATATGAACATGTCACTAAAATCTAAATTTATAGATTCTGCTAGTTGCAAAATATGTATCTGACCAAAACGAGAAAATGACTTGGGGAAAATTTGTTACATAAGGCAGTAACATTTTAGTCATAACGGTAGTCCCCCTTATCCACATGGGATACATTTTAAGACCCCCTAGTGCATATTTGAAATTGTGGATAGTACTGAACCCTATAATATATGTGTTTCCTCAATGTATATATCTTTTCACTTAAAGGAAGCACATTATCACTTCTTTCTGGCATATATGAATTGTCAGCATCATTACTCTTACACCTTGGGGCCATTATTAAGTAAAATAAGGGTGACTTTAACAGAAATACTGTGATACCCCAACAGTCAATCTGATAACCAAGATTAAGTGACAAATGGGTGGGCAGTGTGTACTTTGTGAATAAGCTGCACAAAGGGGTGATTTAGACCCCAGGAGAGGTGAAGCTAGACAGCCTGAGATTTCATCACACTACTCAGAATGGCATGCAATTTAAAACTTATGAATTGTCTATTTCTGGAATTTTCCATTTAACTTTTTTGGACCATCGTGGACAATGAGTGCCTGAAACTATGGAAAGAGAAATTACCAATAAGGGGGGACTAACCCTAATTATCTCCCTAAAGCCTTCCAATACCACCATTGGGGGTTAGTACGAATCTTGGAAGGGATGTAATTTGGTCCTTAACATATGTTTGTCTTTTAAAAGGAGATAATTCCATGGCTGGGGTGCTTTGCCTCTCTGGGGAGCAGTTTCTCTCATTTGTGAGGCTAAGTGGGCTCATGCCCATGCCCTAGCAAGTCTGCTCTGAGATATTGCACGTGTGCACCAGGAGATTTGAGATGGGCAGCCACAGCTATGCTAGTCATAAAGGATAGATGGTAAACGTCCATCCACAGGAGAACAAATAAACGGATGCATGCCTAGGATAGAATACAAGTGGTTACATGAATGCTTCTCAAAATGGTAATTTTGTGTACAAGAAGGCAAGTTGCAAAAAGGTGCATTCCATGTGATGCCAGGTATACTGCCCCCCCCCCCAAAAAAAAAGAAGAAGAAGGAGGAGGAGGAGGAGGAAGAAGAAGAAGAAGAAGAAGAAGAAGAAGAAGAAGAAGAAGAAGAAGAAGAAGAAGAAGAAGAAGAAGAAGAAGAAGAAGAAGAAGAAGAAGAAGGAGAAGAAGAAGAAGAAGAAAGCAATACAATACAGTCCGTTGTTTATGGATATATACATATGTAGTATTTAGGTTAACATCAATTATATAAACAAGTTCTATATTACTCCGATGACTTTGAAGTTTCATAAAATGTATAAGATAAATGAAGGGAAGGGACATATATATACTATTAATTTCTCCATCAAGACATATGTGTCTAATCATATAAACTGTTTTGTACATTATTTAGTAAATTTTGACATTTTTCTTTCTTAGGCTCTAGCCATTGCTTTTAGGATTATTCATAGGCATTTTATGTATTTTTGTTGCTGCTACTTCTGCTATTATTAAGTGAAACTTTCCCCATTATAGCTTATATTTTGTGATTGTTGTGTAAGCTATTAATTTTTATCCTTTAATCAAACATCTGATAACTTAATGCATTATAAGAACTTTAAGATGATTTTCTTATGTTTTGTTAAGTACATTGCTCCATTGTCTTCCAAATGTGAAAATTTTATTTTTCCTTTCAAATAATTATGTCTTGTTTTGCTTTATTTATTTTTAATCTTTACATTGGCTAAAACTTCCAGGAAAATGTTAAATAATAGCAATAGCAGGCAATTTTGTTGTGTTTCTAATTAAAATGAGAATATCTCTGAAGCCTGATTTTAGTTGTCGCTCAAAATTAGGTAATACTCTCTTCTTTTTCGATGCCTCAACTTTTTATTACTAGGAGGTATTAACTGTTAAAAACTTTATTTTTGGGCATTAAGCAAAACACATTTTTACTGAGCCTTTTATGTTAAAGTGTAATATTAATATCTTTCAACTGACTGCAACTTTGGCATTTCTAGGTTAAATCCAGTATGATATTTCAACTACACAATTCTACCACTAGATGGTGCCCTGTCCCCAATTTTTCAATGCCCTAGCTTTAGATTGATAGTTTAAACCTTTTAAATTTAATGTGATCCTCAAGCTACTGTCTTCCTTTCAACTTTCTCCAAAGTGGCCCTAAATTAAAAATGTGTTCTTAAAAAATACTCCTCTTCTTCCCTTTTGGTCACTTTTATGGGGGTAAAATTCACCATTTTAAGCAAATAACCCTGAAAATACACATTTTATGGCTACAAGATAGCCTTGTAACCACTGTAAATAGTGATATAGAGCTTTTCTGTCATTCTGATGAGCACCAAGGTCTGTTCCAATGATGTATCTGACTGCTCTGTCAACATGGTCAAATGACACTATTGGCTAAAGAAGACCCCACAGCCACAGCAACTGAAGCCACCTGGAATTCCCTTACTGACTTCTAAGGGTGGTGTCCAGAAGGGCTGGTCACCCCTGTCCCCACAGGCGCTATTTCTATATCTGCTCTGTCACCTGTCTTGGGTCACAGAGGGAATGTTCTCTCCTTCTCACAGAGTGCAAGCATCAATACCTTTGCCCTGGCACACTGGGATGACCACTGCCTTGCAGGAATGACAGGAGACACGTTTCTTTCCCTGGGCCCTGGAGCCCAACAACACCCCCTCTCAGACCCTCCCCATGCAGCCAACAACTCCCTTAACTGTACCGAATAGCCCTCTGTGGCTCCTGACCATGGAGGCAGCTTGCCTTCTTCGTCACCTCGGACTTCTGAGGCGTCCCCATATCCCTAAGTTTGCTGCCTTTCCTGCCCTTTCACAACCACTCTTCTGGAACTCATGGTCTACACTCCTCCCTCCACTTCCGAATGTAACTGAAGAAGCAGCAGGCTGCCTTGAAAGGTGGGATTTGGGTGGATGTGCCTTGTCCCCTGGTCCGGCCTGGCCTTTGTGTGACAGAGGCAGGGACACCCTGCAGGCTCTTTCTTCCTCCTGACTCCTTGGAGAAAAGATACTTTCATGTTCTTGGAGCTGCTGGCAAAGCTGTCCTTCCTTTGGATTTAGGAGGTAGGGTTTCTGAGAATTAAGGTCTGTCTTTGGATTATGTTTCTGCACATTGCACGTTGACTGGCAGCCTCTGTCACCTCCAGCCTGGGCTCTCCTCCTTAACCTGTGATTCCCTTTGCATCTGCCATGATTGTAATTCTAAAGTGTTTATTCTCTCTTCTGACCCAGGTGAGGCTTGCCTGCCTCAGTCCTCCGCTGCTGCATAACAAACATCCCCTAGCTGAGTGCCAAAAAGCAGTAGCAATGACTTGGCCATGACCTCTGCAGCTCTGGGAGTGTTCTCTCGGGATGCCTTATTCGGTGGCAGTCCCTGTGGCTGAGTCATCCCCAGACTTCTCCACTGCCATGTCTGGATAGTGAAGCTAGCTTTCAGTTGGGACTATAGTGGGTGCTATTGGCCAGAACATGCGGCCTCCCCATGGGGCCTGGGCTCCCTTGGAGCATGGTGTCTGGGACCCCAGGGTGAGTCTGCCCAGAGAGCCAGGCTGTCTCCTCTTATCGCCTGGGTTCAGAAGCCATGTGGCGTCACTTCTCCCCAGTTTTGTTCATCAGAAGCAAGACACGTGTTTGAGCCAAGGGGAACTGGGCTTCATCTTTTGTTGGAATTTTTGAACAGGTTTTAAAACCACCACAAAATCCTTTAAAGATTGTATGGGTTTTCTAGGGCTGATGTAACAAAATATTTCAGATTGGACAGCTTAAATAGCAGGAATCTATTCTCTCCACAGTTCTGGAGCCAGAGTCTGAAGTCAAGGCTTTGGCAGAACTGCTTCCTTTATGGGGGTTCAGTGTGGAATCTGTTCCAGGCCTTTTCCAGCTTCTGGTGTTCTCAGCAGTCTTTGGTTTTCCCTGGCTTGTAGTTGCATCACCCCAGTCTCTCCTCTGTCTTCATATGAACTTCTCCTCTGTGTCTGTGTGAAAATTTCTACCTTCTTATAAAAACAACAGTCATTGGGTTAGGGCCCACCCTGTTCCAGTATGACCTCACAGATTACATCTGCAGAGACTCTATTTCCAAAGATAGTCACACTCACAGGTTCCAGTGGATGTGAATTTTGCGGCTTCTATTCACCCAGCACAGGGACGCTTTCCCGGTGCAAAGAGGTAGAGGAGTCCTTGTCTGTCTTTTGGTGGAGAGCTGCACAGGCTCTTTCTAGCTCTTGTTGCAACTATAACTGAAGAGGAAGTGGCCAGTGGGCAACTGTGTGGACACTCACGTGTGGCCACCTCCCCCGCTGACCTCAGTGCTGTGCTGGAGCCCCTCCTCTCTGAATCCCAGTGCTTTGGGAGGAAGAGGTCCTCTCTGACCATAGGGTCTTTCATCTCATGCTGTGACTCTGTGAGCTGCTGGGATTCCTGTGGTGTTTTGAGAGGGCAGTGTGGCCGGTGTAGTCTGTCCTGGCTTATTTGAGATCCCTGGTCGTGAACACCTCTGGGGACATTCACATAAAGGCTGTGAGGATACCTGATGCTTGGCTGCACTCTGTTTTCCTTACTGAGAAGGCAGTGTGCGCATTAGCACAGCGACTGTACCTGAGATGTATCCCATCACCGCCTGCTCATCTGGTGCACGCAGGATCTGCTGTGCCCTCCTCTCCCACAGGCGAGAGGGTGAAGTGGAGTTTGCCTGGCTCCTTCCTCATGACAATGTGTCTTCTGTGCAGCGAACAGAGGTGTGGTCCATTACTACAGAAGACCTGTAGACCCTGATTGCAGTTGAGCCATTTGGAATCGTAGGGGAGACCAGGGGCGGCCACCTCAAGGTGCCTGTTCTTTCCTCCCATCTGCCTCAAAGTGGGGAACACTCCAACCAAAACATGGAAAACTTCATGGACAATAGAGAGGATTTCCACATCTTATCTCTTCCTATGGAAGAGAGAAATGGAAAATGCCTTCTCTTTGGCCATCAGGGTTGGGAAAGTCAGACGTGGGCAAAATAGCCTAACTAGTGGGGTAGACGAGGCTCTGGTGTGTCTTGGCTGAACTTGGAGGATGTCCATGTCTCGGGGGCACTTCTGCTGGTGGGTCATAGGCCCCTCATTCTCCCTCCTGTATTTATGTCCCCGGCCTTCTCATATCATAATACATAACATCCCCATGAGATTCATCAGCTCTTCCACATGCAGGGGTCTGTATTAGTCAGGGTTCTCCAGAGAAACAGAGACAATGGGGTACAAACACCCGCACACAGACACTACACAGCTGTGGGGGTTGGCGGGTCTGAAATATGCAGGATAGGCTGCAGGCTGGAGACCCAGGGAAGAGCTGCTGTAGTAGCCTGAGTCTGGAGGCAGAATTCCCTCTTTCTCAGGGGACTTCAGTGCTTTTCTCCTGGGGCCTTCAACGGATTAGATAAGGCCCACCACATTAGAGATGGTGATCTGCTCTTCTCAAAGTCTACTGAGTTATGTGTGAATCACATCTAAAACATACCTTCACAGCAACATCTAGATTAGTGTTTGACCCAATATCTGGGCTCTGTGGCCCAGCCAAGTTGGCACATAAACTGAGCCATCAAACATGGTCACATACAGGCATGAACCGGGACAGCAGCATATGAATGAATGAAAAGGTACTGAATGAAAGACACACTGTGTGTGCTGCCTGGCTCACAAGGCCCCTTGTCGCCATGTCTGTGCTGCCCCCATCCACCTTAGGGTGCATTCACATAGAAGCAGACACCACTAAGAGGATTTGGGTGCAATTTTCTGATTTGGGGGGTAATTTGGACCAGCCAAGAAAACATGAATGAGTACCAATGTGGGCACCTGGGGTGCAGTCTCTCTGGGAGACAACAAAGGCCGTGCCTCAGGATCATCTCCCTGAGGCAGAGGGGATTTATCGACCAGGTCCTGTTTGGTCAGAGGCTGTTCTCCTTACCCTTTTCACCTGCCCTGAACATGGGTCAGGCATAACTGTATATTTAGCGTCCCCCTCAGACAGGCAGGTGCTACAGGAAGAAGCCTCTAGTGTTCCCACACATGCAGACATGGGGCCCCAACAGCATTCTCTCTACCCTCTCTCAGTGAGACCTGTCCCCTGACCAGAAGACTGGCTTGCAGCCTCAGGGAGGGGCCACCTGACCCGTACTCTGGGATCTGCGCAGCACGGCCCTGCTCTACCTAAACACTTGCCTCTTGTAAGTGGGAGTGTTTCCACCGTCTCGTAGTGCCGGGCCAGCAGGAGACACACTCATGATCTACTGGAGGAGTGGGCATTGCCCCCAAATGTCAGAGCTGGACCAGCAGCTGGATGGGACTACGTGGGCGATATGGGTTTGGCTGCATCTAGGCATAATGCGGGACGGGCATTCAAAGAATTGTGTGCTCGAGGGATGGGGTGGATGAACCAGCACTGGGCAGTCCAGGAGCGGTGTGCAACAAGCCCAGAGCAGCCACACATTTGCGTGAGTCAGTACAGGTTAGTAACAAACAGTTCCACAGCTAGTGGTTTGCACAATAGCTTTAGTTTTTTTCCACTCGAAGTCACTGTGGGCCGGGGCCAGTTTCCAGTCCGGTTCCCATCTGTGTGCTGGCTTCGTGTTCCACTCTGATCTCACGTTGACGTCCCGTCGGCAGTGCTCATGCTGCAGGGAGGCAGAAAGCAGAGAGAGTCATGCCTCTTCTGCTTTTACTTCATGAGCCAAACAATACTGCCACGTCTGGGTCAAAGTAAATGAGATCTTTAATAATATCTGGGTTCTGACTAGAAGGACAACAGAACAGTTCACTGCGCCCTCTGCAGAGGGATCTGCACGCTGACAATGTGGAGAGAGCAGGTGAAGGACACGGGGTTCTCAGGACCCTCTCCTCCTGGGCCCGGGCCTCTCCGAGGCCAGCTGTCCTCTTCCAGTTTGGCACACAGCCACACCCTCACAGCCTTGCAGGGAGGGGTGGACACGTGACCGGGTACCCGCACTTTTAAACGTATCTCCTACATATTTTGCCGTTCCCAGACATGTTGGCTGTTCTGCCTATACATCTTAAGTCCGCTTGGTGGCAGTATCACCACCTGAGGAGCCCTGTCTGTTAACCGGAGGTGATGCTTGGAGCCACGCAGTCTAAGTTTGTAAGTCAGTGCAGGTGGTGGTCGCAAAGCTCTCTGGGTCGGTTGTGGCGCTATGCCCCCCTTTCTTTCTTTTTCTTTTTTTTTTTTTTTAAATGAAAACAAGCTTATTGTATTTACTATTTAACAAAATAATTAAAAATAGAGGGCTAAATTAAAATTCTGCCTTCTTAGAAAATATAGTTATGAAATGAGTTGTTCTTTTAGTTGTTGTGACAAAATTGTATATTAGCAAAATTCGTTTTGCCTTGAACTTTCACAACATAGTCATAAACTGTCTCTTTCTCTCTCATTTTCAAAATTAGTCAAGGGTTTCACGTTTCCTGAGGGTCTCTATTAGTCTTTGATATTCAAATCACTCTCTCTTAAAGGTCCAATTACATCTTCAATGTGGTTGATTTTCTCTTATGGTTTAACTCTGCCTAATCCTCCTTGGCTCCTGGCTTTGTGTATAGCTAATCTGATTCTTCAACTTTCAGGAACTCCAAGAAATTTTGCATACTTTGCAAAGTTTGCAATTTAATTTTGCAATAATTTGCCTTGTGTTTACTTTGTTTTGTCTGATACTTACATTGTACAATCGACATGAGACAGACCAAAAAATGTGTTGACTAGATGGATTAGGAAAGAAACTGTGAAACAGAGAGGGATGTGTGAGAGGGGAGAGTTTTAAACGTGTTGTGCCATTACTGCTTCAGCCAAACTCATGATTTTGGTATCTCTCATGATGCCAGTTTCCTTTATTGTATGCCCCCCTTTATTTATATTCTCTGCCTTGGTGGGTCCAAGTAAGCCTGTGGGCCGCAGGGTATAAATTAGTGCATCCCAACATGCTTCTGTAATTTTGAGTCAATGCTACTGTCTGAAATTGTAAATGTATCTATTCAGATCAAAATGATAGGAAACTCTCCGCAAATATCACACTCCTTGAGTTAAGGAGGGACTTCCTGAATGAGCTGTACAATCCAGGGTGGAGAGACCCACTGCCCCCAGATGAACTTCCAAGATTTAAGAAACAATCAAGAAGGTGCTAGGCTGGACTTTGTCTTTAGTACCCATGAGGTCTGCAAAACGCCTACCCCCTTTAGTTGAGCTGTAGGGTAGCCCCTGCCCTGGTGGAGAGTGGGCAGCTGGCCTCAGCCTCAGATTGTTCCCTTGGCTTGACCTCACCAGCTGCCATAAAAGCAGTCTACCAGAGGTCGCCATGTTACTTCTGCTCAGTTTGGCCCAATTTCAGCAATAAAAGTTCCATCAGAGCATGTGCTACACACGGCGGGGAGGCGGGGTGGGGGGGGCAAAGTCATTGTGGTGACATCTCTGTGCTGGGGGTCTGGATGGGGCGGCTCTGTTCCCCCTCTCACCCGGGCACATTATCTGCACAAACCTCTCACCGCAGACTGATTTTGGGGTTCAGGTTTCTCTCCTGGCTGGCTGAGCCCATCTGATGTTAATGTCTGCAGTCTCGACCCCAGGGGAAGGATGCCTCCATCCTGCATGGTGTCAGTGTGTGATGGCTCCTCCCTGCCTTTCCTGGGCTGATGTTGACAGGCGGCATGGAGAGGGCACTCTGCCATTCTGCAGAGAGGCTGTGCTGGCCACGTGACCCTCATCATCTACCATAGGAAACTCCCCTAAAATTCCTGTTGTTGTTGCTTTTGGAGAACCCTTCCCACCCCTCCCCCCACTCCCCCAGATCCCAGAGTTGATGTTGCAAGGTGTCTTAGCTGTTGTCACAGTCCCCTGTTTTAGTGGCATCGGACTCCCCTGGAGGGTTTATTATCGCTGGCCACTCAGAATTTCCAGATTCAGGAGGTTGGAGTGAGGCTGACAATTTGCATTTCTAGCAAGGTCAAAGGTGATGGGGATTCCTCAGGAAGTGCTATGCTGTATGAATCAAACCCCTGCAGTGTTAGGGCTGGGAGACACTGGGCACTGTACCCCCAACTTATGTCCCATGGAACCTGGATATATGGTTCGTGATGAAATGTTTGTGGTCAAACAAGTTAGATATTGTGGCATGCCAAAACTTTCTCTCAGAGAGTCAAGATACCCTGTGATAGAACAAAAACTCTGCTAAACCCTGCAGTGCAGTATCAGGCTTCTTCTAATCCAACATTTTTCAAACTTGTTCATAAAGGGATCATGTCTGTTGCCACCCCTTCCACCCGGCAGGAGGGTTCTGTCAGGTATTAGGTTGAGAAGCTGCTCCACAGCTTTTCCTGTCCCTGAGGTCACTGCCGCCATCTGAAGATGGGGCGAGTCTCCTCATTTGTGTGTTTCCTGCAGACCTGGTGGAGCCCTGTTGGCTGTCCCTCATCTGACACCTGTGCATCCTTCAGACTTTTTCCACCCTCTTCTATGTCCACCTCCTTGACATTGGGGAGCTCCTGTCAGGGGTTGCGAGGAGAGGTGATGACTAGCAGGATTGGAAGGCACTTGGTGGATATTCTGCACCGCTCCCCACCCATTGTTGATTTCCTGAGATTGGAGCCCAGCCCCAGCACACTGCCCCCCCACACACACACAGAAGGTGTTCAACTAATTACTGTGGCTGGGGTGGAGCTGAGCTGCCTGCCTGTCCTTCCTCCTCCTGTATAAAGGACAGCTGGCCTTTGGAGAAGACCAGTGAAGACCGTCTGGGACACATGAATGTTCCTAAGGAACTGCTTTCTGGTCTTGCAGAGTTCAGCCCATGGCAAACACTTCAGAAGCCCGGTGCCCTCCATACTGAAGCAGGATATGCCTCTGAGCTTGGACTCTACAGCTTCCCAGGTGACACTGGCTTCTGAGGGCTGGAGAAGGCAGTGGTCACACAGTGGACAGTTGAACTTTCTCAGAGGCCCACTTTTGGTAGGGGCCTGGAACGCCATGTCAGCGCCCTCCTGGGTTACAGGGGTCCGAAATGGGGCTGCACTCTGGGAGGTGATGGCGTTCTCTAGATTGCCCATCAGAGCAGTGTGTGGGGGTTGTTGGGCTGACATGCTTCGTATTGCAACGACAACACACAAACACACACACAAAATCATCCTGGGAGCAGGACATGGTCACACAGGCTGGTATTGTGCCCTAGAGGGAACAAGTGGTCATGTGACCTGTATTGTAACCTGGAAGGAATGTGGTGAAGGAAGGGCTCATGGATGGTCAGACCACTCAATTTTCCTTTCCAGCAAGGACGTGGGCAGGGTGGCTTTGTGGGAGGAGAGGCCTCCGTGTGGGGTCTACTGGTCGTCCGGAGCCTGCTACCAGTGTAGCCATTTCTCCCATCCCTGCTGAAGTCTTTGCTGGGCAAGTGACGAGATCCCAGATCCCTTACGAACACACTGGCACCTCTCAGTAAATGCTCCATGGCAAGTGCTAGAGGGAACATTCCATTTGTATTTCAAGGAATCCTGGGATAACGTGGCCCATATCTGTGGAATTTTGAGAAGAGACTTTATTTGGGACAGTCTAAATCTAGGTCAGGAATTGGTACCTTTTGGAAAACTGTGTGTTTGAATTATTTTGAGCCTGATTTAACAAGCTCTAACCTCCCTGTGGTCCTAGGTGCCAAGATGAGCAGTCTAATTCAGCTGAGAGTAGTACAATCTCGCCCCATTTACTTATGAAGGGGAATAGACGCATTTTATGAGATAAGCTGGGGTGAGTTTATCACACTGAATGTTGCTATATCATCTCTCCTCTCCTCCCCAAAATTCATTCCATTCATCCATTTACTTATTAGGAAGTTGTCTCGTACCTTCAGAGAGTCTGGTGCTAGGCTGGGAGTGGCAGGGCTCCTTTCTTCACCCATCTGTTCTCGAAACATCCCTCCTCCTCTTTCCTGGGTTTGGTCTGTGTCACCACTGTAGTCCCTGGCCAGTGAAGCTGGGATCCCATCTTTTTGAGTGGAGGAGCTAGCTCCCTTTCCCATCTGGAGTGAAGGGAAGCAGACACTTTCCTTCATTCATTTAGTCCCTTTCTCTTGGGGAAGTATAAGGGGACCTGACCCAGGACTGTGTGAGGGACAATGATTGAGTAAGTTGTCCTTGTGATGAAGGCATTACCCCTGTCTCCCTGGGGCATAGTATCTTGGGGTGGCCTGTGCCAGACCTTGAGAGAGGTGCTGAAGGGGAGGGGTAAATGACAGCAAATGCCAGCAGGGGCAGAGGCCATGCCAAAATGTGCTGAGAGTCAGGGACAGTAGAGGTGGCTAGAGCTGGACAGGGAGAAAACAGAGCAGTGGGGTCTGCACCCCAGGCTTTGGGCAGGTGTGTGGTCTTTTTTCCCGTGATACAATAGGGCCTCCACTGCCTTCTTTGTTTGTCCTCACCTCTTGGGCCAGCATACACAGTCTTCCCATGGGGGATGAGATTCTGGGGTGGGGTCATAGGAGGAGGCAGGTATGGGTTAAATAGATTGTCCTGGGGAACAGAGGTTTCCTGAACTCAGATTCAGGGCATTGGGAGGGACTGAGCGGGTTATATCTCCTGGAAGCTGAAAACATCCTAAAGAACATAGCAATTCCCAGTTTTCTCGGTCAGAAACTATGAATTCCTTGCTATGGACTTCTCTGGAAAAATGTAAACATAACATCCAGGCTCCTTTCTGGACTATTAAAAAAAATGATGAATGTTTGAAGTGATCCCTGGGAACTAGTAATAATCTCCTGTCTGTCCAAAATACTAGGGGAAGGATGTGAACGTTAACAGACCCAGTAACTGGCGTGAGGTCGGGTGCTTGGGTTTGCTGCTGGCTGTTCTCCAGCGGAAACGCAGCACTGGTCCCATCACTGTGCAGGCGAATCTGCTGCGATGGTCCCCAACAGCTCCCTGAAGAGAACTCATTAACTGCACAGAGTAAAACAGTAACTTTATGTTGGAGAAACCTGGCAGACTCCACTTCGATCAGAAGGCCACCGGTCTGAGACCAGGAATATGGATAGATCAATCAGAGACGTGTTGCAACCTGCCCTGTGAGGATGTGATATCACCACCAAGCCATCTGCACCCCCTGAATCGAATGAGGAGGGAACATCAGAGAAACCCAAGTCTCAGGACAGTCGACAACATAAGGGGCCTGAACTCTTAAGATGACAGTTTCACAAAACAACTTGGGAATGGTTTCAGATTAAAGGAGACTGAAGAGATGTGACAAGTGGATGTGCCACAATCTTGGACTTCTTGTGCCCTAAAGGCTATCATTGGAACAAACCTTGGAATTGTGATATGATCTATGGCTTAAATAATAGCTATAGCTCTGTCAATGTTAATCCTCTGATTTGGATTATTTACTATGGTTTGTGGATTTCGGAGAACATCCTTATTTTTAGGAAATAGGCAGCATGTCTGAGGTTCACTGTCAAGTAGGTCAGAAAAGAATGTATTTGGGGAATAGAGAAAAAGATAAAACAAATATAGTGAAATGAGAACCTAGGTGAGGAATATGTGTTTGTTCTTGTAACTTTCCTATTTCTAGGGTATTGAAAAATTAAGATTTTTAAAAAACCTTCCAGTACACAATGACTGAAGACTAAAGCTCATGTCTCACCCCACTATGACAGTCTGGGTCTGCAGGCCAGCGGGTCAGCGAGGCCTTGCATGGTCAGTTGGGAACCCTGTTCCCTAAGGCTGCCCTGCTTCTATTTGCATGGGTCACCACCACAACCACAGGGAGGAAAAAAACGAAAGTTGGTAGAAAGCAACCCCTGATTAAGCAAGTGAGGGGAAGTTCACACTTGGCTGGCCAGAGCTGGATCAGGTGACCATGAGAGAGCAGGGAATGCAGCTTCCAGCCCGGAAACTCCATGCAATAGGGGAGAGCGGACTTCGAGGACTAGCAGCCTGAATTCCCTCTCTCGAATTCAGAGGTCATTTGGCAAACGGCATCCAGTCCAGATGTTCTATGTCTACCACTGCCCGCCCTCCCTTCGTTTCCCCCAGGTGCCTAAAATGTTCTAAAACTGTCCTGTGGGGTACTGTCTGTATCCAAAATTGGCAGTATTCTGGAGAATATCAAGAATACCTTGTAGTTCCCTGTAAGTTTAAATTTGCCTATGTTTGTAAGAAAAAAATAACCTGTATACTTTCCATCATGTGGCTGATGAATGGAGATCAGGACACCAGAGAAGCCCCAAGAGTCTCAGCATTCCTGGTTTGAAAGGAAAGCAGGGGAAAGAGCTGCCTGGACCTGACCACCTGACCTCGTGCATGGCTGACTGCCACAGGGGCCACGTTTCAGGAAACTGCGAAGCGGTGAGCCCAGGTCCTGCCCGCAGAGTGATGTGGAGCCAGAAGTTTGCCTGAGGTCTGGCAAAAGGTGGACAGAACCCGAGCTTGGTCATTAGCTATGTGACCAAGTCTCCCTGAAACTCAGTTTTTCCATCTGTAAAGTGAGCAGGAGTATTGCAGCTGACATGTAATGTTCCCTATGATTGGTTTTGTTTTCCCCATTGTTATGGCAGTTCACACTGCCTGTCTTTGCAAGTAGCAGACCCTACAGAAGCAACCTCTAGACCTGCGGTACTTTCCAGAGGCTTCCCATCAATGGCAGAGTGGGGTTCAGAGCTCATTACCACCAGAGGCTGCTGCTTCTGCATATTAACGTTAGTGTGGGACCACAGCCTGTGGACTTCTTAGAAACACCAAAGGCTTTGTGGTAAAGAGGCTGCTTTACACAGCTCAAAGCTGTATTCTCTTTGACCACAAGGTGGCACCCTGCAATCATGATATTGGGGGCAGTCACCACTAGGAGCTCCTGAGGAGAGCCAAACATTTTTTCTGAAATCTTTTTCCTTAGATGATCTCCTCATTCTTCGTGGAGCAAATGGTTTGGCCCGATGGCTCTAGAAAAGGTTTTACAGAGAAGTTGTCTCACCCCTTGGCGATGAGCAGGCGCTCCAGAGCCAGCCTGGCTGGTTTCAAATCCCAGCTTTGCCAGCTCCTGGTTGTGTGACCTCCCGCAAGTTGCCTCACCTCTCTGTGCTCAAGTTTTCTCATCTGGCAATGATGATAAGAGTATCTATTTATCAGGTTCATTATGAGGATTAAGTGATGTTTTAAAGTGACTGGAATAGTGCCTGGCACATACCAAACCCTCTAAAACTCTGGTAAATAAAATCGTAATACCAATAACCACTAATAATAATAGTACACTAAAGACTTGTCCCACTCTTTTCGAATGGGTGAAATTTAATACTGGAAAATTAAATTGCACTTACAAGAGTCTCAAAAATAGATTGAGTATACGTAAAAATTTTGAATTTTTAGAATTCCTGAGGTAATCATGTAAACAATGGAAACAATTTTCATAATTTATCGCTGTAAGTCATTTCTGAGAAATAAGCATATTTTCTAAAAAGGGAATAAAAGAGTTTTATCTGTTGCTACTTGCTAAAATGTACGTCTTGGCGAACTGCACGTCTATGGAAAAGACACGTCCCTAGGTGTCTGGCTGCTGGCCCCTCCTTCCTGCTGCTAGTGTGTCGCCTGAGACTGTCCATCCTAGTCCTTCTGGAGTTAACCTCTTAGTGAAATATAACCATTTTCACCCAACTGGAAACAGACCAGCGTCAAAGCAAGATGAGCAGTCGAGGAGTCAAAGGTCATATGGAGGCTCCTCAGATGTCTGGCTTCTTGATCCGTCACCATATGGTCAAAAGTTTCCTGGTACAATGTCTGAGGTGGGAGTCAGGATGATGAGGTCTGGTGCTAACACTATAGTCCATGAGAAGTTTGAATTTGTATTATATAAAAAATCAAATTGCAGAATCTTTAATTGCAGAAAAGAGTGGTAAATAAAATGAAAAGTCATCTAAAACCTCACCACTTCAAGATGTAACCATCACCCCCGTTTTGATATTTGGTACAATGATAGTCATGTGCACTAGATATTTCTGCACAACTAGAACCACACAGTTTGGTGCCTTGTCTTTCCTCGTTATATCTGAGGCTCTACTGTACCATGAAATACTCTTAAAAAAAAACAAACAAACATTTTTCGTGGTCTCATAATGTTTCGTTTATGGGAACACCATGATTTACCACTGATCCTCTGTTATGGCTTCTGATTTTCAATATTAGAAGAAATATTGCAATAAACATTTCCTTATAATATACACTTTTGAATGCACTTCTTTAGGAGAATTTAAGAAAATTAGGCTTGATGCGTTAAGCATAGTCTCTTACCTTATACTTTAAATCATGCAGTAACTTTTACTCAAGGGGAGTTAAGTAAGCAGCAAAACTCTCTTTGAGCCCTGTTCTGCCAACCGCAATGCCCATTATCATATTGCCTTTTCTGTGTATTTATACACTTACTTTAAATTGTCTTTCAGAACATACAGTAGAGCTTTCAGTTAGAAAGTTCTATTAATCTATTATATTCTATATATTAATGTTTTCAAAAAGGTGACCACAATATCTCATCTTATAGTATGCTCTTAGAAAAGGAAGCTTACCCTAAACTCAAATGTCTGCAGGGGACAGGAGGGGCTAAATGTGCCAGCAGGCCTAATTTGACATTTGGGACATGTCTAGGGTGACGTGGGAAGTGCATGCTACCCACTCCCACCTACACAAACAAGTCAGACCTGAATTTGTAAGTTGTGTTCGAATGCCGCTTATCAAACAAAACCTGGATGTGGGGCAAATGGTGACCAGGAGTGACCTTTAGAGACTCCCTATGAAATTCATAAAGGGCAAAGGGAATTTCAAACTCCCTATGAAATTCATTTCCTATGAGAGAACCAAGGCTCAGAAGACGCGCACATGGCCAACCTGGGAAGGACAGCACATCTATGGCTTCTCAGGGGTTTTCCACTGTAGTGAGAGCTGCTGTATTACTACCTATGGTTGTGACATGTGTCACAATCATTTCTTACTTGTGACAGAGAATGTACCAAGTGCATGAACGATTTGCTTCCAGCCAATTAGTTTCAGGGATTTTACTGAGCTGTCGTGGCCCTGCCACATGCTACGCAATTGCTTACCCCATAAGTATTCCTTCCAGAAAGTCCTCTCCACCTGGGGACTGACCACGGAGGTCTGGCTTGTGCTACGTGGGGATTTCCTTTTTTTGGTTTCCTGTTTCCTTTCTCAGCTGTCATCTAAAACCTCCCTATCTACAGACCTCACAATTTCAAGGGATGGGGGGACATGGCAGTGGGTGAGGGGTGCCACTGTACTATACCTATTAAATGCTGGGATGCATTTAAGATGACACTGCTGGATTTTAGGTATTAAGTGTGTGTATTGTACAAAGATTTGGTTTCTTTTTAGGGTTAATGTAATATTGTCACTGACTCTTCATTGCTGCCCACCTCCCAATCCATGAGGTTTTTGAAAACAAAACAAAACAAAAAAAAAAAACAATACTTTTTGAAACCCAAGGCGGCCTGCTCTGCCTGAGGAAGGGCTGACAAAGGCGGTGGGGGCGAAGAAGTGAGAGCAACACCCTAGCCATTTGGAAAGGAGCCAACTCAGGCTGTTCTCAGGGTCCTGTACCTACGTGGGAGACCCTCCTGCAAAATCTAGGACACAAACAATGCTTGCCCTATTTGAGATCATCTTTTAAGAACCTGGTTCCTTTATTTTGCTTTTTAAATTTGGGTTTCTTTTCAAATTTAGCAAATGTAAAGCTCTACTGAGGACAAGCAGATCATGCACATGAATGAAGCAGGGATGTCCTCAAAAGGATGTGGTGGGGACTGGAGAGCAGTGCCCGGTTTGGGGTCCCAGTGCCTCCCCTTCGAGAGATGGTTACTGTGGTGTGTAGGGGGTGGTGGTGACTGGAGGCACATGGTGGTCGAATCTCATTTTCCAAGAGAAGTTGGTTTTGCAAGGTGGCAATGACTTGGACTTTTCTTAAGACATCCCATAGGCCAAAGGGATGCTGCCTGCAGGCAGCATGGAATTCAGAGTAGCCTGTCTGTGCCTTGTAGACTCTAGTGGGACTGTGGTTATAAGTTGAATGAGCCTGCTATTTAAAGATCTTGTATGCACTCTCCAAAAGCATATAATTTGGGAAATTGCAACAAGGACAATCTCATAAAGGTGACTACTTTAAAGCCCATTTCTTTCCATACCCAAATCAACAGACTGCCAACATTTCAGTCAGGCCATGAGAGTATTCGAGAAGTTCATTTCCAAGAATATGTTAATAAAATAGTTAAACCATAAACATTTCCAAAGGCTTTGAAAAACAGACTTTAATAAAGTCATCATTGCCTGCATTATTAAGGTTCAGGGCAGGGTTTAGGGTACATTCACAGGGAGCTTAGGGTGACATCACAGCTTCCCAGGACTTGGGGCTCCAGCGGGCTAGACACTGGCTGAGTGCAGTTTGGGAGCACAGTGGCATGACAACGGGCAAGTGAGGCTTCTGTCACAGGGCAGGCCGGACAGCACCTGAAAGTAACCTGAAATGGGGTGCAGCTTTACTCACTCCTCTCTGACTGGAAATGGGCTGTCCCAGACCCAGCAGCTTCTGCACTTGCATTTGTCTAAACTGAGGGCGGTGAGGTGGTGGTGGTGGGGGGGGGGGGGAAGGGCGGGCAAGTGGGGAGTGTCTGGTAGAGGGTCAACTTTGCCTCTGGATAAAATGTTTCTTTCCTAATTGAGATGAGTGAAGGCTTCTGTGGGCCATTCAGACTCACCCAATAAACCCATGTGAAGTCATATCCTATGTCAGAAAGGCGGTTTTCCTGAAATGGAATACTTTAAAAATCTGAGCAAAGTAGAATAGCCCCAGGGGGTTGTCAATCAACTCTCTTCCTCAGGGCTGGCTCAGTGCCCACTGGAAACTGCCTGGCTCCCAGTCGGACCTGTCCAGTGGCTTATTCTGGGAGGAGGTGCTGAGGCCTCCTGTGCAGGTAGATTTCTAGTGTTATAAATGGTGGTGGTGGGGACGCTGCTAAGATGTCATAAGTCTTATTTGCAACATTTCCTGGGGGCTTTAGAAGGAATACATTTTAAGAAATGCTTAATTCCTTAAAGTGAACAATACTTGAGTCTCAATCAGTTTAAAATAAACAGTTTTATCCAATCAAGGTATACCATCATTTTATATATCAACAAGAAAGAAAGAAAGGAAACTATAACAAATAAATGCAGCATGATGCTGCCTGCCTCCCGCCATGACGAGACACCGGCTTTCAGGAATTTTAGGTGATCATAAACACCCGGTTCTCGGAATCCAAGCGTTGGCCTAATTTGCAGCTGTCCTCTGCTAGCTAACCACCGGGGGGCGTCAGCCGCCAGCTCACTCGGTTATTTTTCTTCACCATTATCTCCGTCTTGCAGCAAGCCTGGGCTTCCAGGAATCTTCGCTCCCGCATCTATCTTGCCCAGTCTTCAAGGTCTCGCCTAGAAAAGGGGAGGGGAGCGTCAAGTGCACCCCAGCAATTTCGATGTAGTGCAGAGAGATGCAGACACCCAAAGTGGGCGAACCACCTGAAAGTGCCTGCTTTTAGGTCCAAATTGGTCATATCACAGCAATGTCTATTAACTCTCAAGGTTTCTTCCAGTTGTATTATTCTATTACTGGAAAACAAGCTTTTTAGATAGGCATATTTAAATAATTAAAACATGTCAAAATAGCCTAAGAAATATGGGCTCTTCCTCCGTATTTCGTGCCCACCTCTCCCCCTCTGCCCTCCCCCATGTGTATTTTACAGTCCTTACTCTGACTTTCATTAATAGGTATCTTGGATGGGGCTCAGCCTACCCACTAAAAATGGGGAGGTGAAAAGGGCGGGGGGTGGCTGGTCAGGGTCTTTCTGCCAGGCCTGCAGATGGCGCCCCGGGAAAAGGAGTCATAGCTTCATTCCCCAAGCTCCTGGAGACTGGAGACTGGTTCCCAGCGAAGAGCACCTGGCTGCGTAGACAGTGCAACAGCCTTTTCAACTTCCGCGGCTGCTCCGCATCTTTGCCAGGACCTGGTGAGGCGGAATTACGCGCAAACCTGCTACCAGTGTATCAGGGAGCGTGTAGGGGGCGCTCACGGTGGGTCGCAGAAGTGGCACGCGGCCCCGACCCCCACGCGCCAGGCAGCCTGGCGACCCCCACGCGGGGCGCCGCCCTGCCCGTCCCACTAAGCGGCAGGTGGACAGTGTCGCTATGAAGAGAAAGCTTCGATTGTCCCTCTCGCAAACCGCCACACGCCAGACCTCCGCTATTGTGCGCCCTCCATAGAAATGCAAACGAGCCGCGTGCGCCGGCCACAATCTGCTCGCGCGCCCGGCGCCCCGCAGTGCTAGACCGTGGGCGGGGAGCTTGGCTCGGACCTTTCAGCACTGTCGGCTCGGGGCTTTGAGCGTGCAAGAAGGCTTTCCCGGCGTGTTCGGGGGCGTCAGTGTCAGCTGGAGGAGACTGCGCCCAGGCCTTTTATAAGCTTAAAGCCAGTGTTGCGTGTTTTTAAAGTTCCGGTTTCAAAGCAGCAGTCTTGTAAACTCTAAATTAAAAGTAAAGACAAAAATAGAAATAACGAACTAAAGTAAATGCAAAATAAATTATTTAGATTCTACAAAGATACATTTCACAAATTGCAGCGTCCTATTAGCAAGCGAGGGGCTTTTTAAAAAGTAATTTTTCCTTTTAAGGACTTGAAACAACAGCCAAAAAAAAAAAAAAAAACTAGATGAAATCTGCAGGCTCCAGTCTGCCTAGTTACACCCCGACAAAAGCGGCAGATTTGAGGCTTTGTCATCCCCCGCAGCCCTCCCCACGTGGCCTTCTGGCACGAGTCGCGGGCCGCCGCCTCATTTGCATCAGAAAGCCGGCGCTGGCCAATGGGCTCGCAGCTTTGCGCCAGCTGGCGGCGCCTGGGCCACAGCCTATATAAGGGCGCGTGGCGGCGCCGGGGCGCACTCGCTGGCGGTGGGCGCGCCGGGATTTGCTGCATACTTTCTCCTTTCTGTGTCTGCTCCGCCTGCTCCTCTTGTGGATAACTTGCTGTTCGCCGACCGCACCATGACTCTGGAAGAAGTCCGCTGCCAGGACACGGTTCCTGAAAGCACAGCCAGGTGGGTTGACGCCGGATGCCGGAAGTTTTGGGGCGCGGGGTTCCTCGCTATGCCCTGGCCACAGCTAGTCGGGCGGGAGGCTTTGGAGACCGCCAGGTGGGAACCCGCTGCGGACGGGGCTATGTCGGCGGGGCTGGGCGCCAGGGGGTGCGTCCTCGCGGTAGGGGACCCTGCCGCGCTCCGACTAGTCCCTGCTCACCGCGCTGGCTCGTCCGCAGGATGCAGGGAGCCGGGAAAGCGCTGCACGAGCTGTTGCTGTCGGCGCAGCGCCAGGGCTGCCTCACTGCTGGCGTCTACGAGTCCGCCAAAGTCCTGAACATGTGAGTATAAACGCGGCTGGGTTGAGGCGACTGGGGGCTAGGGGAGCGGCGGAGAGACCAAGGAGGTGATATAGTAGGGGCACACGGAGCTCGCCGCCCTGACCTCACCACCCTCTTCCCGCCCGCACAGTGACCCTGACAACGTGACCTTTTGCGTGCTGGCCGCCGATGAGGAGGACGAGGGCGACATCGCGCTGCAGATCCACTTCACGCTGATTCAGGCGTTCTGCTGCGAGAACGACATCGACATCGTGCGTGTGGGCGACGTGCAGCGGCTGGCGGCCATCGTGGGCGCCGGTGACGAGGCGGGTGCGCCGGGAGACCTGCACTGTATCCTTATTTCGGTGAGTGTTCTCCTCCTGGTGTCGCCCCCGTCCCGGCCAGTGGCCAGTGGCCAGCCAGGCTGACCTCTGCGCTCTCCCCGCAGAACCCCAATGAGGACTCGTGGAAGGACCCTGCCTTGGAGAAGCTCAGCCTGTTTTGCGAGGAGAGCCGCAGTGTCAACGACTGGGTGCCCAGTATCACCCTACCCGAGTGACAGCCTGGTGGGGATCCTTGGTCTGATCGACGTGGAGACGTCCCGGGGCGCCTAGCGCGGCGCTGGCTCTGTGGATGCGCCCTCGGAGGGCGCCGGAGTTTGGCGTGGAGACTGGCAGGCGGGGGGCTCGTGGAGAGCAGCGAGGAGGCACGGGTCCCTCTGAGGAGGAGGCCTGGCGGTGGCAGGGGCAAACTGGCCCCAAGTCGAGGACTCTACAAGTGTGGGGAGCGGCTGCTCGCCCAAGAAGGCCGGAGGCGGGACGTTGGCCGCAGGGCCGGGAAGGACAGACAGGCTGGGCAGGCGTGACTCAGCAGCCTTGGCTGTGAGCAGGAAGCAGAGGAAAGGCGAGGCCAGTCGGCCTGGACTTGTACAATTACTGGAGCTCTGATGGACCTAGCAGTCTGCATTGCTGTTTCAAAACGGATCCAGGCGATGCTTTATTTTCTAAAGGATTATACTCCTGCAGCTTTGAATTTTACAATAAACTTACTGAAACAAACTTATTCTCTTTATTGAGGGTAGGGGATCCTTTCTGTGGGGGAGGTGGTCAGCAGAGTTGCAGATGATTGCTGAAACTCTCCTGGAACTCTGGTAGCACCTGTTCTGTCCTCCTGTCTGGGCTGAATTACAGGCTTCTGGGGCGCTGGAAGTAGGGGAGGGGATGGTGGCTGGGAGTTAGAATAGGACTTGAATGCAACTCCTACTTTTCTTCTTTTAGGAAGATTTTTAAACTTGCAAGGCAGGAGCATTCTTGAGATAAGCCATCAGTGCAACAGCTAAGGGTTGGCCGTCCAACCTGATAACGGGAGCCTCTCCTCCCCCTCCCGCCTTTCCTCACCCCCTCCCTTTCAACAGCTGCTTATCAGAACAGCTTGCAGGACCCAGGCAGCCTTCTTGCACAATGAGAATTGCCTTGTTGCAGACCTTGCCTTTTGTGGTCCCTGAGAATGGTGGTAGACTGCTCTCAGGAGCCAAGGAATGGTAGTTAAAGCAAGGTCACCAAGGTATTAACATCTTGTATGACTGATGACTGCATTTAAGCTTGAGTCATATTTTGTCATGGCTGTGATAGAACTTACAAGATCTGAGCAAAATGGAAGGCAGCATCTACACAAATAGGTGTGAGCAATCCTCATCTGCTATCTACTATTCTGAGTGTTCTCTGCCCACATCACAGGAGGATTGCTAATAGTCACAGTCCCATTTAAAGACTTACAGAAGAAAAAAATTAAATCTCCAGCAAAGCCTTTCTTTAAGAAGGATGTAGGGGAAGATGTTCTGAGTAAATCAATCTTTTTTTTATTAGATCAATATGTTGATTTCACCCCTGACTTAAGCAGCTTTCAGCAGGGGAAGTATACATAGGGGGCTGCATGCTGTTGACAAGCTGTCCTGGTGTCCACCAAGCCTTTGGGCAGGTTGCTATTTTTCTAAGAAGGAAATTTAACAGATTTATTAAGAAATCCCAGGTGGCTGTTTTGCCTTGTTGGATGCCACTTTTTAAATTCTGGAAGCATTCACTGAGAAACAGGACTGTACAAGTTTTATTCTTCCCAGAATGAAAGCATTGCGCTTTACATTTATCGGCTCTTAAAAACATTTACCTCTCATTAGACAGAGGCTCAATGAAATAATTTAACTGTATTTGTGCCAAGTTGCATTACTATTTTACCTATTTGCTGCTCTAAACCCCGAGTTTTCCTTGTTTCAGGTGGGTGACCATGCCGGCCTGTATTCTAGCATCATGGCCATTTGCCACAGCAAGCTATAGTAAATACCTATGGGATGTAATTACTTGAAATGGATCTTTCAATGAGTATTTTTAGCAGAACATTGCCCAGAGCAGGTGGGCAGATCCTCTTGCCTGCTGACTGACCCTTGTAGAACGTGCAGTTGGCAGCTCTTAAGACACTTGGCTCCCTCAGAATTTACAGCAAAGGTGCCTGATGAAGCCCCAGGGGCTAGGAGAATTTCCAAGGAAAAAAATGCATGCTTGGACATAGTGCCAGCCCCAAAGTTTGTGCTTTGTAAAAAAATTTTTTTTTTTTGATAAATGGGTGTTTAATGCTATTAAAATGAAATACCCCAGAGGACAAGTAATAAAATGCACAGTGCTTATAAATAGATTATTGCATTCATACTTTGACAACCCTAATTGGTATTGCATACATAAGCTAATTATTACATGCATGATGAGGTGACCATGTGGATTGTTGGGCATAGTCCTCTGCATCTAGAAAATGCTGAATGAAATGACAATAGTTCTTAAAAGTTAATAAAATCATTTGCTAAAGATTGCAGAACCCGGAGTGGACTGGTGGGTTTGGTTCCAGGGCCCCAAACTTTACCTGCTGCAGCACACGTCCAGATGCCAGCGTGCTGATGTTGGAAGGCAGGCTACTTTCAAAAGATAACTTTGTTAGTTTATAAAGCTTTCATGTATTCATTGTAGACAAATTTTAAAATACAAAAAAGTCCAAAGAAAAAAGTAAACGTGCCTGTAACAGGCCAGCCCCACACTTTGGTATATCTCCTTCTCACTTCTTTTCCCTCCGAGGTGTACATACAACGATGTGAAATATGTAAATACATGCAATATTTTTTTTAAACAGTTTATCTCACCCCGCATTTTGTCATCTCCTGCTTCTTTTCCTTAGTATTCTATTGCATACCTTCAAGTTCCTTGATGACCTTGGCGGCAGGGTCTTTCTGTGCTGCAGCAGCTCTAGCACAGGAGTGACCTGCATGTGATGAGCTTAGGCAGTCTTCCTTAAAAACATGATGGATGCCAGTTGCAGGTCTAAAGCACAGACTAGCGAAGGTTGCTTAGGTTTGTCTTTTATTTCAAGGTGACCCTTGTCCACATGAAGAACAAGGCCTCCCTTGTGAAGTGGGAGGACAAAACCATTGCTGACATTTCTTTTACTTTTTAAGGCAGTAATTTTGTGTGATATATGTTTTATTAAACCATTAGCCTCAGTACCACAACGGGCATTGCTCTTGATGCTTACAAAGAGCTGCTTTTAAAAAGTGTGTCTGTGTGGGGGAGAATTTTTCAGAAGAAAAGCCTGAGACTAGAAAGCAAGGGTCAGCTCACTAAGTAGTAGTCATTTTTGCTTTTTTCAATGTTGTTGAGCTTTATTTGGTTTTCCAAGCTATCGGCTGCTGCACTCCTCATTGGGGTGTGTCTCCCAAAGGTCAAAAGGGAATTGTCCTTCCCCAGCCATAGAGGACTTATTAGGGACAGTTGAGACTTGGTCCTGTTTGGCATACCTGAGCTGCAAGCTGAGGGATGGTAGAGCTGGTGGGCAGGACCCACCAGGGACTTCGAAATGCCCAGAGCTATGATACATCTCTGATGTCTACGCAAGGGCAAAGTTATATTTGGTTTTTGTAAGTAGCCTTTCTTAAATCTAGCTCAAACTTTCCTTCTTCATCTTCTAGAAAAAAAATTGCTGGATAATTTTACTTGTCTTGGCAAATAAGGTGTGTGTGTAAACATCACCTGGCATCCTCTTTTTCAGGCCAGGAGGAACCTGTAGCTAGCAGCCATTGGTGAGACGCAAAGGCTGCTTGCTGGCGTCTGGATTCTGGGAAGAGGTGGTTGCTGGAAGCAGTTGGAAACACCTCCAGGGCTGCATGATTACAGCCCAACAGGCAGCAAAGGCCTTTAGAGCCTGTGTGAGCTGGGCCTGGGAGGGGCTGCTGCTTTTCCACTGAGTGCTGGCCTTGGCCCTCGACCTCTGGGCTTGGGGGTAAGAGAGAAGGCTGTCAGTTTGTTCATTCATTCAGTAATTCACACATTCATGTATTCATTCACTTTCTCATCGATTCTTTCATTCATTCAGCTGGTATTTACTGTTTGGGGCACTGCCCTGGTCAGGGACTCCTGGCAAGTTCTTGTAGCCTGGACTCTAGCAGAGGAAGGAGACTCAGAGTGGTCTGACAGTGCTGTGTGAAGCCAGGTGCCCTATGTCCTCAGGGTCACTCACTCTTCCAGCCTAGAACACTTGACCAGTAAGAAAAGGTGAGATGGGAATGCAGCAACACCATTTTTCCATACCAATAGTCAATTTTAGGGGAACTCTACAGACCATGTAACAGATATGTCACAGTTGGCATTATAACTGCTTTCTCCCTCTCTCCTTCTCTCCCTCTCCTATTAATTTTCTTTCTTCTAGTTTCTCTCCAGTCCAACCCTTCTCAGGCTGTGACTATGTGTTTCTCGCCCAAAAACTTTTCATGACTTCTTTCTTCATACCAAATTATGCTTCCCCATTCCTCCCTCCTCTGTTCTCCCTTCTATCCCTTCTTAGTCTCATTCCTTCCCCCTCCTTCCCCTTCCCCTCCCCGATCCCTGTTTTCCTCCCTCATTTTCCCCTTCCTCAACCCCAAATTATTGAGCTCCTGCCTTGACCACGCCCTGGAGACATAGCCGTGAACTCCCAGCAGTGTTGCAGCTCCCTAGCCTGGCATCCGGACTCTCTCCCTTCCAAGCTCTCACACTCATGCCATTCCTTCCCTGGTGACCCAAGCCCATGCCTCTATATCACCTCCTCTCACTACGCGGGCCCTGACTGCATGGAAGTTCATTTCCTGCACCCTCCTGACTGGGCCCTGAAGTCCACACTTGCCCTGGGGCTTAGCCCAGAGCCCAGTGCAAGAGTGACACTGTATCCTCCTACGGGTCAGGGTCCTCAGCTCTCAGTGGGCTTATCATATGGGCATAGAGCTGTGGTGACTTAGGTGAAATTTCCCAGGAAAGATGCTGGCGTGTCCCCACCTTCCTGCCTACCCCTGAGTCCCTGAGCATGACTGACAGAGGCCAGCACCTAATGGCCTGGTCATCTTAGGGAGAGGAACTGAGTGCCCAGGACTTCAGGGCTCACTTAAGTCAGGAAATGGGAGTGCTGCCTGGCACTCTTCACAGATAGGCATCAGGCAAGTGGTGCAATGTGAAAGCAGATAGGCAACTGTGCTTGCCAGGTCACAATCAATAAGACAACTTCCCATGCTGGGCCACCTCAAGTTTGGAACAGAGCTGTGATTCTGGGAAACTAGTGGGCTGTGTCCTCCTCTGGTTCTTTCTTACAAGGAGGAAAACACATTATAATATCTCAGAAGATGCATCACCACGGGGAATACAACCTGACCATAAATGAGTGACGATATGTTGGTGAATTGGTGTGGAACTGAGAGCCTCATTATTTCTCTGCCCCTTGGGAGGGCAGGCTCATCAGGCAGAGCTGTCTTCTAAGCAGAAAGGAGGGGCTTTTGGATGAATATAAGGAAACAAACCCTTGAAACTGAGTTAAGAGCATCAGGTGGCAAATCAATGAGGGCAACAAGAAGAGTTTCTCTCTGTTGGGGAGTATGAGGATCCCACAAAATCTTCTCTGAGATGAAGAACTTTATGTTGGTAGGACACTCGAAGCCCCTGAGGCCCCTTTTCCATCCTGTTCCAGGACAGGTAGCTCTCTCTGAACAGGGTCAATGGGCCGCTGGTTGGACCTGGACCTGCCTGCACCTGCAGCTGCCCTTTGGGCAGCTCATCTGGAAGCTTAGCTGACAGATAAAACCGGTGTGTGTTATGTTCATCCTAGTGGCTTCCAAAAAGCGGATGTCTCCTCCAGTCTGTCCTGTTCCAGCTTATGCTCCTCTTCTGTGGAAGGCAGCATTCCACCATGGCCTCTGGTGTTACTCCCACAGTGATGAGATTAAGGGGTTTTGCAGATGTAATTAAGGTTATTAATTAGTTGATCTGAAAATAAGGAGATGCTGTGCATGGGCCAAGCCCAATCACACAAGCCCATTAAAAGTAGAGAGTTTTCTCTGGCTAGTTGTAGAAAAGGAAGTGGATCATTCCCCCAGCCTCCCATGTGTGGTGTTTACCTACACCAGTTCTCCAAATTTCCAATGCCTGTTGGGTGTCCAACAATTTAATTCAATTCTGACTACCTGGAGTTAGTGTCAGACCGCACAAGTTAAAGCGTGTCCCACAAGACTGACCCCACAAATGGAGTGCCCAGACTGCTCATATTTTTGCATGGCCAGATATAAATTTGGGGGTTCCCAGAACCCCCTTAGGCTGGATAATTAGCTGGACCAACTTACAGAACTCAGAAAAATAGTTTACTTAGTAGATCACCAGTTTACTATAAAGGAGATAACTCGGGAACAGCCAGATGGAAGAGATGTGTAGGGCAAGGTATGGGGGAGGGGTGCGGAGCTTCCCTGCTGTGTCTGGGTGTGCTGCCCTCCCAGCACCTTGATGTGTTCACCAGCCGGAAGCTCTCCAAACACTGTCAGGGTTCTTTAGGAAGTTCCATTAGGTTGCCACGATTGGCTAAATCACTGGCCACTGTAATTGGGTGATGGAGCTCAATCTCCATCTCCTGACAACTCCCTGGAGATTGGAGGTGGGGCTGAAAGTTCTAACCGCCTAATCTCATGGTTGTTCCGGTGGAAACCGACCCTGGTCCTGAAGCTATTTAAGGGCCCGCCAAGAGTCACCTCATTAGTACAAACTCAGGAATGTTCTAAAGGGGCTTGTTATGAAGAACAGAAGTTGCTTTTCTCATCTTTATCAATTAGGATCTCAGAAGCATTTTAGAAGCTCTGTGCCAGGAACTGACCCTTGGGTCTACTCCCAGGACAGCTGGCCACCTGAGGCCCAGGTGTGTGCAAACACAGGTAGTGGGTGACAGGACACAGAATTTTCTGGAGGGAAGAAAGCAGCTAGGAGAAGGTGGCCGGAATATGGGGTCAACCTGCTGATGACGTTTGGGGCCTGGCCTAATTGTCTGGTAGTGTAGATTTTGGTCAAAGCCAAGCCCTTTTTCTCGTGGCCGCTTGTGGCTTCCTGTTACCCAGAGGAGACACATCTTTCTCTCTCTCCAGCCTCTGGATGTGGGGACAACAGATCAATGAAAGGCAAAAAAGCATGCTTCTTGTGGTCTGAAAGCTGTGGCTGGGAGAGCAAAGTCAGTTATGGGAATGTTGTTAAAAGGATGTAAAAGCTTTTTTCTTTTTTTCCCCAAAGCAGGCTCTGATCGTACAACCACTGACCATTTCTTTATCTCATACCAAGTGCTTGATGTGGTTTTACTTCATCACTCAAGGGGACATGGGATTCATGACTCACATTTTCAGCTTTCAAGGTTTGCTTTGAGTGGCACTCTGTAAGCCCTTTGGTTATGCAGTGTGGTGGTTGAATTGATTAGGCTTTTTGACATGGTCTCGGCAGCAATCCCTGCTTCTGTGATGGTGGCTTGGGAGACATTCGCTTACATCCAATCTTCCCTGAGTGGGAATAATTCAGGAGGATGACTTTAAATTGTTGGATTTTTATGATGATAAAGTACAGGCAAATAGAATTCTAAGCAGCCACATCAATACGACAATAAAATGCAAAATTGAAAGACAAGAAACAGTCTGGAGAAAGCCTCCTCCTTCTCAGCAAGATCAAAGTTCTCTAGACTGATTCACGGCAGCAAAGTAATTCCTGGAACTCCTGGCCCTGAGAGGAATTTGATGCTAAAAAATTCCAGGAAAGGGGATGCTGATGGGGACGGGGCGGGGGGGTGGGGGGTGGGGGTGGAGGAGGCAGATCAGGCAATGCTATCAGGAGACCCATTGAAACCATTGTGCACTCATGTTCTGCCCTTGGATTTCTGCAAATAGCTCAAGTTCTGCTTCTGTAGGGCACAATCAGTGACAAGATAAAGCCCAGAGAATGGGGTCATCAGACTCTCAGCCTGCATTGGCTTAGAGTTTGGGGTCTCTACCTCCCACCCCTACGGCTAGGTAGCCTCAGAGCCCAGGCTTGTAGTCCCCCTGCAGGTCAGAGCCAGAGCTATCAGTTCTCTTCCTCCATGTGGCCTTCAGGTCCATGGGCCCTCAGCCTCTCCAAAGGCATAGAGAAGACTGCGTAGAAACCGTGACCCAACTGGAGGGGCTGGAAAAACTGGAGAGAAATGTGAGCTGGGGAGAAGGAGCATGCCTTTGCGACACACAGAGCCTTGGCAGCTGGGAGTTCATCTGTCCAAAACAAGGGGCCATCCCATCCTCTGAAACCCCCTGAGGGCCCAGTGCTGGGGTGAGGCCTTGTAATGGCAGAACCAGCTCAAAATTATTCTTTCCTATTTAACTAGGTGCTGAATTGATTTTCAGGAGCAGTAGACCAGCACCGAGGGTCAGGCAGCCAAACCACAGGCAGAGGAGAGAACTTTCACCAGCTGCACCCAGAACCAATGTCTCCTCCCCACCTTCTGGAACTAAAGGAACAGGACATAACTGGAACCTGAACACCACAACCCTATCAGAAGCCAATGGTTCATTGTCCAGGAAGATCTGGTGTTGACGCCCCTTACCATAAATGGCCAAGTGCCAAGGTCTTCCAATTGCTCACCAGCACTTTAGCATACCTGTTCCCTCAGCCCTTTAAAAATCCTTAACCTTATTCTAAGCAAGCAAGATGGATTCGAGGGACCATTAAGTCTCCAATCTCCTCGGCTGGTGCCTTCTCAAGCAATAACACTTTCCTTACTCTAAATTCTGATGTTTTGAGTTTTGGCCTTTCTAAATTTTGGGCACATGGCTTTTGGTAACAGCCTGAGCTAGACCCCATGCTCCCTCTCTGGTCACCAACTACCAGCAGTACCCTTAAAGTTGACCTTGCTCTTCCTACTGCAGAAATGTTTTTCTCCTGCACTCCTGTCTCTCTTCCACGCCTGTCTCTCTCCTTCACATTTGTCTCTCCTTTGTACCAGTCTTTCTCCTGCACACCTGTCTTTCCATATCATTCTCTCCCCACTACTACCTGTTTCTCTTCACACCTGTCTCTTTCTTCCACACTTGTTTTTCTTCATATCTGTCTCTCTCCACACCTTTGCTTGTGAGGTCTCCTCTTCTCAGATCTAGGCTCTCCAATGCCCTCTGTGCTGGCCTTGGGCTTTATGTCTGCCTGCTATTGGTATCTCGCCTCCCATACCACTGGCTGCCAAGTTACCTTCATGTTACCCCCTTTCCCTTTGGACAACAGGGGTCAACAGATCCTGCTGCTTCTTCTGCTTTGCCTTGCTCCTATCATCAGTTGAGTCTCCACCCCCTTCTCCACAGGTGTCCTCCTTTCCCCTCTCAAGACTCCCCTTACATATTATGGAGATCTATTGACAAGCCTGAGTGTTCCTCATGGAGAGACACAGCGTTTCGCCTGAGATACTTTGAATACGGCACTGTGTTTGGGATAGCTCACTCCATCGGCTGACTGGGTAGAAGAATGCCATGTGTGCATGTCATGCTACCCCCTGCCATATAATCTGCAATAACTGCACTTTAAATCTTTCACGAGGGAGGGACAATCAGAGCTATTTAGGCAGGAACGTTGGTTTGATATCTGTGGTAGAAGTTGGGGTAAGATTTGCCTTTTCGTCTTCATCGTCATCATCATCATCATCATCATCATTTTCATCCAACACATTTGCCAAGTGAACATCTGTTAATGGAATATAGATGCTGAACAATTTGAAGAACTTATGTTTTACCAGAAACAATGCTATTTTAAAAAAAAATCAATAGGAAGGCGAAAAGTGAGAAGCACTAATTTCAAGGAGGATGGAGGATGAAGGAGAGAGCAGGCAGTGAAACTATAACGTGGAGTGTGCATAGGAGAGTCTTGGCCCTCTGCTGCAGGAAGCTGGAAGAAGGATGCAGAAGTAGGAGGGGGCCTCATGGTGAAGGGAATGGCAGCCAGCCACCAGGACAGATGACAAGAGTCAGCCCAGATGTGGGTGCTCCTGGAGGGGCAGATTGGCTTCTGAGGGTCCTTGTGTGTCTAAGAGTCCTAGGGTGTGGACATACATGGCAGTAGGCATTGAAGTCCCTCAGCTGCTTGAGGGACTTTGTCATTTATCCCAGTTTTTCTGCAGAAGAAAGCGCCTCAGGCCTAGTGAGGGTGTTTCTCATTTCACCTGATGGCCTGAGGTCTGTATTTCTCTTGCTCCACCTCGTGCTGCCTGAAGCTGTCCATATGTGGGAAATTCAGGATGGTACCCTGGAGGGCATGGTGGGAGGCCGGGCTCAGCCAGAGCGCCTGGATGTCTGAGCAGCTCTTCCTCCCCATGCTGCCTACTCTGAAACATCCTGAACTGGCAGGATGTCACTCCGGCTGCATTCCGTTGGTTAACTGGACCCATAGGCCTGCATTCAGTGGGGAAGTGACTCCTGGAAGGACCATACACAGGGCCGTCTTCAGAGATTAGCTGGAACTCATGTTCCTCCGTCAGGTTTGAGCTAATGAGTCTCTTGGAGGGGTATTTAGGTTATATAATCACTCCAAGGAAAAGATGACATTGAAGTACAAAATGGTTTTTGGCAAAGCTGCTGTTGCTAGAGAAGGCTGCTGCTTTTTGCTAGGAAAGGGCTTCTTAAAAGAACTTTCACAGACAATAGAAACACAGAGAGAAATTCCATAGAAGACATCTCCACTCCTCAGCTTAGCGCATGGGTTAAGCCAGCGGCTTGGTGTGAGGCCATGGCATCGCCCACACACATGTGCTATTGGCACCTGAGAGCACAAGGTTGTGCACTGGGCCCCGGCTGTCCTCCCCAGAAACTGGGCCTGCTGCAGCCCCTGCTTCATAGCTGTGGCCTAAGTGCCTTCCTGCTCCAGCCTTTCCCAGAAGAAAACCTGTGGGACTTGACTTTCCTGAGCTCCCAACTCTGACCCAGCTCCCCTCAGATGTTCTTCACTGAGAGTATGGTTTTAAATTTCTGACAGCAAATCCTCTGTTTGAAACGTCTGGGCAATCTGAACAGTGAGTTGGCTCACTGACGGGGAGGCGATTCGATTGTGCGAAGAGGAGCCGTTCCATGGCGCCAAGAGGCCCTCACTCACCCGAGTCAGCCAGCTGGATGGGGGCAGGCCCAGTGCCAATAAGGACAGGGTTTTAAATCCAGTCTGAGTCTCCTCTGTTAACTCATTATTCTTTCCTTTTCAGTGAGAAGCATAAAACTATATATTTATATAATGATACAGGTTTGAGCATAAAAATTATCAATTAATACATTCAGTTTTAAAGTCTGGAATCTAGTCTTGAGATGCAGTTGTGCTTGACATTCTCTAATGCGTGGGTCTCCTGCAATCTTGGTGGCCCCATCTGTGCCCAGAGGACTACTTGTTTCATGGAGGAGGGCGTTGCACATGGCCCTGCCTGCGGGCTTTGCCTTGAATTTGGCAGGTATGGTGTTTTTTACCTCTCCCTCCTGCTCTCTACATACTCTGGGGTGACCTCTTCCTCCCTTCCCCTCTACAGGTCCATGGCTGCTTCACTCATGGGCAGAACACCTGTCTTTAAATCCAGCAGACCTGTCCCTCTTCTTCCATGTCATCGGCCAACGCAAGACATATGTCTGTGCTTAAATCAGAGAGCAGAGCAGTGCAACCTGCAAGGCTGGGGCCCCATACTGAGGCCGGGCTCTTCGCTGGTGCGCATTCAGACCCTTTCACCAGCAGGTGCACCCACTATCCTTTGCAAAATTGCCCTCAGCCATAGGGATCCTCTAGCTCAGAGGGCTTCCTCTCTACAGGCTCCGAGGAAGACTACAGACAAAGACAGGCACCAAAGACTACCCCATTGCCTCCAGCGCCCCACTTTGTGTGCTCCCAGGAAGGCAGGCAGAACGCTTTCCACCCTCTGCAGCCTCCTCGCAACCCCTCCTGAGAATACCTGTCAATCACTTGCACTTAGGCCCTGTCTCTAGGATTGAATCTGAGTTAGGAATTTTGTTCTGAGTCTGGGATGGAATCCCACTGCTCACTAACCCTGGGACTTGGGTTAGGTTATTTCATCTGGAAGGTAGGAACTACCTTGTCAGCTGGTGTGAGAACCCAGTGGGACAAATGTGTAAAAGGACAAATGGGAGCCCTGAAGAGGAGCTAGCCACTGTCCAAGGTTTGTTTGTGGTTTTAACAGGGAAGAGTTCTCCCTTTTTTTGCAAAAAAAAACAGAATTGGAGATGTTGGTTAGCTACTTCTACGTGCTCCATTCTTTCGATGAGAAGGAAGTTGGGCACTAAACCATAAGCTTGAAAACTGCAGCCCCAAAGCTCTGGTGCAGACGTGCAAGGTGACTTTCATCAGAGCATAGGCCCTCCACCCAAGTATGGCTGGCACAGACTGTCCGAGGGAGGCAGAGGGGGCAAGGAGCAAGCCCGGGGCCAGTGAGGGCTCCCCCCAGGAGCTGGGGAGGAGCGAGCCTCAGATGAAGGCCAGGGTACCCTGAGGGAAGGTGGTGGGGGACATCTGGGGTCTTTCTTGTCCATTACTTCTTGTGGGTCTTCTTGAACCTGGGGGAAGCAAACCATCACTCTCTGTAAGTGCCATCCCCTGGGTCTGTGCAGATTTGGAGGTTTAGGGCACTAGAGACTTTTTGTTTCCAAGAACCTTGACATCATTGCTGCTGCTGGTCTATGGAGCAAAACTGAACACTGAGGTACACAGGACCTCTGCACCCACAGGGTTGGGGCTAATTCTCAAGTTACTCGGAACTGGAGTTTCCACTGCCACTTAATACACAGGGACCACAGCCTGATTCCAGGCAAGAGAGGGGTCTGTTCTCCTCTGAGAATTGATTGAACAATGTGGAGAGGGTCGTGGAGAAAATGTAAGGGGTCCCGACCGCACAATGAGGCGGGAGCTTGTCCTTGGCCTTCAGCATGGAATCAGGCTGGATCGGAGTTCTGGGTTAGCAGCCAGGGGACCATATTTTGAATTTTTGACCCTAGACCACTTCCCAGCTATGACCCCAGGACCCTTGGCACCCTCTGAGCATTAATTTCCATATTTTAATGAACTCTGGCCACACATAGTGCTTGTGGACTCAGAGGTTATGCAGTGTGCCAGTTGACTCTGGACATGACCTTGGGGTTGGGTGTTGGCAGTCCCTGCCTCAATTATTCAGTGCATCTAGGAACAGGCCAGAGGCCTTTTTGCCTATAAACAAAAGATTAAGCCAATGGATTCTTAAAGTTGCAATTATAGGAGTCCAGCTTTCTATGGTCCCATAATAACTTGTTCTATTAGCGGATTCCTTCAACAAAATATATGCATGTACACACACGTTTTCATAGCCATCTATTTTGAGGCCAAATCTCTCATTTTTGGTGGACCTCTCAGCTTTTATTTAGGTCAGCAGGGTTTGCTTACCAACCTCAGATGGCTAAGAATGAGTAGAATGAGAAAAGGTCTGCTTTAGCCCTTCAGAGAGTAGGAAGATACCCTGAGACTGGCTAGAACTTCAGTCTGGATGGTGTGGCCATATCCTGTGAGAGCCCTTCAAACACGGCTACTCATTTGTTTTTAAAATAGTGAGCACTGGAAAACAAACTTACAGTGCTTCTCTCGATTTTATTTCATTCTCCCAGGTTGCACTTTCTGAGACAGGCTGGTGCTGCCCAGGTGTGCTCCTGCGCTCTTGTCCTGTCTGGTGCTGTTACCATACAGCTGTGCGTGAACGCTCACTGCCCTTTTTCCTTGCTTCTGCTCCTTTCCATGGAGACTGACATTCGTCCCATAAAAATGCAAGGAGACCATCCTGTTTCAAAGCCGTAGGATCCAAAATGTCTTTGTCTTTTTCTGCAGGGTAACTATTCAACAAACTCTTCTCCTGTAAGGATTCTTTGTCCTAGCACTTGCTTATTATTATTTTTTTTTCATGTCTGCAATTTACTTCAAATAAACAAGCTAGTACAGAAAAGTAATGGCCAGAACGCTTGGTTTCTACTAAATGATTATATTATGAGAACATTGCACCTTCTGGAGTCCTGGGGTAAGGTGATGGATGGCCAGCCGGTGCACAGTACGTTCTGTTCTGAGCTGCAAGTTGGTGGCTTTCATTCTGCTAGGTCTTACACAGGTTAGCAATTAGTGAAAGAGAACTTGAGCTCTCAGGAGTCTCAGGGAGACTGTCTCATTTGCTTTGGGCTGGGACCTGGCTCAGAGAGCAGATGCCAGAGCCTGTGTTGCCTGTGTGCCTGGCCGACAAGCTCTGGCCTTAGCGAGACCCCTATCACTGTTAGCAAGTGTGCATGGAACAGAGGTCACTCTCCAGAGCTGGCTGGGTAAAATGGGAATAAAATCTCTCTGACTGGTGTCTGTCCTTGCAGAAAGGGTACCTGGCACTCTAGGTCGAACCTTCCAGATGGCAGATCTCTGGCACATTAACCCCACTCCCTTCCCCTGCTTAAGGCCGACACCGCTAACTGATCCTGATTCCCAGTCTCCACTTCTCCTCTTCTACTCACCAAGACCACTCAGATGGGTCTCGTGGGGTCACTGCAGAGACTGACTGAGCAGAGCCATGAGGGACAACCAGTGCAGCCTCGCCCCTCCTGGATGCCCACTAAAGGCTGGATCCCTGTTTCCCTTCTTGGGTGTGAGCGATGAAACTTTCTACCTTGAACCTGCACCTGCAGCTTCACCCTAAGACTCCCTATGGGAGTCTTGTCCGTGAGGCTGTCAAGCTGACATCCCTGAGCTAGCCTCACCCTGATCCACCTTTCCCATTTGTGCATTCTGATCACCTCAGGGCCTGCTTTTTGGGGGCTGTGGACTCTGGGAAGAGTTGTTTTGTAGGACCATCTGCATCTCATCATTTACCATCAGGAGAATGTACCACCATAGGCCATTTCGCAAGGAGTTTCCACTGGGGTTGCTGGGAACGAGGCAAGTAAACTCAGGAAGCAGAGAAGCCACCCTGAGAGAAATGAGCCCCAGAGGCTAAGGTAGTGTCCACAGTCAGCTGCAGCCCTGCTGAATGCAAAAGGATGGGCTTCTGTGGGATTGACCTTTTTTGGTACTTGGAGATATAACCACGGGACCTCCCACCATCTTTCCAGCAAAGATCGAAGGCTCCCAGACATGTGGCTGAAATTGCTCTGCAAAGCTACTTTGTTATAAGCCAGAGAGCAATTGAAATTGCCTGTTCGTCCATATTTGTTGCTAAAACATAATGCGAGCCTCTGCCGTGCCACCAGATCGAACGCTTCCTCGGGCACGAAAAGTGTCTCCCTGAGCTTGGATTGCTAATCTGGGTTCTGCAGCTGGACAGCAGGGGCCGCGGTGTCACATTCCCCCTGGACAATCCCAGCGTCCTGGGGGTGGGGGCTGTTCTGGACAACGCGAATTGGCTGTGACGGCAACCTCGCACCCGACTCTCCTTGGTGAGCAAAAGACTTTCTCCTAATCCGAGTTCTTTGATGTGATCCCCAAGGTTGGTATGCGGTTCCATCCTGGGATGGCGAGGCCATCCAGGTGCCCAGAGTACAGTGCCTTACCCCCACCACACTGCTGGACGGCGACTCTGGACTCCAGGTGATTCCTGGAGCACGGCTTCGTGACCCTTCTAAGGCTGGTTTGAGAATTGCTTACGAGGCCTGGTTTACACTTCGTCAGGAGTTGTGTATTGCGACTGGATTCGGATGTTTGTGGGAACCAAAGAACCAGACGAGAGGGAGAGAAATAGTCCAATAGAGACTGAAGCTAGAGCTGGGTGCAGCTCCCCTAGTGACTCGGGGAGGCCTGCCCGTGTCCTCACACTGCCTGGGTCCTGGCCACGGGTTGGGTGACGATTAGGCACTGGGGGCATAGCCTTCTGCTGGCAGTACCTTCTGTACTGTGGCTATTTTTATCTCTGTGTTGAGTGGTAGTTTACCTTTATTGTTCTGGTTCCCCATAAACACAGCTTGCAGCCTCCCCTTCCTGCCTTCCTTCTGGCACTTCAGACATTCACCTGCTTGCTCTTCCAATCTTTCTGGCAGGCTCAGGGTGCCAAGAGGAGGGCAGGAGGTAGCCAGCAGGATCTCTCTCCAGTAGTAGGCTGTGTGAGAAAGTACACGGAAGGCAGGCGAGGGGACTCATGGCCACTGTCAGGCTGTGTCTCGCCACAGTAACTGAGCCCTGGTTCTGGTCAGTTTGCTTAAGACATGGGTGCGTGCATGTGCTCCATGCACAGGCAGGCCAGGGGGGGACAGGGCCGAGGCCTTGATGGGTGAGGGGAGCTGCTGCCTATGGCAGAGGCCCTCGATGCCCTTTGGGCCAGCTCGTTGGTCGGCAGCCAGGCAACACTGAGAGCCCCTTGTTTCTCAGCAGTGATGACTTCCCTTTGTGTGTCAATTATGCAGCCTAATAGCTGTCATTACTTCTAAACAGTGTGCCGTGGCAGCCGGTGGCAGCTCCATGGGCAGCTCTGCCTATCGGCTTACCCTTCCCCCAGCGCCCTGCCACCTTTCAACAACAGGGCTGGAGGGCGCCCCCCAGCGGGTGGCAGTTGGTCTGCTACTCAGCTGTTTGTCCTATGGTTCCCCAGGGCCAGGAGCTTATAAGAGGGGTTTGCTTGTTTGGGAGATCCTGGTGGGAGGAGCTGCCGGTCCACAGGGAATACAGGAATACTTGTCTGGACCTGTCCTGGAGGCTGGGCTGGAGGTGTGAAGATCAGACACAGGGCTTGGTTTTCCTTGGGAGGCCTTGCTCACAAGAACTGGACTTCCAGGCCCAGAGCTGTGTATGGGAGGGAAGGGGAGCGCGTGCCCATGGGCATGGCTCTTGGGAAGCAGGATTTGGGATTTGGAGAGAACTTCAGAGCTACCTAGTCCTAACCTCTACCCAACACAGGTCCTGCCTCAAGCTCTCCAGGGGCTCATCTCTTACTTTCTGTGACTTTCCAGCGGCCCTTGAAGAGACTATAACCCATACATGTGTGTGTTATGGTGCAGTTCTTGACAGCCCCATTTGCATGTCTTCCTCCACGGTCTTGAACCTGTGGTGGCTTGTCCAGAACCCAAATACTTTCTCCTAAAATACTTATGGAGGCAAATGATACAACTCAAGGAGACAATGCAGAAATCTCATTCTATCTTTTTGTTTCATGGGTTGTACTGGAATGTCTCGCCGGCTGCAGAGGGATGAAGCTGAGCTTCACCTCTTCTAGTGTACCTGGTAGAAGAGCTAGGAAGGGCCCAAAGAAAGGCTGCGGACGAGGGAGGTGGTGTGCACAGGGGCCCCCAGTAGACCATAGACTGTTTCTCGGAGGTTCCGCTGGGCCCACGTGCATCTGCCAGCTGCCTGGGCGTGCTTACATCTGACAGGTTAAAGCCCCTGCAGGATGAGCTTGCTTTTTCCTTAACTTCCTATGGAATGTTCTGGAGTAAACAGAAGAGGCCTTCCTGGCTTTGCTGCAGCTCTCCTTGGTGTTTGCTTTTTCTCAAGAATGACCCAGACTTCTTTCCTGGGGACCCCTCTCACAGATGCAGAGGCAGGTTTGGTTACTTAGCACACGATCTGGGAGCTCCCCGTCGAGATGAGGGACTGGGCTATGCATGGTGGGGCTCTAAGATCAGTCAGGTGGGGTCCTGCCCTTGGGGGCTGAAGGTTTGTCTTGTCTACCATCAGCTGTGGTCCAGGCTGGAGGAGATAGACTCGGCATGTGGACACTGCAGGAACGCAATCAGGTGGCCTCCACCAGCCATCCAGGTATGCAGAGAGGTGCCAGTTCAAACTGGACAGCAATGTGCTTATTTTAAAATCAGTGCCTCCATCACTGTCTTGGAGAAGGACTGCAGGAAAAGGTACTCTGCACATGAGGTAGCCACGGGACCACCTAGGCCATGGAAGCTGGGATGAGGCGGTCAGAGAGACTGACATCCCCGCACTTGGTGCCCAGTGTTGGCTTGGTGATTCCTGGATCGAGGCTGGCTGGCCTCACGGGCAAGTGGAGCCCTGAGCACCATGAGTTTTATGCCACTTTTTCCCATTATTGGGTGTTTCCGCTGCTGTTGAAACAGGGTTCCTAGCAACGAGATAATAAATCGACCTTTTTTCAGAGTCACCAGTAATGAGTGTTGTTTTAGCTTAAAGTAAAATGTTAGCTTTTCTATCTCATCACTGGGTGTTTATTCGCTGTTGGGCAGTTCAATTCTTTTGCCAGCATGCATCTCTTAAATGTTTGGCTGCAGCCCTTGTTAGCCCGTGATGCAAAGCCAAGCTCCGTTGAAGTCTAGTGGGGCTTCTGCTGACGACATTGTGGATGTCAGCTGCCGTGTCATGAACGTCGCTCCCCGCCAGGCTCTCTGGTGCCAATGCGAGCAGAGGGCTGTTCATGAAGCTCAGAAGAGTAAAAACAGCGGTGATGCTGCCAATTCTGAGCTTCCGACAGTATCCTTTTAGGCCTATCACAATTCATCTCAGTGCCAAATATGGAGCAGCAGGAAAGGCCAATTTCCAGAGACAGATTTCTCCTTTTTTTCTAAACTTCTCAGATTCTCTAGAGTGGGAAAACTGGAAATAAGGAGGACAGGAAGAGCCTGAGGTCCAGGACTGAAGGGGCTCCTAAGAAGAGACTGGAGAGAGAAGCGGTGAGGCCAGACGGTCCTCGTGGGTTTCGTTGGCCCCCAGATGCACTTTCCTTTCCTCCAAAGCACAATGTGCATTCCAGACAGGCCTTTCCAGATCCATGAGAGATTCAAGGAAGGCCCAATATGCGCGAAGACTGGGTGCTCCCAGAGTTCTTTGCGGAGCTAACTGTATTCTGTGCACACAGGGCTTCTCTCCTGGGTGCGGTTCGTGCAGGCACACAGGGCTCACACTGTGTGCAGGTCTCTCTGGTGCTGCCCAAGTCCACGTGGCCTCCAGACAAGACCTTCCCTGGTACGTCCGCCTTCTTATGGGTGCTCTCCTCCTGTTGCATCTACTTGTGGCTCCTCGAAGGGTAGGACCAGCCCAACTCCCTGCTGCCAGGGAGTTGGCCCCCAGATGCACTTTCCTTTCCTCCAAAGCACAATGTGCATTCCAGACAGGCCTTTCCAGATCCATGAGAGATTCAAGGAAGGCCCAATATGCGCGAGGACTGGGTGTTCCAACTCCCTGCTGCCAGGGAATACTAGCATTCAGCTAGTATTCCCCCAGCCAGCATTCAGCAAATGTTGGCTGATAATCCTACTCCACCCATTTGCCTCAGAAGAAGGGACGTGGTTACTGGGCAGCTCCTGGTACAGCCCAGAGGGTGTACCCACCTGAAGTCACCCTGTGTCCCCCACTACACAGTGCTCCAGGGCCCACACACTCAGGTGTTTCCATTCTTCACCAGGGATCCTGTCTTGCAAGGTAATCCCTGTAGCTCAAGTAATGAGGCTGGGGACTCACCGAGGGCAGAGTGGCCCTGGAGGCCCAGAAGCCTCGGTGGGTGAATGTTAACGGCGCTGCCACCACCAGAGTCAGGTCTCAGCTGGCTTGCATTTTTTTCTGAAACTCAGGGAATACTCTGCGCTCATGTGGGTGTGGAAATGCCCATGATGACAGGATGTGACTTACCAGCCAACAGAACCTCTATGAGAAGTGGAAGAAGTGGTCCTTCCATTGCAGTTCTGAGTTGGGGTTTAAGGAGATGGCCCGATGTCGAAACTTACCAGGGGGAAATGGAAGAAGTGTACAAGGTCAACCATAGACCTTGGAATCCTGAAAGAGAAACTGTCCTCCTTTTCATTGCCTGATAGAATGGACAAGAAATCCCCCAGGCGCGTGGATGCTGTCAGCCCTGTGTATGGTCCTGTGGTGCAAATGGAGACTAGCGGGGCAGCAGGGAATGCTCAGGCAATAGGTTTGGGGCTTCAGTTAAGGTGTCACTGGCATTTTACTATTCACCCAACACATTTTGTATGCCTACTGTGTGCCAGGCGCAATACTTAAAGTCACAGACATGTGGGCCTCAGAAGGTAAAGCATCACTCACATGTCAGGAAATCATAGAAGTCAGCATGTGTGACAAACCCATGTAGTGCAAAATCAGACATCCTTACAAAGAGACATTGCACTGAGAGCTGAATGACCAATAAGAGGGATCTAGGTGATGTGTGTGGTTCTCCCAGACAGAAGGAAAAGCATGTGCAAAGGCCCTGGGGCAGGACTGATAGATTAGTGGGTTGGGGGTAGAGACAGCCTGGTACTGACATGATGTCTCCAAGAGGAATTTACTTTAAAGAAAGGATCCTTTGAATGACTTGTTTTCCCAGGGGCGTGTGTGCATGCATGCGTGTGTGTAGGTGGCAAAGGGAACAAGAAAAGAGCAGCAGCTAGGGGAAGAGGTAATCAGGCAGTCCCTGCCTGGTGCATCACAAACAGCATTCTGCAGAAGAGGGAAGCCTTGCTCTCACTGACCCCATGGCAGGGACCTGGTAGGTAGGCTGAGAACATACCATAAGAGTGGGTCACGGCTATGATGGGGCCCAACTAGCAACGGACCCCCTTTTGAGTGTGCATGCAGCACACTCAAAAGACCAGTACACCAGTAGACACCTGGGGGCCAGGCGTGGGGGATTGCAGGCAGCTTGGGGGAGGGGTGTGGCAGGGAGTGAAGATAGAGGCTTCTACCCCAGAGGAGAATCCTGCACCTTCTCAGCATTCCTGAAGCATTAACACTTGCTTAGAAGAAAAAGGTGGGGTGTGGGTCTCTGCCATTCTTGTTCTTTTTTGCTGAAAAGAGAGTGAAAGTGACACTACTACATGAGCACCTACAGATGTCAGGCATAGATCCCTTGCTTTATCACGGAGACCCTGTAAGAGGATGTCTTTTAATTCCACACTAACAACATTGGAGAGAGAGAGGGGATGGCCCAGGGGAGCCGCTGGTGCTCCCCACATCTCTGATCCCTGGGCGTGCTCTTTAGCCCAAGCCTGTCTGCTGGGGGCATGGAACCTGGGGATTATGGGTCAGGGGTGTGGAGGTATAGAGGTATGAAGCCTGAAGATGTGGACGAGTGGGAGTGTAGGGGTCTGGGGGTTTAAGTTATGGAGCCTGGGAGTGTGGGCCCTGAGGGGAATAGGAGATGTGGGGACCTGAGGGTATAGGGGCTTGGGAGTGTGGGGTCCTGGGATGTGCAGGGAGGGGCCTGGGAGCTTGGGATGTGGGGTTTGTGAGGAGGCTGGGAGTGTGGAGCTGGGTGCCACGACTTCGGTGTTGGGAGAAATTTTTTTTTTTTTTTTTTTTTTTTTTTTGTGGCTCTGCTAACCAGAAAGGTGAACTCGGAAACCTCGCTTTCTCATTTGTGAAACTTGGGATCCGCTTTGGGGTATTCAAAGAGCAGTGTAGCTGAACCTGTTGCCTCTGTCTGTCAGACAGATTCGGCACAGAGAGATCTCCATCCATGAGTATTCTTTCTGGCCCTCCTTCCCCACGTGTCCCCTCACCCCTTACCCCAGAGAGCTAGGCTGTCCTTGGGGTCCCTGGGAGTCCAGGGTGGGGTTGGTCCGGGTCAGGCTATGGGCTCAGTTTTCCTTTGGAGGGGAGCGTTCCCAGGCCTAGGTTGTGTTTTTCAGGCAGTTTCTGGAAAACTTGGAAATTTGCCGTAACTAGGGGAGGCCTCCCTGGTAATTTGGACTCAGATGGAAGTGTTCCCTGAGCGAGAACTGCTGATAATTATAACTCATTCGGAGAGAGAGAAGCCCAAACCCACTGTGGGCCCCTGAAGAGAATCTGCTCCCAGAATCAGGGAGGTACAGGCCCTGTGCTGGCAGCTGACTGGTTTTCTTACTGTTGACTTTTTATCTTCCAAAAACAACGCCCCGGGGACAGGCTCCTCCATGCTGTGCTGGGTGTGGTCCCTTTTCTGTTTTGTTCTCTCTGTGCTCCCAGCTTTGGAGAAACCACCCACCATCTAGCAAATACAAAAGGTTTTATTCTAGAAAGACCCCTTTTGAAGTTTAAATGCCCTTTCAGAAGGAGATGTATGCCCACTAGATGCAACTAAAACGGTAATTGATTCTTTTCGAATCCCCTCTTTTTTAGTTTCAATAACAAAACTCTTCAAAGCTAGCATGTGGAAGGCAGGTATACATTCTCCTTTGGTGAAGGAGAACCCGTCCTCTCCTGCCTATGCCACTGTCCATTTCTCCTTTGACAGAGTCAGAGGAGCAGAGCGCAAGACGGTGTGTCCCTGTGCACGACTCCCAATTACAGGCTGGTTTTCGTGGGCCCAGTGGCTTCCAGAGCTAACGGGGTGGGGTCCCAAGGAGGAAATGCCCACTTTCCCCTTGACAAGTGTGATATTGTGATTTATAATAAATACAGTCTGATCTTCGTCTAGGTTCCTGGCGAACAGCTGGCTTTCAAAACCTTTAGAATTTCCTGAGTGATCAGAGCAATGAAAACATCTTTTGTTATGATATTTGGTTTCGATATTTGGTTTCTTGTCTTTAGTTTGTGAAATTAGTGAAATCACTTCAGAGTCATAAAGGTGAAAAGGGTGACTTGTTATTCTTAGCAAGCAACCTTCTGCCACACCTGAGTTTATGTTAATGAGGTGACTTTTGGACACTAAGGGTGGTAGTTGGTTGCCAGAGGAATTAACTGTGAGTAGAGGCTGGGAACTTTCAGTCCCACACCCTCATTGCCAGGGAGGGGAGAGGGGCTGGAGATCGAATCAATGGCTGATGGCCAATTATTTATCCAATCATGCCTATGTAATGAAGACTCCATGCAAACCCAAAAAGATAGTGTTCGAAGAGAACCACATGCCTACCACCATGCCAGGCTCCAAACTCCTTCATTCAAAGCCTCACCCTTTATCTCATCATCTGGCTGTTGATTCACAGTGTTAATATCTTTCGTAATAAATCAGTGATCGGTGAGTAAATGGGTTTCCTGAGTTCTGTGAGCCACTTGAGCAAATTAATCAAAACTGAGGAGGAGTCATGGGAACCTCTGATTTATAGCAGGTTGGTGGCAATTTGGACTTCGCATCCTAAGTGGAGGGTGTTTCTGTGGGACTGAGCCCTTGACCTATGGCATCTGTCTCTATCTCTATGTAGATAGCATCAGAATTAAGTTGTAGGATGCTGGTCTGTGCTCACTGAAAATCGAATTACTTGGTGTTGAAAAAACATATCTAGTAAGGAGCCACAAGCACATAAAGTTTAATGTTATGAAAAGGATTCAAGGCGAATGCTTTCCTGAGGCCGGACAAACAGCAGAGTCAGGTTGGGCCGTGGTTGAAACAATTGGTGATTGTTGAGACAGTGTGAAATGAACTCTTGGAGACTTTCTACCACACACAGCAGTATTGAGGCATTTACATCTGTATCAATATTTTGTTTATTCTTTGCATGCATAGGGCATTCTTAGGCCAGGCTGTATGGGTCTCTTTAAATAATCTCTAACTTGCTGATTCCTGGGCCCAGTCTGCAAAAGTGGCTATTTGCTTGGTGGCACTGCCCCAAATTACAGGCACAGTGTCTTCCTGGAAAGGTCTCCAGGGTACTGACAAACTACAAATACTGAAAATGTGGCTCTGAGAGTGTCCTGTGAAGAGAGTCCCACCCAATGTGTGGGAGACGACGTTGCTCTGGTCTACTATGACCCTCTGCTCTCCTGAGCCGGCCTGAGAGGACCCAGCATCCATCCCCCTGCAGTGGGTAAAGATGAGGTGGTCTGCCAGAAGCTTTTGCCCTCTACCTGTTCCTAGGCCTCTGTGTGGGCATCATGCTAGGTAGCTCCGCGTGTCTCTTGGATCTGGGACGTGCACTGTGGACACTGGGCCATGGGATGGGGGTGCTGCTCCTCTGGGCACTGACAATGCTGCTAAGCTGTCCCGAGGGTCTCCAGGCCGATACCCCAGAGGCCCACACCTGACCTGGTGAGGAAATTTTGGAGGGCCCCTTTCTACACTGCAGCTGCATCCATGGCTGTGGCTAGAGAGACCTTTGAGAATTTGCTTTCATCCCGTCCTTTGTCATAGGAGCTGGTGTAGATTCCATGCTAGCTGGAGGGTCTTGGAAGCCACTGCTCAGTAAGCACCCACGTGCTCTCTGTCATTATAAACTGAATTACGCCTCCACCATTCCTCAAAAAGATATAGTGATATCTTAAGCCCTGGTAAGGGGGTTGATATCTCTCCCTCTTTTAAGAAGGAAAAAGGAAGACACATAGGGAAGATGGCCATGTGAGATGAAAGGCAGAGACAGGAGTGATGCATATACAAGCCAAAGGATGTCAAGGACTAATGGCGACCAATAGAAGGTGAACAGAAACAAGGAAGTATTGTACCCAAAGTCTGGGAGGGAGCAGAGCCCTGCCAACAACTTGGTTTCTGACTTCTGGCCTCCAGGACTGTGAGATGATATATTTCCATTAAGCACCTGGTTGGTGGTACTTTGTTATAGTAACTTCAGGAAACCTGTAATGTGCTGTGTTTTCATGCTCTCAGGCCATAGGGCTACCTCTTATCATGGTCATCAATGGTCTTCTTCCCAAGCTCAGAGTCACCAGGATAAGGTGAATACACTTGCTGAGAGCGTCAATCAATACAGCACAGCCATCTATATTGCTCAGTAAATCTTCATGATAACCTGGCCAGCTGGATGTCATCATAGCCATCTTGCAGAAGGAGAAACTGAGGCTCAGAGACCACTTCGTTACAGATTCAGTGCTATGCAGGAAGTGGACGGGCAGTGGTGGGATTCCAGGCTTTCTGCTAACATATCGTGGCCTCTTGACTCCAGGCCCCATGCGCCTCCAAACTGGAAACTGAGAGTGACAAAGTGTTTGCTTAAAGAAGCAATACTGCATGGTGGAGAGATTGTGACTTTTGGAGTCATATCTGTCTAGCTTTAGTTTCTGGAGTCAGCTATGTGAACTTGGCCAAGTTGCTTGTGCTCTGAGGTTCCATTAGCCCATCTGTAAAATGGATATAATAATGAGTAGCTCCAGTAAGTAGTGAATGAATGACTTAGGTGGCCATGTGAACCTGGTCTTTTCCTGAAGGCCCAGCATTTGCATTTGTGCTTTCTGCCTTCTGCACTGTGGTAGGCTCAGAGATGGTCCATGTGTGCTGTCTGCTCTGCTTCTTCAATCTCTGAACATTGAATCCATCGAGAATGACAGCCAAAGGTAGGCATGACAGGGACTCTGATGGGATACCACGCTGAGTGACAGCCTTCTGAAGTGGAGTTCCCACAATGTGTATCCACTGCATGCCTCCGATGAGTGTCATTTTGTAAATGAGGGGCTGTGGCCTGGTGCTGCCAGGCAGCACGTCTGGGACGTCGCACCTTCAGAGCTGCTGAGAGGGATTTCTGGGTTCCACAGAACTTCATGTCATCAGCCCCTCTAGTCTATCCAGTTCTGAGAGGGTGGCTCCTTAATCCTCCTGTCCCCTTGGTTAACTCATAGTTTCTAACACTTGTGTCAGGGAGGAGAAGGTATTTGTGGGACCCCGACCTGGGAGGAGTTTGGTAAATGCTGATTGTGAAGGCAGAGATGAGGACAGTGATTCCGGAGGTGGCAACAGGCTCCTCCTGCTTCTTGTCCTTCCTGCTTAAGCTTCAGTATCCGTGCTCAGGGCCATGGACAACAACTCTGACTCCTTCACTCTGGCACATACCTAGATGGGTTCCAAATCTCCATTAGCAGCGTGATCTGCTGGTTTCTCTTATTTTTTTGTGCTCCTATTTTCTACTGTGGACATAAGAATTTTTTTTTTTTTTTAAATCTCTAAGACACAATTAAATACTATTATACCTAGTCTTTTGAGTCCTACACTTTGCTTATCGAGTAAGTGGACATTGCAATTGTTTTCTTGTTTGTCTTTTCTGACATTTCCAGGCTGAAAAAGTGGGTTGAATCATAAGTTAAAATGTACCAGTAGCGAAATAAAATACATCTATCTATCTTATCTATCTATCCATCTATCTATCTGTCTATCTATCTATCATCTACCTATCCCCCCCCCCTCTCTCATCTATCTATCATCTATTTCTGTCTAAATGTATATGAGAGAAATGTGCATCTATCTACCTAGCCGTCACTAAGCAAAGATGGAACCTACAATCTGAGCAGTGTACCAAAAGTGGATTTCACACTCAAGGGCAAAGCTTCCTTTGAATGAATGCTGAAGAATTGGAGGACTAAGCTCAGAGTGCTCTTGGGCAAACCTTGGGGAAGATATTTACAACTGGTGTACACGGTGCTCCATAGTGAAAGCTAGGTGACAGAGCCACTTACCAAGATAGCAATAAACCTCATTTTTTTCTAAAAGCTGTAAAATATTCAAATCCTACAATTATCAGTTGAGAAATCCTATTGTACCACCTTAATTTCTTATGAAAACTGTGCCTCCCGACATTGCCATCAGTCACATGGCAAGTTCCGGATAGAATAAAGTCAGTCAATTTACCCATGCTCAAGAGGTAGTCTCCCTTTTCCATTTTTAGCCCAGAATAATTTTTTTTTTTTAAATCTGCTATCGTTTATTGTGAAAGGGAGAGTGTGGTCATTTTTCAGATGGCACCATGTTGAAAATAGATATAGTTGTATTAGTCAGGGTTCCCCAGATAAATAGAACCAATGGGATAGATGATAGATAGATAGATAGATAGATAGATAGATAGATAGATAGATAGATGATAGATGTCAGAGGAAATTTATTATAGGAATTGGCTTGCACATTTATGGAGGCCAAGAACTGTCACTATCTGCCGTATGCAAGCTAGAGACCTGGGAAAGCCGGTGGTATAATTCGATCCAAGTTCAAAGGTCCAAGAAACAGGAGCTGCAATCCCAAGGGCAAAAGATGGACATCCTAGCTTAAGAAAAAGGAGAAATTTCCCTTCCTTTGTCTTTCATTCTGTACAGGCCCCAATGGGTTGGATGACATCTACTGACATTGGTGAGGGCAGGTCTCCTTACTTAGTCCACCGAATCAAATGCTACTGAAACACTCTCCCAGATACACCCAGAAATCATGTCTTACCAGCTCTTTGGGCATCCCTCAGCCAAGCTGACACATGGAAATAACCATCACATGACCTCTTCAAAAACAACCCAAGTGAGGGCCCTCAGGTGCGTTGGCTCTGCATGGAGTTTCAGGACAAGAGCCAGTCAGAGCCCTCTGTATGAGTAGGAAGGTTAGAGTTGACCATGGCCTGACTGAGCAGAGGCAATCCAACTGGCCCTGAATAAGCCAGCATGGACATGGCTCACTCATAGTGCAAGTCTTGCTCAGACATCTAAGATACCTCCTATTTTGGGGTAAGATGCCTCCAAATCAGCAGGAGGCTCATGCCAGACTGAGGGTGTCTGTGGATGGCCAGAGGGCCTCAGCTTTGCTTTTGTTCTGTGATCAGTCTGGTGGAGCCACCTGAACAGCAGCCAGGCCAGCAGACCTTCTGGAAGTTGAGGGGATCTAGTCTTTGTGGATAGTGACTTAAAAAAAATCAGGAAGGTCCTAGAATTTTGATCAGTGTCCGGGACCTCGGGGTCCGGGCGTGGCTTTGCATTCCTCTATAGAGTCATTGGAGGCACTGACCACATGTGCCCAGAGTTCTGAAAGGCAGTCATGACTTGGTTTCTAATATTGACCACCCACTGCTCTCAGTTGGTGGCTCTGTAGAGGGCACCAACTATTCCACAGGGAAACCCTCTAACCGTGCCAGTCACCATCAATTTATAGTCTTGGGTCTGTGTAGCCAGTGCTCTAGTAGCTATATTGCTGTATTTGAAATGCACACAAGCTCCTACAGGTTGGCCCTGCCGCCCTGGGTCTTCGATCTGACCCACCGAATCAGAGTATCTCATTATGCCTCCCTGTTCTCCTGTGGCTTCCTTTCAAATCAATAATGAATGAATGACTATCTGACGACCATAGATGAGAAGCAATACAATTTTTAGGCCAAGAATGAAAGAAATAAAGCCAACATAATGTCAGGATTCCTCTCTAACTCTACTCAATTCTTGGCAGCTACTCCATATCGGAGATGGAAAACTCATGCTGATTTTCTGGGAATGGTTCTACTTTTGCCATCAGTGTTGCCAAGTGTTGAAACCCCCATGGCCTCTCTCTTACCCCACAGACAAAAGCCTCCCTGTGCAGGTTGTGGGTCCAGCCTGACTTGGAAAGCTGGGCTTTTGAAGGCCAAGGGCTCTGGCTCTCTGGGGAGAGGCCTCCTGGCTCATGCGGGGTGGGGTTAATGGAACAGGGTCTCTACTGAATTATAGGCTGTCTCCTCCTTCTCCCCAGCTATCTGGCCACTAGTTTTATGCTGATTAACTCTTTGCCTCTTAAATCCCTGAGAAAGATTATTTTAATCTCTGGGTTATGTCAGATACAATTCATTAAAGGAAACAAAGACCTTTTCCCCAACATTCAAAAATGTATTAAAAATACTTTACTTGAGTCCTAAGAAGCTTGGAGAAGTTAGTTATGCACGTTCTCTCATACCTTGAGCTCTGTTGTGCCTGTGGCTGACTGTGTGCCTTGAGTAAACAGGGGTTGAGGGGGTGTCTGGGAGATTTTAATGGTTTTCACCAGATGGCTAGAATGCTCCATGAGCAGGCTTTGGGCTTCTTTCCCTTTCAGTGACTGATGAGCCCAGGGCTGAGTGTCTGGGTGGCTATTAGTGCTCTTGGTAATATGAAAAAAATATCTGTGCACCTCAGTTCTTCAACTGCAAGGAGAGCCCTGGGAAGTTGAGTCATTTTTCATGCAGAATACTGTGGAGTAATTCTCAAGCTCTCAGAGACATGGCTATCAAAACATGGACCTAGATGCACAATGCAGTGCCGTCCCAAGGGCACCAAGGGGAGGTCCACGATGGATTCCCGAGGTGGCCATGGTCATGATCTTCTTCTGACCCAGAGCCCTGAATCTGCCCTGTTCTTTCCCAGATGAGCACAGAACCTGTAGCAAGGGCTGCCCCTCCATTTACAGCCTCTTTCCACTTGTACCTGTAGGCTCCAGGCTGTGCAGCCCTTGGCCCTGACCTGCCATTCCTCTGTCTTCTCTCAGTTACTTCAGGAGAGTTGAACTAGATAAAGGTTGCTTCTCCACTAAGCTAGAAACTGCACTGAGGGCTGGAGTACTCAGCACCCAGACAAGGTTCTCAAATCAGTTTCTGTGTTTCGAGTATGTTCTGTGCAATGCCTTCAGAGGGGCAAGCAGCTTCCAGTTTTCCATGCTCGCCATCCCTCCTTATTGTAGACCGAAGGCATTAGCAGGTTTCGGTTTCTAAGTCTGAACTGACTGACACAAGCACCATGGCTTCTAGACAGTCTGGAAGCACAGCGCATGGGTGGGTAGGCACCAAGGTGACTTCCAGGGGGCAGAGACAAGAGGCCTGGTCCACACAGGTATGTGCACTCGGATGCAGCTTCCTTTTGGATCTCTTCATCCTGTCGCCTCTGCTTCGCTATCTAAGCTCTGTTTCCAGTAATTAAACCTCAGGTGACTTACTGAAACCTGCCAAGGGCTGCCATGACATCCAGAGAACACATGAGGCAGAGGGCTCATCTTGGGGTGCTGCCCGATAGAAGCCCAGCCCCTCTGCTCTGCCTCCCTCCTCATCCCTCTCGTCCACTTGGCCAGCTCCTGCGTGCCTTACTGTCTTGGCTCAACTCTCACCTTCTCAGTGACACCCAACTCCCATGAGATCTGCCTCCTGTCTGTGGGCCTCCCTACTTTCTCTTTCCTCTCAGCCTGATTGCTGCCTGTAATTTACATGACTTGCTTCTTTGCTGTGTTTTGTGTTTATTGCCACTTCTATTCCCACTAGAATACAGAACCCCTGGAGGCAGCATCTTGTCTTGTTCAGAACGAATGCTGAAAGCACGGCTGAGCGGACTGCACTTCCAGGGTAAGTACTGTCGGGTTGAATCGAATGCAAGTTGAAGTCACAGGAACCCGCTCACTTTGCCCAGCATTGCACCGTCAAGGTGAGGAGCCACCGACTTGCTAGAGACCACACCTTGGCCTTGGTAGACATACGGTAGCTAACTTGGTGTCTGTCAGGGACCATGCAATGGCTCTCGATCCCAATTATAACCTCCTATCCTCCTTGTCCACCTCATACCCATGACCCCACAGAGCACATGGGGTCCTGCAGCACTGAATGAGTGGGGAAGTGAACAGGTGTGGAGAGCTTGGACTAGCCACCCCTGTGTAGCATGGATGGGGCACAGGGTACAAGTTCTTAAGCCAGGCCCCCAACACCAGCTGCCTGGCCTGGTGCAAGCTATGCCACTTCTCAGTGCCTCAGTTTCTCTATCTGCATGGTGGGAATAATAAAAGCAGTGCTTACCTCCTAAGGTTACTATGTAGTTTAAAGAAGACAAGGAAAGTGGTTAGGACACTGTAGGCCCTGTAAGAGGGAGTCAGTTAGTGGTCATTATTGAACTAATCAGAGTGGTAAATGCTCTTGTTACAGTGTTCAACAAATAGCGTGGAAGAGGAATGATACCCAAGTAACTACATCCCTGGAAGGGTCTTCAAGCATCTCACGGGCCCTCAGTCACTCAGCTCATAGAGGGCAGCACAGCGTAGGATATCTCTAGTTACCTAGGTTTTCTCCTGGGGGCGCGTCAACAGCCCTTTGTCGTGTACGAACTCTGTGCCCATGCCCGCCCAGAAGCTCATCCGTTCATTCTGCAGCAGCATGGCCACTGAACAGCGTTTCAGCCATGCTAGGGTACTCGTTCTGTTTCTTGCCTCCCTCTCACTCAGGATCCACACTGGAACTTGGCAGCTGCTAACAAACTAGTCCTTGCACTGAAACTCTGGGCACTGCCACTTTCTGCCATGGCAGGACCACACCCTGATGCGGGGACCAGGCCCAGTCAACACTGCAATGAGGGGAGGACATGGATTTCAGAAGAAACAACATGGAAATGGCTGTAGCGAATCTCGTTCAACCTGGAATTCCTTTCTGGAGCTTTCTGCCTTTAGCACACCCTGGGGCCCAATTCTAGTAATTTTCTGGCTGCCATCACACTGACCATAGCTCCTACGCACTCCACGACTACTTCTCCCGCAGCTATAGGAAGGTCTTGCTCCCACAGGCTTTGTTCTCTTAAGTGCAGGGCTCCTTCCCTTCCCCAGGGAGCCTGCTCTCCAAGCAGCTCTGGCTCCAGCAGCTGGAGTCTTTTTTTAGGGACAGCCGACATCCCAGCATTTGTACTGAATGTTCTGAGTAGACCCGGACAGTGGGAACCACCTAACCGGAAGGAGAACTGCTTCTCAGCCCCAGGCTTGCAAACATTCCATTCGGCTGCCTGGCATGCTTCCTCTCAGGGCTCCATTCTAAAAGTAGCTGCAGCTGCTGCTCTGGGTCTCAGCCCCTCAGTCTGTCCCTCCTGCCTGACTTCCTGGCCTTGCTCTCCTGCAGGTCCAGATCTCAGTCCTGGCTTCTCCCCAGGGAGCCTCAGATAAGTCCCGTGAGAGCAGCCTGGGTTGTTTAAGGTGACGCTAGGACTCCAAACTTTCTAGGGGGGAGGTTTGGGTTTTCAGGACCCAGGATATGTTATCCAGTCTACTCTCCTTGCATCCAACAGCCCATAGGTCAGCTTCGTGAATGAGCATCTCCCCAGGGCTCCTGCCTTGTGGTCACTGCAGTGTGGGTAATGAGGAACATTTTACTTCTCTAGGCTGACAGCAAGGGAGAACAGTGGGAAAATCACTGCTCGGAGGAGCAGAGTTCTGTCCCACAGCCAGCACCCTCACCATAGCCCCTGCAGCAAACTTCCCCTCTCTCCCCTCAGTGGCCCTCTGTACCCCTCAAAGCAGAGGCCTGTCCAGCTGGGCCTTATGTTGCCTTGTTTCTGGGGAGCTCTGGGATGATCGCACCCTGTGCCCCTGGGAGGGGTTGAAGGCCTGCCTATTCTGAGTCCTGGAAATGACAGGGCCCACGTGGTCAACTGCCTTCCTAGAAGTCTCAGAATCTGCAGTCTTGATGGGGTGTAGCCTCCCCTCTGTTTCTGCTCTTCAGCCTCCTCTGTGACCCAGCTGTTCTCTGTGGGAGGTGATGGCAAGGCATGTGGGCAACTGGTTTCTGAGTGGCACTGCCTTTGATGGTGATGAATGTTTGGAGCCGAAAGTGAACCCCAATTTTAGACCTAAGAGGTGATTTCTGCAGGGCAGTGAGAAGAAGCTATAACTGGCCACTGGGTGTCTGGACCCTCTGGGAACCCACCCTCAGCAGTTTCAAGAGCAGGTCCGGGGCCCGCTGTTCTGGGTGGTCTCACCCACACAGCTCCAAGCAAAGAGCAAGAGTGTCCAGGTGCTGACTGTCCTGCCTCACCAGCCAGTCAACAACTCAGGAACTGGAATAAATCAGATATTGAAAGGAAACAAGTGCTGCTCAGAGAGACCCCAAGCCTCCTGGAATTGCATGTAGATGAGATCGTAAATGAGTTTTTCAGTTCAATTTACATGTATCAGGATGAATGCCCTTCCCTCCCAACCCCATCTCACTGTTGGGTGAGGATCAGATAGCAAGGCCTTCTGTCCACTTTCATGATTTTCATGACCCTTACATCTACACTCAATGTCCCCATCCATTTCTGAAAGTCCAGTGGAGTAGGACAGAGAGAGAGAGGGAGAGAGAGAGAGAGAGAGAGAGAGAGAAAGAGAAATGGAGAGCCTTGGCAGCAGCACCCCACTGTTTTTCAAGACCCTGAAAAGGCTTGTGGGGTTCCTCTAGCCAGAGCTGACTCCCTTCCCAGGGCGGAGCTGGGCAGGCTCCCAGCCATCACATTCCTCCATCTAGAGTCTTACAGGTCCATAGGTCCCAGTAGACCTGCAGTCTGCATCTATTACCAGCATAATTTCCCCACTACCCACTCCAGGCGATCCCCCTCAGGGGAAGTGCTGGTCTGAAGACAAATACCCAAATTATAGACCAGAAAGGCCTGGGACCCCAGTGCTGTTTGCTCAGCCATTGAAATTCATACCTGCCCCCAACCTGCTCTGGGCTGTTGCAGCAAAGTCTCCAATGCTAATCTTTTCTCTGCTTTAAAACATCCTGCATTTTGCCTCAGGCTTTGACCTTGGCTGTAGGCTGCCCTGAAGGTGTACTGTGGGTTCTGGGGGTGGAAAGAGGTCAGAAGCTGCAGGCTTATCTTCGCTGTGGATGATACAGACTCCCAGAATTCCCCTTACTGCTTGTTACTCTTACCCGGGGCCAGGGTGCCTCCCGCTTAGCTAGGGTTCACACCCAGTGTTCACTGAACTAGCTATACTCAGAAACACCTCCTGCTGAGTGCAGAATTTTCTAGCACAATACAAGAGGTGGATCTCCAGAGCCGCATGCTTCCGTCCAGGTCTGAATCCCTGCATCTCCTGGCTGTGCGAGCTTGGCCATGTGAGGTTACCTTTTCAAGCCAATTCTCTTATTTTCAGCTTAGGTAAGATGCTAGGCCATGGGGTAGATTGTGTTTTCCAAAAGTGTTACACCAGCATCCACCTCCTCCTCCACAAAAAAAGCTCTTCTTATAATGTGATCTTGACATTCTTACCCTGAGAGGCTGGGGTCCCTTCTCCCTACCCTGGAAACTGCTCCTCTCATACTGAGCCGTGAGGACCTGTGTAACCGTCACAGAATCAGATGCCACCTGGCCTCTATCTCTGGATTTGCTTGCTATGGGGGAGGGCAGCTGACATGCTGTGTGTGACTGCAGCCCCCACCATCCTCTAATTGATGCTCAGGGACCTTAAGCCAGGAATGCCCAGATAAAACTGTTCTCAATTCCTGCCCCACAGAAAACAAGAGAGGTATTAATGATGCTGCTGTTTCTGACCACTACATTTCAAGGCGTTTTGTTACTTAGCCATCACACCCTGAACAGGTCTGTGGCAATAAAAGGAGGCCATTGGTATATTATTGAATCTCAGATTGCAGGCAGACGGAGACTTCGTAGCTTAAAGCAGTTTCTTCCAAAAATGTGGAACATATGCTTCACTTTATGAGTAAAATATCTGTTGCACCCATTGACCATTTGAATCAATTTCTCAGATTTTGGGATGTGGCTATCTTGTCTCTGATAAAGCCGAAAGCAAAACCGAGATACCTATTATGGCATGTCTTCCTTTTGAGTCCCCTCACCTGTGGTCAGTACATGCGGGCACGTGGGCTCTTAGTTTATTTTCTTCTTTCCAAACAGAAAACACTGAAAGTAAGAAGAAAGGGGATGCTAACCTATGAATCTGCCTGAATATATGGAAAAGAATTTTAAATATTTCTGTTTGATCGATAGGAGATTATACATTTGCTTTGGAGAGCTTCGATTACTAAATGATCCACTAAAGTAAAAAAAAAAAAAAAAACAAAACTGTTCTCTGTAGAGAAAACATTTACGTTCTTACTTGAAACTTTTCTCTGTCCTGCTAAGGTGTTCTGAAAAAACTTTGTATTGGTAAAAGAAAGTTGTCAGAGAGAAAGAAGCTAAGTGGCTGAAATGGAAGGATGCCCTTGGATTTGGAGTTCTAATAAAAGCACACAAGCTCTGCCTTTGAAAGCCTTGCTGTGCACACATTTCTCATCAGGTACAGCTAAAAGCAGGGTCATGGCTTGGGGCACCTTTCAGTGGAAAGTTATCACTGCTTCCTGGTTAGGGCCAACTAGACTATTGTGACAGGGACAGTGTATCACTCCTTACCCTTCCCGCTGTGGGCACCAGTTTCCACTAAAGGTAGGTGTGGCCTTGAAATCTCGTTTTGCAATCTGGTTCCTTAATCCTCTGTGTCTTCCTTTATGTTCTCCCCTGTCTCATTTGCTGGCCAGATGTGAAGGTCCTGGGCCCTCTGGGGTCCCTGGTGGTGGCAGGGACACTGGAGAGGAAAAGCCTGGGGGCCCCGGAATGACTGTGTAGAGTGGACACCCTCCTTCCCACCTGCATTAGAGTGGTGGGAGAAAAACCAATTCTTATCTCGTTAAGTCACAGTCACCGCTAGCTGTGGCTGGCTCACCTGTGAACACCTGGGCGACAGGTTCTCTTCTAATTTTCCTTATCTTTGCAGAGTCCAGCTGGAGATGTTCAGAGAAAGTGAATAGAGGACAGCACACAGCTCCATGTTTCTTTTTCACAAGATGACGGAGGAAGAACTGAATGGAAAAGCAGAGGCTGCTAAGCGTTTTGCATCTTCTCTCTTGTTTATAGAAAAAAAAAAAAAAACACCCTAAGAGTTGTTGAAGTGGGTTAGCCTTCTGTGTGAGCAGACAGCAGAACAGGATGTATTGACCAAGTGTTACCTTTCTTTAAACCTGCCCCACACTTTGTCCTGACTGGGCTGTATCACTTGAACAGTAAGGCTCAACTGTTTTTCATCAGTAACCACAGCTGGCAGGAAAAGAAAAAGTGAGTGAGGAACTTATATATAATCTGAGTCCTTTACTTGACTGTGTCTTTGGAAAATCTGGTTGTTTGCAACTGTAGACAAAAATCAGGACATCCCAGGAAAGGCCTGAGGTCAAAATGGGTTTCTAAATTCACATTACATTTGCAAATTTGATGTGAGGACAAGTATGTTATTGAATAGTTTGTGTGTGTGTTTACATACTCATCCACGAAGGTACTAATTTTTCTCTCTCCCTTGTGCATAAAAATTTAATTCAAACACCTTCAACCATGGGCCACACAAGCCTGGTCAGAATCAGATCACCCATGATCACCCACCACAGTTGACTCTAGTACATCAGAGTTAATGGTTTTAAGCAGCCATCAATCTCCATGTTTTAATCAGAAAACAATAAGAGAAACATGCAGAATGCCATGTGGTAAGCAATGACTGAAAACTGCTTTTAGAAGCTGGTATATTTGGACACACCAATTAAATTTCTGACACCTTAAGTGATTTTATTGTGCATCTTTGTGTCGAAGAAGAAATTTTAAATGGAGACAGGAGGAGGCATAGCTATTTTACATGCAATTGCAGTTTGCTTAATTGCAGGTCTGGCTATGTGCTACAGTCAGCATATTTGTACCTGTCTATGCTCATTTGAATTTTACTGGCGTTAGTGGCTAGAAATGCCCAATTTTCATAAGTAGGTTGGTGCCTTCATTTTGAGCTGCAGAAACGATCTTGGTATGTTCTCACATCTCTTCAGTGTATGAGGTTTGACTTAAGGTGTTTATTGAAGAGTGCCACGAATGCTCGCATCTGCAATGAGCAGGGCAGGGTCCCAGCTACGGCAGGTTATGTTTTAATGCTGAACGTTTAGGAGACTAGATTTTAATCTGGCTCATGGGAGTTAAGGTTCTCTTTAGAATCCTTTGACACATTGTGGGATGCTGGATTCCAAGTCCATGATCGCATTAGCTCGCTCCTGTGGGAGACAGATTCCTTCCAGAGCTGTGGCAGCATTAGTAAGGATGACTGGGCGGTGGAGTAATAGTCTGCTCCTTTCAGCAGATAGACTTGTTTTTCTGAAGCTTTGGGAGGTAGGGGTAGTGGCAATGGTGTGGGAAGGTTGGATCGCCCTAACTCTCTCTCCTCCCCAAGACTGGGGTGTCATAAAACCTCAGCTAAACTGAGTAAACATGCAAACCTCTCAGCCTAGGCCATGATGACCAGGAGCAGAGAGCCTGAGGCATCCCTGGGGTGAACAACCACATGAATTGTGATTTCAGGGACCCCAAATTCTTTGAAACTCCTCTGAGCGAGGGTGAAGTTTCTCGATTACTGTGGGTTTGTGCCCCCTGCAACTAAGCCTAGTGTGGTGGAACAGAGAAGTCACTGACTTCCAGGCCTGGAAACTCTGCCTTGTTCTTTGGGACACCTACTGTCAGGATGTTCCCTCCCAACCCAGTGACACACCATGAGGAAGCTTAGAGGAAGTGGGGAGGCCTCAAGCTAGTGTTCCCAGTGTTTCCAGCCACAGTGAACCCCCAGCCTTGGTGCCATCCCACCCCAGGCTCCAGCCTCAGAGGGCTCTAGCATCAGTTGGGGGTGCCTACAGTGGGGACCAGAATTGGTGTCCATGCTGCTCTTTGCCCAAACTCTGACCCACAGCTCCTTTAGAACATGGCTGATGTTTTTAGTTGGAGCGGTCTGTCACAGTCAGGAACGCCCAGGACCCAGGCAGGTCTTCCTTCTCGCTGGGTGTAAGATCCAAGGCCAAGATAACAGGGGTCACAACAAACAAGCACGGAGCCACGCCCAGGTGCACACCTTCCTCCAAGCTCCTTAACAGCTGCTCACAACAGCCCAAGGCCCAGAGTCGGGGAGCTCTGGCTGCTCACGGTCCAGCTGTCACCATCTCCTTGGATGAAGCCCCATCTGCTGGGAAGGCTGAGCTGCCCTTTTCTGGGGCATGAGGGCTGTGATCAGTGCTTACATGAGGGAAGGAAATGACCACTGAGGAAGGAGTGAGGCTGCTCCATGAGGCCTCGCTGGTGTCCACACGGCCGAGTGTCCTTGTCCTTATTCCCAGTGGATAACCTGCATTTGCCTTGATCCATGTGTGTTTGTAGGAATGTTCTTTGCTCAAGACTTACTGGAGGCTCCTTCTTTGTCATGATAAGGGAGCTGCTGCTACTGTTTGAGGTTGACCCACCAGAGGCAGCAGAGTGGTACAGCAGGCTGTCTTCTGAGAAAAAGAACCGTGCCCAGTTCAGCGGTCAGTGCCAGCCTCCAGCTTTGTATCTACTTTTTCTTTAAATTAAGACTTTATTTTTCTTATAGCAGTTTTAGGTTCCCAGTAAATTGAGGGAAAGGTACAGAGATTTCACATATACCCCCTGCCCTGACACACACATTATCCCCCACTATCAACATCTCCACCAAGAGGGTACATTGTTATAATTGATGGCACATCATCATCATCCAGAGTCCGTAGCTTACATTAGGTTCACTCTTGCTGTTGTACATTCTATGGTTTTGGACAAATAAATAATGACATGTATCCACCATTATAGTATCATACAGAGTAGTTTCACTGCCCTAAAAACCTTCTGTGCTCCTCTTATCCACCTTTGGTGCAGTATTGATTCCGAGGTTACGCTAACCTTCCTGACCCGCCCTGCCCTTCAGACTGCTCCCATCTCTGCTTTTTTGGTGGTCAAACTTTTGAAAAATGTAGTGCACACGAATGTTTCTAACCTTTTTGGATCCATGGACCACTCTAAGAATCGAGAAAAGCTACAGAAACTCTTCTGTAAAAACAAACAAACAAACAAACAAAAACCATGCATACAGGCATATGCACGATTTCGTAGATAGCCTCCAAAGTTTGTAGGGATTCTGGGGGTACTTGTTCTACCTCTGTTTTCTCATCCCCAAACATTCTTCCCAGGTATCCCATTTTCCCAGTTACTTTAATATTCTTTTGACTTATTTTTTTTATCATAAACATAATACAATGCAGAAAAATATAATAAAAGAGAAAGTCTTAATTTGCCCACTTCCACTTGTATAATCCTCCCTCAGGAATTACTACTTACAGTCTGATATGGGTTCCCCTAGCTGTTTTCAATACCTTCAAAATTACGTGGGTGCACATGTGGGTGCGGGTGACTTCATGGAAGCATACATATATGCAAATAAATAATCACATGTTCACACTCTTTTTTAAAGCATATTTTGGATCATAACATACATCTTCTGCAATTTGTTTTTTCATGTGATAAATCATTGACATCTCATTAACTCACACATATTTTCCACATTGGTTTAGTCCATTCCACCATATTCCTTAGCATGAGCATACTTTAATTAAATAATGCCTTATTGATGGCCATTTAAGTTGTTTCAATAAGTGTCATTTCTACAAACAATACCACAATGAAAATATATATATATATATATATATATATTCAGTAGGACTGTATCTACCTTTCTAAATAATAGCAATATGTATATATTATATTCATCTATTATCGATCTGCCTAAGTGGGAGTATGTCTGTAGAATGGACTCTTAGAAGTAGAATTACTAGCTCAAAGGTATGTGTATTTAAATTTTTATAGTTATTGCCAAATTATTCTCCAACAAGACTGTACTAATTTACGCTTCCACCAATAGGGTCTTAGAGTGCTCATTTCCCCATGTCCTCTCTAATACTGGGTGTCAGCAATATTTTAAAAATATTACGAATGGAACAAAAAGAGCATATCATGGTTGCTTTATATTTAATGCTAGTGATCACTAGTGGAGTGAATGTTTTTTCACGTTTTTATTGCTAATGTTTTAATGCCAGTTATTTTCTATATTAGTCAGGCAGATTAAAACTAATTGCTCCAATAGACAGACTCTAAAATCCAGGGGCCTCACAAGATCTGGTTTATTTTCTACTTACTCAAAGCCGGCTCCATCTGGAAGCCAGGCTGGTGCGACGCCCCCTGCAGAGGGAAGGCACATGGGCCTTTAGCTCCTTCAGCTGGGAAGCAAGCCTGCCCTCCTTGGTGTCCCTGATCAGACTGGAGGTCTGTCAACAGCAGGGAGGCTGACAATACAGGGACCGCTCTGGCTGCTACCAGTAGTTTGTCTTTGTTGTACAAAGTTTTGCTTTACCCAGATTTTACTGGGCTTTTCACCTTTTTCTTATTTGTAAAAGCTTTTGATACATTATATATATCTACCCTTGTCATGGAAGTTTTAAACATTTTCTCCCGCTTAGCAGTTTTATTTTAAGACTGAGTTCTCATTCAACCTACAAATGCCTTTTGGTTCGTGGGCTCCTGAGTCTGCCTTCCTCTGAGGGCTTCCGGCTCTCTGGTTTTGCCTAGGAAGGTTATCCCTGTGCCAAGCTTATAACTATCTCCTCCCACATTGTGTATTAAATTCACAATTTTTAAAGCACATTTATGTATTTAATCCACAGGCGTTTATTTTCATGTGTGCATTGTGAGAACTTGGTTGTTTCCACTCTGCTCAACTGGCTGCAGGTGAGGGCACCTGGCTTCTGAGGACCCAGTCCAGAAGCTGCTGCAGTCTCTCAGCAGGGAGGCTGACAATAGAGGGACTGCTCTGGATGCGTCCATTCCTCCCTCACATGTCTGGGGCTTCATCCTCCCCTAATGGCTCTTCCCAAGAGTCCTCTCCTGGCTCCTCTGCTGCCCCTTCTGGCTTGTGCAAATCTCTGCTTGGCCCACTTTATCCTCTCTCCTCGGGCTCTAAGAACTCCTCTCTCGGGAGTCCCAGAGTCCCCTCTATCTTTCCTCCTCCTGCCTGCTCCCCGCATAGATGCCCACAGACCTTTCTTCCCCAACACCCGCCTCTTCTCTATACATGAGAGACCCCAGGGTTTCTGCATGCCATAATGACAAGTGCCTTCAGTCCTGACCTTGCTGGGTGTGACTTTCCAACTTCTGCCCCTACCAGTCCTCCCAGAGTGTCCCCTCTTCCCTTGGTCTGATTTTTACACCTTTGTGCCTTTGTAGAGGTATTCCATCTGCTCAGAACCCCCTTCCTCTATACCCCTGTCTGACAGAAGCCCGTGAGTCCTTCAGCCCCCAGTCTAACCCCATTCCCTTGCACGTATCTTCTGAGTTACCTGAGCACTAAACCTTCCTTTCTGTTCTCTTCTCCATTGGTCAGAGCCCCTGCATACCAGGCCTGGTCGTCGTACCCTGTGATACCGTTCCCAGTCTCTTGGTTAATAGGCCTTGAGGTCCCAGAGGCCAGAGACCAAATCCCGCCTTGGGGCCCCAGTGCCTGGAGCTCACAGGGCCAGGGCCTCCATGTGAACCAAGTGGTGGAGCAGATCATCTCTGGCAGGTACAGAGCTCAAGTACTTTGCCTGCAATAGGACAGGTGAGAATTTGGACCCAAGGAAGGAGAGATGCCTGTGCGGCCAGCCAAGGGACTCTAGCCAGCGGCTGGCTGGCCTACCCACTGTGAGTCTTGCTGTGGCTGGGAGAAGGTCGTGCTACCCTTGCACAGCCTTTATCAGTTCAGCTCAAGGGATTCAACAAATAAACTGTGATGGGATGCTGTCTGCCTATGTGCAATTTATTTTTAAAAGAATGCATGTTGTTCTTCAAATCTCAAAGCCTCGTGCAGCCCTGAAAAGACACTAGCTGTGAGTGGTCTGCCCAGCACCCTTCAAAGGAAAGGACAGGGCTAGATGTTGTCTCAGGACTGCAGTCTCTGGGCTGCATCTGACGCACAGTGTCACTCCGACACACATGCACATTTCTACATTTTCCCTTTGTCTCTGGAACGAAAACAGCACCGCGGCTCCTGCTCCTGCATGAGCTTTTGATTTTTGGGTCCTCTGAGGCTAGGGAGTTATCAGAGGGCTGGTCACTTGGCCAGAACACATGCCCTGGCTTGGTGAGAGGCACAGGTCTCTGCAGGCAGGGTCACTGTGGTCTTTTGTCCTTTCAGGGCAAAGTGACTGAGGAGGACCAGCTGTTTTTCAGCCTCAGATGTTAGCTAGAGCCCTGGTGGAAGTACTGCTTTCAATCTCTGGGACGTTTCCTATAATGTCTCTGCCTGTCCATCTGGAAGTCTTGCCCCATCCTTGACTTTCTATAAATGTAAATCTGGGATGGCCAAGTGTCAACCACACAAGCCACCATCACTGCCTCCTTCCACTTTGGCATATGTCTCCTAGGTAATCACAGTGGTGTCTGAATGTAGCCTAAGAGTCCTTCTCAATACTTGCCCAAAGCTGCTATGTCACATGAACTTTCTAGACCATTCATGTGGCTGGCTCAGTGAGGAGACGTCTTCTAAGTCAACTATTGGTGCTCAGCTATAAACATTAGCACGTGTCCACAATGACAACCACAGAAATCACCTAGCAGGGACTCTAGGGGCTTCTAGTTCACCTCTGGGACTGGGCTGAGATATGTGAGTGGAGGATGGCTGACTCACACCTGTATGAGTGGCGGGAGGTATGGGCCCATTTTGGAACGCTGGATTTTCGGTTTCCTTATGGGAATTATGTATAAGATGGATGTCGAAGGCTCCAACCAGTGTGACGGTGAGGAGCTTGGTGGCCTGGGTGTAGCCCCAAGTTTCTGAAGGCAGAGCACATGCTAGGAGCACTGCATGTGTGCAGGTGTACGTGTCCACGCTGGTCCTTGAGTCTGTTTCCCAGCAGAAGACACTGGAGCTCAGAAGGGTTAGAGGCTTGTCCAGGGCCCCTGGTCGGTAAATGCAGAGCAGGGCTAAGGCCAACTCTTCTGTTCCTTCCACGGGGATGTCTCTAATGGTGCTGAGTGTCAGTTGGTTTCTTTGAATCTGCTTTATCACCTTTGGGGCATTTCTACTTCTTAGAAAGAATGTCACAGTCTCAGGATCGAGGCTGAGGCCAGCGAGGTCACCCCCATGGGGTACAATAATGAAGACGGACCATCTAGTTGGAGTGGAAAATGGTTCCCCACTGAGGGCAACCCTGAAGCCTCAGACCTGTTAAACTCTGGTCCCTGCTAAAGCCTCAACAAGTGTTCGCTGAAATTCAACTATAACTAGTTAAAGTCAGATGTTTGCTAATAATACCTTTTTGCCTGGCTCGAGTCTTACACACATGTGAGTGTGTGAGCTGCATATATGCACATCAGACTTGTCACTGCAGCAGGGAGCTTTCCTTTCACAAGGCCTCATGTCCCTGATGCAGCATGGTAAGCCTGGCCCTGGTGTCACTGTCACCTCCTTGACTGTGCTTGGTGTCCATGGCAGATAGGGATGAGTTCATAGAGGGAGACTGAAAGTGAGACAAAGATTTCTGTACTGGAAATGCATTGCTGCGTACCCAGTACCCTGCGTTGAGAGGTTTAGAGCAGCCATCATTTTATTGTATGTCCTAATTTTGTGGGTCAGGAATTTGGGCAGGTTGAGACTTGGTGGGTCCCCAGCTCCTCTTGGAGCTGACTGAGGTCACTTGGTGATACCCGTCTGGTGGTGGGCTGGTCTAAGGCTTCACCGCTGCTTCACCCCCAAGCCCAGGGCATCAGTGGGGGCTGCCTGACTAGAGAACCCGGGTGTGGTCTTTCCATCATGGTTCTTGCAGGCTCCTCAGATTTCTGCCATGGCCGCTGGCCTTTCTCAGAGTGAGAAGATTCTGACAGGAAATGGAAGCTGCGAGGATGCTATGATCTAGTCCCAGACATACCAGAAAGTCTCTGCTGCTACATCCCATCATGAGGAAGTCACTTAAGGCAGCTTGGTTCCAGTGTGGGCAAACCCACTGCCATTTGCAATGGAGGAGCAGTAAATACTGTAGTCATCTTTCATGCTCCCCGGCATGTGTTTAGCCATCTGGAGTGCTGGGCACTGAGATAGATGTAGTGGACATCAGGAAAGGAGTGAGTCAACAGGCTGCATGGTCTCCTGTGTGGCCCCCAGAATCACTGCCTGACCTTCTCTGTGCCTGAGAGGCTGAGCCTGTTAGCAGTATCACCTGGGCCCTTGTACACCAGGAGGAGATGGGGGCCAGGAACTTATCTGCCTGGCCCCTTGCCCGGACCCTTCCCTGCCCTCTTGTGGTTTAGGAGTAGCTTGTCCCACTCCCATTTCCTGGCCACTTCCTGTACCCCTTCCCCATAGGACATTCCTGGACATTGGGCCTGCACACTGCACACTCCCTGCTGGTTCTCACCAGCTTCCTCTGGACATGTCTCCTCACTAATCCTTTTCTCCTTTGCTCTTTGCATTGCCATGTGTTTCCCAACAGGCGCCTGATCCATATGGCACATTTAACAACCATTTATTTGATCATATATTCATAATAAAAGAATGTGATAAAAATTTTATAACCTGTTAGTAATAAAACAACAAATACCTTGTGAGACTTGCCCTTTTTGGGAGTTCCTAAGAGGTTGCAGGGACCTTTGGGAAACTGAAGTCTATATACAGGTGGCTGGTTACTAATCCCACAGACATGGGCTGTTCCCGAGCCAAGTGCTCTTCACCGGCCTCAGAACTGTCGCCCTGGGTGTGGCTGGCGGGCAGTGGCTTCCGTTCAGGTGTCCTGGCGCCTGAAACCCATCCCCTTCCTTAAGATGAGGGGAGGATCTGAGTCCCACATTAGGAGAGGACCGTGAGGGTGGAGGGACCTAGTGGCCAGACCTGGTCGTTACTTCATGCTGCTGCACCCATTGTTCTGACTTGAACCTGTCAGAGGCCAGGCACAGGGCTGCCTGACCGCCTGCACCTCCAGTTCGCGGATCTGGCCCCTGAGATGAGGGTGTGAGGCTTCTTGCTCAAGGTCCCGAGGCTGATCTGGAGGTCCTCAGTGCTCACCTGCTGAGCCTTCTCCCCCTCCTTGCCATCCCCTGACCCACCTGCAATCCTGATGATACTGAGATACAGGTGGAGTATCTTGGAATGTGGAGAGGCTTGGGGTCAAGTGTCCTCTAGAGTCATCCTTAAGAAGAGGAAGTGAATGTGAACCCTTGCACCCCCTTCCTCCTTGAGCTTCTGGTGCCTAGGTGGACCACACATCTACAGATGTCCCTCCCGCTATGCTCCCCCAGAGCTGGCGTGGCCGCCCAGCTGCATCCAGCCATGGTGCACAGCCCACTCAGTTTCCTCAGCACTGGTGCTGAGCTGTTCCCAAACTATGAATACTGACATCTGCTGACTCGTCAGCGATGTCTGGAGGCACAGGCTGGGAGCAGGGCCACTGGTCAATGGGTCTGATTAAGATGTGCGAAGGAGCAGGAAGTCTTCTTCACAGAGTCATCTTTTCTAGCACAATCAGAGCTTTCCTCCTTGGAAGGGAATGAAATGGAGGCATTGACACTGTGCCTCAGTGCTGGTCCAGGTACCGGTCCACCCTCTCTAGGGAGTGCTCTACGCTCAGGCCTCTTGGCCTAAGAGCCCAGGTGATGTTGGCTGTGTCCACGTAAAAGTCTCCTCTCTTCAGGCCATGGCATCTGTCTTTTGTTCCTGTCCTGGCATGTCTGTCTCTGCTTTTACTTCTACTTCTCCAAGTATCTGACAAAGACCTGCCATTTACCCTAGAAGTTTCCGTGCCTCTTAGTACCATATCCCCAGGCTGTTTGGTGTGGAACTGAGTCCAGCTGTGTGAAAACTAGGACGAGAAGGCTTGGCCTCGTGTAAGTAACATGGTTGCTCTGGCCCTGGCCCACGCCTTGGGCCCACCTGGGTCTGAGTCAGGGCTTCACAATGGCTGGGCATAGGGATTGTGTGCTTACATAGGCTTCTCCCAACTTTGGCCTGCCACTCATAAGTGGGCAGCTGCCTCCAGAAAACATGATCCCTTCTGTGGGGTTGCCATGTTCTCCCTTCTGAAGAGTCCCCAGGAGGCCCCTGTTGAGTTCTGAGTCCTGTTGGAATCATTCCCTCACTCCTTTCTGACATCAGTTGCTCCTCTTTCGAGCTCTCTGGGCCTCTCACAGGGCAAGGTGGGGGGCGAGGTACAGCGCTCCTTAACCCTCCACACTGCAACTGGTGTTAGGAGATAAACGAAGGTCACTTTGTGTCGCCTCCGCTGGCTGACCTCCAGAAGGGAGAGTGGAGCCCGTGAAGGCAGGGTTAGAGGGGCAAGGAGAAACATCTCAGGATGAGTGTGACACTGAGAAAAGTTTAATGCATTTACATTCCACTTCTAAAAAGACTCCAGTGAGGCCCCCTTAATTCATTCATGTTTTTCAATCAGTTTTAGGCAAATCACATTGGTTATTCCTTTTTTCTTTTCTTTTTTTTTAAGTGAGGCAACCCTTGGTTGACCTCACAAATTGCAAGGACCTTGTCATCTTACAATCCCTTATTTATTTATTTTTTAAATTTTTTGATGCCTATAGCACTTAGTCTTCCTAGGTGGTCTCCCATCCAAGTACTAAGCAGGCCCGATCCTGCTTAGCTTCCGAGGTCAGATGGGATCGAGCGTGTTCAGGGTGGCATGGCTGTAGACTCACATTGGTTATTCTTTAATGAAATTATCCCCCAAATGAGATATTAATTAGATTGTGTTGTGTATCTGCAAAGCCTTGTCCTCTTTACAAAGACAATTTCTTTTTCAATAGAGACCCTTTTCATCCTTCCTGTACAGGAAAGCAAAGGCAGGAATGCTTAAACATCAGAACTACAGCCCGAGAAGATTGTGGCTGAGTGGGAGGCAACCTCTTTGTATTATTTTTTTAACGTCTCTGCAGTGCTTAGTGATGATATTTGGGTTCAAAGTACGTAGTTAATCTGAGCGTGTTCTAAAAGAAATTTCTAAGAGATATACCTCCCTTCTTTGGCAAGAATCCAGTGCCCTTCCTGTGTACCACAGAGGATGCAGGAGAAGGCTGCTTTCTCGGGGATGAGCCCTCTCAGAGGTGCCTGGTCCTGGCCTCTGGCTGCAGAGAAAAGACCTTGTATGTACTTACTGTCTTCTGCTTGTCACTGTGCTGAGGTTACCAAATGCTCTAACTCTGGTGCCCAGGGAGCTTTGCACACACATGCCAGAGGTAGGAAATCAGAACTGAATGAGACGTGTCCCCAAGAGGATGTGTGAGGGATGGAACCTGGCCTGGGTGGCGTGCCAATGCACAGCACGGGCCACTGCACTGGGCGGCATGTGCAGTGTGGAGCTGAGCCAGTCCTGGTCTTTCCTTTTGGTGACTCTCTTGTGTTCTGCAGGGGGAGGGTTGGCTGCTCCCAGGCACTCTTCCTCTCCTTGCCTTGGCTGAGCTAGCAAGCAGGCTCCGTCTGCCCCTGCTCTCGCTGGCAGAACACCATGTAATGACTTGCAGACCCTGATGGGCCTCTCCCTGTCATGACCCTTGTTTATCAGTCCCTGTGCTAAGCCTGATGTTGGCCGTCCAGCCACGGTGCTCACTTTCTGTTGCACATCTCAGCAGCTTGTTCACAAGTACCTGTCTCCTGCGCTCGGCCAGGGATCATCTCTGCTGGGCTAGGGACAACCCTTGAGCACCTCTGGACTTCTGCCCAGGGTGGGGCTGCGTCAGGGGCTGGAGTGCAGCCGAGAAAGACCAAGATCTCAGAAGAGGGACTGTGCCTGCCTGCTGAGTGGCTCCTTCATTGGACAAGAGCTCAGAAACAGCATCAATAACAGAGGGAAAACAGAGTCTCCACAACCCCTGCCCTCCTGTGGGTGGCCACCTCCTCATTAATTGGAAATGGAGAGGAGACAGTTGTGAAATTCAGCTCCTTTGCCATGCGTGCCTCCTGTGGGCTCCTCACTGTGTTTATGGACAAATGGTCACATGCTGTTGTCGGTCCGGCCTTGGAAAGGGTCCAGCAGGAGACAGCAGACGGAGGGAGGCCAGGAGCAAACACACATTGCACAACTCAGCATGGTCATCTGTCCCCTTTGCTGAGGGCTGCCTGGAGGCAGTCAGGTGATGTTGGACTGTAGGCCCCCTGCAAGCTGCCCCACAGAGGCCGAGCACTTTTGGCATGTAACCCAGCCTTGAAGGCGAATTCTGGGCACATCACTCACTGTTGCCAGCCTCAGTTTCCCCATCTGCTTGGAGTGCACGGAGGAAGTCAGCACATACTCTGCTAGGCAGGCCTTGGGTGTGGGATGTAACCCATTGTACAGGTGGGAGAACAGTGGGCTGTGCCTGTCTCACCCTCCTCAGGGCTTGCTCTGACTGGTGGCCTGGCTGCAAGGGAAATGCGGGAGGCCCAGCAGGCAGGGGTAGGGTGGCTGTGGGCAGTTGAGAAACGCATTCCAGGGGTAAGGTAGAGGTACTCGGGGACCTGCTCCTGTGTGGTGAGTTGGAGGGATGTGGCCAGGGCGGCATTGCCTGCTCCTGTTCCACTCGGCTCCCTCCAGCCAAGCGGAATCTGCCCAGGGTTGTGACATCAGGACCCTGTGGGCCCTGTCCCCTCAGCAAATGAACACCTTTAGCTCTGTGGGTGGCGTTTTCAGCTCCTGGTGGGAGGTCATGGCTTGGGGCTCTACATCTGTTAAAGTACTGATGTCACCCACAGAACTGCCACATGTCTGCAACCCAGGGGGTTGGGAAGAAAAAAAGAACTTGTACGGGATTCTTGAGGCAAAGGGAGACTTTCGAAAAAGCTTGAGATAGGCTGGGACTCCAGGACAAAGGACCAGGTCCCCTTCCTTAGAAGCCCGCTCTCCAAGTGGGGAGTGATGCACAGCTGACTTCAGGAAGGGCTTGAGTTGGGTCAAGTTCCCAAGGGTGAGTATCTTGGTGGACTCTGGTGCCACAGACAGGGCCTGGGAGGGGAGCCCCAGGGGCCAGCCTGTGAGGACACAGTAAACATAATAGACAGTGATGGAACAGAGACAGAAAGAGATGGCAAGTCTACATCATTGCATTTTGCTCCAGGACTTGGTTACATTTTAATGGTAAATGGCACAGGATGACATTCACTTGGCTGATGGGAATTTAAAAAGACTCCTCAGGCTTTGTTATGCAATGCTGTGGAGTGGGTAGGCTGAAATTCTGGGCTCCATGGACCAGCAGCTTCGGATTTCCTGGGAACCTCTGATCACCACAGATTCCTGGGACCCCCTGCAGAAATTCTGCTCAGGCCAAGGCCAGGCCATCTGCATTAAAATCCCCTTCCCAGATTTGGAACGCTGCTGCAGACAACTAAGGAAAAGAACAAGGCCAGGAGTTCAGCAATTTACAATCTAATTATTGGAGGCCCTGGTAGTGGGGTGCTCTGTGCAATCTGCACAGCCCTTTCTCAGGTGGAGCAAGTCATGGCTCCCAGATGCTGCTCTCCGAAAACAGGCGCAAAGGAGAAAGCCTCTGGCTTTTCTTCCCAGCCTCTCCTCCCCCTGCTCTGAGAACTTAGCCTGGTTTAACCTCTGCAGAGGCTGACTGTTCTCCTTCTCTGGATACTCCAGGTCATGCATGGGGACGTGCGAAGGATACAACACCCACACACACCTTTGTCAACTTCTGATGGCACACTGAGCTGGATGGTGCAGGCAGCCTGCCAGGATACTAGAGGGACGAAATGTTCTGCCTGCACATTGCTGCGCTCAGCTACCACTGGGAGAACCTGTTTGGCCACTCTCACTCAGGAAGGAGCCAGAGGGAGCTGGTGCAGTACAGCACCCCCTCTGGGTATAGTGGCCCTGCCCTCCACAGGTGAGCTCAGGTGAACCCCAAAGTTGTATTTGTAATGTGTGCCCATGGGAGTCTTACAGCCTGAGGAGGCCACAAGGTCGCAGAGCTTCCTGCCAGCCAGATCACCTCCTGAGTCACCTGATGCCTCCCCTTCTTAGCCTCCTTCCCCTCAGTGGGAAGGCTCCATTCCTGTCTTTCAAGGCTGAGAAACCAGGTCCAGAAGAGATGCAGGCAGGATTTCGCTTCCTCGTGTTCAGGATTCCATCGGCAGGGATTGGAACAGGTGATGAACCCGTAAGCCTGGCCATGAGCTTCAGCCGCTAGACCAGAGAACATGTCAGCTGGATTTCAGAGCCAGTTCTGATGGACCTTGTTTGCTGTAAATGTGTATCTAGAGACTTCAGCCTGATGTTTCTGCTACACATGTTAATATCACCAGCAGGTCGAAAAGGGGCGGTTTCTATGGTTCACTGGTGTAACTTACACTTGGTAGAAAACCCTGTTATCTCAGAATGTGGTGTTCCTGTACACATGGCTGGTCTCGTAGAGAAGTGATTTGAATGAGGTTAGAGAGGACAGAGAATCTTGTTTTGAATCCTGGCTCTCAGAGACGCTGTTTTATTTGTTCACAGCCACAGATAGGGCCCTAGAGCTGTGCCTCTCTCCTTACAAGATGCCGTCTTCACCTGCTAGATGAGACAACCTCTGGTTTCTCCATGACTGGTTGTGCCAGATCTCAGAGGCCATTGGCACATGTGGAGTGGTTTACTCCCGATGGCAGGAGATACTTTATGTCCTCGCCATTATTCAATTTGGGAACTCAAGGGCACCTCTAAGAGAAAGATGCTCAATGCTGAGCCATGTAGGCAGGGAAGTGAGAAAGGTCAGCAGAATTTGGTTAACAGTCCTGGGGAAGGCCCTGTGTCTTTGGGGTCTGACCCTGTAGATGGAAAGATGGATGAGGTCCTACAGAACCGTTAGAGGAAGGTCAAGCAAAGGCTTGGCTCTCGTCCCTTATGCTGTATGAGGGCTTCTCTCTACCCATGAACAACCGATGGGAAAGGCCTAGGAAGGGGGTGGCCCACTTCCATCATGCCCTCCCATATGCCTCGGTCCAGTGTGGCCTGCAGGACACAGATGGACCTTAAAGTCACAGCCCCAGGGAACATGAAGAGCAGGAGACAGAGACAGAGACTTCCATCTGATCCTGATTTGACTTACTGCCTGGTCATGCTTGGGGACACTTGAAGGATATCACGCCCACACATGCCTTTGTCAATTCCTGGGCTGAGTCATATGGCTCTGTCCAGCCTGCTCCATCACCTGTACACAGAGGTGACATTAGCTCACACTTGTCAAAGGCTCTGCCTATTCACTGGGCCTTGCTGTTCTCTGTCTTTACAGAAGCTCTCGAGCTGGGCCTGCATCCCTCCTTTAGTTTCCATGCAGGGAAAGTATGTCCTGCACAGGTTGGGAAAACTCTCCACGCCCATGGCAGGGCAACGGCAGAAGTGGTCTATCTCATCCAAGGACAAGCTTCGATTTGTTGACCCACCCACACCTGAGCTGGTGTAAGGGACGAAGAGTGATTGAGGAGCTGATGCGAAGTCTAGGGGCAGGCTTGGGCTGTTGGGGAAGAAGAACACTTCCTGGTTCAGAGCCCTGTCATCTAATGACTGGTTGTGCCAGATCTCATAGAATGTAACATACAAGGACCCAGGACTAATGTATAATTTACAGATTCTTTGCCAACATGTAAGTGTCCCTGGGCCCACAGGGGAGGGAGAGCATATTGGAGGCAGAGGCTAACAGATGGCCCTATTGGACCCCCACACTCAGAGGGTGTATGAACAGGACTTTTGTGATAGGCCTTCTTGCTGCACCAGTCCAGGCATTGACAAAGGGTGCTCAAAGGGTCCACAGAAGGCCCAGTGACTCAGGCTTCAATGCTCAAAGGACAGAGCCTTAGAAATTGTAATGGGATGTGCATAGAGCAAGGGCTGGACCTGTGGGCTGATTGCTGCCACTGGCACTGGTAGTCACAGTGGGAAGGGATCGGCAGTGGGTCTCTGGGGGCCATCCTGAGAATCTGAAGGGTATGTTATGGTTGAAACAATGATCAGTGGGACTACTGGTATTTTATGGTCAAGACCAGGGACACTGGAGCTTCTTCACAGTGGAGCAAGTCCCAAAACAGACAGAATGGCACTATGGCTTAAACTGTCCCCTCAGTGGCTGGTTTGAGACAAAGATCCACATGGGAAGAGGGTCTGGGTGTGGTACGCATCTCTGTGTTCTGTCAAACACCATGCCTTTCTCAAATGGTTGTGATATACAGGAACTTCTAAGAAATGTACCTACAACATATACTAAGTAAAGGTCAAGACTCCATTTTGCTCAGAGCTTTGTTTATAATTTCAGAAAACCACAGTAGCAACGGCGATGTTGTGCATGGGACTGGACTCAGCAAAGCAACACCCGCTATCAGGCTGGATCACACCTGCTGCTTCCTCAGAAATTTTATGTTAGATGCAAGTCTTGAAGGGCTTGATTGCATCATCTCAGGCAGTTGTGCCTGAATATTTACTATCGAAATAGAGATCATTATAACTTACTTTTCTTTTAGTTTTTTAAAATATTGTCATTAAGGCATTTAAAAATTTATCATCATCATCATCATCATCTTCATCTTCATCATCTATAGTCTGTCTGTCATCCATCCATCCATCCATCCATCCATCCATCTATCCATCCATCCATCCATCATGTGTCTATCATGCTATCACATTGTTGGGTATATGTATTTTATCCAGTAATTTTACTTCAGGGTAGTAAAGAGATTGTTAAAACTAATTGTTATGAAAGGGGATATTTGATTTGACCATCCATGCAGAAATTGCTGAGGAAACTGGACCTGCTGTCCTGCCCCCTTCTGTGAACCCTCCTCTTGGAACTATGCCTGAACCCGCACCAGGGGCCCACATAGATTTATCGCTGAATCTCAGGGGGGCTCATGGGCCCTTGGGTTCTGAGGGGGTCCCCCAGCCAGGGAGATGCATCTGCTCCCTCAGAGCCCCACAGCCAGCAAGTTCCCGGAGGTGGCAGAGTGTTTGTTTCTGGGACTTTTCAGTGGTATTTGAAATGTGTGTTGACATAGAGCGATAAGACGGTAAGATGGGAAATGGGAAAGGTGTGCTGGCACCACCCGGCGGGCAGCCAAAAGGCCTGCTGAATCCTCGGGCTCTTTCCAGTGTTTCAGAGCCACTTCCTGTGTGTTTCGGGGTCCCTCTCTTAGAGACGAAGGCTTTTATGTGTGATAAGAAACTGGCTGGTCTTAACCACTTAACCTCAGCAGTAATTGTTTCAGTTTTCTTACTGTGACAGCTATGGAATAAGTGAGCTTCCCTGCTGACTCTGTACCAGCTTTGAGAACAGTTTTAGGAGAGGGTTCCAATATTGTCTAAAGTAAAATCCTGGAAGTAAGCGTAGGGCCCTTACAGGAGACCCCTTTGCTGGACATCCTGCTGTTGGTTGTGCAAATTCTGGTGGGTTTGGGGAACGATGGGGAGACATGTAGACTCTTTCACTTGTAGTCACATCAGGTTTACCTTCTGGATGATTCTGAGGTGAGCAATGTGAGAACTATCTCTGGTTACCACAAAGTCCAGCAGAGAGTTGTTGTAGAGAAAACCTGCTTAGGAAGGGTGTGTGTATGCACATATGCATGCGTGTTCATGTGCATGTACACAGCATGTGCGGGTGTGCATGTGGGCCATCATTGCATGCATATGTGTGCAAGCATGTGTACTCAAGCATGCACGTATATACATGAGCATGTATGTGTTGTGGTTGTATGCCAGTGTGTGTGTGTGTCCATCCAGAGGATCACCAGATCCTCTAGGATGAGGAAGGTTGGGTCCCCCAGTGACCCTTGGCAGTATGTGACAATCGTCAGGATTTACAGGCCCTACTCCAGCCCTGAGAGGCATGTGGAAGCCTCCATCCATGTCTTCTAGAGTCTTCTGTCAAGCCTGTGGGCACATCTCCTCTTCCTGTTTGAAAGACAGTTTACAGCAAATATGAGTTGACCTGTTCCTGGTTCCCAATTCCCCGGTGGGTTTGCAGCTCTCCACATTGACCAGTGACAAAAATGGGGTGGTTGGGCAGTGAGATTTCCCAATATCTCCTGCTCTGTGCACATGGGCTGAGCTTCAGAACTGAGTTTTTCAGATATGTATATACCATAATCTGCATACAACCCCAGTGAAGTGTGGGGCAGTAAATGTGTTAATATTTGTAGTGAAATTAAGTGGTGTAAACAAAGTTTCAGTCCATTCGTCGGGTAGAACTGTAAATTTAAAAATCTATCATCATCATCATCATCATCATCATCATCATCATCGTCATCATCATCTTCATCATCTATAGTCTATCTGTCATCCATCCATCCATCCATCTATCCATCATGTATCTATCATGCTATCACATTGTTGGGTATATGCATTTTATCCAGTAATTTTACTTCAGGGTAATAAAGAGATTGTTAAAACTAATTGTTATGAAAGGGGATATTTGATTTGACCATCCATGCAGAAATTGCTGATGAAACTGGACCTGCTGTCCAGAACCAACTTTCAGTTCTCAGAGATTTTTGAATTTGGAATAACAGATAAGGAATTACAGACTGGCAAAAATAAACAAGCCCAGTTGACACAACTAAACTTGAAAGTCAGACCCTGGGCTTTTCAGGCACACAGTCTGATGTGTGAGCTTGCTCTAGGCTTTCGGATGGCAGTAAGGTCAAAAGTCACTCCTAGATTAGCCCCTTCCTCGGCCCCTGCTTAAAGCGGCCCAGCTGCCGCCCTGGCTCCTTAAGAGCAGATGGCCGCTTGCCCTGGGCAGGGCCAGGTTGGGGGCAGGGAGGCCAGCGCATGAAGCTCCCAGCTCTCAGGCTGCAGCCTTTTCCTCTCTTTCCTACTCACAACCCTGAGTGCCTGAAATAATCAACAGCTACTGAGAGGCGGCTTGGGGTGTGGGAAGCCCTTAGGTGGGAGGTGAGGTGGAGACAGGGGACATGCTGCAGCTGCTCTAGAGGAAGGAGAACAAGGAGGGGAGCCTTGCAGCTGCTAGGAAGGTGGCTCATCCCTTTGATAATCTGTAGGCAGGGTAAGGGCCGGGTGGGAGTGGGTGAGTGCACCTGTAAGGATGGCAAGGGCTTTGCTCAGAGGTGCTGTGTTGGGACTGGTATGGACACAAAGCTTTTAGGTGGTGTCTGCACAGGAGCGGGCATTGTGTGGGGGGTCAGAGAGGGGAGGCATATTGGTCACAGTGTCGTGCGGTGCTTATTTCCCTGAGGCCCCCAGACTGCCTTCTCCTCTCTGGGGCTGTGTTATCATGGATGATGGGGGCACCCTTGGCCCTGAAATAGGCTGTCCTCTATGCGGGGCCTGGGAAGTGGGGACCCACTGGCCCTGCATCCTGAGCTTGGGTGGGGAGTGGTCTGTAGGGCATCTGAGACATCACTTTTGATACCCCATGGCCCTGTGGGAGGGACCACTCAGGCCTTGGGGCTGCACGAGGCTAGATGAGTCCAAGACTGATTTTTACATCCCCTCAGACAGAGCTGGAGTTAGCTTTCAGTTAAACAAAATAGTGAGATGTGTTATTTTTTCACAAACCGAGATAAACAGTGAACATTACTTTGTAGGCCATTTAACCTGTTCTGAGGAGACAGAGGTGCCAGGGCTCAGAAAGTCATCTCAGGGGCAGGACTTGCTGGAAAAGCTCTGGGTTTAAGACTCCCTTGGGAGCATGGGAGACATGAGGGGGGAGGTTGAGGGGGAAGGGTACCACAGTAAAGGTTCACTGGCTCGGACCAAGAGTCTAGGAACTCCTTATCATTCCATCCTTTTTTTTCCCAGTTGGAGATCAACACGAACTTTTAAGACAATTCTGCAATACACTACACATACAAAAGGGTATATGTAACTAATATGTACCTGAGAGAGAACAGTAATAAAGACACGTTCATGAAGCTCCACCCAGATTAAGACAGACTGATATGCATACCTCTCAACAGTCCTAACACTTTCTCTTTCTTTTTCTCACTTTAACTGATTCTGCATTACTCGTTATCTCATCCTGTTTAAAGTTTTACTGTATATGAATATTTGCTAAGTGATAGATTGCTAAATTTTGTCAGTTTTTGAACTTTCGCAAACAAAATAATATTGTATAAATTCTGGGACTTGCTTTTCTCTCCTTATGAGATTTATGTATGTTGAAGCACAGACTTGTCAGTTAATCACTTTCACTGCTGTGTGGAATTCCACTGTAGGAATTATTTGGGTCATTTCCAGGTTTCTGCTATTGCAAACAAGGCCTATCAGAATACCCTTTAAAGGCACAGACCCCAGAGTATGGCTGCTTTGGTTCAAATCCTGGCTACCCAGTTCCACCTTGTGTGACCTTTAATGAGCCCTCTGTGTTTCAGGTTGCGCACCTGTAAAATGTAGATAATAATTGTATGTGGGCTAAAAGGCTGCATGAAGAATCAAGTGAGCTAATTCAGATAAAACACTTAAAATGGCATCTAGTATGGGGCCAGTTTAAAGGATAGATATGATAATGGTGATGATGATGATGGTGATGGTGATGGTGGTCATAGTAGTGATGAAGGTCTGGAGGGGATGGTGATAATGACAACTCCTTGGGCACATACAGAGAAAATCTTTTATACAATACCCTAGTCCCTCTTTTACAGAAACTTTCTTTGGGTTCTCTTCTTTGAGCAATATTAGCTTGTGACTTCTTTCTTACCCTCTATTTCTTGCCAGAATCTGGTCTTCTTCCTCAGTGCTGCTCCAAGCGAGGTTTTCCCTTGCGGGTATCTCTGGCCGAGCCCAACTGAGACTTGGGAGGGCCTGCGCAATAAGTTCTGGCAGCAAGCTACTCTTGGCATGATGCGGATTAGGTGCACCGAGGGTTTTGCCTGAGACACCAACAGCTTCATCTGCGTAGATGAGAACCTCGAAGTAGCAACTCAGCTGAGACAAACCTATAGGAAGAGGCCCAACAGGGCAGTGGAAGCTAAAGCCTGGAGATGTGATGTTTTGAAAATGGGGGTTTCCAGTGAGACACTTTTCAGAAGAATGGGGTGCATGCCCATCTGGTCGGACTGCTTAAGGCTTCTGCAAGTTTGTGAAGTTGTGGAAGGAAGGCAGGAGGTGGGATGGGCAGCAACACTGGGTGTCCCTCCCTTTAGTTTCCTTGCTAGCCCCACCAGCACCACCCTAGACACCGAGGGGAAAGCCACAGCGGGGTGCCCACATAGAGAGAAGGCCATGTGAAGATGAAGGCAGAGATTGGGGTGAAGCCTCTATAAGCCGAAGAAGAAACAGATTGCTCACCAACCACCTGGAGTGAGGAAAAAGGCCTAGAATAGATTCTCCTTCACAGCCTTAGAAGAAATCAGCCCTGCTGACACCTTGATCTCAAAATTCCAGCCTCTAGGACTTTGAGACAATTAATTTAACTTATTTAAGCTTTCCAGTATGTAGTACATTGTTACAGTAACACTAGGAATCTAATACAGATAATTAAAAAAAAATTCAAATAGAACAGGTTTTTATCCTCTTGAAGAGATTGATTTCTAAGATCTATTCTTTTGTGGTTATTAAATTTTTCTTTAAAGAATCCCTGCTATTTTAATACTCAATGTTGAAAGGGGGAAAACTAGACAAAATCTTTCTAGGCAGAATTTGAGGGCGCCAGCACTACAGAAATTCACGTAGCTTCCGTCAGCTCTGTGTAGCGGCTCTTGCGGTCACCATAATACAGATGAAATCTGCACATAGGACACTGCTCCCTGTTGCTTTGCTGAAGGGACTATGACATTGAAGGGGCACAAACAAGCTGTTTCCAGTACTGCATTTATCACAAAACCGCCCCCAGCATTAGTGGGCATATTGTTATGTGCACATAAGGGCAAGTTTATTGAATGAAAGATTATAAGGATCCCCCTGGAAAAAGCTGTAGTTGTTTAACTGTAACCTAGAAGAACTATCAACTCTGCCTGCAATCCTATGGCAGACCTCAGAGTGTGCTTAATATGTGTATTTATTGTGTATGACTGCTTGTTAAGCAATAGGCCAAATTAAACCTAGAAAATTCGAAGAAATATTTCCTCGAAATAATTTTTTTCCAGAACAGTGATGTGGAAGCTGATGAAGCAGCCAGGCTGGAGTCTTACCTACTTGGGAACAAAAGTGTAAAATGTGTCTCTGATGGGGCGTTTGGTCCTACAGACTCAGCAGACTGTGCTGGATTTTGGCCAAAGAGACTACACCCAAGCAGAAACTCATGAGTGCAACCAAACTACTGCAATTTTAGGAAGCAAAGATTACATTGGAGCCATCTGGCAGCAGGGGCTAACAGGAGGATTAAGGTTTGGTGTAGACAAGCAAGGAAGGGGAGAGGGCATCCCAGTCTTCTACACCGGCCCCAGAACCACTGCCCCCAAACGAGGGGTTTTTCCTAATGCAGGTGTAACATATGCCTTTCTGTGTGGAGCCTGATGCCCATGCCGTCGTCTACAGATGTCACAGGAACTGGAATGAGCACCCTCAGTGCGCACGTTCTCAGCATGCTCATCTTATAGTGTGTGTGTCTTTTGCCTACTTTTGCCAACATTTCCCAACACATCTTAGCAGGCTCTGCCTCTATGTGGACATGAAAATGACTTGGTGAATTGAAAGTACTTGTGTAAAGGTGAAAACAAAGCTTAGGGCAGAAGAATGGGGTACATGCCCTCCTCAGGTATCCTGCTCCTGTGTTTAGAGTGCTCAGTGCAGGGGAGACTCTTCTGGCCAGTGTCAGGGGAACTTAGCTAAGTGAAGATGCCCATGATCATGATGAAGACTCCTAGGAGTGGGCAAGGTGGTGCATGGGTTGATCAGAAACCAACATGTCAAGGACACAGCTTTTTCCTTCACTCCCAGTGCTTTAGGAGGAAGGGCAGCGCTTATGATAGAAGGGGTCTTCAGTGCCCACTGTCAATTCCTGCCTCCACCCCCCTCCCCTGCTAGGCAGCCAGGAGTTCTGCCCAGCAACCAGGCCACCCTCCATCTGCTGTCTGGAATAATGAGCACCCCCCCCCCACCCTCCACCCCCACCCTGCTACTGCTGGCACAAGCCAACTTTCCTTTTTCACTGGATTACCCTTTCAGCTTCCCATTGTTCTCTACTAATGGCCTTACAATGTGCTTGCCTGTTACCTCTCCTCCCCTGCTGGCGTCCAGGGAGGAAAGCCTCAATCTCTCCAGCTTGAAGGGCTGGGTGTGTGGTGGCAGGAATGCGGGCCTGCTGCTGGGGATGCGGGTCTCCCCTCCTGGCCTTCACTGCATCCTGGCCTCAAGTGTCACAATATTTTATGGGATGTTCCCTTCTCTAGTTGGGTCAACACATGGCCAAGAGTCTTCTGTGTCTTTTCAAGCCCCACCTCAATCCAGCACCTGGCTGTCCCTGTGCCTATGGCAGTTGACCCCAGGTGCCTGAGGTGGGTTAGAGGATGCATGGGGGTTCCCAATGCACCCTCAATTTCCTGTCACCCCTAAGAGAAGAGACAACCGGGCAGCAATGGTGAGCGACTGGAGTGCCCTGTGGCTGGATTAATTTTTAACTCTTTCTGGGCTGAGGGCCATGCTCTGCAGGGAGAGGAGCCATTGCATTGACCCTGTGTTCTTGGGCTTCTTATTATCGTCTTGTGCAGCTGGGGTCACAAAAGGTCAAGGGAGAGAGCAAAGCTCTTGTGGGCAGAAAAAGAACCACTTTTTCCTGGGAGCATTTGAAAGCTCAGGCGTGGTGTGCAATCACCACCATCAGGAATGAGGGTCATATATGGTAATGTTGCATATCCACGGCCATTGTCCTTATAGCTTAGCTGTAGAGATGAATCCAAAATAGAGGGATATATATATATATATATATATATATATATATATATATATACACACACACACACACATACATACATATATACATATATATGTGTGTGTATATATATATATACATACATATATATATATATATATATATATATATATATATATATAAAATCTGAGTAGGAGATGTCAAAGCATAGAAACTACTGGGATCCTGTCTTGAGTTATTAAATTGTTGGTAGTTTTCCTAGGGGAGATTCAGCATCTGTATCTGGGGCTGCAGAAAATAGGTCAGTGGCTGAAGTGCCAGCCACTGCCCTCTCAATAGCCAAGCTCTCTGATCTCCACAGGCTTCTAAGCCATGACATATGATTTGTGGGTAGCAGTTTCCTTCGGTGCGTGTGTGAGCACGTGTGCATGTCTGCCCCATGAAGGCCAGAGCACACGTCCCAGACGGCTGCCAGCTTTGTTGTCTGAGCATGTAACTTTCTCCAGATTTGCTGATCTTAAAAGCAGTGACATGACATGTCAGAACCGCCCATAGTCCAGGCACGTGGCCTCATCGAGTATGCAAATGAGTCTGACAGTTGCCTGTGGCCTGGGGCACTCGAGCCAGCCTCCCAGCGCCACTGAGAGGCCCAGCAGGTGCCTCACGAGGCAGGTGTGCAGCTCACCATATGCTCTGGCCAGGGTCGAGTTTCTGCTGGAGGCTTTCAATTCCCTACCAGGTGAGAGAGTGGATGGAGAGGGTCCACACCCCCTGGGGCTGTGCAAGTCACCTCTGGGCGTTGGTTTGCTGTGAACTGACAGTGTTTTATTTGTAACTTTGGAGTAGGACAGTCCTGAAACATCGCACATGGCAGGTAGAGAAGGGACGAAAGTTGAGAGGGGGTGCTGCAGCCGACTGTGAGAAGCCTCTCAACTGGGTAATTCTTCTTAATCCTCTGCATTTTAGAGAGCTCTGTTTATGGCTGAATTAGGAACATGTCTTCCAAATGCACCGTTCATCTCTGCAGAGCCCGGACTCTGGCTGCCAGGCCATTTAAGGCAAGCCTCCTACTTCGTTCTCCTTAGAACACCTTGGGAAGCCTGAAAGATCCCAATACTTAGGCTGTACCCAGAATGCAATGGACCCTCAGGGAGTAGGACCCAGGCATCTGTATTCTGCCTTTCTCATGGGATGTCATGTTTGAGAACCCACAGCTCTACTACTCAAGGCAGTAGCCACTGGCCGCATGTGGTCACTTACATTTAAGTTAATTGAAATAAAATGTAAAAATTAGTTTCTCAGTGCCCTGTGGCTGTAGTGACAGTGAAGAGAGAACATTTCATCATCGCAGGAAGTTTGAACGAACAGTGCTGCTGTGGAGAGTCCCACCAACCCTGCTCTCACAGTGGGGCACTGAGGCCCCAGCGAGGTTACCTGGTAGCTCAGGGCCTGGACAGGTCTCCTGAGCCCTCATTCCTCAGAGCCTCAGGCTGCTGGGGCACTGTGTGCCCAGAGAGAGGCCTCCAGAGAACGGAGCATGCAGAGGTGAGATGCCTTTGCAGAGCCCCTTTTGGAGTGCTGGGCTAGCTTTGGTGGGCCTCGGGGGCATGTGCTTCCAGGTGATCCTCTTTCACTCTGCTTACACATTCATGGGGGAATGTGGCCCCACTTTCGGGGAACCTGGCCCTACTTCAGACTTATTGCAGCGACTCCCAGAAAGCATTAATGTAATGAGCAGCCACGGGGATGCCTGCATGGGGCATGCTCAAAGCGGGCAGCCTCTGTCTGTCATCTGAGTCTCGCCCTGTAATTTATTAGATGATCATTTTTGCAGCAGCAAAGGGATAATGACACATGCCGGAGATCTCTAGAACGGGATGGTTTGGTTCTCATATGAGCCTAAGTGCAAACCAAAGGGTGTGGGGCAGGAACAGGTTTGGACAAAAGCAGAGTTGGGAGGGGGATCTTTCTAGCAGGGCAGCATTTCACAGCACGTGCTGCCAACTGTTGCAAAAAGAGAAACCACCACCCGGGAGAGGAAGAAAGAGAAGGGAGATGTACGTATTCCTGCAGGCTGTGGCCTCCCTTCTTCTCCGTCATTGTTCTCCCAGAGGCAGCAGGTCCACGACAGCTGGGTATCACTAACAGCTGCTTTTTCCTGGAGTGAAATTAAAAGATTAGGGGATATGGGCACGTGCTGGCCTCAGGAGCCCAAACAATGCTTGATTTAGGGTGAAACTTGTCTGGGGACGCTGACAAAGGAGGAGGCTCCGAGTTGGCCAGGGGTCAGAGTGGGGGGCTGGCTCTGCCTGAGACAAAAGGGCCAAGGAGGAGGAGGGGCAGAGGGCTTGGGGTGCCGGGCAGAGTGAAAAGAGGCCTCGGTAGCAGCTGCTCGGCTCCAGAAATTTGAGACGGGTCTTTTCACAAACACAAACGCTGGAGAAGAATAGGGGGCCATGCTTAGCTGAAATGACTCGTTTACAAATGAAAAGGAGATTGAGAGCCCTTGCGTTTTCCAAGTTTTCACCTAAGAGGATGGAAAATGATTAGTGCGCTGGAGAGCACGCGGCAGGCAAGAAGTGTGCCTCGGAGCAGATGGGGAGCCACCCGGCACTGTGCCTCTCTGTTTACATAACAATCGTGGGCCCTGGCGGTGGGTGCGGGAGCCCAGCCCCTCAGTGTCCAGTGCAGACGCCTGGCCATGGACTTCCATGACTGCAGATCCAGCCTGGGCCCCACGGGAGGACTTTATTGAAGCCTGTGTGGATGTGAATTTATGCGCCAGGCTAAATTAAATACCCTCCATAGCCAAAAAGCCACAAATGACTTCCCTGGGAGGCAAAACCCACTGAGGTGGGCACGCCAGTGGTTGTTGTCCCCAGGAGGGACATTTGACTTTCTGCTAGTTGTTTCTTCTGGGTGACTGATGATGGCCAGGATAGCCCATTAGAGGGGCTCCCTGGACTGCCCTGTGTGACGAGAAGTGTTTAAACATGAGAGTGCACACAGCCTAGCCCCAAAGACAAGGCCATGGGAAAGGCTCCTCCACTAGTGCCACCCCAAGAGCCATGTAGCGAGCCGGTGCAACTGCCAGGTGTCCCACACACCTCCAGGGGTCCAAGGGTGGGGCCCTTGGGTTTGGATTGCCTTGCTTCTGGAAGAGTCCTGCCGAACAGGCACAGCTTAGTCTCACTGTAAGGGAACGTCAGACAAACCACACTTGATGTACAGTTTACGAAATACCATGCCTACTCACGTCCAAAGAGAAAGAAATTCCAGAGACATGCTAGAGAAGTGGCTGGCGAGTGTGACCTACCCTGTGTGATTTTGCTATAAATGTATTCTTAAAAGAGCTGGCATAGTCTGAATGAAGGCTTCAGATTAGACATTGGGATTGAATCTGGGTTAATTTTCAGGTTTTTATGATTCTACTGTGGTTACATAAGAGAATCTTTTAGGAAACACATTAGGACAAAGGGCATCATTGCTATGATTCTCATATAGTTCAGAAAAAATATATGTGTGTGTGTGTGTGTATACACACACACACACAAAGAGACAGAAACAGAGACAGAGACAGAGAGAGACAGAGATAGAGACTGAGGGAGAGAGGAATAAAGTAAAATTGGTAAGGTATTCTTAACTGGGAAGTCCCGTTGGAGGTGTTTTGATAACATTGCACTATTGCAACTTTTCTCAAAGTGTGAGATTACATCAAAATACAGATGTTAAAGGGAAAAGACGGGGCAAGGTAGGCATAAAGCCTTGAGGAGTCACTCTTGTATCCTAACTGGGTTCACTTGCAAGTCCACAGTTCTGGGCCCTCTTGGTGCCTCACCTCGCCCAAGAGTCACGGGCCGAGTGTCCTGGGGGAAAGCCTGGCATACTTATCAGCTCCTAGTGCACTTGTGTGAGCACAATTTCTGCCACTTGGTGTCCTGTTGGCAATGCCACTGTTGGGCCAGTCTAGAGGAAGGGTGACTCTGGCTGTGGGAGGCTGTCAGGTCCCCAGTGGGAAGGTTTCCTGTGGGCCCAGGACAGGTGTCTACTGCTGACCTGATCATAGCTTTGGGGGAGGGTGGGGCTTCGCTGGGGGTAAGAGGGAGGAAGACCATTCCAGAGATGTCCCTGTGCACCCCAGGTGGCAGCCACCTACAAGGAGTCATTCCTGGGGATGCATATTTTTCACTCCATCCATTGAGTCATTGTTACATGTCAAATTCTATTAACCGCCCTCCCATTAAGTTTGTTTGAGCCCAGTTTAACTAATTTTGCTGTGTTTGTCCTCACTTCTGCGTACTCATTTGTGTCACCTGGAGAGTTTATTAAGAAATGCCCAGTCCTCCTCCTAGAACACCTCCATCAGAGTTCTAGAGGTTGGGGGAGCTGGGCATTCTTGTACTTTATTTAAAAAGTTACTTTAAGCGGTTCGAATGTGCGCTTAGCGTTGCAAAGGGCTGTGTGAAAGGTTGGCCTCAATGACCTGACTATGTTTTTAAAATGATCAGGGACATGGCTACCTCAGGGGTGATCTTGAGGTCAGACATAGGGTCATGCTGGCAGAGGCTTCATAACACAAAGGCTGATGTTGAGAGCCTGGCGTCGTTTAAATCCCCACCCCAACTCTTGCTCAGAGGCCAATGGAGTTTTCCCTGAGAAGGGCAAAGTGTGAAACCGTGTGATTTCAGACACCAGTGGTAGGAAGACTGGTCATCTATAGGGCACGGATCCTGATGGTGCAAAATCCAGGGTTTCCCCATGAGCCCCACTGGGCATGGCCCGTGGTTAGTGCTGGTGCAGAGCAAGAAGCTGAAAGAAGGCTGCATGGATCCTTTCCTGTCAATTTAAAGGAACTACTAAATTGATTTCAGTAGTCAAATTTTAGCTACTTCTTCCTGTTAGGATTTCTGGGGCATACATGTACTATCTTTGCTTTCATTTTAGCATGTGTCATTCGCTGTGTTTTTACACAATGTCAAAGGCGGTAGGATTGTTTCCACGACACAGAATGGAAGGAACTCAGGGGAATTTAGCTCCCCTATCAACTATTCTGCCCATGCTAATGGCCACGAGAGGTATGTGTGCCAGGCTCCACGGAGAGTGGAGGGGATGTCCAGGGGTGTCCGGAGGAGCCATAAGGCCGTGCCTTGAGGTGAATTATTTAGAGATGAATGCTTCCAAAGGCATCCACACAGGCTATCTGCCTGCTCTTGGACCTGTGGTCCGGCTCTGAAACTCACAGGAATGTGCTCTATCTGCGGGAAGGCAACAGAGGCACTGCCGTGAGATGCACAATGAATGGCAGGATGAGGGTAGAATGAGGTCCCTCGACTGGGCCTCAGGTTCCCTCTCAGTCTCACCATAGAACAGGTGGCTTGAACAGCAAACATTCATTCCTCACAGCTCTGGAAGCTGGAAGTCCGAGCGCAGGGGGCCACCATGGCCAGGTTCTGGTGAGGGCTCTCTTCCTGGCTTGTAGACAGTCGCCTTCTCACTGTCCCCACATGGCGGACAGAGCTCTGGTCTCTTTTTCTTTCTATGAGGCACTAATCCCACCATGGAGCGCCACTCTCATGACCTCATCTATACCTAATCACCTCCCAAAGGCCCCACCTCCAAATATTATACCATCCGGGGTTAGAGCTTCAACTTGTGAATGCATTATCAGTCCAGATGACCAAAAGGAGCTTGCTTTCCCAACGGCATCTCATGCCAAACTTAATCTCATATATATATGAAATACATTTGCAAAGGTTTATGGAGGGGTGAGTGCAGCTGAATGCCACGTCCAGAGATGCAGGGCAAAGTTAGGGAAACTGTTGGTTACCAACCCCCCACCAACCCCCCCAAATTAAGAAAAGTTATCAACTAGAAGAGAGTTATTTTGTTACTTTTTGATAAGGCCATTTTCAATTCTTTGGAGAGACTTCAATCCCTCAGTTCTCAATGCCACAGGACACGTTGCGTTTGTGTTTCTGTCTGTCGCTTCATCATCTCAGCCTCTCCAAACTCTCTTTCTTGCTGAGAGAAGCTGTGTGTCCCTGGCGACTTTAAGAAAAAGGAAGAGCCAGTGCAGAAAACACTTCCCTGCTCTTTCCGCCTCCTGAATGGGGTGGTTTTAGTGATAAGCAGGTTTTGGGGCGGTGCTGGTGGGGCAGCCCTGCTTGGTGGTGTTCCAGGTAACTTGGTACCGGCATCCTTCTCAGGGGTGCAGGGCATCAGGGGCTTTTGTGGGTCACAGAACACCAGGGACCTCCAGGGCAAAGGCCCAGCTGCTGGTGATAACATCTGCTGGAGAAAGGGCCTATTTGAGAGGTGCTGGCTTTTGATCTCCCTGGAGGCAGGTGAGGCAGGCTGGCCCCATGCTTACTGTATCCAGGGGTCTGCATGGAACCCAGTGTGGGGACCTGGGACAGAGCACCTGCCTCAATCCAGACGTGACCCGAAGGATTCTTAGAGGGACACATCCTTTCATTAAGGTCCCTCAGGTGAACTCTATGCATACCATTGTCTGTCTGAGTCCAAACTTTGACTTTGGTGTGCTGATAACCTTGGACTGTTCAAAATAAAAGTAGTAGCTGTAAGTCACAAAAGACAGAACTCATCAGCGGTTTTCATTTGTCCTGCCTAGTCAGCGGGGCAAGTGCCCCGAGGCCCGAGTCAGATTGACTTGGAGTCCTGGAGTTACACAGCCCAGCTCAGTTTCCTTGTCTGAGACCTGAGGATGGGAATTGTCCACCACTCTGCTGGGGCCACAATCCTAGCTGCCTGCTGGGTCCCTGCAACCATGCATGGCTCCCAGAGGCTGGGGGACACCCGTCTCTGCTGAGTATAAGAAAAGACACAAAAGGAATTAAGCTGCTCAGAAATGGTAGTCACCAACATATTGTGATATGCATGTGGTCTAGATGTGGTAAAGCCCTGTGCTCAGGACCCTGTGCAGAGAAGCCCCAAGTAAGCCAAAGTTACGGAGGCAATGTGTCATGTGCCACACCAAACCAGAGTGCAGCCAGCTCTGTGTGGCTTGTGGCTCATGGGCCAAAACTGGGCTCTCCTGCCTCCCACCTTCCCAGGAGATCTTAGAGAGTTGAATTGACAGATGTATTAGGAAGTGTTATCAAGCAGAGGTGGCCGTGGAGACAGAAATGTCTGTGGGGGAGGGCTGCGGAAAGATCATCTTCATCTTAGCATGGTTCCTGCATTTCGCTGTTGGCTCCGTGGATTCAGAGCTGGAAAAGCTGAGGTCTTTGCTCTGGGCCTCAAGTGACGAGAAGTGCTGGGAGAGGCCTTTGTGGGCAGGCAGGCTGGCTCTGGCGTGGTAGGGGGAGGGCTGCTTGCGAGTGTGTTCTGGCTTGGGCTACCTTAGGTACTGGGCCTCGAAGGCTGAGGAAGAGGCCCTAGGGATGTCCAGGGTGGACTGAGGCAGGAGCAGAGGCCTTGGCAGCCCCTAAAGAGGGCATAGACGCCTGGAAGCCCTCATCCGGGCTCTTGAGGAAGTGCAGGCTCATTTCTTTGTATGGTGCCCTCTCCGTACCCACATGGCATGCAGATCTCTTCATTCACCTTCACCCATCATCATACAACATTAAGTCCTCACAAACCAATCTAGCTTCTAAAGGTAATATTTTCCGCTGATTTAGCAAAAAGTATGGGTTTGAGAGTTGGAACTTAGAGCCTATTTTTTTTTTTAAATGAATAAGCACATATTGTGCTTTCCTCTTAGCCTCAGAGCCAGAGGCTAATTATACTCTAGTTTCCCATTGTTCCCAGGAAGGCCAAAGCTAAACAGGCTTCTGGCAGAGAACGAGGCCGCAGAGCCTGTTGGCAATCTCTTTCTCTCTGGTGCAGAGGTTCCAGCCAGCAGCTTGGCATATGCTTGGCCTGAGGGTGAGGGGCTGGTGGGTAAGGTCTGCCTGGCACTTTTTTTTCTCCAGCACTGCCTCTCCATAGAGGCACGCTCTGATGAGCAGCAGATGCTCTGGATAGCAAAAGACAAAATCTGCCTGACACGTGCCTGTCTACCTTCCAGTTATGGTTGGGGCCAGCAGACCTGTGCAGGCAATGGTGGGGGTGCGGCAGCTTTAAGATATGCCCATCTGTTCTGTGGTAGCCCTCCCACGGAGCAGTGAGGTTTCTGTCTGTCCCCTCCTCGAACTTGGGCCCACCTTTAGGCCTAGTGCTCCCTGGAGCCGTGAGCCAATACACAAGAAGTCCTCCCACCTTGCGTTGCCATGGTGAGAGGAACACGTAGTAGCCATTGGCATGAGCACAAGGAGACGCTTGAGAGAGCATGATGGGACACTAGCCAGTCCTCAGTTCTCCAGCCAGCCACTGCCTGGTGACACTGCTAAGGCCCTATACCAGAGCCACACAGCCGAGTGCTCCCCGAAACCATGAGAAATCAGAAAATGACTGTGGTTGATTTAAAATACTAAGTTTTGGGTTGCTGTGTTTGGGGTGCTCAACAGCAGTTGGGAACAGAACTTACGATGCTCCCTACTATGACTCTTTCTCTTCACATCCAGAGACCAAATGCTTCCCTGGACAGCCAGGGGACACTTAGACTAGGTGCCTGACTGCTCCTCTCCTGCCACTCCCCGCTCTCGGCTCTTACCAGGCCTCCTCAGGTGATGGAGCAGGATGCCAGGGCCGGTACTGCTTATTTGCAAGGGCCTCTTCCACAACATTTTATCTCTCCCTTGCTTTCGAGAAGGTTGTAGGTGCCTTGGCAGCTCATGCAAAAAGTTAAAATAAAATCAAGGAAATTGGGCAACTTTACTAGAAAGTGGGGGAAGTGAAATGAATACATCAGGAATCTGAGATAAAGTGGATGCTGGAATTGAGTTAATATTTAACTCTAATTTCTCGGCAGTTGAGGGTTTCCTAAAAGTACCAGTTCTTCATTAAAGGAGAGAAAAAAAACAAAAAACAAAAAACAAAAAACCAGAGCAGCTCTTCAGGAGAGACAAGTTACTTTCCTGGCACATATGTCCAGAAAAATCACATATTTAAACGTAAGGCCTAGGAAATAACATGACATTCAATGTTTCCTGCAGCATTTATTTTTTAAGAAGGAAAGTCTTTATCACGTGGAAGTTATTAGTGTTACATAACAAAGCCCTGGGTGAGAGGAGTAGTTCTCTGCTGAGCAGTGTATCTGTTGACATCTGGATAGGGCCCAGGAAGCCAGGGAGACAATACACCTGGGTGGGCATGTCCCTTGTGGGCCTTGGCAAGGACAGAATGGTATCCAGAATATGTCGGGGGCAGGTCCTCTGTGTTGTTGATTGAGGCCAGACCTCGTGTTTTAGAGCCCATCAGACAAAGCAAAATACTGACGTTCTGTTCTAGAAGTCTTGAAAGAGTACTGGCTCAGGCCAAGAGCAGGGGTAGGAGGGTGTCCTGAGGGCAGCGCTCAGCTTCTGCTTCTCCTTTAGAAGGTCTGAGGGGCTCCCTCTCTAGAGCATGAGACCATCTTAAATGGGCAGCCCCTTTAATCTGTGAGGAACCAAGCTCCTCAAGAGCCTTAGTTCTGCAGGCCCATGGAATAACTCAGACTGCCGCTCTCTTTCTGTAGGAGCTGAGCCAGGCCTCCCTTCTTATGCGCCAAAGAATGGCTTTGTGGTCTCTGTCACAGCAATAATGTGTTCACTCCACATACACATAGTGCACATGATTTTATGTGTTATTTCCCTGCACCAAACCCAATTTTTTGATCTGATCCGACCGGGGGATTTCATTGTGGAGTTAAACACATTTCTGCCTTGGTGACTTCCTTCTTCCTCCACATCTGACTATACCTACAGAAGGCACACGAGGCTCCTCCTGGACACCTGGTGTCTGTAAGGGCTTTGTGTGTCCCCTATCAGATCTTTTCTCTGTCCTTGGATGATACCAGGGGTTTAGGGGCATAGGGTCTAGACATTTTACCTTGGGCCTTCAGCATCCTCAGAATGCTCTGTCCAGCTGGGCAGAGCATTGGACATGGCAAGGGAGCCTGGGGGCCTGTGTATACAGGGACGTGGCGCCCTGTGGAACTCTGAGGGGTTTCTCTGATGACTTGGCCCTGTATGAAACATAAGAGCTCAGCCAAACTCTGGGCAGGGTGGGGAAGCCCTGGGACCACTGAGGTGGAGTTTCCCAGCTACCTGGGTCTAGCTCCTGATCTGCAAGGGAAAAGAGGTGTTCTGTTCTGCTCACTGAGATTCACGCCAGCCAGCCTCAAGAGCATTGTTGCTCTTTGATGCTCTTCCTCCTGCATCTAACTCCATGCAATCATTTTGATTCATACCGAGCCTGCTCTGAGCACAAGTTTATAGAACATCCCTGACTAGAGGCACCTTTTTCTGTGGGAACTCACCCTGGGGAGCAGTCACTCGCACCTGCCCCTTCTCTTCCTGGAAGGACCTTCCGGGAAGACTGGGCAATGGCAGGATGCATCCCAGGTAGGGAAGATGCAAGTTGTTCTGTGGTCTCTCCCTTATTCTTTGGGGACTGATTTATATTTGGAATTTTGATTCATGCCGCCTTTGTAGTCTGTGACTTCTGAATACAGGGTTTCCTTCGGGGAGCTCTTGGCCTTCCTGACTGCCACCTCTGGGGGCTCCTAAGGGCTGCTGCCTCTAGGGGCAGGTGTCAGGTGGGCAAGAGCGAGACACTGGGACTGTGGTTCTGACTGGGCACAGAAATGTATCTCAAGAGTTATTTCCCCCACAAGAGTTTTTCAAACCACTGCGTTTCTTTGAGCCCCACCTCACTTGGAAAATGAGGTCACAGATGCGGAGAACCTGGAACCATTACTATTACTGTATTGACATGTCTGGTACAGGAAACTGCCATGACCCTGGAATGCGCCCAAGGTCCCTCAAAGAGGGACTTGCTGCCACAGCTGCAGGAGAGGTGGTCAGAAACAATCAGCTGTCACTACCATAGCGAGTCTACTGCTGCTTCCATCACGCTCAATCAAGGCCATCCCCTTCTAGGTGTCTAGGCAGTCCTGTGTGGTGACTGGTGGAGGCAGGGGTGTGAGGCCTGACAAGAAAGGGTAGCGGGACGCCCCTGAACCCAACCCTGGGCCAACTCCGCCGCATATGCTGGGAGGAGAGATAGCTGAGTGTGCATTGGCCGGACTGTGGTCCCAGCCCTCTGCCTCTCCAGGGTGTCACTGAGAAAGACCTTGGAGGCACAGGGAGGGCAAGTGCCCTGGAGCCCATGACGTCCTGGAGAAGGAGGCCCCTGCTTATAGAATGAGGATCCTGTGTGCAGATCTCAGGCCCTTCTCTCTCTGCATAGCTCTCTGGAGAAGAGCCACCTTTCTGACCAGAACACAGCCCTGGCAACCCCATCTCCCAGGTAGAGTTCAGTGGAACTATATTCCTAAGGACCCTTGAATGACAAGGCCTGGGAAATAGACTTCCAGGTAAAAGAAGGGCCTGATAGAGGAGAAATTGTGATTCAGAGCCTGGAACAATTTTTGAGACTATAATCAGGTCAAATATCACAAGGAAAAAATAAACCAGGTAACTAAAAACAGAGAAAAACAAGCTCCTTGAGAAAGTTTTGGTGCAAATATAAAACACATTTAAAAGCAGCATTAAGTTAAGCCATAAAGAGCAAGAAGAAAGGAAAAATTGACCTTAGTGCCAGGAATATTGTCCCCAGCTGACAGCGTGTGGGGGGGAATCGTAGAGAAGGATGTCTCCCAAACATAGCACCACTGAGCATAGAACAAGCAATGTTTTATAGTTAAAATAATATAAACGATGCTCGTTTGTTTTCCATTGGTAGAAATAATAAATAAACAAGTGGTTTCTTGTTTGTTACTGAAGTAAAATGGTAACTGTTAACAACTTCGACAAAATTCAAGTAAAAACAGTCCCAAAAGGGGCCCGAGGAGAAGGTGGGAGAAATGTTATTCTCATCCTACATAGTATAATGTCAGGGGTTACTTTTGAAAGTTGATGATAAAAGAATAGATATTTAAGAATATTCTTAGGGTTCCAAAGGTAGCCATTAAAAGAACTAAGCTACTCAATATATAAACCAGACATTGGGACAAGAGGCCAGAACAGTTATAAGATTTTCCTTGAAGTGGGAGGGGTGTAGGACTGTTGACTTTTCATCATAAGCTCTTCTGTTTTTCTGATTATCAAGCGATGTATTACCTTGATAAAAATAAAAATTAAAAAAAATCTGTCTTTGTAGAATACTTAAAAATATAGAAAAGTATAAAGAGAAAAATAAAAAGTATTCATAATTCTAGTAAGAGATAAACTGTTACTATTGTTGGCATGTTTCATATTTTATAATGGTGATTTTTTCTTAGATAATTACTGTATATATATTTTTGATGTTTTCTCTTTTAAGTATTATTAACACTTACTGATGATGTAGATTCCTTTGTAAACAAGATTTTTAACAACTGTATTATACACCATCCTTTTATGTACCATGATTTATATAATAATCCCCTACTGTTGAATATTTGGATTGTTTCCAGCATGTGTTATTATGACAAATTCTGAGGTGAACTTTTAAAAATATAAATCTTATTATGCCCGATGATTTCCTTGGGATATATTTCTAGAGAGGGGATCACAAGGTCAACATATATAAGCATTTTTAAAGCTCTATGTTATAAAATTGCTTTCAAGTAAGATTCTACTTACTTTTTTTTTTTCCTTGGGAGATCTACTAGTCCACCCTTTGTCATCATTTGTGATTAAAGTTAGTCATATATTTATCTGGGATTTGAGATTTGACTGGGAGAAATTCCATGAGTGTGTGACATTGTTAGCATGCTGTAAATATTGACCTCTGTCGCTAGGTGTTAAACCACAGGATTTGTGAATTCAAACCACTAATGAGTTCTGAAAATAGCAACTCCAAGAACTGAGTTCAGGGTTGATACTATTGTGCTGATAATAGGAGGGAAATATTGCTGACTGGGTGGAAACTGTATTGGCTGGGACAAGCCAATGAATGGAGATAGGCCAAGATTAACCATGAATGTTACAAAATTATCTGCTTTCCTCTCCTCTCCTCTTCTCTTTCCTCTTCCTCTTTCCTCCCCCCATTTCTCCTTACCTTTTTTTTCTCTCTCCTCATGTATCCATGCACTCATCCATTCAACCACCCATCCCTCTATCTACCCATCTATCCATCTATTCATCTATATATCTATCCATTCATCCATTCTCCCATCCCCTCTTTCTTCAATCTATCCATCCATCCTACCAAGATTTTTAAAAGCTTCCTCAAATTATTATAGCAGCACATCTTTTTCAGTGCTTCCAACGGTCAGAAAAATTTCATCCTTGAACCCTGCGGGACTAAAGATCTCTACTCATGTAGCCACGAAAGACAGTTGTAGAAAACATGGCTCAGATAACCCAGGCACAGACTAACGGGAGGCTAAGAAACACTCCCCTACTTCTTTTTATCTACAGTGAAGAAAACAGAAAATGACAAAGGATAAAATTCAGATCCTGAGAGTTTAGTAGGTCTATGTAGACCAAACCCATTTTTTTTTTCCCTTTTGTACAGAATTCAAAGGACTCCAGAGTTTCCTGTTACTGCAAGTCAGAACTGACAAAGTGAAAAGACCTGATTGGAGTAGATCTTAAACTGCTTTTGCTAAATACTCTTCTGGTTTCGAACTCTCTCTTGTTTTAATGATGGCTCTACTGAGGCAGCTTCTTTTCTATCTAGAGAAGAGAGCATCTGCACCCTTGATGGTTCTTCTGGATCTTTCATTTCTCTTTGGTTTTGTGGTTCTATCAACCAGATGAGATATCGTGGGAGGATGCTGCCAAGGCCTGGCTTTACAGTAATTTTATGAATCCTCTTGAGTCATCCTCTGAAGTTGGTGTGGGCTCATCAAATATTTATAAAGTCAATACTTAATTCAACAGGCACCTTGCAATTTTACAGTGTGTTCCATGCTGTGCAGGATATGCCATAAATAATATGATTCTGGATGTTAGGATCTTCAAGTTCATCGAGGTGACGATATGCACTTAACAAAGAGTTAAGTAAAAATACGAATGAGTAGTAACATTATTACTTATTCAGCCTTTACTTTGGTAATAGTGGGCCACATTTAATATGAAGTGGCCAGACCACCTGAGGCCAAGGGGTCTAAAATTTTATCCTGGGTCAAATGGATATCACTGGGGCTTTTGTGTTGAAGAATATAATAAAATTTATGTCTAAAACTAGATTTAGAGTCACTTCTTTTCTAGATCGAGGTGTAATATCTGTCACAGAATACTCCCTGGAGAATAATTGATTTTCATCTCAGCAAACCTATTTATTAATACAGTCATATTGGTCATTAAACAAGGAAGACCAACATGTCAGCACTGGGGTGGCAGTTGAAGAATTTCTTTGGTCAGTTTCTTGAGCAGAAATTTATAGACAAAATGGCTGAAAAAAATTGTGACATCGAATGCATGGTGATACAGCTGGTGGCCTGATAACAATGGAGAGAGGAGCTACACTGAAAAACTATGAGTGAATAATGAGAAGCGTGGCTGGATTTTTAAAAAATGGAACAAATAATAGAAAATTGAAAAATGTGATAAATTTCAGTAGTGAAGTTGAAACTGTGCCAACTTCCTCATGATTCAGAGGATTAAGATTGGGAATGAAAGGCCAACCAGACTCTGGAGATGAGCAGAGAACTTAGACAGAAGGAGGACGGTGTGGAGAAAGAAAGTTGGGGGGAGGGAACGAAAGAAGGAAAGGAACAGAGCCAAGGGTGGACATGTGACTACTGAGAAGTGGGCTCTCTTTCACCTGCCCCCAGCTTCCAGGTGTCCAGTTTGAAAAACGTACAAGACAGGAATATGTTAAGTAGGCCCTGGAGGGTCTAACAGGTGGGAGATTAAAGCTGTGTCAGCAGGAGGAGAGAGATTTCTGGGTCCAGACCTGGCATCAGTTTGGGATAGAAAACGGGCCATTGGAAATAGCCACCGCGGCATCAATTTCCCTTTTCTTTTGGTTCTTGGAGGTGGATAGGGTGAGCTGGCACTATGAGCAGACAGTTCCCTTCCATCCTTTCCTATCTCCCATGACAGGGCTGGCGTACTGTTTCCCAGGTAGAAAAGGCTGTGAGCAGGGAGCAGGATGCGAAGGGGCTCGAGGAAAGGACTGTGTGGGGCAGGAGAAAATGTGCTTGCGGACTGAGAGAAGAAGAGCGTCCTTCGGCCGAGCGTGTAAAAAGAATTCAACACACGTGCTAGAGTTGGAGTCAAAAGGAAAGTTTACTAGAAAAGGGGTAACACTCCGCGGACAGAGTGTGGTCTCCTCTCAGAGACGGAGAGCGAGTGGGACAGTGAGGGACAGAGTAAAGGTACCGAAAGGGACAATGACAATAGGGAAATGGGGGCTGTGAGAGAAACAAGAGTAAAGGCACTGAGAGGGACCCAGAGTGTTCAGGGGATTCAGTTTATATGTCATTCTTTAGTTCCCATTTCTTTTGATATGAATATACAGTGAGGAAAGGGTAGAATATGTAGGGTGAAAGGCCTACTAGCAGTTCCCAGCCTTTAATCCTTAGGTTCCCCATGGTTTTAGCCATGTAGGAATGACTCTTGGTTCCTGTTTCTCCTTCACAGGTGTGGAGAATGGGTCATTAGTAATCCAGCAGAAGTCTGCCTTTGTTCTGAAGCTGTCCTCTGGGCCTGGCTGCAGAGCTGATCAATATGTTGCAGTGTCTGAATGTGGCTTGATTAACATTTTTAATTCTCTTGTCTCCTCCCTACATTAAACCTAAGAATCTGCAGATAAGCCAGGCTCCCTGCATTGCTTGCTTCATTCCAAGGTTCCTCACTTCAGAGGGCAAAAGTTACTGGAAGGCGATATGCAAATTTATGTAAACAAGAGGCAAATCAACCTCAGGTCCCAGTCAGGATCCTTTGGCTCTAGACTTTTTTCTATAGGACTCGATTCCTGGGCAGGAGAGAGCAGGCCCTTCCTTGGATTGTCTTAGTTTTTCTAATTTTGGCTATTTGTTAAATTGTGGGTAGGTCTTCCAATCTCCTTGAGACTATTTTGAAGTCACAACCAACCACAATGGGGTACTTAAAAAAAAAGAATTCATCAGATTTTACTTACATTTGTCCTTGAGTTTTATTAGGGTCTTGTGTGACATGTCATGGTGTTCTCTCAGCTCAGAAGAAACCTGTCAACCACTGTCCATATTCTAAATTCCGGGAACCCCGAAGCCTACCTTGTAGGCTTGTAGAGAAATTTGTCTCTTGCTTAGGTGGCTAAGAACCTGAGTCACTCTTCAGTAATGCCCAGCTCCTCAGAGCTGGCTCCTTCCTTTGAGTTGCTCCTTCCTTTCTGTCTCCTTGGTGACCTGTAATGGAACGGAGTGCAAATCTGGGACGTTGAGAGCAGAAGGAGCTGGCATCCTTCGGAGGCTGCAAGATGCCCGAAACTCCCCACTCATCGCTGCTGGAGGCGGGCCCATGTTACAGGGGAAAAGATGCTGAGAGAGAGAGAGCCAGAGAACTGGATCATACCACTGGCACATGGCAGAGAAGGCTAGGATATAACCAAGCTGTACCTCCCTTGCCACCACAGTTACCTGAAAGAAAGGGACCAGCTTCAACAGCTGGTGGTGTTATGGGTAGCAGCCATCAGGCTTCTTTGCCCAAGTTCCAGTCCTGGCTCCCCTGCTGATCAGGTGTATGAATGGTTGTGATAGTTAATTTTGAGTGTCAACTTGACTGGGTCACAGGGTGCCCAGATGTTTAACCAAACATTATTTTGCGTGTTTCTTTGAGGCTGTTTTTGGATGAGATTAATGCTTAAATTAATAGATGAAGTAAAGCAGATGCCCAATGTGGGTGGGCCTCATCTAATCAGTTGAGAGACTGAATAGAACAAAAAGGCTGACCTCTCCTGAGTAAGAGGGAATTCTCCAGTAGACAGTCTTCAGACTCCATCTGCACCAATGGCTCTCCTGGGCCTCCGACCTGCTAGCCTTCAATGCAAATTCTGGATTTCCAGCCTCCATAATTATATGAGCCAATTCCTTATAATACATCTCTTTCTCTCACTGTACATATTTTGGTTCTGTTTCTCTGGAGAATCCTGACTCTGATCCTCAGTTTATTTTCTGTACTCTGGGGTACAAGACACCTGAGTCACAAAAGTATGTGGATGATGAAAGGGACGATGAAAGCTGGTGGTCTTTTCACCTTAGCAAGATTTGCAACTGTTATGAGGCTTGTTAAAACTCAGACACTGGGCCTCAGCACAGGAAGTTCTGATTCAGCAGGTCTGGGGTTGGGCCCAGGAGTTTGCGTGTCTACTTGTCCACAGGTGATGTTGCTGCCCAGGGATACACTTTGAGAACCACTGATGTAGGGGATGGTTTGACTGGGCTTATTGGGTGTGGATGGGGTGCAGCTCACAGATGGTCTAAAATTCATGTGTACCTGGACTGGTTGACTGTGGGATGATTAGAGAAGAGCCTGGTGCCCTCATGCCCACCAACATCAGGATTGTGTGGTCCCGCCCCACCCACCCACAGATCGTAGCACTCAGGAACTGGATCCTCATGGGTGAGGGGGAGACTGCAGTGGCTTGGTTTCCAGAACACAGCACATGAGCAGCCGTCATACACTCTCAACTCCTCCCTCAAAACTCACATGCTCGTAGTCTTGAAATTAAGGGTGAATAAAGTTTAAGTGACTTCAGAGTCTTGGAATTTTTACATTCGGCACTTTAGGATAATCGAGTATACCTTAAAACTCTGGTCAAAAATTGTCACTGGTCTAAGTGATACTAGAATATACAGTTAAGGAAAGCGTGGGGAAATCAAGGAGGTTAATCTGAATTCCCGGGGTTTAGAGACCATGGTCAAAGGTCTCAAGTATGGACTAAATTATTTTGAGATGACATGTGTTATAGTAAAATTGTCTTTATCAAATTCAACAGAGCCCTGGAGCTAGCAACGGTACCCTCCCATCAGAAGCGAGCTGTGCGTGCTACGAGCCATTCAGGGTCCATCCTGTGGATCTGGGCCACCATGGGATCGGACTGACCATCTCCTCTCTCTCCTCTTTGCCTGTGGGTACCCCATTCAGCTGCCTGTGATTGCCAGACACCCACTGCCAGAACATATGTCATCGGTTTGCATTATTAGTCACGTACGTCCCGTCCCCACTGCAAACATAGAAGGGCATCCAGGAGCGGAATGGTAGGAGCATAGCTGACCTTTGCTTCATCACAGTCCACAACTGCCGGAGAGGAGCCTGTGAGTGTGTGGGCCTCCATGCTAGAAAAGGGCTGGCGGGAGCACGGCGTGGGGAGGGAGCTCACAGTGGTGCTAACACCACTGCTCAGGGCAACAGCTTTAACTCAAGGGTGTTCTCATTGAGCCCCAGAGTGGGTACTGCCAGGAGAGCCTTCTCTGCCCTCCCGTAAAGTGCCTGATCAATCGTGAACAGTCTTTGTGGGCGGCTGCATGCCAGCTTGGGAGCTCAGCGAGAGGGCCCTGTGGCAGGTGAAGCTGGACAGCCTTTGGGAGCAGGCACCTGCTTATGCTGTATCAGGTGATGCTGTGTCTACACACCACGCTCTGAGCGTGGTTCTGGTCTAGATGTTCTGGACATAGACAAAAGCCTACTTTTGAATTTTGGATGGAAATTGGAATAGGGAAGATTTCTAACTTGCATGGTTTTTATCCCCACATGGAAGATTCCTTAATGTCACTTGCAGTGTTGTATATGCAAAAATGTTGTAGAGCCATTAATTAATGACCAATTAAATGCATGAGGTCAAGGATGTGCCCATGGAAACATTTGTCACTCTGAGGCAGGCTTTACAAATGTTTGGTAAACGGAGAAGTAATGCTTTCATGTGAGACCACGAGGAGACTTCCAGCTTTCTCCCAGGTATGGGCTCTGGGTTCTTGGAACAGCTGTAGCCGAGGGTCCTATGAGCTTCCATTTCTCAGGGCTGCCCCGTAGGTTCTTCCAATATCTGAATATATCACAGACGTGTTTCATGTCATTTCCTTTAAAGGCATCGCTTGCTTCAGCCACTCACTCTCGATGGAAGCCAATGGTTTTGCTCTCAAATCCACATTTTCTTTCCATTTCCACCCTCTCCTCTCCAGGGACAATCCCATTCCTGCAGAATGGGGACCACTGTGACTGAATACTGTTAGGAGCAGCCTTTTCCTGCTTTTACCTCTCTTTCTTCTTGTGCTCGAAGATGTAATTGGCTCCACTCCCTCCACTTTGAATGACTTGAATCATAGTCTCATCTTTGTACACAGGATTCACCTTGTTCTCACACACAGTGCTTTGGAGTATGAATTGTCTCGTTACCTAACTTCCTCTAGCACTATCTGGTCCAGACTTCTCCTTTATCTAATTCCATTCAAGAGCTGCCATCTCTGGGTGGCCTTTCCAGGTGGCCAACAGTTCAGCTGTGGCACCCTTCTTTCTCTTCCCTGTGAACACCTGTCTTTTCAGTCAGAGCTGGATGTGGCCACTTTCCACATTGCTCTCACAGCTGCTGGGGCACATATCTTTTTACTGCTTTCTTCCTCAGCTGGGAGGTCCTTGGTATGCCCATATCACTCTCCAGAGACCTTCATCTCCTTACTGGCACTCACGGCACCAAGAGCAATCTCACAAAAGTTCTGTATGTTTACCTCTGGCTGTTTCTCCATGTGTGGCCACCTCAGTTCCAGAAATGATTCTTGTTTTGGACCCTGTTATGTCAAGATTTACAATAGAGCACAATTATTCTGTATCATTTACACGTTATATGGGCAAGAGAATATTTAAAAAAATTAAACTCACCTCTGGTTAGAAAACAAAGAGCTGCTCCTTTGTCAGAAAGGTGACCTTTAGAAAGCAATTTTGCAAATGATTGGGGACAAATTGAGGGACAATATTTAGCATTTACACTTTACACTGACTGTTAACTATAGGTCTTCTGCAATGGTGTGAGGATTTCATATCATTTGAAAGGGAATATGAGGCTTAAAATTCTGGAGTTGCTTTAGTAAACCCCTAAGGAGGCTCCCAGTATGTTTCTATCTCCCATAGCTTTGGGCTCTGGGCTAATGAATGGACCTTAGATATTCTGATGGTTGACTTTTACATGCACTGAATTGCATCTGAATGACTTTCTAACTCTTTTTACATATGAAGGTTAGAAATGGAAAGCACCGTTTAGGAGCGTTGGGTGGCCACTGTCTGGGGTCTTGCTTTCTTCTTTCTGCATTTCAGCCAAAGATGAAATGAAAGCAGCATTTTCTTGCTGCTGAAGGGAGCAGGAAGTGGTGAGAGGTGTGTGGTGAGCAGTCGGGATGGGGGGGGGTGCGGGGTGCGGGGTGGGGGGAGAGAAAACGCAAAGCTGTTAAAAGTTAAAAGTCAGTGTCACCCAGGAACTGCTCTGTAATTTCCCCAGGCAAAGCCCACCAGCTTTTCTTGGAAGAACTCTGAGAATGTCACTGCACTCAGGACTTACTTTGAAATTGGGACAGTCCCCATGAGGTTTATGAGGCTGGTTGGGTGGGATGACAGTCAGTCCTGAAGTCTCTAAGGAGGTGGCAGCTGCCCAAGTGCCAGGTGTGGGCGAGCACTGGGCCCTTTCATGCGTAGGTGTTCAGGCCTGATTGCCCATGAACTGTGGTCAAGGCTACCCCTCCAGATTAACCACCTGGAGGTCTAGCTTGTTCCCCCAGAGCTGGTGGGCAGGGGAGGCTAGTGAGGCCTTTGGTGAGATTACATGGGTTTACCTCCAGTGTGGCCACTCAGCTTGTTGCCTAGGTCTTGGACAGCTAAATACGAGCTAGAATTGACCCCACTTGGTGCAAAGTTCTGTCCCTGATTTTGTTGCACGCTGCAGGAATGATTTTGGTTCTAGATTGACCTAATGGATATCTACAAATGGTGACATGTATATGAATATTGTGAGTTCGGTATCAGTGAGTTTTCTATTTGGTTCTTCTTAGACAAAGTGGATGAGTCCAGGTTTTGCGGGCCTGATGTGTATATGATTTGGAGTGGGGGAGGGGAGGAGCTACTAGAGAAAATAATACAAACGTACAATGCAAACTGCCTATGGCACCGGCTAGGAGAGAGGTGGGATATGATGAGTCAGCATGTGTAGCCCGCTGCAGCTAAGACCCCTTATGTTGTCAAATTTAAGCGAAAACACCATGACGATTATCCATAGTTAAGGTTCCTCTAATATGTGGTGCCCTGTGAAGGCGAAGACTCTCAGACTTATTATCATTCAAATTCTGCAAAGTCCACACACAGCCAGTGATGTGGTTCTAGACCATTCCAGAAGCACCTGAAACATGCTCTGACCATAACATTTATTTAAAAATGACATTACCGCATGTGATAACATATGATAATACTAAAAGAGACCCATAATAGAAAAATATTCATAATTCCATCATTCTAACATAAGACTCTTCTCTTCTCAGTATGAATTCATGCTTTTAAATAGTTGTAACAATAAACTTTGAAGGAGGAAGTTTTTTCTGAGAAAGACACAAAACACGAAAATCATAAACAAGAAGATTGACACACATAAAAATAAACAATGAGAGAAATACACAGCATAAGCTAAATCAAAATGAAACACTGGGAAAATCTTTGCAACTCAAATTGTAGATAAAGAACTAATTTTCTTAATTTATAAAGAACTAATACAAATTAACAGCAAAAAGGCCCATAGCCCAAAAGGAAAAGTAGTAAAACACATTGATAAATTGTTCTTAGACAAGGAGTACAGTTTTTAAGCGCATGAAGTAGGACCCCATCTCACTGAAAATAAGAGACATACAAATTAGAGTTATATAGAAATATTTAAAAAGCAATTTTCCTCTCCTCTCCTCTCCTTTCTTTTTCTTTTTGGAACTTAAAAAACTGACTCTAAAATGTAGAAAATTCAAGGGGCCCAAGAAAAGGTCAATGTGATCTTGACGAAGAAGAATAAAACTAGAACAGTCACATCACCAGAGGGAAAGACCTGTGAGGAAGCTGGAGGGGCGAAGGCCGTGTGTCGTCTGCACAGAGATGGCAGACCAATACAACAGAATACATAGTCTCAAAACAGATTTATGCAAAAATAAATACCATAGTACAAAGGAATTCTTCCCCCCCAGAAAGTGGTACTTATTCAATTATACACATACACATGTATTAAAGAGAATTTAAGTTTTACCTTATTTTATACTCATAATGAATTGAAGACGAATTGCAGTTCTAAATGTGAAAGGCAAAAATAATAAGGCTTTAAACAAAAATAGGAGCACATCTTCATGACCTTCAGTAGGCAAATATTTCTTAAATAGGACGCAAAATGTGCAAAAAGAGGAACGTTAATAAATTAGACTCAACTAAGATTATGTATTTCTAGTCTTCGAAAGATAACATTACAAGGGTGAAAAGACTACTCACAAAATGGGAGAAGGTATTTGCAATATGTAGATTGGACAAGGGGTTTGTATCCCAAATGTATTAAGAGCTCCTATAATTCAATATGAAAAAGATCAAAAACTCAATAGAAAAATGGGTATTTTCCAAAATAGGAAACCCAGATGTCCATAAACACATGAAAAGGTGCTCAACTGCGTTAGTCACAGCCACCAAATTGGCAAAGGGAAAAAATCACTGACAAGGCCAAGTATTGGTGAGTGCGGAGCAACTGAACACCCATCAACTACTGATGGGAGTATATGTTGGGACGGCAAGGTAGGAGAACTGTTTTGTGGCAATAGCTAATGCTGAGCACATGCCCACACTAGCATTAGGACAGGGTCAACTTGGACCTGGTGGGCTGGGGGCAGCACTTGGAAGGGAGCAACAGTGTTATACTTTGTGAGTTCACTTTGCAAACACTTCAGCATGTGTGTTATACTTCAATAAAAAGTTAAAAAAATAGCAACATTAAAAATTAGATAACACTGAAGTTCCAGATATGAAAAAAATGTGATAACATTGATAGGGGAAATGAGACATTCCCATAATATTGCTGTTGGGAGTTTAAATTGATGCAAAATCTGAGAAGTCGGTCAGGCATTCTCTATCAAAACAAATGCAATTCTTTTTCTAGCTGCTACAGAGGGACTTGTGCAAAACGATGCCACATTGTATATAAAGCAAAACTTTGGCAACAACTTAGATGTCTCCATTAGACGGTGGTACATGGATCAGTGTGTGTCCACACAAACTGAGCAGGATGTGTGTGGTGTGTGTACACAAACGATCGCCAAGTCAACAGGGGAAGCTCCTTGCATAGTCCCCATGTCCTTCTTTGTCTTTTGCATTTGGAACCACATGACTTTATCACCTGTTGGAATACAGAGAAAATTAAAATAAATAACATTTGTAATCATAGACTAATGTAATTTGGTATATTTTTTTACTTGCAATATTCTGCGTGCTTTTCCAAGTTCATGGCCTTCCTGCTTATATCAAATTGTGGTTTCTTATAATTGTTATGGCATTAAATTGATGTATTGTTATTAACCCAAGTGTCCTTATGCACATGCAGATACTTTTTCACCTTTACTATTTATTTCAACTCGTGATTTATTTTCTGGAGACTGTTTTCTCTTATTAGACCCTGGGAGGCATGATCAAGCTCTGTTCCGGGCCCAGGACAAATTGCCCATGGCTTCCACCAGGGTCCATCCCTTGCTGAGACCTTGGCCAGGATAAGCACTCACAGGTTCAGCAAGCACAGGCCAGCAGCCTTCCCTAGCTCTGCCTTTTAGGGTGGCTGACAGGATCATGGTGATAAGAGGCCGAGTGGCCATTGCTCAGATGAACTTTGTGGGTAGGACAGAGGAGGTGGTACAGATCTTGTGATGCTCACAGGAGACTGGGAAAGGCCCCCCTACCCGGGCTCTGCCACAAGCTGCTCCCAGCAGGGGGCTGCAGGCCAGGCTTTCTTTTTGGCTAGTCCTTTCGGTATTGTAAAAACTTGTTGGAGTACAGGTTATGATAATCCTAACTCATACCACAAACGGCAGTTGAATATGGTAACTCTGTTCTTAACAGGGCAGGCCTGGTCCCTCTCATTCTACATGTGGTTGCTTAGGTCAATGGACTTTACGGTTTATGTAAATGTTAGCTCCCTTCTGAGAAGGAGTTGCTGTGCTGAAAGAGGAAACAATCCCACTGTGGTCTGGGTGAGCATCTCAGGTGCGGCACCTGCATCTCCCAGTCCCCCCACAGATCTCCATCTCCTAACCCCTAAGCTCCCCATCTGCATCATCTGCATCTCCCTTACCCAGGTGCCAGCTCTTCCAAGGACTTGCCATGGGAAACTGAATCCATTCAGCAACTCTTCACTTTGTCCCTTCATCGGGGGAGCACCTGGCCTTGTGTCTGTGTTTACATGTTTTTTGATAGATTTCTTATAATCTTAACTGTCTTTATCCTGAGTCCATCTTTCTTTAAAGTCTAGAGTAAATTTAGTGGAATAAATTTAGTGGAATAACAGCTGTTAGTGCATTAAAAACTTTTTCATGCTAAGAATTATGAAAATAGGTTAGTTTTATAAAAGAAAATATATAAGCCAAACTATTGGAAAGGAAGTATTTGAGAAATTTAACTCGTATGTGTATATTATGTGGTCAAAAAAATTTTTTTTCCTTTTTGTCAAATTAAATAGAGTTTTCAGAGATATAAAATATATTTTTTGAAATTCAAAAATTATTCTTGCATATATTTTGGTTGCAAGAATGTCAATTGTGTTTTGACTTTTTTAAAAGAATATAATCTGGGGAGCAACAGAATATTAGAAATGGCAGAAGAAGATCTGGAAAGCATTTAGCTAACATGCGTTTGCTGAATAGTCCCTGGGGGAAGATTTTGTGGGAAGCATTGCCTATAAATCTAGGAGGCAGTTAGTTTTTGCTGAAAAATTTAGTCTCAGTTGCCACATTGGAAATGTGTCTTTGGTGTTTCCTTATAATTTGAAAGTGGATGATGTTGGGTGAAATGCTCATTTTGCATGTGACAGTTCCCCGGGAAAGGTTGAATCATGAAAGGCAGAATTGAAAGAGACATGGCTCCTGATGTTCTGGGATGGTGGTGGCTCAGGCTTCAAGTGGGGTCAAGTGTGTGAGGTGGTGCAGGCCTCAGGAATCCCACTCTTCGTGCTTTTCCTTTTTGGTTGGACTGTACTGGCGTGTTCACTGGAGGAAGGACAACTCTATCTCCTTACTCCGTCCAGGGCCACAGGAGAGGGGACCATTGTCCCACTGGATAGTGACAGGCAGGTCAGGGCTCTGCAGCTGGGATGGGTCCAGGCTGCCGCCTTGAAGGTAGGAGGACTCCTTTCTCGGCTTCGGTCTTTGTCACTGGGACTTCTGGAACTGGCTTGTAAAACTTGTGGCTGAGAGCCCTGAGTGGGTTGTGATCAGCGTTTACGTTTCAGTGTGTGGAAGCGCAGGGCAGGGAAGCCTGTTCTGGGGACCTCTGGTCCCCGGTTGGGCTCACACGTGCATGGGTTGTCATGTAACACGGATTTCTCCAGGGTCACAGAGAAGTTTGAAAGTTACTATTCCAGAAAGAGGTCTCCAAAGCATTTTATTTAAGGAGATAAGTCCTTCTTGAGTGAACATAAGTGCAACCTCCTCCAGTTGTTGAGACCCTGAAGTCAGCTGTCAGTTTTGGACTTGATGAGCCCTTGGAAAATACAACTTGCTACTGCAGATTCCTCTGAAATCATTGTTTTTGTTTATTTATTTTCTTGCCCATCCCAATGGGTTGGATGCTCCAAGACAAGAGAAAGAGGGCCTCGTTTGATAGCTCACAACAGGGTCCCCGCATCTGACATCTATACTGAATGAAAAAAATGGAAATATTCCCTGTTGCTTCATGTCACTTTGATGAAAGTCCAAGGACACACATTTTCACAAAGAAAAGTAAAGCGCAAGTAACTGGGATTGCTACTAAATATTTAGAAAGTCTTTTACCCTCATTCATTCATTTATTCATTTAAAAAATGAACAGATATGAAAAGACATTTCTACCACATGCCATAAACAGCACTACATTCTAGGTATTGAAAATCATATAAAGGCCGTGCCCCCTGTGCTCTCGGCGAATTTCCATGTGGCCTCCCAGTAGTAATGCTACTTCCCATTGTGTGATTGGGCCCTGATCACCCTGCATGATTGTGTTATTGGCCCTTATTACCCTGTATAATTGTATGATTGGACACTTATCAGCCTATACGATTGTATAATTGGGCCCTGATCACCCTGTAATATTCTGTGATCAGGTCCTGCCCAGGTCACATATTCTTTGCTACCATTCTGGGCCATGCAGGCTATATCATCAGGGCTGGGAGAAAGGAAGTGAGCCAGGCCCAAAGGCTTGCTGGCAGGGTTCTGGAGGTTAGGCGGCCCAAGGAGAGTTCATCTTCTTTCAGTAGAAGAATATGAAAGTGAAGGTGGGCCCAGGACTATGAATTCAGCAGGATTTCAAGGTGTTACTATAGGACTCACCTGCTAAGTGCCAAGTTTGTTTATTCTTGGCTAAAAATGACTTCCTTTTTCTGGGAAGAGGGACCCACAGTAAACATAAAACATTTCTCACAAATAACTTTGAGTTGAGCTCAGGTCCAGCGACTCAAGCTCATTGGATTATGTTTCCTATAAAATGCTCCAGAGGTGAAAAATCAAGGGGAGATGTGTTGGAGAGGAGGATTTTGGGTGTGGGCTGCCCAGTGTAGATGGAGTCTTTTCCCATACTCCTTCCTGTGGAGATGAAGCATGGGCTGGGAGGTGGTCTGGATATGACCTATTTCCAATCAAGGCCAGTCATAGGTACTGGAGGTCGGGACTTGGACATTTTCTTTGGGTGGGGGAGCATAAGTCAACTCATAACAGTGATTGTTTTGAAGTTTTTCCTCTTTACCCAATCTCTTTCTGTTCTCCCCGTCCCCACTAAGAAACTATAGCCAAACGAATAAATCATGATAGGCTGAGCTGCTATAACAGAAGGACCACCCCCCACCAGTGCCTCTGACTAGGAATACCTTCTTTCCCTCACATGGAGTAGTGTAGAGGCAACAACCTGTGTGAGCAGGGAAGTTCACTCCATGGGGTCACCAGGGGACCCAGAATCTTCTGGTCTTTATCTGTCATCTCCTAAAGACATCTGTATCAAACTGCAGCCTGCCTCAGTGTCCCCCAGAGGCTGCCAAAACAGACTCTTGGGCCCCTCTTGACGTTCACATTATGTATTGCACCTATGACCCTTTGCAGAGAGCCAGAAGTTGTGGTCCTGTTACTGCCTCAAATCCTCAGGTCAAAGTTCAGGGGGTGAGCCAGCCTTGGGCTTTCTTTCCTGGCCCTTCCTGGCTACTCATTCTGCTCTAACTGTACTGAGAGAAGCATGGTATGACTGGAGCTTGGTCCTGGACCCCCTGCACGAGCTCACATGTGACAGAGCTACCATGGTGCTCAGTTCCTGGGTGTCTATGTCGCATAGAAGGCAAACGGGCTGGGCCAGGTTACTGGCACCTCTTGCTCTGTGCATTTCTCACTCATGGTCATACAAGTTTGCCATGCGGACTATTGCTTGAGGGCTAACTATGTGCTTAGAAAATGGCCTCAATCATGTCTAGGGAATACAAAGCCTTATCTCCTACTGGAGGCACTTTAGGAACCCTGGAGTGGGCAGAGACCCCTTGGTAGCCTCCAACTCCACAAGATGAAGGTCTGGCCCAGAACCCCAACTGGTTTTTTTAGGGTGCTATCTTGCTGTCTTAATCTCAGAAAACACAGCTTGAGGCCAAAGATCCCTGGTAGCAGAGAGTAGTACCTGCATAGCACAGAATGGTAGCATAGGACCTATGATCTGGGTGGGGCCTGATCATAGGATATTAGCACAAGCTTGGTAAGTGAAGTGAAGGAAGGGGCAGGAGGCAGGTTGGATAGAGAGCAAACATAAGATGAGGAACACACTGGCCTCAGCTTTACCATCAGCCTGTAGTTCCACAATCAGGAGCTGGGGACCACCAGGAGCCACTTCAGAAGCTGCCTGCCCTAGTCTGCTATTTGGTCCCAGTGATTCATGTTCCTCTTATAACATTCCCCACAGTCTCAGCATGTTACTACACCAGTGCAAAGTCAAGCATCTGGGGTGTATGTCTTCTTAGGTGTAGTTGTTTAGGTTTAGCTCCTCTGAATTTGAAGACTCATGAACTAAAGAGACAAGATATTTACACCTACACACCTTGCACACATTGGATGGGTTGTCATAGGGTAAATGGTATAGAGATTCCTGTTCAAAAAGGAGGTAAATGGGAGGCACTGGTCCATAGCAATTCTGAAATCCAGCTGGGCAAATGTTAGAAGTTCCTTGATAAGGTCTCAAGGCCTCGGAACGATCTTTGGCTCTTGGCCTCAACCTATTGGCCCTTGGTTCTGTCCTCTTGGTCATTCTTACTTTTTCATCGAAGACAGAAGGTGTCTACCTTTGAACATCCCTCGGTCTGCTTCCTGACAATAGAATTGTGGGGGTCCAATGTCCTCTTTTTATTTTGTACTCTCTGTCCCTTTTACCTCAAAGTGATAGTTTTTTTTTTTTTTTTTTTTTTTTTTTACTTGTATATTTTTCTCAAACACATTTTGGGGCTTCTGTGAATCTTATGGGGGCAATCTTCATTAGACAAAAGACATAGTCACAAATCTTTTTGAGATAAGCTGTTCTCTTCCTTGAGATTTTCTGAAACAGAAAAAGAACAATGCCCTTCAGCTTTTAAGAGACCCTAATGTTCAGTTGAAAGGAACTGCTGTGAGGTGCACACTTATTTCTTGAAAGGGTCCTTAGTGTGTGTAAATAGTCCTCTAATGCTTTGGTCATTTGGAGGCCTTAACAAAAGATCACACAGTCATGCTATTGGCTTTATTTCTCTCTCTCTCCGCTCACATTCTACTATAAGCAGCAAGAAGAAACCAGGAAGAACCTTCAATATTTTGCTTGAAAATATCCTAAGCTAGACCCTGCAGTTCATTAAATAAAAGCTCCACCTTCCACATAACTGTGGATGTCAGTGTTGCTAAGCTATCTGCCACTGTGTAGTAAGGATCCACCTTTCTCCAGCTGCCTTAAATGTGTCCCACAGTTTCCTTTGCATTCTTACTGGCTATGTCCTTAAAACCCAGATTCGTGCTAACAGTCTGTTCAAGGTAGTTTAGGTTTTTCTATCAAGCTTCCATCCAATGTTCATCTACTGCCCAGTTCTATGCCCACATCCACATTTTTAGGCATTTATTGTAGCAGCACTACACAGGCACTAAATTTTTTCTTAATTATTCATTGTTAAATACATATTAACCCACAATTGTGTCTTAAAACAATAACACTCATTACCTCAGTTTCTGTAGGTCAGGAATCTGGGCAAAACTCACCTGGGTCTCCTCTTCAGGGTCTTTCTCAGGCTTCAAGGCAGGTGTCAGCTGGGCCTTGGTTGTCTCGAGATGACTGGGGAAAGGCCTGCTCCAAGCTCATTTACATGGCTATTGATAGGATCTAGTTCCTCATGGGCTGTTGAACTGAGGCCTCAGTTCCTTGCCATGTGGGTTCTCCATCACAACAGCTTGTTCATCAAAGAAGAAAGCTGAGAAGGCAAGAGACAGTGAGAACAAGACTGAAGTCACAGGCCTCTGTAGCTCAGTCTTGGAAATGGCATCCTCTCATCTTTGTCGCATTTGTTTTCATTAGAAGTAGATCACTAGGTCCACACACACATCCCTGCACACACAGATACACACTCATGAACACACACATGAACACATACATACTCAGAAGCACACAGGCACACACATACAAAGTCACATACACATATACAGGCGTACATACATACAAACACACAAATATGAACACACGCTCACATACATATACATTCACACGTACATACATATATGCATATTCATGTACAAATATGCACACGCATATATACTTACAAACATATACACTCATACAATGCACAAATACACATACCCACACATATACACATACCCACATAATACTGATAATATACAGACACACCCATGTATGCATACATATACACAATGAAAAGCCATGACATTCACACACATGTATACTCACACACTCACATTACATGCACATATACATACTCAACCCCCCCACATAGATACTTACACACCCATATGCATGTACACATACATACACATACTCAAAACCCATAAATACGTACCTGTGCACATGTGCATGCACATGCACACACACAGATGCACACACAGAGGGAGGTATAAGTTCCAGGAGGTGGGAATCACTGAGAGCTGTCTCAGAAGCTGCCTAGCACTGGGACCAAGCCATGAGGAGGCCCTTCTTGACTGTGCACTGGAGTTTCTGAGGCAGGAAGCCTCTGCTTTCTCGGCCCATGTTACTGTGGGGAGCAGAGCTTTCCCCGGGCCTATAGTAACAGCTGGGGGCTTCACTTCCAGGATGGCACACCCCATGGCCACCAAGTTGGTCCTAGTCAAGTGGTCTCTCAGCCAGGTTTGTGGCCCAGGAATTCTCTCCCCATCCCTATCTGTGCTCTGGGCTTCCTCACAGCAGGGTGGCTGGCTTCTCAGAGCAAGCATGTGACAATGAGCCAAGAAAACAAGGTCTGTGAGACCTTGTTTGCTGAACACTTGATGGAGGCAGGCCTGGAGGTTATCTGCCCAGGTCGCGGAATGGACATGGGCAGATAAGTGAGTGGGGCAGGTGGGGGCGGGGGGGGGATGGCGTGTGTGAGATTATAGTAAGAATATCTGGAAGAGGACACTGCAAAGACCTTCTGTGAAAGTTACTCTTTCCTACTAGTCGCTCTGATGGTTTAATCCCACCCAGAGAGGGAGCTGTGAATTTGTTCTCTTTCCTCTCAGAGCATGCACGACCTAAGAGCTGGGCTGCAGACCTGGACTCACTGCAGTCTCTGGGGGCAGGAAGTCTGCTGAGGGAAGTGTCATGGTGGATACTTTCTGTGATATGTCTTTTCACATAGGAAAGTCAGAAGGACTTGGTCACCCCCTGCTCACATTTACCCCATTTCACTGCAGGTTACTGGCTCCCCTCCAAGACTTGCCTTTAGTCAAGATAAAGGGCGGTGGCTGAAATGAGGGGAAGTGCCTCAGGGGACACTTGTACCTCAGGGATAAGTAACCAGGTGGTGCTACCACTGGGCAATCCTGACCTTCCATGTCCTTTCCTGAATCCGGAGGTGGCAAAGCCATGCCCCTGCTGAAGGTGGGTGCTGAGCCTGCCTCTGAGGCCACACCCCTGGAGCATTGGGCACAGTCTCCTCTTGGGTGTGTAAGGAACATGGTTCTGTACCCTTTTTATGTGTTTTCCTCAGTATAGGGTGGTAGCCACATTGCAGGTTTGCAGACTCTATCAGGCATAATGTTGTGCCAGGGAGTCTCCACAGAAGCTCCTCACTGCCTGTAAGAAGCAATGATGACATTGTGATACCAGAGAGACGAGACCTGAGCAGACATTCCCAGACCAGATGTTGCTTCTATCCTAGATTCCCGGTCTGTAAATGAAGGGCTGTATCTCACTTTGGCTCTTTCTAAATTTTCACGGGCATTGGGGCCATTGTCTGGAGTGCAAATTATTAACAAAACATGCTAGGTTGCAAAAAGTTCATTCCTGAGCACTTTCATTGGCTCTGTCTGTGTTTCCCAATGTCTTCTCGCTGACTTCCTGCCTCCATCCCCTCTGTCTCCTCCAGCTCTAAGGGCTCCTTCTGCCACCAGTCTCCGGTGTCCCTCTTGGCAATAGTTCCCTCAAGAAAAACAACCAAACCTTTGTCTGCCATCAGGGAAGTTCAGGAAATTCCTTAAACCGGGTTAAGAGACAATTTTCTAATCATATCCTTTCCCTTAATTAGCTTAGTGTACTTAAATCTTAGAATCTCTCTGTGCTCTATTTTGCTCTCTAGCTATAGAGTTGCATGATCTATACTAAATATTCACTGATGGGTAAGCATTGTGCTAGAAGATTCAGCTATATGAGCCACATAATTCTCATAACAGGGAAACTAAGGCACAGGGAAACTAGCCCACGGTGGGCACTGAGAAATTCTTCCATTGCTCTAGAGTTTTAAAACCTATTTGCAAAAGGATATGCTTGCCACCCAGAGGTGGAGTATAATGTTCCTCCCCTTGAATATGGGCTGGCTTCAGTGATGGAAAGGACAGTGTGTGGCTTTGAGGTTGGATTAGGAAAGGTGACACAGCTTCTTCCTGATTCTCTCTCAGGGCTTCTGTTCTTGGATCCCGGCCACCATGTTGGGAGAAGGCCCAGCTGCCCCAGGAGAGGCCAAGGCAGCAGAGGTCCCAGTTGACAATCAGCATCAACTGGCCACCATGTGAGTGAGCAATCTTTCAGATGCTGAGTCACCCCAAGCTGTCCGCACTGAGCCCTGCCCAAATGGCAGATTTGTGAGCAAAATCATTGTGGTGGTGGTTTTCAGACATGACATTTGAGGTGGTTTGTTACACAAATAGATGACCAGAGTGCCATGTCTGTGTGTCTCCAGGGTCCCTGCCAAGTAGAGGAATAAAGTGAGGGATCTAACCATGTCCCTCTTCTTCTAGATCTGCTGCCCAGTTTTTATTCTGCCCACCCTTGTGAAGCCAGATCCCCAATAACATTGTTGATGAGGGCTGCCCTGGTGTTAACATTGTCATTTCCTGTGTTTGTTGTCATGCAGCCCCTGTGGCTCTCTGATCCCTGGCAGCCCAGGCCAGCCACTGAGCCATTTGGTTCAGTGGGTTTGACCCATCTTGTTAGCGGGGCAGAGGGGGTGGGGATGACTAAGGGCCTCCTGCCACATCTCAGGGCCACTAGGGTGGGTGTCTGGACTTGGAAGATGATGTTTTCTTTCTTGCCTTTGTGCCACTCATCAGAAGTCTTGACCTTCTCACAAGTATTTTGCCCTCATGTCCTCATGAGGGACAGGGCACAGCTGGACCTTGATGATATGCTGTTTCAGCCACGCTCTTTGTGGATGTAGCTGCAGAGACCTGGTTGAGTGCTGAAGACACCACAGACTGTCAGTGCAGAGCCCACTTCCAGTCCTCTTGGCCGTGCTCTGGGACCACCACCACCTAGAAGCTCAGGGACAGACATTTCACAAAATGGCTGAAGGGTGTTCTGGGTGCTGAATTCCACACCATCCGTACCCACATTTACAGAGGTGGAGTTCTTGGAACACGTAGTTTTAATTCTGAGACCCAGTGGACCCCAGGCACTGTTGAAGTCAAATATATACGTAATAAATTTTCAGTATACTTTTTTTTTATTGTGCTAAAAAGCACTTAACATAAAATTTATCATCTTAACCATCTTTAAGTGTACAGTTTAGTTGTGTTAAGTACATTCGTATTGTTGTGAAGCAGAGCTCCAGAACTTTTTCATTTTGTGAGCTGGAAACTGTTCCCATTAAAAAACTACTCCCCATTCTCCTTCCCCCAGCCTCTGGCACCTACCATTCTACTTTTCATCTCTATAAACTTGACTACTTGGGTACCTCACATAAGTGGAATCACACAGTATTTACCTTTTTGTGTCTGGCTTATTTCACTTGGCATGATGTCTTCAAGCTTTAAGCTTCATCCATGTTGTAGCATGTGTCAGAATTCTTTTCCGTTTTAAAGATGAATAATAATACTCTGCTGCAGGTATATACACTATTTTGTTTATCCATTCATCTGGTGGTGAACACTGGGTTGGTTCTACCTCCTGGCTATTGCATACAGTGCTGCTATGAACATGGGGGGTGCAATGCAATGCATCTTTGTGCGACTTGGGTCTGTGGTGATGACTCCTTTCCTTTTGGGGACCATGGAGCTACAGTGATTCATGAGGCCCAGGCTGTAGCTTGCCCTGCAAGTTCATTTACAGTAAAGACACTTATGTGGCCTGGCCTCCCTGGAAGGGTGTATTGCAGCAACCTGGGCAGAAATTGGCTTCAGCAGCTGTCAGATAGCCTCACGTTTAACAGGTCCAGGTGTCACCAGATGCAGCCCATGAATTACTCGTAACTAGTTTCCTGATAGCCATAGTCATAGTCCCACCTGTTGAATAATAAGAAAAAAAAAAGTCTCAGATTTCTTTGGCCAGGTCAGGTCTAAAAGTTTCCAGTGCCAGTGTATGTAAAGGCAATTGCAAGGCCTGTGGCTCTGGGCCCCCTGCTAGATTGTCTGCTGAATCTGCAGGGCAGACCCAGGAAGTTTGAGAAATCCTAATGGAGCAACCCAAGAGAACACTTAATGAAGCCAAGTTTTATTGCAGACAGATATTAAGCTGCCGACTGCTAGTCTGGCTGTGCAGCTGTGTAAAATTGTTCAGCAACCTGGACCAACAGATACTAAGCAGAGTGAAAAACTGGCTGTAAAATTTGATAGGCTGCTGGAGCTTGCAAGACAGATGGGTTGGGTGGGGGGAGGTGGGGGGAGGGAACTGGCCCAAAGGTTATGCTCTGGGTGGCTTTCAGACCTACAGGGCAGTCTAGGCATTAAGACATATGATAGCCACCCAGGAGCTCCTTCCAGAGCAAAAGTAAAAAAAGGACTGATTGCAGGCTGACCTCCATGATAAACGAGAGAGATAAAGGAGAGAGGGCCATAAATCATGGAGTTTAGGAGGTGTCAGGATACAAAGACCAGTGGGGAAGGGGGAAGAATCTGATTGCGTTTCACGTAAAATATTGGTTAGCTTTGAAATCCATCTCACATTGTATGTGATTGCTGCATACTTTTGAATACCAGATTTTGGGCAGTGCTCTGGGAAGGATCAGCAGCCTCAAACAATGATAAACATCTCAGAGACAATGACAATGCTATCAGGGCTAGAGGCCTGGAGACAAGGCGTGGTTCCACCCAGCCTGTGGAGATGTGAAGCTGTGTGAGCGGAGGCAGCTGCTCTCACCACCTCCTGCTCTCTCTACATGTATCTTCTAGCTTGCTTGCTTTGTGATGGCCCCACAGATGCAGATCTAGCTGTGGACTGAAGGCTGGGCACTCTCAGTAAGGATTACCAGGCTCAGCCTGGTGCATCTTAGAGCTAGGTGTCCTAGACAATACCCAAGCCCCGGTCCCATCCTGATGGCTCTGTGGCCACCATTTCCTCTTCTGTGAATACTGGTTTGGATTTAAACTTGTTTCAGCAAGAGAAGAACCAGCAGAGGAGCTGCAGTCCTGGCTTAGTTTCCCCAGAGTGTTGGATTTACACAGGTGATAAAATCAAAGCAAAACACATGATATTTAGAAGTCAACAGAAGGGCAGAACCATATAGCAGAGTTGAGTGTTTGGAGCCAGAGTGGCAATGGGAAGGAGATTTAGAATCTATAATTAATAAATAAGAAACACATATGATTGAGAAAATTTGAACCAAATACTAACCCATGAAGCCAGAAAAAGGCCAGCAAAGAAAACCTAAAGAGAAGGAAGGAAAGAAGGAAAATAAATACAGTACTTTTGGTAACATTAAATAAATGAGAGACAAACCTAGTAGATAAGATCCATGAAATGAAATCCAGATCTTGGAAAATAATCCTTCTATCCCCCAGCACTACACAAGTACTCCCAAAGGTCATACGGATCTGATCAAGTGAGAAAGAGAGTGGATACAGAGGAAGAGGTAGAAAGAAAACAATTAAAAGTGGCTAACATATAAATTTTATATCAACTAAATTGGAAATCCAGGTAAAATTGATGATTTTCTCAGAAAATAAAGCCAAACTACCTCAAGAATCAAAAGAATTCTGATAGATCAAAAATTACAGAAGAAATGGAAATGGAAGATGTCATCATGATTCCACCTTCATGAAAGGCGTCTTACTCACATGGTTTAAGAGACTCATGCATATAATCTTAGAGGGCCAGTCCATTCCCACATGATTTAATATGTTTTCCGGGGGATTGGAAAAAGAGAGAAAGTTTCGCATGTAATTCTACAAAGGTAGAAACGCATTTGATAGTAGAATTGGAGAGAACAAAAAATATATATGAAATAGACATATAGTATCATATTTAATGATGCTGTTTTGGAAGCATCTCCATTATTGTCAGGAAAAAATACTTGCATGGCTACTTTAAATATAGATATCCAACATAGCTAATGAGATCCCAGCAAAAATGGGGAAAAATATAGATATAAATATTTAAAAGGAAGAGATACAATTTTAACTATTTGCATGTAAAAAATTCAAGATAATAAATTGTACTAATTTGAACCAAGATAATTTACAAATTATCATTATTTTCTAAATGCTGGCAACAAGAAACTATAATTTTTTTTAAAAAAAGATTCTGTTTATACTATTATCAAAAACTGATAATATCATGTAATCTACTTAAAAAGATATGGATCCCTATTGTTATGAACTGGATTGTACCCACCTCCCTCCCCCAATATAGTTGTTGAAGTCCTAACAAAGCTACCTCAGAATGTGACTACCGTTAGTTATGACTGCACGAGTATAGTTATTGTAGTTGTAATTAGTTAAGATGAGGTCATACTGGAGAAGGGTGAGGCTCAATCCAAATGACTGGTAACTTTATAAAAAGGAGAAATTTGGAGACATATACACACAACGTGATGCTTCTACAGGCCAAGGAACACCAAACATTTTCAGCAAACCAGCAAAAGCTAGGTGACAGGCCTGGAACAGATTTTCTTTCTCAGACTTAGAAGGAACCCAAACTGCTGATACCTTGATTTTGGACTTCCTGTCTCCAAACCTGTGAGACAGGACACCACCGTTGTTTAAGCCACCTAGCCTGTGGGATTTTGTTTTGGCAGCCCTGACTAACACACCCATATACAGAGCACTAAAAGCCATTACCAAAAAGAGCCCAAAGAAGGCTTGAATGAATGGAGAAATGTATCATATTCTTGGGTGGAAGAAATTGTCTACGGGGAAGATGCCTCGTAGCCTTGGAGTTTCTCTCAGAGAAGGCTGTAGTTTCTTGGAGGATGGAAGAGGGAGCTGAATTGCTCCTGGAACCCTGCAGTGTTTGGGGAAATGGGACATGCTGGCCTCCATGATTCCTGGACCAGGGCAAAGCTGGCTGCTCCTTGCCTCTCTGCTCCTTCCCCCTTCCCATGGTACTCTCTCCAAGTCTTCTCCCTGCAAGGACACCTGCAGAGGAGGGGAGGCCCCTTCCATGCAGCAGGGAACTATCAGCTCATTTCCAGGAGGGGAGAACTGGGTCCACCATTTTGAGACACCCAGGTGATGAACAGACCTTTTGAGGCGTCAGGTGGAGGGAGAGTCTTGTTTGGGGGAGTTTCATTACATCGCCCAAATTATCAATCTCTCCCTTGACATGAGATTTTTGTCCAGTCACGAGGTGGGTCGTATGGGCTGGTGAGGGTCCCCTAGGGCTGTCCCAAGGCCCAGATAAGGCCTGCAGAGCCTTGGCCGGTGCTCAGCATGGACAAGCTTACCACAAAAGGTCCCTGACCTCATTACTGCCCAGCATTTTCCTGGCTTCCGGAATTGCCAAGACTAGTTACACTTTTTTCTCCCTCATTAGGAACCCTGATATTGCTTGAGATGGGAGCATTCTGTAAGTTTGTAATACCTGCATGCTTTGAGGCTCATAGTGAAAATTTCCAGATTAGTAACCTCATGGACCACTGGGAGAATTCAGAGATTGCCTGGCCCATGTAGGAAGCTGTGTGATATGCTCCTTGTTGTAATTGTCTGAAGTCCTTTCTCCCCCCAATCAAAAGAGTTTATAAAGTTTTGAAGCCTGGATCATCTAGAAGTGGCAAGTCTCACACTTCAGGGGTGGTTGTTAAAATACACATTTCTAGGCCCTGGCTCCTAACAATTCCAATACTCAGTGCATGTGTCTGTATCTGTGTGTATGTTTGTGTGCGTTTATGTGTGTGGTGTGTATATGTGCATATATGTGTGTGTACGTGTGGAGTCCGGAGTGTGTGTACGTGTGGTATCTGTAGTATGTGTATGTGCATATATGTGTATATGTGTGAGTCGAGTGTGTTTATGTGTGGTGTGTGTGGTGTGCACAGATGTGAGGAGGAGGCAGGAATCTTCATTTCTAACCAGTGATTTTGCTGTAGATGTTCTGGCAATCATTCTGCCTCCTAACCTGAGGTCAGGGCTTAGCCAACATGAATTTTCATTCATGGGTTTCATATTAAATACATTTAAAAAGTGAGGCAAACTAAAGCAGACTGGGTAGTCTTTAAAAATAAATAAACACCACGCTGGGTGGGATGCAGAGTTTAATAAACTTGGGCCGGTCTTACGTCCTGCAGTCTCCTGAGAAGGCTGAGGACAACCTGATCTCCAGCTTGCATCTGTTTATCCAGCGTACAGGGTTTGCACAGTTTGGTCAAGCAGCGGGAGTCTGCGTTCACACCCGCCCTCTTGGTCAGGGGCCTAGTGAGTGTCAGCGGGAAGGACATTGGTTAACCTGAACCTGCCTTTCTGTCAACACTGGGACATTTGTCTCCTGTTGCCCCTGGGAGCTGTTTACGGGAAGCCTTCCATGTTCCCCGAAGAATGAAACTTCTCGTGGCCCATACTGTGGATAGCTTCAGGGCCCTGCAGCTCCCTGTGGTTCTGCTTCCTCTCTGGCTTTGCTAACAACTCCAAGTCTAGTTTCGTTGAAAGAATATTTCTGGTTAATTTATAAAGCAACAGATTAGTAGTTGGATTATTTTATCTAAGAAAATTCTAATATTGGTGCTTTAAATACTTTAGTCTTTGGAAATCTTTTTAACCTTTATTGTGCAAATATGAATTCGTCGCATTTGGGTCCTAGTTCAAGACCTTCACGTGAGAGATTCTCTTTCATTATGATACATACATATATCTCTGTTTCTATCTCTGTCTCTATCTCTGTATCGTATATACTATGTTACACAACGGATAATGACAGAATAAGCCATTTTCCATCCCACCAGCTCACTCAGCTCATTTTCCCGTGACAATGTTGTCTTCATGTCAAGTGTTAAGAGGTTCTCAGTTGTCTCTCTAATCATGTGATAAGGCCTCAGTCCCCAGCTAGTTTCCTCAGTTTGTGATTGTGTGGCAGACATTGCTCTTGCTTTTTGGTGCTCATTCAGCCTTGTTCCTTGTACACACCCAGTCCACTGTGGGCCCTTGAGACAGGGGTCCCCTCTGGAAGCTGCTTGGCCCTGTAGGTTTGCTTCCTGTCCTCTGCGCCCACCTGCCATGTGGTGGCTTTCCTGACACCTAGCACAGTATCGGCCACATTTCCCACCTCGCGGTGCCTTTCTGGGTCATTTCTTTTGCCAGAATGAGATCGCTACTCATAAACGAAGGATCTGGAAGTTCTTCCCTGCCTTCTTCTGCCTCTAGGTCTCATTAGAACATGATCTTGCAGGCCCTTCTCTGTGGGCAGGCTGGGGCTAAAGGCTGCTCATGGCTGAGGGCGTTATTGTTGCTGCAAGCACCCAGGAGAATGGGAGAGAATGGTTATGTTCCTCTGAAAGCCTGAAGGGCCCCCTTGACCTACAACCTTGTGCCTTTCAAACTCCTGAGTCTCAGAAGAAGCAGCATTTAAATGGCCCAAGATGCACAACAGAGGAAGCCTGAGCCTGCACAGCCGCTGAGGTGAGCTGAGTGAGTCCTCATCTCCCAGGCGAGCTGGAGCAACAGGGAGGAGAGTTGCAGGACTTTGTCTCTAATAATTATACAAAGGGTTCCAGAATTTTCTTCCTTCTGAGGCATAAGGAAGCAACATTTGGATAACTTTTTAGTTGGAGAGGAAAGGATCCCTTTGTTAAAGTCTCTTTTGTACTTGTCTTTTCCTCTTCTCTGTGTTTTCAGGGAAGGTTGAAAAGGAAGAAATGATTCTGCTGTTCTGAGGAGCAGTTTTTGCTGTGTAGCTGGAGGATGGTCACAGCTCAAGAGACAGGCACATGTGTAACCAAAGCCTCTGGTCTACATATCTCCCTCCCCAGGCAGGACGTGGGCCGGGCAGCCGCCCCAGCACTTTGGAGGTTTGCAAATCCCATTTTGGTCATGGAAACATTGCAAAAGCAGCTTGTGATTCTTTCCTCTTTATTCCTACTTGGCCTTTTGAGAGAGAGCGGGCCACGCTTCCTAGGACACTAGTTCACAACTCACATCACTCCTGGATGGATCACCACTGTGTCTGGCCATTCTCGGAAGACAGATGAGGGAATGGAGTCCCTTCCATTAGCAAGTCCAGGCAGCTCGAGATCACATATAAACTGTGACTTTAGGGTTGCAATGTCTAGAAAATAATGCATGGGTGCTCTATACTAGTGGCTGCACAGTTTGGCATGTTTGTGGGCAGATGTGCTCATAACGACAGGAAAATGTTCTTCCCTTTAGAAAACAGTGGTTATTTATGGAGAAAGTGTATGTATACCTGTCTGGAAAGCTTAGGTCGAAGGCAGAAACATAAGAACATCCTTCTGCTCACCCACAAATGCGTTCATGGGAATTTATTTTCCAGATAAATGTGCTTTCCTCGGGGCTTTTGGAACAAGGAAATTCATTTAGTGCCTTCCAGAGACTTCTGTCCTTCCCTGGCTCTTGGCCACGGTCTGTTCACGTTTTCTTCCTCCGGTTCCACTCAGCAAGGATGGGGTGCTGGGAGAGGAGTCACAGAGGGACCCAGGACTTTAATTGTTGTGAGTGGGTGCTCGGGAGGGACTGTCACAGCTGGACTTGAGAAGGGACATGGGTCCTTGTTTTGTGGGGCTTTGTGAATTTTCCCTCTGATGGTACAGTGATGGTTGAGTCTGTCTAAAAGACTTGTCACATGGTCTGGTAGTTGAAAGATTGCATTGGGATTTCTTAATCCTGAGTCCACAGGCCTTTAGGGAACCCACCACGGCAGCATCTCGGGGTTTGTGGACATGGATGAGGAAACACTGCATCTTTAGTTTCGCCAGTGCTCACTGCGCTTCGGCATTTCTGGCAGCTGTGTTGACAGCACCATTGACCGCTCACAGGCAGAATCACAGCTAAAGTTCTTTGGGACAGTTGTTACAGACATGGTAACACTTCACTTATTACTACCTCAGTATGACCAAGCACTAGTTTGTTATTTAGTGTCTTCACGAAGAACATTCCAAATTAAAAGAAAATAGTTTTAAAGCTCTAGTTCACTGACTGGTTTCCTTTGTGAGCCTATGTATTTTATTGATTTAAAAATGCTGTTCTGGAAAGGGGTCCACGGGCCTCACCAGACTGCCTCAAGAATCCACACACAGAAGTTGGTCTAACCCCCGTGGGACAACATGTCCATGAATAGCGGGGGGAGGCATCAGCCACAGTGGGGGAGGATGTTTGGGCCCTGGGCAGGTGAGCCTTCTGCTGCCTTTCAAAGTAGTGTACGGAGTGGGGGTGGGGGCTTGGTTTGCTGTTATTATTGTTTTCCCTTACATACAGAATAAGGATATGATTACATGTGTGGAATGTACACAGAATTTTCGCCTTTCAAAATTAGTTTTCAGAGCAGTTTTCTTATTACTTAAAACTGAAAAGGTGAGTTTTTCACACTCAGGAAGAATAGAGGAAAAGAAACATAAATGGGTAGAAAGACAAACTCTAGTACCAAATAGGCTTTGAAAGTTCCTTTTGCTTTGACCTTCAATGGCAGTGAAGTGTGTAGTAAGTAATTCCTGATATTGTCGCTTTTGGAGCAGTCACTGATACTCAGTTGATGGCACTGCCAGAGAATTGCCATGTTCATGTCACATGCACCAGTGCACCTGTGGGAAGCACCGTGGTTCACAGTGGAGTTCCCCACAGCAGCGCCCCAGTGGACCCCAAGGGTGAGTACTGCGTGGCCACTGCTCACCTCCTGCCAAGTGTAGCCGGCGGCCTGCCAGGAAGCCGGGGCGTGGGCTTCCCGGTGGACTCTGCCCTCATGACAGCTGCAACTTCGGTTCCTGTGAAAAACAACACATCCAATCTTACTTTAGGTATAGATGATTGTACTTTCAAAATGTCATAATCAGAATACAAAATATCAGAAATACCAGAAACTTCCATGGAAACTGCAAGAGCGAAAGCTGTTCTACCTGCCAGTTACTTCTGCCAGCTGAAGCGAAGCTGTTTTGAAAAGAAATTAACATTTTCACTTATTGTTAGTTTCTTATGCTCGCTTTAGTTCCTTTCTGTGACTTTCTGAGCTGGACAGCTTCTTAGGAGGCACATCAGGCAGGTGAGGATTCTGTGGACTGTGCTTGCCTGTCAAACAGCCCCACTGCAAGGCAGTGTGGGACTGCTGCCCTTCACCCACTCCATCTGGGCTGTGGAGATGTGCACGCAGGCTGAGTGCCCCATCTTTCTTACCTTTGCTTCTGGAGATAGTCCTGTCTTTTGCCATCTGCTCAGACAGCTCTGGACAACAGTGGGGTTCACGTTGCCTGGGCAAACATTCACGGATTGTCGATTCTCACCAGGAGGGAAATCAAAAGTGCAGGATCTTACCATGCCTGCGCGTATTTGGTTTCGCGGATATTCTGCCTTATTGTGTATCTGATTGGTTTAATGTTGATGACTATGATGAAGGAGACATAAAGACCCCGTGGGTCAGGCAGTTCCTTACACATCCAAAGTGATGGGGGAAGGAGAGGGCTCTGGGTCTGTTCCCAGGGCCCTGCCTACCTTCTCAGGCAGTGGTGGAGGAAGAATGTGGTAGTGACATCCAGATGGGCTTGGGGGATGCAGGAATCTCTGGCTTGTTCTCCACTTCCTAGGGCACAGGCCCTCGAGTCTGGAGAAGCCGTGCTTCAACAGGGGCCCCCTTGGAGGTGACTGTGGAGCAGTAAAATGATGGGGGGTGGCCAAGGGTGAGCTGGGCAGGTTTGTCTCAAGGCATCTCCAGAGGTCTTCCACATTCTAGAGAGAGTTTTAGTCTCTGCTGGGACAGCAGTCTTTGTGGGGTTGCATGGACAGAAGGGCCCAGACTTGGTATTTGCACTGAATCTACCTAGCCAGGCAGGGACTGAACCTCTCATACATTAGCTTTCTGTTTCTGTATAACAGATGAATCATGTACACCAGCATCCATTTATTACATTACAGTTTTCCAGGGTCAGGAGTTTAGATTGGGCTCATCTGAGTCCTCTGCTTGAGGTCTTTAGCTCTCAGCAGGCTTTAGCTCTCATCTGGAGGCTGGAACGAAGAGTAATTATTTCTGAGGTCATTCATACTGGTGTCAGAGTTCAGCTGCCATCTTAGGACTGAAGTTCTCATGCTCTTGAGTGCTGCCAGGCCCTAGCCCTGCAGGACCCCCCACCCTCATCCCCAACACAGGGCGGTTCCCTTCTTCAAAGCCAGCAATGCAGAGAGGGCTTGTGACTCCAAAGAGGGTCCTTGTCCTTCTCTTAGGGGCTTTCATAGTATTAAGTACGGCCCTTCCAGAACCATCTCCTTTGATTACTCCATCTTTTTGACTTGAAGCCTTAATAACATCTGAACACCTCCTTCACCTTTGCCTTCTGCTAGTTAGAAGCAAATTTTAGGTCCAGCCGCCCTAAAGGGAGGAGATCCATGGGTGTGGACCTTGCAGGCAGAGGGTTATGGAGGCTTTCCTGATATGTCTTCCACACCCTTCTCGGGAGTTGCTAGGTTGGAGTTGTCCCCAATAGAAATTTGTGCAGGATGTGGGAGGTAGCAGTGAAGTTGGAGCCACTGGGCCCCTATAGTCAGTGTGGGCTGCCAGGGGCTGTATGCCATCTTCCAGTCGTGCAGGTCACCGTGAAGGACACCAGCAGCCCCTCTCCAGGTCTCCTGTGTGTTGTCAGGGTTGGAAGAGGTGAGATGGGTGTGGATCTCCATCTCCGTCTCCTCTCTGTAGGTCCTGCTCTCCTCTCCTCAAGCTGGCTGATTGGCCTACACCAGAGGCAGCACTCTTCCTTCCATCAGCCCTGCCCTTATGCAGGTGTGATCCCTCTGTGTCTTGTTCCCTTATTCCCTGCACTCTTGATGGATCTGCTTCTGATGGAATCATGATTGTGTCCAAAGTAAGCACGCATGGCCAGGGACCAGGGTGGCCAGGCCAAACACCGTGTCCTCATCAGACCACTCTGCTGTGGACATCCCGTTTCAAGAGCTGGTTCTTGGTTTGGCTGTTATAAGAGGATGTCAGGAGGCTATGTTTCACATATGGAGAAGCTTGAGAGTAGAGAAGTGAGGCTCCGTCACCCAGGCCAGGCAGGATGATTGGGATTTAGACTCATGGGCTGGTTTTGAAACCCTTTGGTGACCTCTGTGTGCAACACCCTGAAGCACAAATACTCATGGAGGTGCACTTCAAGCTTCCACCTGTGTGGCTGAAGCACCATAGGTCCCCTTCTGTCACCAGTGGAAAGGACCTCAGCATGAGGCTTTGGTAAGTAGCCCGAGGGCTTCCCTGCAAAGGCTCCCTGCCCCCATAGACTCGTGTCCCCTCTTCTCTGTGATCCTTGGTGCCCTGCATATATTGTGCACAAATGTCCATAGAGTCCTCTACACACTTTATGATAATTACTGGTTTGCATACTTATCTCCTGGCTAACCAGTGAGCTCTTTGAAGACAAGTAGCCACATCTTTTCATGTGTGCCCCCCAGCACTAAGTTCGTTTCTCGACATGTCCTGGGCATATGGAATATGTTTGTTAAGTGACTGAATGATGCAGATGGAGACACAGAGGCGTGAGTGGAATACCACTTGGGTCTCACTGTTGACCAAGTGAGTAGAAACTTTGTCACCTGTTACTCTTGGTCACCTCTATAAAAAGAGGGAGGCTCTGTCAGCACCAAATGATGAGAGTGAGCACCTCCCCAAGCCTCTTCTCAGACGTTATAGCTTCTTTCAAGATTCAGTCTAGATTTTTGCCAAAGATACAGGAGATTGTTTGAGCCAAATGCATAGACTGTGGATTTAACAAAACTGAGTCTAAATTCTCTTTTGTCACCAATTAAGCAGATATCGGACCCTAACCTGCCTGTTCCAGTTTCCTCATCTGTAAACGTGATGATAATCCCGGAGTTCAAGGTGGCTGTGAGTTTTAGTTCCCAGAGGACTGATGAGTGCTGCTGTTCTTTCGCTCATTCAGCAGACGTTCACTGCATCCTCACATGTACCTTGTGCTAGGCAGGTTCTCAATTCCGAGGACAAAGGCCTGTGAACGCTCAGCTGTGTAAGGAGGCCAGACATCGAAACAGAAGATTGGGACCCTGATAACAATGCTGCTGCGCCAGAGTGGTGTGGGCCAAGGGCCCACGTTAGGGTGGAAGTGATGGAAGGCTTAAATAAAAAGCAACCAAAAAGCTCGGCTGTAGTTGGGTCTTACAGATGGGGTCAAGGGTAAGGGTTCAATATACATCGGGTTTCTCTCCTTTCATTGTCATTTATTTATTTATGATCAAGTACAGCTAATCCCACACTTATGAAACTGTTCCATTCCAAAAGGTCTTTCTCAACTTGAACTTTGCATAAGAAGATTGCTTTGGATTTAAAGATATAGAACTCTTTATACATGCAGTCCTTTATATGTGTTTAATTCCTAAATACTTCTCCTCGACACAGAAGCAACGTGAGTTTGCATGCAGGGGAAAAAGGAACTCTGCATGTGCTATAGGGAAGAACCTGTGCATTCTCTTCCTTGTGCAGGAGAGTTACAGCACCAGAAAGACGTGGCCCTGTAGGTCCACCTGGCTCTCCAGCCCTGGCTGGGCACCTACTCTAGTCTCTTACCTTCTAGATTGCTCTGCTCACCTCTCTGCCTCTCTTCTCCCAAATGCCACATTTCTCCCTGTTTTGAAACGAATGTGTGTTTCCTGTCTCCAATTCGCATGTTGAAACCCTAACAGTTAATGGGGACGTATTGGGAAGTGGGGCCTCTGGGAGGTCATTGAGGTTTGGTGAGGTCATGAGAGTGGGGCTCTTGTGATGGCATTTGCGCCCTCTTTATGAGAAGAGACCAGAGCTCTCTCTACCATATGAGGACACAGCACTGTCTGCAAGCCAGGAAGAGAATCCTCACCAGAACCCAGCCATGCTGGCCCCATGATCTTGGATTTCCAGCTTACAGAACTGTGAGAAATCAGTGTCTGCTGTCTGAGCCCCAGTCTGTGGTGTTCTGACTGAAACTGCCTTCGCCCACAGCCAGGCTCCCACTTGTGGTTCCCCAGCAAGCCATCACGATGTCTGGCTCCTCCTTTGTTCAGGATCCTGCTCAGGACCACTGTGACTGCCTCTTGGACTCTCTCCATCTTGGGAACTCTGCATCGATGACACCTGCATGCCATTGGTTGGCGCCCTCTTGCATATGCCGTGTACAGCCTCTACTTCCGTATTCCCCAAATCTGTAGCTATTCCCGAAGTGTGTCGTGCAGTCACATTCCTGCTCCCTGGCGGGTATCTGTGACAGCAGAGACCCTTCCACCTTGCTCCCTGATGAATCCTCACAATCAAGGACAGTGTTTAATCTGTAGTGGGTGCTCAACAAGTACTTGCCGAGTGGGTGGCTGACTTTCTGTTTTGCTCCACAACGTCAGGTACTAGGTGACAGAAACCAAGGAGGTGGAAGTGTGCATGAGCTTACGTGAGTTCAGTTTCTCTGAATATGAGAGGTCCCCCCTTTCTCTTTCCTGGTCTTGGTGGCAAGCCCTGAGAAAGGGGAAAAAAGTCTGGTTCGGTGTACTTCTGAAGGGCTGTAGAAGTACCAGAGAGAAACAGAAAGCCAGATGGCTCCTGGCACTCTTGGCCAGACCATGCAGGACGGCAGACTCTTGTCCCATTGCCACTCATAGGACATCTTTCTGTGGGCTCTGGGAAATAGCCGAGTGCTTACATTTCATTCAGTTTGTGTTCCTCGATAATCTCCCAAGTGGAGACCACATCCTTTCTTTATCTGAGCTGTCTGAGAAGTTCATGGTGAGTAGTCTGAGTAGGAAGTCAGGGTTGAGAGGAAGAGCTTCCTGCTGACCTGTGCCCTGTACTGTTTAGTGACTTGCATGTGTCAGTCGGTTGGTATGCAGATTTTGAATCAGATGCGGCTTTCCTCCTCAATTTAGCAGACAGTTATCATGTGCATTGTTAAGAATGAGTGTTGACTCTTTTTTCAAATAAAATGAGAGTACAATTTCGAATTTTTGGTTATAAAAATGATTTGAATGGCCTTTTCTGACCAGGAAGAGCTGACGGTTATGTCTTGTGACTCTGGCTTCTGACAAGACAGCATCATTAAAAGCTCCACAGGCCCAGGGGAGGTAACTGGGGTGCTGGTGCTCACTTTGGAGAAAGGGAGCCTGTGTACTGTGGTTTTGGGGGTGGCGATGCAGAGGAACAGAGAGGGGGCCCTCCACAGAGTGCTAAAGAGACACGGTTTTTTAGGTGTGCCACTAGCCCACAGACCACTTGTCTAATCGAGGATCTGGACACTCAGGTGGGGTCCCAGGACCACAGTATTGGCGTGGCCTGTTACAGATGCAGTCTCAGCCCCACTCCTTGTGTCATCCCCAATTGCAAGTGCAGTACGACTTCTACAGCCATCCCTCCAGCCTCTCTTTCCTTCCCAAGGAAGCCCGAGGCCTGAACAATGAGTCGGTGGGGGTCATAGACACGTCACAGCATTTCCTGTGGTGCTCGTTATCGCTGTATTTCTGCATCTGTCCCTTGTTCTGCTGTGACCATCGCTGCTTGCCATTTGACAAGCATGTGGCTTTAGCAAGCTTCACACTTTCTCCCCCACCTTGGGTGGTAGAGTGGCTTAAATGTTCTGTCATCACACCATCCTGAAATCATCAGTGTCCAAGTTATCCTTCTCAGAAGGCCTGGAGGCATTTATGGCCACTGGTTGTTTAAATTATTGTTGTTATTTGTTGGCTAAATCTTTTGTAACTTAGATTTTTAAATCCAACAATATTTGCAGAATCTCCGACACATGCCACTGAAGCTTGTCTCCCCTACTCCATCTTATGGGAGTCTCTGGAGAAAAGATGTGGCCTTAAACAACAGCTGTTTTCATAATCAGTCCGCAGCCAGGGCTGGTGCATCCTTACAGAGCTGTTTCCAGGTTCAAAATAAAAGGCAGACAGCGTGTATAGTCCTGAGTCTGGCATGCAACCAACTCACAGTAAATGCTTTACATAATTATTCCTGGGTGCTTATTTTAATGATTGCAACATGCCCTCAAATATAAAGATACACTAGCGAGTGCATCCCGTGGTGCCCTGTCCTCAGCACAGCCTCTCAAGCCTCATGGCAATGCCAAAGAATCTGCATTCTAACATGACCACTGGTGACATTATTCAGCCAGTTAAGTGGCGCTTGGGAACAGGGTCTCTAGTCGGATCCACTGTGGGTTTGGCTTCAACGTGCTCATGACAAGTTGGGCAGTGTGTTGCCGACTTGACCTGAAGATAGATGGCTGTTAAGCGGCACCCCAAAATGTCTGACCTCGTCAAATGACCGGTGCTGCTTATGTGCTCCTCATGCTGCTCTCTGCCTTCAAAGAACAAGCGACAAACAGTTCCGGCAAGGACAACAATGGGCCTTCTTCAGGCCAAGAAACCCTTTTCTCAGCTTCCCAAATGTCAGAGGGGCTCAGAGCTGGGGAAGGCCCGAGGGCAGAGTCTTGGGTTGGAGCCTTCTCCCTGCCTCCCGCTCCCTTCTTGGTGTCTGACACTGTCTTTATGGGAGGGAAGTGACTGGCCAGTGGATATTGAAGAAAGCAAGAAAATCATAAAACTAGCCTTAAAAGGCACACTGGTGTCTGTGATCATTCTCACGTCACTGTGAAGGTGGACACCAGGCTTTGTGGTCAAAGGCTAGTTACCTGTTCTTCTTGCCACTAGAGACTGCAGTGCAAGAGGAAAACTCAAAGTGGACAGAGCGAGGACTCTCTGACGGTGTTTTAATCTGTGGCACAGGTGGGGAAGGCGCAGTGCAATCTGGTCTGCACTCACCAGTTCAACCCAGGCACGTGTCCAGGACTCTGATCAGTCTTATGTTTTGGGCATTTGAATAATAATCCTGTGTTAGCACAGGGCTCCAGGATACCACCTGCCCATGGGTCACCAGTGTCCTTAACCAGAGTTGTGCCACTAGACCCAGGTTATTGTCTGCTGTAGAGAAGAGAAGGCTGGGTGGTGGCTACTGGGATAGAAACAGGCTTCATACTCCTTTCAGCTAGGGGTGCCAGAGAAATGGAGCTGCATGAAGTTAGCCTAAACATATTCATCTAGTCGAGACTTTTGTGTTCCAACTCCTGATTTTGGTGTTACCTCCTTCCTCATTTCTGAAGAAAAACAAATTTTAGATTCTAACTGAGCTTAAAAATATATTTAGGCTGCTTGGAACTCAGGCACTTGTGCACCAATGTTCACAGCAGCAATATTTGCATGAGTTCAAAGGTGGAAACAACCAAAGTGTCCCTTGACAGACAAACAGATAAACAAAATGTGGTATGTACATACGTACTAGCCGTGTTTTTTTTATTTTAAGTGTTCTGATGCTTTGACATCTGGGACCTTGCTGAGCCTGGAGGGGACTGCCCCTCCTATTAGCCAATTCCTAGAGACAGTAAATGGCTTCTGCAAGTCCACCTTTCAAACGCAGAGCAACCAGTCGAGAGCCTGCACCCCAGTCATCTCTTGCAACAGGTTCTCACACGTGGGTCACTGTTCACTTGCCCTAGTCATCCCAGGACCATGTACAGATAACCAGGACAGCCCCTCTGCTCAAGGGCCCACTGAAATTATTCACATTGGCCAATCTTAAGCCTGCTTGCCCTGCCTCTCTTGGCCCTTCTCATGGAAACCCCTTGATAGGCTCTTGCCCATGTTTTGCTTTCCACTTCTGCCTTGTGGCTGTCCCTGACACTTGCCTATGTGGCCCTGCTGTCATGCTCTGCTTCCTGCTCTAGAGATCCATGAGGAGAAAGTCTTCCTTCATGACAGTCATTTCCATGTCCGTGTGTCTTAGCATATCTGATTAAAACAAATTCCGGGTGCATTTTAAAACAATGTACAATGGAATGCTATTCAGCCTTGAAAAGGAAGAAAATTCTGACACATGCTACAGCATGGATGGTCTCTGAGGACACTATGCAAAGTGAAATAAGGCAGTCACAAAAGGACAAATAGTGTATGATTCCACTTATATGAGGTCTCTAGAGTAGTCAAAGTCATAGAGACAGAAAGAAGAATGGTGAGCACCGGAAACCGCGGAAAGGGGATTAGGGAGTTAGTGTTTAATGGGGACAGAGTTTCAGTGTGGGGAGATGAACAGATTCAGGAGATGGATGGTGGAGATGGTTCCACAATAATGCGAATACATTTAATGCCACTCAACTGCACACTTGAAATGATTTAAATGGTAATTTTTTTTTATGTATAATTTACCACAACTTAAAAATCTAGGCTGCTGACAGAGGTATTCTTTAGTGCCCATGGATGATGGCTCCCTGAGGGCAGGACATGGTCATCTTATATCTCCCAGCACTTGGAAGGTGCCTGACCTCAGGGTGACCAGGTGTTGTTATCAAAGCAGAGCTCACCTCTCTCCAGTGCCCCACGGCATCCTCATGTCTAATCGGCTTCAGGAGGCTAGGTTGCCCAATGGCCTAGGGTCTTTGTCTTGACACCCTCACCCTGCTCCACTGGCTGAGAGGGTCTTCCTCTTACCAAACCAGGGCAAAAAAGCAACTGCTTAGCAAATTACCCATGAGAAATGGCAAGTTCCATGGGCATAGTACTTCTCTGGCTTGGAGGGGAGAATTTCCTCTGAAAAATGGATTGAGGTGGGAGTCCAGGCCTAGCTTGTTTGGGAGTTCCAAGCAGCCAGACTCTGCTGGTGGTTGTCTGCACCTGGCTTTCTGTCCCCTTTGCATTTTCATTTATCTGGAGGCATCCCTGCCTCACCAGGAACTCCCAGGGAAGAGGGGAAGGTTCAGAGTGGCAGGTGGCCATCACCTGTGATTTGATGCCAGAGCACCTGCCCCTTTGGTTTTGATAATTAGATTTTTAATGGAGTCAAATGAAACCACAGCCCAACCCCCAAGGAAATGCCCCAGCGCTGTGTCAACATCACGCTGATGCTGAGAACCCAGGGTTTTCTGAGGATCCCCCCACATCATAGGCTGGGAATGTGTGGCCTCTAGTCTTAGAGAGACTGTAGATGTGTGTCTGCTCTCTTTCAAGGCTTGAGGCTGCTTTGCCTCCCCTCCCCAGTCTTGCAGTTTCTTTTGAAAAACCCAGACTCTTGCTTTCAACTCTTTCCTCTGGTCTCTGATAAAAGGCAAATTAAGAATCACTTCTAACAGTCTGACTAAAAGCTAACGGGGCTTGTCTGCAAAGACAGAACATCAAAGCACAGAATTCACTGTGCCCCTGGCCTGAGACAATGGGAGGAGGGAGAGTCTGCACTGCCCTGGGTCTCAGCCACCGCTCTGCCTCAGTCCCTGGCCCCAGCTGCAAGGCCATAGCGTCTGTGCATAGACTCCTGACAGGCCTCTGAAATGTGACTACAGGCAAATCTGACTATGTGCAAACCCCACAAATAGCCCAGGTGCCTGAAAACAATGTTGTCAATGCCCCTTGAAGAGCAGTTTGGCTAGAGTCCCTTTCTGTTGATTTGAACTTCCCCCTTGAGATTCCTCCTGCTTTGTGTTTACAGTAGCTCCAAGATAATTTCAAGGTCTTTGGAGAGGAAGTCTGGCCAGGCCTCCTGCCTGCACTCTGGTCCCAGAGCCCAGGGCACCCTGTTTGTGGACAACCCCTCTCCTGCCTCAGATTGGTTCCAGCTCCTTCTTAATGAATCTGTGACCCTATCTCCAGCAAGATCAGAGCATCGACCATGAGACTGGGCTTGGGATCTCTGCTGGACCATGGGCTGCAGGAGGGCAGGGATGAGGGTGCATCTCTTGTTGCACTCAGGGCTGGGTTCTGGGGTGACAGGTTATTGTTGGTTTGTTTCCTTCTCGATTAAGGCTTCTTTGCAGAGAGAGAGGTATAGATTCACTGCTCCTTCCTCCTAAGTCATTAGCTGCCTATTCTTTACACACCAGGCACTCAGGCTTGGCTGCAGAATGTGGGAGGGTATGTGATGTCCTCTGGAGATGAGACACACATGATTCCAATGACCCAATGCTGAATCACCAACTGCCCCATACTTCGTGGCACAAAACAAGCCTTATGTCACTGAGCTCCTGGATCAAGGGTCAGGAGTTCCAGCAGGGGCCTCTGATCTAGAGCCTGGGCAGGGGTGGGGATGCTGACTGGGGTACCTCGTGTGGTGTGAGCTTCTTCCCAGCATGGTAGCTGGAGGGCATCACCCTTCTCCTGGGGTGGCTTGGTGCTTCAGGTGCAGGTGTCCATGTATGGGTAGAAGTTATGTGGCCCTCTGGACATGGCCCAGGCTCTTCCAGGGGAGGTAGGGGAGAACTACGCTCAGTGCCTCAGTGGGACAGGGCAGACAACACGTTGACTTGGGTGCTTCTCTCACAAGGAAAATGTTCCTATGATGAAAGACCTGCATTATGGGGTCTTGAATGAGGGTATGTGGAAGGCCACAAATACTCCAGGCTCAGTCTCTCTACCCTGTAGCCAGGGTGATGTGAGGTGAATGCATATCCACACCAAACCCTTTTCCCCCTGGCCCATGGGGTGCCAGTTGACTCTTCATGGCCCACCCCAGGCTTCTGTGTGCAGCAGAATCACTTCTGATTTCAGGGTGAGGAATGTACCAAGGCCTGGGTGGAGCTGGGGGGCTGCTGTGGAAAGCAGCTGCAGAGAAAGCCAACCCTGGACCTTTTTCAACTATGATGAGAATGTCAGCCTGTTCCTCTTTTGGCTGGAATGAAGAAATAGCCATTTTTAGCAGCCGTGTGGTCCAGCCTGGCCTTTGCCAAGCAGATGCGCTGGGTGGCTCTGGAATTTGCCTCGTTGGCTTGGGCTTCATGGAGAGGCAGGTGAGGGGATGGCTTAGGTTCTGCACATCCCTGAGTGGAGGGAGAACATGCCCTAAAGCCAGGACTCCTTTTGTGCAGTACAGGCAGGGTGGGGCATGTGTGCTTGTTCTGCAGCCATGTCAATCACCTTGAACGACTCCCAGGGTCTGTTCAGAGAGCCCAAGGACTGCAGAATGTGGGACGGCATCTCCATACTGTAGGAGGAAGGCCTGCCGCCCTGCCTACCTCACATACCACTGTCACACACACCTGACTGATGCAGATTGCAAGGACAAGCAGGAGAGGCTTTAAATGTGCAATTGGATGTCTGGCCACACTTCTGGCATGACACGATTTTATTGCTTTCCCTACTGTTGTCTGGGAATGGGCAGTGGAGACCCAGGGTTCTGGGAAAGGCAGCTCAGTGAGAGGGCAGAGCATTGGCTCAGATCCTGGCCAACATTTGTTGGCCACCTGGCAGTGACCCTCAGAGTCCTTACCTATGAATGAAGAGGGGACATCTCAACCCCATCCTCAGTCTGGAACCTTCAAGATGGTAGGATTGTATGTCTGGGGTCACCTGTAGGCCAAGCCCTCGGCAGAGAGAAGACAAGGAGAGACTGACTCCACAGAAAGCATTGCTTTCTTGCTGCCAGGGAAGCAAAGGGTTGACTGACCACTTATTCAGAGCACAAGGGGCTTGTGGGTTCCATAGTTCTCTCCTGAATTGCATAAGGGACACGGCAGCCCTGGGACCTGTGGGCTTTCACACCTCCTGGCCTTAGCATATGTTGACCCTTCTGGAATTCCCCTCACCCCATTCTCTACCTATCACATTATCGCTTTTCCTCCAAAACACCTCAGTAATCTCCATCCCTGAACCCACCCCCTGACCCCCCGCAGGAAGGGCTCCTTGTTGGAGCAGACACCGCAGAGCCCTGCATACCCACCCGGTGACTTGCTGTTCTGCTGTGTCTGCCTGCATTGGAATTTCTCTGCCTGGTGCCTTTTTTCCCAACTGCCAAAGACTGCTCAGTTTGAGATCACGCAGGGGTTAACAGTCGCAGGAACTTGGCACTTGGACTGGTCCAGCCTCTCAGAGTAAAGTGGAGTACTCCAAGTCCTTCACCCTCCTCGGCTGGGGAGACATGTGATTCACACCAGGGCGCCACAAAGCCTGGATGCGAGTGTGCAGAGTGGTGCTGTTACTGGGCCAACAAGAGTGAAGTGCAGAAATCGAGAGTAATTGCAAATTTTTGTCACAATGCGACCTGATGGCCACAATGAAACTCTTGATCTCTGTTCTAATCATTCATTTTACAAAACACATTTCACAAAAGCGCCTGTCTGCAATGATGTGGAATTAGAATAGAAAACATTAGTCCCTTGCCACGACGGGTGTTTGAGAACATTATTTCCTCATGTGTCCAGACGTCCACTCCAGGAGCAAGTGTCTGTGCACTGGCTGCCCTTGGGCCCCTGTGCATTTGCTGTCATGCCATCATCCCCTGGGTCTGGACATGGCTGAGCCCTCTGGGACCAGAACTTCTGTTTCCTTGTTGCCTGGCCTCGTCAGCACTCAGCGTGCCACGTAGTAGAAAGGTCAAGCCGAACGTTCTGAAAATCAATGGGTGCGTTGGTGCCCAGAAGCTTTCCAGGTTGGGCACGGGGCCTGAGGCAGCTGACCCATTCCTACTGCCCCTCAGCCTTCAGGGACTTGGCTGAACCAGGACAGAAGGGCCTGTGGGGTCCAGAAAGGAGAATGACTTGGGGGGAAAAGAGGTGGACACTGATTCTTATTTAGGGAGCAGGCTTCTTGTTTCTCATGGAAAAGTAGATGGAAGCACAGCTCCAGAGGCGAAGCAGATGGCCCACCAGCAGTGAGGTGGGCACTCTGTATGGTCAGGGACCCCCTTTGAGAGCCTGACGAGAGCTGCGTACTCCTTCCCTGGGTAACGCACAAGCACATGATGCACCCCATGTGCGCAATTTCCAAAGTGTGTTGACACCTAGAAGCTTGTTGGCGGTGTCCAGAGTCAAATCCTGTTTTAAAAGGCAAAGGAGTGGGGGATAAAGAAGGCTGCAAGAAAAAAAAGAAGACCACAGGAAGGAAATAAACAAATTTAAAAACTGCTATCGAATTAAAATGACAGGAAGTCTGTTCCACACACTCAATTTGCAAACTTGAGTTGCTGGTGACAGGCATGCTCCTCAGAAAATGACGTAGTCAGGCTGGAAGGAGCTCTCCCCCGATGCTTCCTCTTCAGCTTGAGCACTGAGTGCCTGAGAGTTTAGACTGCAGGCAGCTCAGATTTAGAGAGCATACCCCACACTTCAAGATGATGAACTCTTCTCCCTGTAAAGCAGGGCCTCAAGAAAACCTGCATACCCACCCCATCCTGGGCTGGAGAGACATTAGTCCCCAGAAAGAAAGGCTCATTGCCAGCTGGATCTGACCGTGCCTGGAGGGAAAGAGGTCCAATATTATCTCCCATCTCACCCTTCAAGGATGGAAACCCCAAGAGTCGGAGGGTGCTGTGAGGTATGCCACGGCACCTACTCTGTGTTGGAAGCTTCTTAACGACCATCATAGAGTGGCTGGGCTGAGACACAAAGCCTTTTGGAAGATTCTGGAGCCAGAACTAGGTCTCTGTGCCCCCAGGCCACTGCTGCTACTGCTGCCCGAGGAGGTCAGAAGGGACTCTGGAAAGTGCCTTCAATTTGGGGATCATTAAAAGCCTCTATCTGACCAGGTGGTCAGGGCTCCCTCTGGGCACAGGCTGGGGCACGGCCACATGGAGAGAGTCAGCACCTGTCAGCAGCCTGGGAAACACCTGCTCTGGGAGGCCAGCACTCAGGGGCCACACTTCATTCCCCAGGGTCTGGGAAGGGGGCCAGCTCCATGCCAGGCAAGGTTGGGCACGCTGCATAACCTGTTCTTTCAACCTTAGGAGCGTGGGGACATTCGAATTCTAGACCAGGTGGTCAGGCACCTCCCCATGTCCCTGGCCACCTCTCTGTGCCACTCCCTGAGGACCACCCAGCCCCTGGGTACTGAGGCTTGATGGGTGGAGGCTGGACAAAGTGTGGGGTGCTCATGGACATCTGAGTTACCATGGCCTTTGCTATGGGACCTGGAGCCTGTAGGAGGCTATGTCGAAGGGCTGGGGCTGCCCTAGGCAGGCTTTGGAAAGGATGCCTATCCTCCAGCCGTCTGCTCAGTGAAGGTGGCCGGGCCCTAGTTGCAGGTAGCTGTGGCAAAGGAGGTATCCGGATGAGCTTTATGGAGTCCCTCCATACTGTTGATGGATCAGAAACAGCTTCTCCTGGTAGGATGTGGGGGCTGCTGTGGGCCACGACGTGGGGGGCATGGCAACAAAGCATTATTAAAGGAACTGGCCCTGGGAGAGGGTCATGATGAGGCTGTAGGCTCAGAGGCTAGCCTCCACCCAGGAGATGGTGACCGTGGGCCATCGCCAGGCCTTTCTTGTCCTCCTTCCTTTGTGTGGAGACAGTTGCACATAGCTCTTAGGGTGGTTGTGAGAATTCATGTGTTGGCATGGCACTCAGGAGCCACCAGGAAGAGCTGGCAATTTTCAGAGCTGCTATCTAAAATTTGCCTGAATTTTATGTGGTTAGTGTAGCTGGCCAGTGGGGCATGCTGGGGGAAGGGGTGAGGGTGGAGCCAGGTTGGTTGGTGTTGAAAAAAGGATCTTTCCAAACTTTAGGATGCTGTCTCTCTGCTACCTCCCTTGTGTGGGCAAGAGGTGCTGGTAATGGGGACGTGGTGACCCACCCAGAAACTTTGCGGTTTTGCCCACAGGTCGTGTGGGTGAAAGCTTAGGGATAGCACAGTGGGGTCAACTCCTCTCTGCTCATGGCATCTGGGCGTCAGCTGGGAGACTTGAAGCCAGGGCCTGCACCACCTAAGTAATCATTCACTCACAAGTCTGACAATGTGGCTGCAGGGTGGGGACCACACAGGCTAGTTGGGCTTCTACACAGCATGGCGGCTGAGTGAGTCCTCAGAGAGTCTGAGAAAGCCATGTGCTATTGATGACCTCACCTCGGACATCACAGAGCACTGCTTCTGCCATGTTCTCCACGTATATATTGCCCAGGTTCGAGTGTAAGGGACCAAGACACCCCTCAGTGGGAGGGGAATATGTGGGATGGTTTTGCAGAAAGCTCAAACTATACACACATAGGAAGGCCATCTTTGCACAGTAACCATCTGTGCATTGTTTCTGTGAGGGTTCTTTAAAGATACCAGAACGTCAGCCCAACTATCATTCTTGCAGCTTTTTCTCTAAAGGTCCTCTGAACCAGTTTCACGGGTGTGAGAGTATAGGATTGCAGAAACCTGGAAAGAGGAGTCTCTTAGAATCCAGGCTTGGGATCTTACAAACAAGTTAGGGGAAGACCATGTAGGTGTAAGACAATATGACAAAACACTCACATCGAGACAATGAAAGAACCACATTAAAGTAAGATGCACTGAATTATGAAAATGTAGGGCTTAACATCTATCCAGAGTGTCCTCTTCTAGATCTAAGAGAGCAGTTTCATGCTCATTGAAAGGCAGGGGTGATCCTGGCTATTACTCAGGAATCACCTAGATTGGTTTGTTACTATTGAGTTTCAAAGAAATACCCATACTGTGTATAGAATTTAAAGTGATGATTTAGTTCTTTAATTTGACAAATAGAGCAAGCAAAACTAGACAAAAAAATAAAACATTATCTTTATGATTTTCCTTTTCTTTTTTAAAAATGAAATTCAAAAATTAAAAAAATGAATTATCCCAACAAGTTTAACTTCCTTCAAGGACAGCAGAGTAGGGAGTGAATGACAATAGCTCAGACGATTATGAAGCCGGAAATATCATAGGCCTGGATATACTCCCAGAGACATGGGCTTTTATCATTCTCTGACTTTTCTGTATCTAGTGATAATATTGGAATTTGTACCAGCATTTGTTGAGGGCTCCTGTGAGCAGAGTTATGAGAAATGTGATATGCGCAGAGCCCACTGAGACTTCACCACCACCCAGGGGGAGATGCCATCGTCACCCCACATGAGCTAGCTGAGGCATGCCACAGAGCCAGTAAGTGGAAGCAACTGAGGTCTGGACCCCAGGGACCGACGTCAGAGGTCAGGTGTCCAAGCTCTGGGCTTGTTGTTTCCTTGGAGGAGAATGGGGACTTCTGGGGGCCTTTAGGCCATGGCCATCTTCCAATGGAGCCCTGATATGGCGTCCTTACCTTTGGTCTCTCCTTTTGAAGGTGAGAATTTCCTAAACCCGTTCCATACTCAGTCTCCAGGTTTGAGTTGTTCTGTAGGTTAGCCTGATGGCTCCTTACAGGGCTTTCCCTTCAGTTATCCATGACTGGGGCTGTGGATTGGGTCAGCTGGGACTGCCCACACCCAGCGGGCACTTTGACAGAATACATGTGGGACATATCTGTGGTCCTGGGAGCAGGTGCCCTCCACAAAGACATCTGGAAAAGCACTTCTTTTAAAGAAGCAAAAATATCACATTGGAAAATCATACCAGCATGCAAGCTTTTAAATGCCAGTTGTCTTTGAAGTGGGTTTTCTTCAGACCACGGGTACTTCTTTGGGGATTCTTTTTTACATTTTAGAATTGATTTGCACATTCTCACCTTTGCCACTAAAGAGGAGAAATCTCACAGGGAGCCTAGAACATCTGAATCTACACTCAGTATCCTGGGGACATTTTTATCTTCAAACGACAGGTTAATTTTTCATTCTCTTCCTCCTCCTGAGTTGAACTTGGATTCCAGCCTATCTACTTACTGGGCATGCATCCTGGGTCAGGAGGCCAGGTTCTCCCGGTGGTTTGAACATTGCCTGGCAGGGTGTCCTGACTCGTCTGAAATAACGCGGGCCCTGCTGAGGACAGACAGCATTCCACCCACATGGATCTTGACCAAGAGGGAAGGGAGTACAGATAGTACAAAAGGGCCTTGCAAAAGGTCCTCAGCTGAAGCTGGTTTCAAGGGAAGAGGATGCTGCTTGTGGAGGCAGGAGCATTGTAGGGAGCCCCTGCCAGAAGGGCTCAGGGCAGCAGACAGCTGCGACAATGCCTCTCTTCCCAGCTCTGTCTCCCTGGGCTGTGCCTGGATCTTACAGGAAAAAAGATGCCTGCTTGTGTCCCAGCACTAGGTATTAAATTCCTGAGTGTGCCTTTCTCTTATTGTCTAGTAGATGACCACTAACAAAGCAAGGAGGACTCAAGGGCAGGTCAACTGTCCTATGAGACCCAGAGCTATCATGTCTACTGCTCGGAAGCGTGGTTCATACCTACCAGCAACCAGAAACCAGGCATCACCCTGACTCCCTGCCCTCATCTCCAGGGTACCTACACATTCTGTCTCTTGAAGACACACACATCTCAGTGGCCCTCCTCCTTAATTCGGGGTGTGCTTGGAGTATGGTGACAGTTTGTTAGCTACTGTGTTCTCAACCACTTTGCATGATGCCAGTCTGGCTCTTCATGAACCTTTCTCAACACCAGTGTGATCGAGTTACTCTAACTTTAGGCCCTTCCATGCCCCTGTTGCTGTATGTCAGGTCCTGGCATGGCGTTAGGATTCCTTTTCTCCTTAACATTTTATTGTGGTAACTTTTAAACATGCAGAACATTGACACAGTTTTATAACGAACACCCATCTTCCTACTTTTAGATTCCGCAATTTCCTCTATTGGTTCTCCATCCAGCTTATATTTTTGTGCATTGCACAGAAAGTTTCTGTTATCAATGAAGACTTCAGCATGTGCATCATTAACTAGAGTTCTGTATTTTTTTACAGTTCTTTTTGGGGGTTAAGGTTTACATTCAGTGAAATGTGCAGATGTTAGCAGTACAACTTGATGATCCCCTTGTGTAATCCAAACCCTATCATGATACAGAATGTTGCCATCGCTCTAGAAATTCCCTCATGAGCCTTTCTAGTCAATCCCAGGCCCCGGCTCCCTAAAGGCAACCACTGCCCAGTTTTTGTCACTTATTTTCTCTTCTAGAACTTCATCAAATGGAATCATGTAGCATACACTCTTCTGTGCAAGGCGTATTACAGTCAGCAGGATGTTTTTGAGATTTTTTTTTGTGTGGCTGTTGCATGTGTTAGCTGGTTCCTTTTTATTGCTGAGTTGTGTGCCATCATATGGATGTGCCACAGTGCTTCTGCTGATGGACACCTGGACTTTTTTTACAGGCTGGGCAACAATGACTAACAACAACAAAATCGTTACGTACCTTTCTGTACACGTCCCAGGACAGACATGTGCTTTTGTGATGCCTGGGTGGAACTACAGCATGTGCACTAGTGTCTTTGGAAAAAAACCTTTTCCTACTCCACTCACAGCTGGCTAAGGAGAAGAGCAGGGCCAGTTCTCAAATCCAGCCCACTCTTCCACACTCAGGGACTGAGTGTAGTGGGCCCATGACACGTCTGACACCTGCTCTTCTTTTGGATATTACCTCCTAGACAATTTGGATTCCTGAGTACAGACCTTGGATGGAGAATCTTCTTTTTTGGAGGCTGGTCCTGACAGCAAGTATGCTCCCTGGGGGATGAGGGGACAGGGGAGTGAGGCATTTACCCTTTGACCTCCCTGTTGCCCTCCTTTGACTGAGCTTTGCTCCCCAGGCAGACAGTCAGCTCTGAGCTCTTGGGCCTGCCCCAGGAATAGGCTGAGTGAGCCTGGGACAGCCTCAGGCACAGGGCACCAGCACTGTGCATGTCACCAAGGGCACATGCCCCTCCTCTCAAGAAGCTTTCCCCGACCCCCGCAGGTAGACTTGGCGTGCTCTTCTCCTCTCTGCTTTGATCGCACAGGTGCACACGCCTAATAGTGCTGGATCACAGCTCTTTACAATGGTCTGTTTAAGAGTTTTCTCTTGGTGACAAGAGGACTTCGGGACCCAGAATGGTCTGCATGCATGGATGCTCTACGGCCCCCCTGTTGTGACTCCAGTTGGTCTGACACTTAGATAGACACTACCTGCACTATCACAGGAATCTCTTCCATAATACCAGGTCACAAGGGATTGGCTGGGAGTGTTGGCATACACTCTGGCTCTTTGCCCCTCCTCCCTACCAGGCTGGGCCTGTGTGCTATTGTGTAAGCTCTCCCTAAGTTTGCTGTCTAAAGGTTAGGCTGACTGTGCTGGCTCGGCTGGAGGTGAGGTGAGGACAGTGTATGTTGGTGGCTGGTGGAGTTTTGCCAACTAGAGCAAGCTCAGGTTCACACCTTGGCTGAGCAAAGCTCTGTGAGGAGGCCCTACTTGGACGTGGAGCTTACTCAGAGGCGGGTCTTGGCCAGATGACAGATGCATCATGCCCTCATTAGTACACCTCCCCTAGATTGTCTTGGGTTAGGTGGTGGAGGGGGGTTGGAATCAGCACGGAGCTGGGCACATCCATCTAGACCCCTTAAGTCCTGTTTGCTTAAGGCTGAGAATCTCCTCCAGAGAGATTGTTGCAAGTGGGTCCTATTGGCACTGCCACTGGATCCCTTGGTGACCAATCAGTTATAGAAACTGGACCTATATTTGAAACTCTTAATTGATATAATTTGCCCATATGGACCAACATATGTGGCATAGAGCCATTTAGTTCTTAACTTCCTGGTGACTTCATTCACTCAACCAGGTAAGTCCTTTGAGGCCCTCAGGTGAGGATGGAGGGCAGGGTGTATCAGTCAGCATGATAAGCTTTCACCAACAACCCAGAAACACAGTGGTGTGCCACAATAAAGGAATTTCTTGCTTATATCACTGTCCCCTGAGAAAGGGCTGAGAGCTGGGAAGGGGTATGTGTCCACATAGTCACCCAGAGATTCATGCTCTCTCCATTACATGGCTCTGCCACCTTTGAGGGTTTTGGAGGTTTTCACCAGAGTCTCTGGATCCTGGAGGCAGAAGAGGAGAGCAAAAGAGGGTGGAGGACCCTGTGGAGCTATCAGACTTAAATGGAACATACATTGTTTCTGTCTACATCCTATACTCCAGAACAATCACAGAGCCCCATCTGACTGTTAAGGAGGCTGGGGTATAGAGGAGTGTGGCAATATGCCAAGGAAAAGGGACTTGGTGGAAACATAGCAGTGTTCCCACCACATATGGAAAGAGACAGGTGGTTAGAGAAGCACGTTAGCCACAGGTGGCTTGTGATTTAGTAAGGAAGATCTCCCCATAATGATAATACTACCTCAAAGTTTGAGCTGCCTGCAACACTACGGCTCCAGTTGCTGATACAAAGTTGCACTAATATTTTTTAGGATACATAGTTGGACTAATATTTTTTTCAGGATATATACTTGGACTAATATTTTTTCAGTATAGAAATTCTGATAAAACTCTGAAACTAAACCACCTGGTTTTATACGTGAAATATTTCTTCCCAAGTGGTATCCCATAGCATGATAGCATTGGAGAGCTTCCCAGGTAATTCCCTGCACAGCTGCTGTGTTGCTGAATCTGTCTGAGACACTCAGAGTTGAACAGCTAACCAAGGCTCTGTGCTGTGTCTGTTTACAGGAAGGATCGTAGGAGGCCATGTTTGGGGACAATGAGACATTTAATAAATGGAGTTATTATGTGCAATGTTCCCTAGTGCAGCTTGCAAAAAATATGGTTACAATTCATCTTTAATGAAAAAATCAAAATAATGAAATTGCATCAAGTCTGTCATTGAAAATCTGTGGCTTGAGGTTTCTGTCCCTATAACAGGAGAACATAGGAGGGATACGAGGAAGGAAATACAGGCCCTTTACAGGAGAGGGGCACTGGTCTGGGGTGAAAGAACATGGCAGATAGGGACGGCCTGTCACAGGGCTGTTGAGGACAAGAGCGAGCTCTGATTTAATCTTGAGGTTCAGAGACCTCACATCCTCCTGTCTCCCCTAAGGCTCTCTTATGGAGGAAGAGTTCAACCTCTTTCATATCTGAGGCATTTACTACCCTAGGATTCTCCCACACTTATGAAAATTCTAAGAGAGGTTTTATTAATTTAAATTGTTAATTTATCCAACATGACAAATAATGAAAAAGTGAGCAGAATAAAGGGCAGCAGTATACTGAAGTATTTTTGAGTAAATGACATTTCAGAAATTTCAGGTTGGACTATTTTGCTTCATAATGAAGGGAATTACAGGGAAACTTTAGATATACTAATTTACTAGTAGCTCTAGTTCTAGGCTAATCTCTTGAAAGATTTTATTTGAAAGACATTTGCAGCCTTTCCTGGGAAGTGCATAGGGTCCCTTGGCAAGCTGTTTGGCCTCAAGCTCCTGCTGAACTCACTTGCCTTGAAATCCAGCCTACGAGCATGTACAATCTTTGTAAGAACCTGCTCAGTTTTCACCTGAGGTTGATGTTTGTGCCTAGTCAAAAATCAAATTCTTGATTCACTAGTTATTGGGTTTCCAGCTTGTAGCTCTGCCAGAGTAGGAGATTTTGTTTGGGTGACAATTTCTCTTGTTTACCTGTTAATCACTCTCTCCATCCCTGTGTGCTCAAGGAACCAAAAATAGATCAGTAATAAGAGCAAAACTCCAGGCCAAGCAGACGAAATATTGCCATGTTTTCACAGTGGCGCTGTAATTATTATTTATCCTTCTTGACATTTAAGAAGAGACTGAAAGCTGTGTGTCCTCTTACTACTTTTACATGAGCTAATCGCTGGACTAACAGATAGGACAGAAATTGAAGCAAAGCGACAGTGGACCATCGTTGACATAGAACCATAAATATTTTTATTGCCATGGAGCCCTTTAGGAAACAAGATCTTGTTTATAGTGAAACACACTTGGTTTTATAGACATACAACAGTTTTATGTTGTCAACAAATGTTGAGAACGTAAAGAACCAAAATATTTCTGGAGACATGGATTTAAGGATGGAAATGACTAGGCAAGTCTCAGATAGCAGTGACATCTGAGGTGACCACCAGGCTTGTGTTGGGATCAGGAACAGGAACAGCGTGCTTGGGTGCTGGGTGACTCTTAAAGGCTGTGGAATGAGCAGTAGTGTTATCGATTGGGTAATGGCAACCTCTTTATTACTTACTATTATCTCTGAGGCAATGACAACAAGCCCTCCAGGCTGATAGGTCATCTGGAATTGGGTAACGTTGTGTATTGATTTGGGATCAGCCCAGGTCCAGGTTAATGAGTGTTTTGTTTCTTCCCCAAAGCAGCTGTCTTCATGCTTACGAAATAAAAATAACAGACCACCCTGTACCTGCAGCCTCGGCAGATGGCAGCTGCAAAGGGGTCACCATGATATTAACTCCAGAATTCTATGGTCCTCACAGGGCCCCTTACCTGCCCTGCTCCGCAGAGTTCTTTGTTGAACTAAGACCTCTGAGCTGCTCTTGAGTGTCCCCTCATGGATTTTCCGATCCATCATGCTAAGGGTACAGCCCCAGCTGCTGACTCCCAGTGTCCCTAAATGACAATTCGAACGTTGGTGTGGAGCAATTCTGGCTGAGACGGGGTTGGGGGTAGGTTTTTTTTTTTTTTTATCACACTTGTCCTCTTGTCATGGGGTGTGTGTGTGTGTGTGTGTGTGTATGCATATCGCAGAGTTTTTTTTAGACTTTAACAGAGAGAAATAGATGTTTTATAGATTCAAACTTTAAGAAGCACACACATAGCGACCTACCAAAATACAGTGTGTACAGTAGCTGTTAGACTCTGTATTTAGAAATAATATGGTTAATGTTTCATCCTGTAAACCAGTAAGTTGTTTAAATGTCATAGTTAGAATTTCAAGGGACTGAAATGACAACAATGCTAAGACTCACGGGTACTCGTCATTAAATCTCTTCTGCTCCATGAGATAATGTGCATTGAAACTTGTCCCTTATCTCCTCCATGGGCCAGAGGGCAAAGCCCGGTTTGTTCTCCTGCTGAGAACCTATTTCAAATATGCACAACTCTTTTTAATGAGAACTTTTCATGTAGTTACCTGATCTTGTCATTGCAACAGGTCTATGAGGTTGGTTTTGTTTTGTCCCAAGTGCTCCCCCAAAGCCCACCATAGCTGAGACTATGGAGACTTGAGGAGCTGTGTGCCTGAGCTCACACATCGTTGGCTTTAGGAGGCAGAGCTGGCCTTCACATGTCCATGCGCCTTCTCTTCCTCTCTAGTTTTTAATAAGTGACCACAAGTGGCTCTTTAAATAGAAGTCTTATGTAAGGAAAATATCTACTTCATAGAAAAGGAAATCTTATGTAATGAGAATACCTATTTCCTGGAAGAATTTTTGGCTTGGTCTCCTTTTATACTTCATCATTGTCTTATAGAGAGGAGGCAATAAGCCTTCAGGGTTTGAACAAGTTTTTAACTACTTCGATGGAAGCAGGAAGCCCATTTGTACTTGTGAAGAATCTTTCAAGCCTCTTGAAGGTGTTATATTCGTAAATTTTGAAAATATTAGAAAACAGTTTGTTTACCTACTGACCGTTTCCCTGTCTTTGATCTTGAATTCTAGATTTAGGACTGAGGCTGTTCGAATATTTGAATGTGAGGATGTATCTCTTCTCACTGCTGCTCCTGGAAGCTTAGATGGTAACCCTCTATTTCGTGGAGCCTTATGATGCCTTCCCCGTATGACAATAGTCAACGCCAAGGCCTTTACCTGGTGTCTAAGTAGAGATCCCGATGTTTCTTAGTTTTTATCCACACTCAACATGCACCAGTAAGGTCTGAGGCCCATCCAAATAATCCAACAAATGCTGAGTCCCTACTGAATGCCAGGAACTAGGCAAACACTGCGGTCCAGTTGTCACTGACATAAACACATTGGCGCCCTCCCTGGTGAACCACAGAGTCTGTGCAGAGGATATGTTAGAAGAAACAACATCAATCGACAACAAACATTATAATTTCATAGGTACAGTGAACCCTTGAGCAATGTGGGTTTGAACTGCATGGGTCCACTTATACACAATTTTTTTTTTCAATAAATACCTGTACTATTTTCAATCAGCAGTTGGGAGTTCATGGATGCAGAGCCGACTGACTGTATGCATTGGTCTATGCTATATTATATAGGGGAACTAAGCATCTTCAGATTGGATATTTGTGCGGGGCAGAATGGAGGGCTGGAACAAATCCCTTGCAGATACTGAGAGACAATTATGTAGTTGAATTTTGGGGAAGTCAAAATTATATGTGGATTTTCTACTGCATGGGGGTCAGTGCCCTTATCTCATTGTTCAAGGGTCAACTGTTTTGAGAAGAAACTGACCCAAGGGCTGAGAAGGTCAAGATGGGGGATGAAGAGAGGGACCTTGTTATTGTTGCATGGGGTCAGAGGAGGCCTGTCTGAGGAGCGGCATTGAAACTGAGATAGCAGCCATGTGAGAAATGGGAGGGACATGCTAAGCAGAAGGGACAGCTTGTGCAGAAGGAAGGAAGTGAAGGAAGGGGTCTGTGGTATAAGATGTGGCTGGAGGGCCAGGAGTGGCTTCATCATGTGGGGCTTAGAGGTCATGATAAGGAGTCTGGTTTTATTTAAGGTCAAGAAAAAACCATTGAAGTATTTCAAGTAGGGATGACAAAATATGATGTAAATGTTAAGAGAATCATTAGCTGTTGAGTGGAGAATTGATTGGGGAAAGGAAAGAATAAGAAAGAAGGGAGACAAATTAAGGAGCAATGGACTGTTTCAGGGGAGATGATGGTTGCCTGAGCCAGGCAGCTGCAATGTAGAAATATATTAGGAATGTGTGTCTGTGTGGGGGCAGAGGTAAAGGATTAATGAGAAGAAGGAATCTGGTTTTGAGGCACAATCACCTGGGAGAATAGTGGTTTCATTTACTGAAAGATGGGGTTAATGGGGTTAAACAGGTTTGGAGAGGAAAACCAAGAGATATGATACAGATATCCTATCAGTTATTTATTGCTGCATAAAAAAATATACGCTCAAAACTTATTGGCTTATAACAGCAGCAATTATTTGGATTGACTGGGAAGAACTGGATGGTTTCTTGGCTGTTTTTATCGGGGTCTTTCATGCAACTACAGTCTGCTCGTAGCTGGGGCTGGGACATCCAAGATGGCTTTAGTCACATGTCTGGTGCTTTTGTTGGGACAGCTGGAGACTGAGTTTGGCTGGGACAATGGTGTGTCTGGGTCTGTTTCTCTGTGAAGTCTCAGGACCACTACATATGGTCTCCATTGGAGGGTAGTCGGACTACCTATGTGGTAACTCAGGGCTCCCTAAAGTGACAAGGCAGGAGCTCCAGTTTCACTCCTACACGTTCTATTGGTCAAATTCACTCCCTGGTCCAGCCCAGATTCAATGAGGGAGGAGATAACATAGGGCTGCTTTTGGGGGCTGGCAACCCGGATGCAGATGTTCAGTTGGCATTTGAGTATATGAGTCTGGTGCTTGAGGTGAAGTCTGGACAGAAGATATAAATTTGAAGTTGTCAGTACGTAGATTGCACTTCAAGTTATAGGAACAAGAATTAATGGGATCCCTCAGGCAGAATGTGTAAATGAGGGAGCTCTAAGGAACACCATCATTTTGGAGCTGTGAAGAGCTGAATGAGTTGAAAGGAGAGTTGGACATCCTGCAGTGGGTGCTGAGGATGAAGGACCACTGGGAGAAGGAAAATTCAAGGTAGTATAGTTAAAATCCAAGAGAGAAAAGTCTTCAAGAAGGAAGATGTGGTTGACACTACCTAATGCAAGCAAGGGTCAAATAAGATGAGACGAATAAGACTGAGCCCCCCAACAGGAGTCCTCTTAGAGCGGTGGTAGGCATGCACAACCAGATGATGCAGACAGCAGAAAAGAGTGCCGAATAAGAAAAGACAGCTGATGAGACAATTCTTCCCAGAAGTTTGGCTGTTGGAAAGCCCAGAAAGGACATGCCCCACAATGCCTGTCACAAATGCAGAAGCCATGGAGCGCTTCTCTCAGTTGTTCCCCCTGCTCCCTGCTCTCATTGTTTTTTTTTTTTTTTTTAACATGCACTTGACACTTGACAAATGATACCTTTTGGTGGTATTATTTCTCAGAGACTGGTCTGAGTCCTTGGTACTGCCTTAGTCACCAGCTAACCACGTGTACCTGGGCTGGCAGCTTCTTCGAGGAGGAGGTCAGGAGATGGTCTTGAGTTCTTCCTAGTCTGACAAGTGAGTGCTTGGTCACAGAGGAGGGGAGAAACAAGGCAAGGGCACACTGACGCCAGAGGGCTGAAGAAGCAGAAGGTGGATGGATCGCCAGGGACTTGTATTCTATACGTTGCACTTTTCCAGCTGGATTGTAAATGTTTTATAATGGTGGTGTTGCTATTTTTATCGACAGAACCATTACTTCAGACAAAATTCCATGACAAAGCCTGATAACACGGCAGGTGCAAGTCGGCTGCTCTGCTGAATTGTCCTGGTGAGTGGCGCCAGCCCTGGAAAGGCTGCCTGCAGGTTCTCCAGATTCCAACCTGCTCAGTTGCCCCTGCCCTCCAACATCTAATGCCCAGGCCCTGGGGACCCCGGCCCCTGTGTAGGGAACCTTTACCTTGTTCTTTCTTTATGCTTTCTGAAGAGAAACAGCTCACAGCAGAATAGCTTTCATTCCTTTAATGAATTCTGAAATTCCATAATCAGTAAGGGTTTCTCTGAGTTTAGATGTAGAGATGGAGACCTCTTGGAATGCACCTTCCCACAATGAGCTCTTATACTTGCTTCATTCCAAATCTTCTAAGCTAACCACTTTTACGGCCTGCTGTAATTGTGTTTGTATCATAAATGCCTAGTGATGTTTAGTTTAATGTCCATCAGTAGCTGGGATAGAGATAATATTTCGAACGCCCAAAAAGAATTGGGCATTTTTCAAAACTTAAAATTTATATAAACTTAAATAATAAAAACAGAACAAATTCCATTGAAAGGAAGAGAGAGGAATTAATTTTTATTCTTCCGGACATCCTTCAGTGGTCCCATTAGAATCAGTTCTGGATGTCCTGGTGAGAAGAGAAATGGCTTTTACCTTGTGAATAAATCTATCAGTCCTGCTATCTAATGAAAAATAGAACTTCATGTACAGAAGAACATGTTACTTCTGGGTGGGACTTACTTAAAGCACCTTGAGTAACATGTCTTTATGGTTTTGCAAAAGACATAGAAATATTTAATATTAAAAAATGAATGAATCTTAAAAATGAATGATTCTTAAACAGTCACCCCATAAAAGCCAAGAGAATAATATTAAATATATGTAGAGTGAACCCATTTCTTGGGGTGCCAAGATAATCTGGCTCAGGTATGTAGCTCTCTGAAAATTTAATCCAATATAAGGACAGTTAATGTGTCCTGTAGACTACCCTCTCAGATGTCCTATGTCTTGAGTCATCTCTCAGCAGCGTGAGGTCACAGTACTCACAGTGAGCTCTCAGAGGAGAGCCTAAAGTGCTGGTGTTGAGGGTGGATTATTAGGGGGGACCCCCAGCATCAGACAATGGAAGGGCAGGCAGCAGAATGCACACTCGGGACCAGTTTATGAGTCTGGCTTGTGTTCTCACTGAGAGAGACCATATATTTATTGCTTGTGGCTCTATTGGTTATATAGATCTATATATCTATATAGATCTATATAAAGATATATATATATATATGGATATATATATCTTTAACTTGAGATGTTAAAAAATAGACATATTATATTTATCGAAGTATAATTTGAAACCATAAAGTTTACCCATTTTAAGTGTATGATTCAGTGGTTTTTAGTAAATGTACTAGTTTGGTGAGCATCACAACAATGTTGTCTCAGAAGACTTCTTTCCCTCCATAAAGATCCTTCATGACCTTTCTCAGGCAGTTTCTGCTTCCTCCCTCTCCTACCCCAGACACCCACTAATTTGCTTTGTGTCTCTACAGATTTTCCTGTTCTGGTTATGTCATATAACTGGAGTCATACACACTGTGGTCTTTTGTGTCTGGTTTCTTTTGCTCAGAATGAAATTTTCAAGGTTCATTTGTGTTACCCATGTGTAGGTGCCTCATTGCTTTTTATTGCTGAATACTATTCCATTGTATGTATATATAGCATTTTGTTTGCCTAGTCACTCTTTTATGGACACTTGGGTTGTTTCCACTTTTGGGTTATTGTGATTTATGTTGCTGAATTGGGTTGATATTTATAATTTCTACTTCATGGTTCACCTACTTATCTGTGGCTGCATTTCTTATTGTGGCTCTTAGAAAATTCAAGAGCCGATGGCTAAACTGGAAATACCAGAACTCAGTCCTGTATTTACTCATTTGATCTTGGGACTAATTACTGCCATTTTCCCTGCAGATGCTTCATGTATAGGCACAACTCACAAGGAGAACAGTAGCATCCATTGAATGAGCCAGCTGATGTGTTAATTAGGCTGGATTTTTTTCTTAATTGTAGAAATACATTTTTTTTTTAGCTGTGGTAAAATACACATAACATTAAATTGACCATCTTAGATGTTTCTAAGTGTACAGGTCGATAGCATTAGTACATTTGCATTGTTGTGCAACCATCACCACCCTCCATCTCCAGAACTTATTCATCCTTCAAAACTGAAACTCTGTCTCAATTAAAAATGAACTCCTTTCCCCACCCCGCTGGCACTCACTGTTCTTTCTGTCTCTATGAAACTGACTCCTATAGGTCCCTCATAAAAGTGGAACCACAAGGTATTTGTCCATTTGTGTCTAGCTTATTTCACTTACATAATGTCCTCAAGGTTCATCCATGTTGTAGCATGTGATGGAATTCTCTTCTCTTAAAGTTGAATCATATTCCATTGTACGTATATACCACTTTTTGTTTATTCATTCATCTGGTCAATGCACCCTTGGGTTGTTGTAAATAAAGCTGCTGTGAACATGAGTATTCAATAAATTCTTTGAGACCCTGCTTTCAATTCTTTTGGGTAGTTACCCAGAAGTGGAATTGCTGGTTCATATGGCAATTCCTTTTTTTAATCTTTGGAGGAACTGGGTTAGGACGGATTTTAAATGGGCCTTCATTTCTTTCTTTCTTTTTTTTCTTTTTTGATAATGAAGAGAGGAAGGAGGAAGGAGTACTTCATGAGGAAGGAAGGACGGAGAAGAAAGAAACAAGAAAAAACGAAAGAACAATCCCTCCCTCCTCCACCTCCTTCTTCCTTTTTCTTTTTTTTCTTTCTTTCTTTCTTTCTTTCTTTCTTTCTTTCTTTCTTTCTTTCTTTCTTTCTTTCTTTCTTTTTCTTTCTTTCTTAGGAGAGGCAACCCTTGACTGACCTCACATATGGCAAGGAACGAGTCAGCTTACAGTCCCTTATTTTTTAAAACTTTTTACGCCTATAGCACCTGTTCTTCCTAGGTGGGCTCCCATCCAAGTACTAACCAGGCCTGACCCTGCTTAGCTTCCGAGATCAGGTGGGATCAGGCTTGTTCAGGGTGGCATGGCCGTAGCCTGGGCCTTCATTTCTGATTGCATTTTTCTTTTTAAGTTGTTTCCTTCCTATAGCATGTGTTCATCAGTATAAATATTTAAATTTAATATTTAGAGGGGCAAGGAATCTTTTGACCACTGTTCTTTGTACTGAAAAAGAAATTTTGGCGACAAGGACTGGTGTGATAACTCAGAGTGCCTGACTATTTTGCAACAGAAATTGATTAAGAAATTTCCTTCTTTTGGGGTTAAGAAAACATGAGATTTTTATTGATTGGTCATATTGTCTGCCCTGTGGAGCTTACCAGAGGGAAGTCTAACTTGGGCCTTGGCCTCAGTGGCTCTGGAAATGTTTTAGGTCCTCAGGAGGCATGGGGGGCACAATGGGTACCTCAGTATTTACTTGTGGAGATTGCAATGCTTGGACTTGTCAGAAATGCTTCCTGGAAGTAGAAATTTGGTAGGATACTGAGGCACAAGTTTTTTTTGAAACTGGGTGGGGGAGCTACTAGACAAGATGTCACTACGTCTCAGGCAGCTACCGTGATCGAACAGGAATGATTTCGTGAACCGTTCGTTCCCAGGCAGTTAAGCAATAGCAGCTGATAACATCTTTTCTGTTTTGATGGTGGGAAGAAGCCCAGGAAGAGCACCCCTGGGAAAAGATGAGGTGACAGACCCGCAAGTTTACAGAAGCTGTCTGCCTATGGCCCTTGGCTTCATGAGCAGAAGCAGACATCCTCAGTGTGACCAGAGTGTGGCCATGCATATCGCCTCCATCTGGGGCTGTTCGTGTCCAGGGCTCTGGGGGGTGAAGGTCACCTGTACTATATAAGGAGCAGGCCAGTGTCTCATGCTGTTGATAGCCCTTCTCTTGGATTGCTGTGAGAGTAAAGTGAGGTGAGGTGATAAGGTGCCTGGGACATGGCACCTTTTCCAGAAATGGTATCAGGCATGATTATTCTCTGAGGGTGAAAGCATCCAGGCAGCTGAGCATGGTCGGGTGGGAGGGAGCTGGCACGAGGGAATGGATGTTTTTTTCAGTGACCACTTGACCTCTTCTATCTGGTGGTGGACAATTTAGGATCATTCGGCAGATTCAAAGAGCACCAGTATCACAGAGAAAGGGTGGGAGCTAGGGCTGTTTCAAGCAGGCCCCACTGCTCTGTGGTTGGCTTTTAGGCTCAGGGGTGGCTCTGTTCAGGTGTGTGTGTTGCTGTAGGTTATGCATGTATTTGCCTGCACTATACCTGTGTGTTGGTGTTCATGTGTTATCTGTATGTGTATTTGCATGTGTGTGTATTTGTGCGTGTGTCTTCATTTGGGCTGACTGAGATGAAGGAGTAAGCAGAGGCCACAGGCTCACCATGTCCCTGGATACAGTAAATCTCAGGGGAAGTGTTGAGTGTCTGAGTCAAGGCCAAGTGAAGGACAGGGAGCAGGGCTTGTAGCGGTCAAGCTGTGGTGGAAGATGGGGAGTTGCAGACTGGAGAGGGCTGGTGTGCAGGACCAGGCCTTGCTCCAGGCCTTCCGCTGCTGGGGTAGGGGTGGTACAGGCCTTGAGGGCCTGAGGAGGATAGTGGGGCAAGGGTCAGGCCCACAGCACTTGTGAGTCCCATGGAACTCTCTGGTACAGCATTACTCTGGGGGTGGCCACCCGAGGTGGGTGAGCCTGGGTTTGGTCACCTGAAGGAGTCCACCTTTGTACCTGTGTTCAGCGGGAGACTGTGCAGGGAGCATGTCACTCACTTTAGAAAAGAAACACGTTCACGCAGAGGATAGTTGTAGCCTTGAGAACTGTGTGTTCAAATAGCTCAATTATACTTCCCCCAGATTCATCCACAGGCCCCTTCGCTGTGCGTTTTATGTCGGAGACCTGAAGATCTCATTTTAAAGCTGAAAGCCTTATTGAACTTGAAAGCCAGAGATCACTGCCCAACTTATTTTCGTTGGCACCTGGATTTCAGGAACACGAGTAGCACCATCAGTGACCTGAGCCATCTCAGAGTCTGATTAACTTTAGTTGGGAGGTGAGGAAACTTGTTGGTGTTAAGGAGCTCCTAAAATCCTAAAACAAAAAAGATGTGAACGTCCATAATCTCACCTCCCAGATCACTTCTGTTGAAACAAACTCTAATCCACATGCACAGTTAGAAAGCTCCAACAAAGGCAGCTGTGGTGAGCAGGAACCTTGCTGCCCTCCACTAGACCCTCTTCCCAAGGACGACTGCCTCTATCTATTTCTTCTCATGCCTCCCAGGAGAAAGTACTCCTTCTGCTCTACCCTCATTTGGTCACTCCTCCTCTACAAATTGTTCCTTTGGCCTCTACTCTCTTATTTTTCCTCCTCTGAGCCCTAGAGCTATCCCCTTAGTCCCTTTGCTCAGCTGCCTTCTTTCTTCCCGCACATCTATGCCCTAAACACAGGTAGACATGTCTATTTGCTCCCTCTTCAGCCAGTGGATGTCTAGTCATGCCTAACTCTAAAGAGAGGCAGTAGCTGCTGGGTGCAGAGGCTGCAGCAGCAGCTCTGGTGCAGTGTGCTCCAAGAAGTTCACAGTCCCTTCCAAGGCTTTTGGCCATGTGCCCAAGCCACTCTGCCTGACAAGACTGGTGAGTTCAGCCCAAGTGATGTCATGTGCCTCATGAGCCAGGTTTTATGGGGTCTTGGCAGCATGAGTCTTTGCCCCTGGGCTGCTGCCCTGTTGGTGGGAAAGGCACCCTTAGGGAGATCTGAGATGTGCTGCCCAAGAACCAAAAGCAAAGCCTACGTGTGAGTGGGGCCACTTGGATCCTCCAACCTTAGCTGAGGAGCCCTCCTGGACCCACACGGAGCAGGGACGGCTGTTTAGACAAACTTCATGCCAGGTCTTGTGCCGTAGCACAGTGAGCCAAGAAGCTCCATTTTGGAGTGGTTCGTTATAAAGCAACAGACAACTGAAACAACAGCGCAAAGAATCTATTCAACCATCGGTAGGTAGCCTGATCCTAAACCTCAGACCATGTGTGTAAGTCGCCCATCGTGTAGCAGGCAGGCGACAGCCAGACAGGCCCTGGCAAAAGGAGGTATCATTAGTTCCACTAAGGCTGACATCAGCTAACAGAATTAGTGTCTATCTCTAGTGTCTGTCTATCTCTGCTCTTTGAAGTAACCAAAGACAAGTTCTTACAAGTAAAACATTTCAAAAACATGTTGTGGTGAGTTTACTATTTAGTGTATTCTGCTTAGTCCAGATTAGAGGTAAAAACAGCTAGGGACTGTGCTGGGCAAATCATATTAATCCCCACAACAACCCACTGTAAGTAATGACTGTTCTTCCCACTTTACAGATGAGAAAAATGAGACTTAGGTCAATGAAGTTGTGCTCCATTTTACATAGCTGGGAAGTGGTGGAGGGAACTGTACTCAGATTTCTTACTCTAGATATCTAGCATGCATGCTGTGATCATCATCAAAGATCTGCCAGTTAACTTGCAATTGGTCCTCTACAAAAGAACTGTTTATTCCACTGCCTTAAATTATTCTCTAAACTTACCCAAGTGTCAGTGGGTAGATTTCTCCCTGACTGAAATCTGTGGGCCTAAGGAATTTGATTTTATTATGAGTAAGTTTTTTCTTGGTTTGCTGAAGGGTTTCTATGCCAAGGAGAGATTCGTTCTGTGGAATCATTATTGTGGAATAAGAGAATGCCATTAACATGGTCACTGTTAGGGGAAACATTTGAGTCTCAGTTCTGGGGTTCCACTCAGGATTCCTCATGTGGAGAAGGCATCCTTTCAACTGAATAGAGTTGTGGAACACACACAGAGTTGACAGAGGAAGGGCCTCAACCTGGCCACTTCTGTAGCAGACCAAACTCTGTTGCTCAATTTGGAGACACAGGTCCTCAAAGCCTCAATCCCAACTGATATGATCTAAATGTCATGTCTGGATGCCCCTTACGTCACACTTCCAGAACCTGTCTCTTTCCTATTATGCCAACGTGGATGGCTCTGGTTATTTGGGGAGTTTTCATTCTGATTTCTTCTTTAACTTTCCATTTTAAAAAGACAGGGATGGGTAAAGCAGATGGTTTATTCATCTCTGCTGTGCTCCTTATCTGGATGTCACCGAGTTTGAAATATGTGCTCAAATCTGTATCTGGCGGAAAAACATAGTCATGCAGGGCTCGATCCTGTGGGACCTGGGAGTCGCGGGGAAGACCTGACAGTAGCTGCTGCTGGAGCAGGCCTAGCTGGGAGGCCAAGGAGGGGAGTGAGCACTGACACAGCCAGGCTGTGGCTTTATGACAAATAATGTTTCAAGATCCCATTTCTGAAGGCATTGTTTCAAGTAGGAAGCGATGTAAATCCTGTTGGCTGGCTTGTTATTTGCCAGGGGTAGCTGGAACCCCCCCAGGTATAAGGCTAGAAGAAGATTCCATGCCACAGTGCGGAGCTTGGTGACTGCGAGATCACTGTAAGGAGCTGAGGAACCAAGTCTGAGCCGTGCTGTTCTGAAAGGAAAGGAGTTGTGGTACAGACACCTGTGGATCCCTTCTGGTCTTCTTTGTGGGATCTTGGAGTTCAAGTTCTGGAATTGCCTGCTCTTGAGTTCCCCCTAGCTCTCAGAGATAAGATCTGCTCTTCCTGTCCCCTGACCACACTGCCCAGGCCTGATTCCTTTCTCAAGAGACTGTCTTCCACCTGAAGCTCCCACACCTTCCCCTCAGCCAGCCCTCTGCTCCCAAGGGGATCCCACCTTGATGTGGCACTCACCTCTGTCCAACGGCTCTCCCAGCAGCATAGCACCCAAAAGAAAGAGCATCCAGGTCCTAGGGGCTCCTCATGCAGTTTCTGAATTCCAAATAACAGCAGCCATCCAGGCTGAGCTGCTGGCTGGGGGTGATGGAGCAAGTCAGCAGAAGGGCAGTCTAGAGGTGTTCTGAGGAAGAGGTTAAAATCCTGGGCTCTGGGTTCAAATTCTGGCTCTTCTTAGCCTCTTTAACACTCAGTCTTATCATGGGCACAACAAGAATGATTGCAGTAAGTGTCTTCTCATGGCTCCTCAAAGATACAGCATATTTCCCAGGGGTGGGAAGCTCTCCTCGTGCTCCTGCCCACAATGTAGGGCACCTGTCAGTTTGGGACCGTCAGGTTCCCCTCACCACTGGCCCTCCCCCAACCCCCAGCATGGGCGCCCACTTAGAATGTAATTCCTTATGTTCACATAATTATAGTTCATTCCCATCATATCATTGTCGTGTGAGTCTTGCGGTTTCAAGGAATTCAGCTGTCCGAGCTGCTCCTCAGCAAAGGGTGAGGCCAGCCACTGTTCCATCCCCTCAGAAGGCTATGTGCACAAGATTTTACAGCTCTAAGGATGACTTTGAGCTGGTGACAACAGCCCAGGACTGAAATGGCCCAAGTGAGACCTACACCCATGCTGGCCTGTGTGGCAGCCTCTCTAGTCTTCCCAACAGCATTTGGTCTCTCTCAGACAATGTTCCCTGACAGGCATGGCTTTCTGAAGCTAACCTAATCATAGAGCTGCAGAAGGAGCAGAGGGAGTTGCAGATCTCGCCAAGTCCTTCGAGGACACACTGTGGATGATCCCTGGGGAAGATTTTATCCCCTCATCAGTTCTTTCTCTGTCCCTAGGAACGTAGTGTGTGTGGGAGTGCTAGATAGAAATCCAGCCAGCACATGTCCACAGAGAGTAGCCTTCTCTCAGCTGGCACAAAGCCTAGGAAAGGGCTGACGTGGTGCCCAGTTGGGATCCTTGAAGCTCAGCTCCTGGTGGGAGGGTGGGCCAGTCACTCTTTTAGACGTGAGCTGTTCCTAAACCCTGGTTGATTCTGAGTATTTCAGGAAGCCACTGAGTCTAAAGTTGGTTCTTCTGTCAGTAAGACTGTTCCAAAAGGAGAACTCAGGACATGTGGCCAACCCAGCTAGCAGCTCCATGGACATGATGGGCAGACACCTGGCCTCTGTACTCATACCAGCAGTCCCTGGAACTGACCTGGCACCAGCATCTGCATGTAAAGGCAATTTCTACAGAATGTGCTGAGCCCAATTTGAGTCCCCAGGTTCCTCCCACTCTTCCTAGCCTCTATGGAAGTAAATTAGGCACTTGGAAATAGAAAGTGGCCAATGTATACTGTGTGGTTTTGGGCAACTGAAGCCCTGGACATGCATGGCTTTGACACATGGGACTTGCAGAAAGAGAAGTGAGCACAGTGAACCCCTTGGCCTAGGCCATGCTCAATATGCAGGTAGTCAGCATCATGTCAGGTGTTTTTCTCTTTTCAAGGTTAAGATCAACCCATGGGCTAAGTGTGACAGGCTCACCCAGGTTTCTAGTATGCTGTCATCAGTTGTGACAACAGGAAAGGGGGAAAGGGGCCAGCAAAGGGTCATGAGAGGACAGAATGAAGGTCAAGGGGTGTGGGAAGGAAGACTGAAATAGGGAAATTTAAGCATAATATTTACTTAAAAAAAACCCCAAAAATAACAAAGCCCATTATCATCTAAGAATAAAGGTTGTGAGTTAAACCATCATTGATCATAGTGTCATAATATCACAAGTGATGTGTATCAGTTATGCATGTATACTCAATGAATAATAAATATGCTCAGTAAGTACATAAGTGACATAATGACATCAATAACAGTAACAGAAAGCGTGTGTATGCTGCCCTTGTATGGGCAGGTGCTAGTGATTTTGCATTCTTCAATCCCCCCTGGTCTTCTGGGAGGCCCCCCTGGCTCTAGGGATTCGCTCCACTTGGAACCTTCCTCTCATCTTTGTGTTGCTGACTCCTTCCTGCTGCTTGGTTCTCCCCCAACTCTCAGCCATGCTCTGTTTTAAACTTCTCCTTATTATCCGTGATAAACTTATCAAATATCTTATCAGTCATTCTACCACCTTTTGTCACTCCCACTGAAGTGCAGGCTGTATCATGAACACAGGATCTACCGGCCCCTTCACTTCTGAATCTCCAGAGCCTGGAACAGTGCCTGGCACCTAGTCGGGATAATCCAAAAATCTTCCCTATGGCTCTATTCACATCCCTCCTTAGTGTTCATCTGAGGCTCTGTCTTTCTCTATTTTTTTTTCTCCCTGACATGTTCACTGTGCTGAACTAGTTCATGGTCTCTGACACTCCAATCTTGGCTCCTGACGAAGCCCGCTGGCCTGGGGTGGTCCCACCTGGCCTCCTCCCCACCTTACCTAACTGGATTCTCCTTGGCCTGTTGGTTTTAGCACAGACAACACTGCTTCTGATCTAGGCAGGGTTGGCCACATCCTGGAATGTCACACCCAATACTAGGGAGCATCAGGGTAGACACACAAATCTCTTCCTCCTAGCTCCTGGGACAAGCTGTGCCTGGGCCAGGTGCTGCTGGACACACTGGGTCTGCTCTCTAGGACAGCCAAACAGCCCCTGTTGCTCTCCTGGTTTACAGGGCAAATGAGAGAGCAGCTTTGCCAGGAGGGCAAAAAGAACCTGAGTTTCCACACCCAATGGTATGTACCTAGGTGCTTGTCCTAGGGGAGACTGAGGATGCCCAGGGGAAGAGGAGCCAGAGGTCTCACCTCCAGGTCACTCCACTATGGCTCCTGGTGCAATTCTTCAGGCAACTTGCTTGATGTTATCCTCCTTTCAGCCATTATCATACTGGCTGTTTACTTGTCTCTTCAAGTAGTCTGAGGAATTTTTAAGACTGGAGACTTTATCTTATTGACCATTGTGTCTCCAGCAGTAGCCAGACTTTAGGTACTTCGAAGCCTTTGAATAAGCTCATGAATGAGTGATGTGCTGTCTGAAATTACAGGAGAAGGAGCTGCCCTTTCCCCTTACTTAATAGGCTCCTACTGTTTACATGTGTTGACTGAGCCTCTAAAAGAGGCTCACACACCTCCCTAAGAGCTCAAAGAGAAAAATCTCCTAGTTAGCGAGATTCCTTGGTACTATCGGAATGGAGAAGCATCTTCCTTTCACTCCTTAATTCCCACGTGTGTTTGTGTGTGTGTGCGTGCGCGTGCATGTGTGTGTGTGTGTGTGTGTGTGTGTGTGTGTGTGTGTGTGATTCTGCATGGGTTTGGTCATATCACAAACAAGGAAAAAGCACTTGTATTGGAAATCAAAGTGAAAGCAGATTGGGAGGTGGCACACCGCAAACATAGTCTCCAGAGGTGTAAAGGTAATCTAAAACATTGGTGAACATAATGGAATGAAACTTTGCTCAAATGAGCTCAAAACTCTTTTTGGACTTCCCGCCTTTTAGGGAACATACTTTTGACTTTCAGGATGTTTGCTAAATGAGTGGTAACCATGGCAACAGTGTTTATTTGAGAGCAGCAGCATCAAGATTCTGAACAGTCCTTCCCTCATTATCCTGAAAGTGCCTGCCAGTCCTACTTCCCTTCCTTCTGGGTAGAGCAGAACAGCACACCCCTAAGTGATGCAGAAGGAGTTGCTCTGACCTCTTGCCATTCCCTCTCATTCCTGTGAACTCGAGACCCCTTAATTTGCCAACAGACAATTCAAGGGCTATTTCTGATGAAAAGAAGGATGGATCTACAGTAACCCTTGGTATCTAAACAGTGAGGACTTAAAGTTGTTTCTCAACTGGGGCAAGGGTTGAATGTCAAGGTCCACCTGTAAAAGAGAGATCCAGCCTACTTCCTCTGAATACAGGACCTAAAAGGGAATGTTTGATTTCGTTCTCTCTTGAGAAAGGACGAATTGGATATACTTACAATTGTACTTAGTGGGAAAAACATTCAGTTAAAAAATGAATTAAATTTATATTGTATTTTTTAAAAAGTATGTAATCGCTTCTTGAACTCATTTGCTTTCGAACTGAAAATTAATGTCATTATTCTTCAATCCTAGATGAGTCATTCTCACAGAAATCTCCTGCCTTCATTAGCTGGATGGACTCGCAGTTGCAAAAGGGCTGATTTCCATGATGTGGATCTTAACACCAACCTACCCGAACCACCTGACATCCACTGTTTTCCTTGGGAAAGACACGTGTTATTCATCACAAACATGTGGATGAGATCAAGTTGCCAAGTGTGAGCGCCCTGGACATGAAGGGCTCAGATGGCAATGGCTTGAAGTACTGCTCTATGCGATTTGTTAAATGTCTAAGAAGCTAATGTAGAGGCACATCCAGAGGATATAAAATTATATTGTGGCCTGTGTGTGGGGCATCTGCCTGGCCATGCTCATTCACATTGCCCATTGGGCTGGAGGTGCAGAGAGTGGTTTGACCAGAAAGCTGCTCTTCATCCCAGATATTTGAAAGAGAAGGTGGCCAGAAGTCACTTACTCACAGAATTCTTAGAGTTTAGTCATGCTTCATACAGGTCATTATGAAAAATATCTTCCAGGAAGACTGGTATAACATTTGAACAGCACAGGAATAATTTTGCAACCACAGGAGTTAGACTATTTACATTCCCCCTCCACCCCCCACCCCCAAAATCAGAGAAATGAGACAGGGAAATGAAAACTTGATCATTTTGAAAACAGATCACTTAAGTGTCTCTGCTTTTGGAAAATTAAAGAGTAATTTATCCCCAAAAGAATTAATTTGTCTGTAGATTTTCAAAGCTCCATAGAATCAAGTAGATGAGTCTATGCTAGGATTAATTTTTTGAAATCCAATTGATGTTGATGTTTTCTCTGTTTGGGTCTTTCTGCTAGGAGTATGAATAGGTCATCTGTCTTCTCACAAGAGGGGCAGAGGGGGAATGTGTCCTGTGCTCAGGTTTCCCTTGCTTGAGGAGCAACTAACAGCTTAATGTACTTTAGGGCTGAATAGACAGGGAATTTTCCAAGACCCAGGAAAGGACCCCAAGCAGGGTTTGTTTAAAAGAGCACTGAGAGGCAGGCCAATGCAGACTTGCAGTCTGGCTTACTCTGGGATGGGGTGGTGCTGCTCCTTTAAGGGGAATGGGGTGTGGCGTCTCTACCCATTTTTCTGGACAGTGTTACATTGAACCACACAAGGGATGTGAATGGAGCCTGAGACGGGACTGATGTTAGCCCTCCCCCTGGGTGAGTGAGGGCTTGAAGCCACATCTGATTCACTTTAGAAATGATAAAATATTTCTCTCATGTCAATAGGCTCAGTGCCTTATTTGGGTTTTTTATCCAATGAATGCATTAAAACACATCCCATACCACGCTATGTAACTGACTGGAAACGACAAAGTTTTCTAGATGAAGGGCAGAAGTAGGAAGGGGTTCACCCTGCGGCATCTGCACTTTCCTTCCTTCCCACGAACAGGTCTGGAGTTATTCTGTGTGGCCAGGACCCACTAAGGCATGTTTCCAAGCTGTGCTTGCCGTCCGTGTGGGCCTATGATGGGAGAATAGCTCTATGGCTGGCACTGCAGCAGCCTCTGTGGAACATGAGGTGAGGATAGCAGCCTCAGCTTACTGGAGACTGAAGCAAAGGGCAGCAGCCTGGGTCCCTGATGGCTGTGGAGAACTTGCCTTACTGGAGAACTGTGAGATAAGAATGTGCTTTTGCCTGGGCCTGCCATAAAACAAGCTCAGCTGACCCTAGGGATGACAGAGCCAAGTTGTATCCAGTATGGTGTGACTGCGAATGTATCTGGGTCAAAACAGAATAAATATTCCTTCCCTGAGCTTGCAGAGAGGCACCTCATGGTGTTAGCTCACTGTTTACCCCACCACTGAGCACGGTGCTCCCTGAGAAGAGTAAATCACAGCTCATGGAACAATAAAAGACAATATTTGGGCTTTGGAAAGCTGTTGGTCCTAATGATCTTGGCGCTCATTGTGACTAAGTGGACACTGGATTCCCCTCCCCATTTAAAGAGTGTATAAATACAGCTCAAAGCACAAATTCTGTGTGTGTTGTCTGCAGTTTTGCTGAGCTAGGCTTGCCTTTCTGAGAGAAAACAGAATGGAGCCCATTCAGACCACAATTTATAATGATTTACAAAGCGTTGTTCTCTATCCCCAGAGAATGCTGTTGTCCCTTCTGCTTTTGCCCTCGCCTTCTCCCCGCCCCCCTCCTTGCTATCTTACTCTGTAACCTTCCTCAAATCTTTCCACAATCGTATGAGGTTGTGGTCACACCTCGCAATGACCTTGGCCCCACATCCCTGCCTTGGGCTCCTCTTGGCTGCCTCCCAAGCGCACGGTGAACAGTCATCACGTGGCTCTGGTCTCTTCTCTCCAGTTCCTTGACTGTGTGCATAATGCATCGGTTTGTATCATTCATCTTGTAATTGAAACTCCCCTTGGTTAAATTCAGTCTCTGAGTCTCCTTGAACAGGGCATTCTTTCAGACCCTTTGAAAGAACAGGTGAGTCTCCTTGATCTTTAAGTCTTGTATCATTCCACAACTTCTTTGATCCTTCAAGCTGCTTTCAGATCCGCCAGCTGGGGAGGTGGGGCTGGAGGGCAGATGCTAGGGACTCTGATACATTCTCAGGACAGCTGGGCTGCTAAGGGAGGAGGGACAGTTTCAAGCTGTAAGATGTGGTAACGATGTTATCAGGGTTATACTATTTGATAAAATATAATCAAATAATAGCACTGCTACTAGCTAGCATGTGACAGATTCTGCACTGTAGCCCTTACTCTAGGCCTCACTGGTGATCCCTAAATGAACAGGTGCCCCAAAACATCGACAGTGAGGAAATGGTAAGAAAGGATTGCTTCCTTCTCCTCTTCTGTTTCTCTTCCCAGTGGGAGAATAACATTAACATACCAAAGTTAAGCCGTTGGTGCAGCCAACAGTCCCAGTGAGAACTATTTGCTTTGCACAAAGCCCAGAGCTTATAACACCACTTAGAGTTGATATCTTGGGGGGTGGGGGGCAGTGCTTCTACATGGAAGTCGGGGTGGGGCTAAGTGTAAGACTGAGAAGATAATTTGGAAGTAGAGGAGGGAGGAGGCTGGAGGGAGAAAGAATGTCGTTAAATATGGCTGTTCCTCTCATGAGTTAGCAACTCCTTTCTCCTGTCCTCTCCACAGAAACAATTTCTCAAGATCTGCTCAATTTTTCAGAGATATCTAACTCTTCCCTTCAGCTTGGTACAGAAGGCTCCAGGCAAGCCACCCCAATGCAGTCCAATACACCTCTGGAAGCCCTGTTCCAAAGAGGTTGTTCCATCTCATCTGCTTTTCGAAGTCTTTGTTCAGGAATGCAGGCTCCTGCTGATTAAATGAGGCTCTTTCCCCGTGTTTTACACACCATCCCACTGGAATAGGTAATATAGATTATTATCTCATGTGATTGTCCCAATACTCAGTGAGGTTGACACCAATGAGAAAGCCAAGGCTCAGAGAAATTAATTATTGCGTCTAAACTCACTCAGGTAAACATGGCAGAGCTAGACTTGAAGGATACAACTGAGTCCGATCACCTCTTCCATAGGTTTATCTCTCAATTGACACTGTGGGCTTCACTTTGTTTTCTATGCGCAGAGTTTGTTTTGTACTTAGCACCATCTGGCTATGCGTGTTTTGGGGTCCAATCTCAAATTATACCAACTGAAATTAAAAAATTTCGTGCCATGTGTAGAACATGACTTATTGTAGCAATATACCATTTTGGTGCTATATAGATGAACCAGGACTTTGAGCTGGAAAATGATTTGATTCAATTAGAAAAAAAATTAAGAATCATTTTTACATTCCATCTGTCATCTCAGTCTAGATGCAAATGTGTTTGGGAGGCCCAATAATGCTATGGTTATGGTAATCACTCCCCTTTCCCCCGCCCCATTTTAAAGCACTTTAAAGTTAGTTTTAGCAATGCTTTTGAAGGGAACCAAAATTTTGCCACCCTGAAGCTACCTTTTGGAATATTGATTTTGAGCTGGTTGTTAAGAAACAAGACTAAGAAAGAACCTTTGACCCTCCCTGCTTTCCTGCCTAAGAGATTCAGATGGAAAGGCCTAGCCAGGAAGGGAATCCTAGCACATTCATGTTAGCCTAATCTGAATTGAATATGGTAGATGGGCTGGTGTCAAGCAGGGGCTTTTAGCTAGATTCCCCCTGTGTCTCATTGTTTCTGAGTTGTGTAACAAGAATTTGCCTGTTACATGTGTTCTACTTTTCCATCAACTACCTGTAAATCACCCATTGTCACTTCTGAAATCTAATACTCCTTCCCCCCTCGTCTACGTTCCCCAAAATTCTTATATACCCAATGGCACCTCACTATCTTTGGAATTTTCATTCTTATGTGAATTCCCCATGCACATGTATTAAATTTGATTTTCTCCTGTTAATCTGTCTCTGCTAATTTGATTATTGGCCCAGCTAGAAAAACTTAGACGGTGGGAGGAAAACTATTAATTTTTTTTGTTCCCATACATTCATATGCACTATTTCAAGTTGATTTTGCATCTTGTGGCAACCCTATGACATAGGAAAGTTTGGTACTGCCAGTACCATTTCTACAGCTGACAGTCACACGCATTGAGAAAGCTACTTAATGTCCTAGCAACCAAGAATGCAATCCCAAACTCACAGCTGCATTTGTGTACTTTAACTCCAATACTTTTATTTTTTTTCCATTTATCATACTTTCATGTTTTCTACTGTTTCCAGAGACTGTACTAGGCATCAGTTAAAACAAAGCTGAGTAAGACACAGCCTCATCTTTCAAATAGTTGGCATTCTAGAGAAAAGAAAGACTGGTGGCAAGATGCATAATATAGTATACCAGGGGCCAGGATGGTTATTTGCAAGTAATTGAGGAAGAACAGAACACACATAGCAAGTAACGCAGAAATAGTGAGATACAGGAGATAATCCAGAAAACATACCCCTGCTAGATGCTCTCCCATCCACCCTACTTTATTCAAAGTAGGCTAAGGTGACTACCCCAGAGTTCCTTCCTTGAAGCAGGCCTCTCACCTGAATCTGTTAGCTAGGAGAGGGGAGAGGGCCAAAGTCTCCCTCTGAATCCCCTTTTTCTCAACAATCGGTTTAAAATCAACATTCCAAAAGGCAGCCTAAGGGTGGAAGAACTTTGGTCCCCTTAAGAACACACTTAAATAATTAAGATAAGAATAACAAGAATGATGTGGTATAATTTGGAACAACACTAAAGATGCAAGAATATTATTTTTTCTTAGAAAGAGATGTAATTATTTCTAAGATTTGGAAGCAAGTAAGGGAAACAACAGAGGCTATGATCAGAAGAGTTTTAATACCGAACGATATTTTAGTTAGAGATGGAGTGTTGATGACAATGTGGGCAACACATAGGGAGGGAAGCTGAGGGGCAGGAGACTAGCTAAGAGGCTGACACCGGGGTGAGGCTGGGAGAACACCTACAACTCACAAGCATTTCTGCAACAGAATAGATCACATTTGTGACCGGGTGAGTGTATGGGTGATACTGAGGTAGATGTATTCAGGACTGTAGAGATTTTAAGGTCATCGACTCTCTATATAGCAATATAACTTACCAGGATTGAGAACTGAAAATAGGGCACATGTTAGGTAAAGCTACTAAATATAGTTTTGTACATTTTGTTTTTCCAATAGGATATAGATCTTCTCCTCTCTCTCCTCTCTTCTCTTCTCCTTTCTTCTTATTCTTCTTCTTGTTCTTCTCTCTCTCTCTCTCTCTCTCTCTCTCTCTCTCTCTCTCTCACACACACACACACACACACACACACACACACCCCAAATATCACCTAGTTGAGAAGGTAAGGAGATAAAGAATGATGAAGGATAAATTGGGTGCGCCTAAGTCCTTTTCAGTTCTAACATTCCTTATGTGATTCTGTGTTGTTGAGATAATATTATTAACAGGTTTTCCTCCTTTTGATCATTTGCATGAACAGCATGGTATATTTTCTGTCAGGTCTTTGCTTAAAGTAGTACTTTAATAACTTTCAGTTAAAAGTTAGCCACAAGATAGTTCTGGTTCCAGCTAAGATGGGGGAAAACACACTCTATTCTTTCTTTCCCACTGGATGGAACTAAAATGCCAGACAGAATGTACAGAGCAGATTTCTGAAGATTGTGAAAAGTTAACAGTATCAGGCATACTGGGGATGTGAACCAGATGGTTCTAAGTATAGTTGATCTGGTGTGAGCTTCCTGTTTGTTTTTTGTGTGTGTATGTATGTATGTATGTATGTATGTATGTATGTATGTATGTATTTTTCTCCTGTATCTACCAACCTGGACCTCAAAACAATGTGAATCCTGGAATAATGCACTGGACAGAAACCTCCAAGGGAAGGCTGTCATTCTGGTATGAGGAATGGGAAAAAACAGAGAGACAAAGAAGCCCCTGCTCCCCAGCAGGCCCCGTGCCTGCCGCAGCAGCCCTGTGACAGTGGTGGGGAGGGTGATGGGTAGACTCTGAAACCTCAAGGAAGAGACTTTTCTCTTTCATCGGAGGGATGTGTCTGAAGTGCTGGGTCAGATTGTCATCACGGTCTTCCTTTTTCTACCCTCAGATAGACAGACACTCTTGCAGCAGGTGCCTGGTAGAACAAGACGACGGGTGCTCTGCCTGCCTGTGCCCACCTGGTAAGGAAGGTGAGCTTGGAGGCTGCCTCACTGACACCAGCGGGCCTCCTGGGTGAGTGGACAGGCAAGTGCTCACACAGCTTCTGCAGAAGCTTTTGCTCTAGAACCGGGTAACATACATGCCCACTTTGACCACAGCCAGTCACGTGGGCACAGGTCTGCTCTGGCATGTGAGGACCACAGACTCCAGATTTCTGCGATGTGGAGAAAAAGAAAACCCTAGAAAGGCTGGGCAGGTGTCTGGCAGATCCAAACTCAAGGCCACCAGCCTCCTCGGAATGCTTTACCCAAGGAGGCATTTGCTCAGTGGGTATGCTGGGGAGATATGGGTTTACCCCTCTGGTGTTTTGGGGGCTGAAGACTCCTCACAGGGAGCCAAACTTGGCTTTTCTCTTTGGGAATCTTCATGTTCCTTAGGACAGGGGTCCCCAACCCCTGGGCCATGGCGGTCCATGGCCTGTTAAGAATCAGCCGCATAATCGGTGGTGAATGGCAGGCGGGTGAGCGAAGCTCCATTTGTATATGCAGCCACTCCCCAGCATTAGCATCCCCACCTCAGCTCCACCTCGAATCATCAGATATTAGATTCTCATAGGAGCACCAGTCCCTGGTGCCAAAAAGATGGGGGACTGCTGCCTTAGGATCATACACAGGCTTATTTCATACCAGGGATGTAGGGGTGTTGCCCACAAGGCTGGGATAAAGTTCAAGGGCACGAACCTCCAAATATACTCTGCTTCCACTCCCTAAATGCACTGTGTAATTTTTAAGAGAGAAACATCATTTAGCCTGAGGGAAGTGGACTGGAAGTTGAATAAGCAAAGGGTCAAGGAAAGGAGCCTGTCAGTGTACTGTGGCTCTAAGGCTGTTGGAGGAAGGAGTCTGAGAAGCTGGGAATCTGATACCGCCCTAGGAAGGACTCTGAGTTTCCTCTAGCCTAAGGCTCTAGACAACCCCTGCTGGCTTCCTATCTGCTCAGCACAAGCTGAGAGCAGGGTGGGGCCTCCAGGAAACCCCAGAACTCTCACTATCTTTTGCCACCCTGAATAGGCCTGAGCAACTTGTAGTCCTTCTTGGGGCATCTAGAAAGTAGAGGGTGATGCCAGGAGGTCAGGCCAGTGCTTCTCTAAGTGTGGGCCCTGGACCAGCCGCTTTGCTTTGCACCCTTCCCCCCACCTCCCACCCCCAGAACTGGTTAGAAGTGCAGGCCCTGGGGCACCACTCTGACCTACTGGCGTGCATTAGCAAGCTCTCCCGACCAGCTCTGGGACAGCTGCAGTTTGCGTATCACTTGGTTCAACTTTTGGGGGTCAGTTTGGGCTGGGATTCCTCCCCTAGACTGAGAAGCTGAGCAGTGCAAGACACTCTAGTCCCTCAGCAATTCCTAGCCTGTCTGTCTGCCTCTGCTCCCCATCAGTGCCTGCTGGCATGGCTGTGGGCTGGTCTACGGCCACACTGCCAGACACACCCATTGCAAGAGCACTTTTTTCCAGCTTTGGCCTCCCTGGCTGCCCTACTCAGACTGCCCACCAAAGGAGACACAAGTTACAGTCTGGGATCTGGTGCAATCTCCCAAGAGGTCAGCCACAGCAGAAAACTTTTTTCTTTTTTGAGGTTTTGTTCACTCTCAAGTGTGGGCACATTTCCAATACTCTTTTCCATATATAGGCTTGCATGTTTTGATATAGAAGTAACTCTCTCCTTGATTTATGGTCTTGGGATGGCACTCAGGCCCTGTGCTGCTCTTCTGGAGTAAGGGTGGTCTTGGGAGGGGTGTCCCTTAAGCCAAGCTGATGTCTCCCCCACCCTTACAGAGCCGCTTCTGCTCGGGGGTGTCAGCACCAGCTACTCCTACCAGGATATGGAATGAGTATCTCTGAGGAGTAGATTCCTTCTAAAGACTCTTATATTGGTCAATTCTCAAACTCCCATAAGATTTTCCTCGTTTACAAGTAGGGACCATGCAGAGCTCGGGTGGAACCCTATCTGAGATCCTAGCAAAGAATTCACACTTTACAGGGGACTCAGCTCAGAGTCACAGGCACCATGCCGAGGATCCTCCAGTTGACCTTAACCTGGTCCTTAGGGTGAGTTGCTAGAAAGAGCATGGCATCCCTGTAGAGTGTGTTACAAATCCACATCCTTAGTCTCTTCCCCTAATGAGTCAAGAAATCTGGGGTGGACTGCTAGGGGATTCCCCTGCATGCTCAAGGTTGAGAACCATGGGCTTATACCAAACCCTTCATGTTTACTTTCTCCTGATGTTAACTGTGCAGATGTGTGGCTCTTCTCTCCTTCCAGGGAACAACCCTGCAGGGTTACACTTGGGGCTCCTGATTCACTCAGAAATGGTCTCTTGAACAACCAGACCCCTTCCCATCCAGGGGCTTGTGGTCAGGGCTACCTTTCTAAAAAACCGGGAAAGAAGCACCATATAGAAGTAAGTGTAAGTGATGGAAGAGGAGAAAATAGAACCCCTAAAGCAAGCGAACCTGGAAAAGCATCTTGGGGAAAGTTTTCCAGTCACAGTGGACTGAAAACACGCATTCTGAGGAGCTGTCTTCAGAAAGAGGCTGAGAGCCACACGTAGCACTGGAACTTCAGCTGCAGTTGTCCTCCAAGAAGAGTCCCACCACATCTGTCTGTGCTCCCTGAACTGACATGGCTGCTTCCAACCTGGTGACTGAGCATGTGCACCACACACACGGACACACAGACACACAGACACATGGAAACAGACAGACAGACATGCACAGACACAGAATGACAGACAGACACATACGGACACACAGACACAGACACATAGAAACAGACAGACATGCACAGACAGACAGATACACACAGACACACAGACACCCACAGATACACAGGGATGCATACAGACCCACACAAAGACACACATACAGACACATGCGAGCATGCGCACACTGTAGATACAATAACAGGTGGGCAAAGACTGGCTTTGGCTGCCTTTCCGACTCAGCTGAGCTGCCTTTATCAGAGCGAGTGCTCTATCCCTCTTGTCCTTCAGTCTCTGCCCAGGTTCCCTACCACACAAGGGCAACGTGGGTTCGGGGTCCATAAGGGAAAACCGCCATTGTGTCCACTGTCTCTTGGTGGCCACACACCGCGCAGGTATGATGACAGTGGCCAGCTACTGCTGGGACATAGGAGGTGGTAGGAAAGGTGACTGGTATGGGATAAGGCAATTGAGTCCTTTGGGGAGTGAGAAATCCAACCCTGGGAACTCTGGGCTTCCAAATGGATCCCCAGTGAGAAAAAAGCCACCTAGCTTGAGCTAAAACAAATGGGTTTAATATTAATCGGTGAAACTTAAACTCCCATAACGTTTCTTTGGGGTGCAGTTGTTTGCAGCAAGTGACTATGACAACACTATGATGTAGGATCTGTGTGTAAGAATGCGTCTTCATTTCTGAGAGTTTTGCTCCTCACCCCTTTGGGGCAGGGATCTTGCAGGGGCAGGGCAGGCCCCTGGGCATCACTGTGACCCTGTTGGCATGGCTAGGACTGGTGGGGACCCAGCTGTGAAGGCTGAGGGTTGGTGCACACAGCAAGGCCAAGATTTTGAGGCCAAGGGGTTTTTCTTTCTACTGAAGTGCAGTCTTGGGAGACGTTTCTGGAATGGACAAGAAAGTTTTTAACATCTCCTTAAGCTAGAGAAGACAGTGGAAGAGTAAAGTCTCTCAGCTAAGGAGGTCTTGGTTCTCAGAAACCTAGGATCTCAGTGTGTCCATAGCTGTGCTGCTCCATGTCTGAGACAGCTTCCAGCATCTTCTATTCTCCCACTTTGTGCTCCTACAAACAGCAATGCTCCCAGAAGCCCAACAGCCCCAGCACTTTCTGATGACTTAGTGTGCGTACCACACACACACACACACACACACGCACACATACAAATACACACACACATACAAACACACACACACACATGGAATCACAGAAACATAGAAACAGACAGACATACACAGACAGATAGACATGTACAGACAGACGCACGTGCAGTGTCGGACTGCATGACAGCAGTTCCGGGCCGTCTGGAAGTAGACAGTGATCTTATTCTGGTCTTTTTCCAAAACTTCTTTTCAGACAACTGTCTGAGGAGTTAGGAGTAAGAATGATGACCCTGGAGAGCTCTGGAGTGCCCTGAATTTCAGTTTTTATGGACTCGGGGGATGGTTCCTGCCTCATTCTGTGGTTGGAACATAAACAGTGGATTGTATGAACCTGACTTCTTTGGCTGGAGTCCTCCAGGGTCCGTATGGTGGGGAGCAGGAGGAAGAAGCAGGCTGGCTTCAGAGAGCAGGAATAGTCATTCTTCAAGATGAGGGGATGCTTGACAGCTGACGACCCATCCAGGTGGGTGTCTTGCTGGATGGAACGAAGGACCTCAGGCCCTTTACAGGAGAGGAGGTCCACATGGGGCAGTAGGCCTGGTCTGGGGGTCTCAGAACTAATTCCCCCTTCAGGTCACTTCAAAGTCTAAGGCAGAATTTGATGTCTGTAAACTGCTGAGGAGCAGGCCTGCCAGACACTGTGGGTCTCATTGAGTGGTGGGCAGAGTGTGGGCATCACTCAGTGGGCATTAGGGAATAGTGAAAATGGGGAGGTGTGCTCAGCAGTCCGGTGGAAACCCTGATGGGCGTCCCTAGGCTGGGGTCTGTAGACTGAGAAGCTCGTTCTGTCCTCTCTTTGGAAGCGGGTTTTTCTCTGGCTGCCAGGCCCAGGCTGTCACCCCAGAGACCTCCCTGTGCTGGGCTGGGAAGTTGAGTGTACAAGTCCACTTGGATTGCTGTGACAAGGTACTGCCGACGATGCCTTAAACAACAGAAATGTATTTCCTCAGTTCTGGAGGCTAGAACCCTGAGATCAAGGTGTCAACAGGGCTGGTTTCTCCTGCAGCCTCTTTCCTTGGCTCGTCAATGGTCATCTTCTCTCTGTGTCCTCACATGGGATTTCCTCTGTGCATATCTGTATCCTAATCTCTTATAGTCAGATTGGATTAAGACTCACTACAATCCAATTTTATAATAATGTTACATTAATTTCCTCTTTAAAGGCTTTATCTCCAAAAACAATCCCATTCTGGGGTACTGGAGGTTAGTACTGCAACATGTGAATTTGGGAGGGGGACACCATTCAGCCCTTAAAAGCGAGTAGAGCTGTCTGAGAGGGCTCTTGTCCCCTACCTCCTCCAGCACCCAGCTCTGTCCTCACTTGCATCCACGAGCATTCAGTCCTGCTCTCACAAAGTGCTTGACCTACATTTTCTGAGAGAGAGACAGAGACAGAGAGAGAGATGGAGAGAGGGACAGAGAGAGGCCTCTAGTTTCCACTGCTGTGTGCTCAAGCAGGGAGCCTTTTTAAAAGAAACAGATGCTCCCTGACCTACGGAGCCAACACAGTCTATATAATGTAGTTGACCTTGGATTTGCCTCGGCCAGTGCTGTGCACGCCCACCCTGAGTCACCTGCCTGTGGTAGAGATTCCTACCACTCTGATAGTCCCTCGGAGGGTCCCCATGTGGTGGCTCTAACCTGCTCCTTTACGTCCAATTCACGGCCTTTTGCCATCCCCTCTCACTTTCTTCACTTCTCCACTTTTCCTCCCAGTTAATCCACCAGCATTCAGACTCATGTCTAGGAAGGTTTGGGAAACTCAAACCAAGTGAGAGCTAAACCAGACAGGAATTGTATAATATGCTCACAGCATTTATATGTTTATGAACCCAAAACAAATCAACAAATTAATAGCAAACAAACTTTAAAACAAATGAAACTGAAATTGACAGCTTTAATCTTTGTGACAGATGAGTCATTAGTTGCCACTTGGGGTGGGCAGCAGGGAGGCCTTGGTGCCATTTGCCGTATAGTCCCAAGCTGATGGGGCTGGACTGCAGGTGACTTTCAGCCCTCAGCAATACCATTGCTTGGCCTTTGCTTGGCCTCGCCATGTCACACCCTGCTAAGCATTCCTTTCCATCGAGGGCAGCTAGAGTGGGGCTTCCTGGTACTAACTGGAGCATCAACTCAAATGTGATTCTCAGGGGAACTGCCCAGAAAGGCCCACTCACGAGGTGATCCAGAATGTATTGTTTTTTGTTTTCTAACCTAGTTTTTTTTTTTTTTTTTAAACAGTGATAAAATACACACAGCATAAAATTTATTGTCTTAACCACTTTCAAGTGCAGTTTGGTGGCATTAGGCACATTCATGTTGTTGTGCAGCTATCCCCATCGCCATCTTCAGAACTCTTTATTTTGTGAAACTGAAACTATTCCCATCAAACGCTAACCTCCCAGTGTACCCCCCGGTCCTGGCACCCACCACTCTCCTTTCTGTGTCTCTGAGTTTGACTGCACTAGGGACCTCGTCTAGGTAAAATCACACAGTATTTGTCTTTTTGTGACTGGCTCATTTCACTTAACATAGTGTCCTCAAGATTCATCCATGTTGTAGCGTGTGTCCGGATTTCCTTCCTTTTGAAGGCTGAATAATATTCCTTTGTACATATATAGCACATTTTGTTTATCTGTTTGTATATTGATGAACATTTAACTGTGTCTACCTTTTGGCTATTGGGAATAATGTGACCATGAATCTGGTCATGCAAATATCTCTTTGAGCTTCTGTTTTTAATTTTTGGATAAATATCTAGAAATGGAATTAAAGGGTCATGTAGCAGAATGTGTTTTCGATTATATTTTAAAGATGATCCTAGAGAAGCAAATATTAATGTGAACGATCCCTGTTGGTCTCCACGATACATTTTCAGACCAAAGGATCTGTGTACATCGGCTTGAGGAAAGCCATTGACCTAGTTCGAGTTTCTTACAGAAGCATAACCAAGACTATGATTCGGGTGAAGGAGATTATTTGGGATGTGACGCTGAAAAAGACTTTGAGACATCTCTCATCGTTCTTAGAGGTTCTTTAGGTGCTGGCTGTCACTAACACGTCTTCTATGGCCCCTGAGGTGTAGCTGACCTATGGGATCACAGGCTCTTCCCCCAGTGTGGAGAACTGATCCTCCCTTGCTCCCTTGCAGGTTTCCCTTGGCTTACCAGACCTAGGCCACAATGTCTTGACTGTATGGAACACTTGTCATGCTGTTGGAGGGGACCCTTTCTGCCTGGGGTCCAGCAGCATCACTACCCCCCACCACACACACCTGTATACTCTTCCACAGGCCAAAGCCTTCCAGAGAGATGGCTCCCTGTTTGGAGTGACTGAGGCCGTGTGATGGTTGTGCGCCAGCTTTATTGCTGTACACTTGAGTATTTGGTGTAGGTGGTGGTGTCTTCAAGCCTGGGTGTCTCATATCTGTTCTATCTTGATGTCTGGGTTGAATACTTAGGTTTTAATAACCTCTTGATATTGGAGGGACATGTAGCTATATGTGAACGATCCAGGGTGGATAATGGCTGCTGCCCTGAAGGCATGAGGACAGAGGTGGGAACATCTGGCTGGCCTTGGGGATGGTGGGCCCTGGACACACAGCTGTACAAGGAGGGACTGTCAGACAGATGTAGGAACTGAGAACATTGGAAGCACAAGCACCAGGCCTCTGCGTCTGAGGCTGAGGCGGGTGGCTGCAGAGGGTCCTCAGTGACTCAGGGATGACGGCCCCAGATGGAAAAGGATAAATAGGCAGAGAGAGGCCTGCCTGTCTTCTCCATGTCAATGTTTGGCCGCACATTTCCTAATGGAATGATGTCCATGACCCCAGCTTTCATTTTTTGAAAATTCCCCAAATAGTTGGAGCTCTTTGGAGCAAAGAGGTTACATAAGCCATGAATATAAAATATTTGGTTTTTATTATATGAGTAAAATAGGTTGGAGACATCCATGTGTAGACACTGCAAGGAACATTGGATCTGACTTCCACTATTTTAATAAGGTGAAGCATTTTGGAAAACAAACAAACAAAAAGCTAACCTTGATCTCCCCCTACCCCCCTACATTTTATTCATTTAACATTTCTTTTTTGAAATGGCTTTGAAGTGCCCTAGAGACTGGAGGTGGGAAGGGGGTGGAATTCCTCTGACTGGGAGCAGCAAGCTTCTCTGAAGAGTGCAGATGGGTTTGGGCACGGGCAACAATAGCAACAAATGTAGCGAGTCCTTTCCTTTGATGTAGGAAGATTAAACATCATGTCAAGTGAGCGCCAGGAGCTTGACTGAAATGTGATAATATGGAAGCCTGATACCTTCAAGGCCAAAGCCCTATAAAGATAAAGATCAGATTATTAATGACAGTTTCCAGTTTTTTTTAAAAAGAGAATTTAAGATGTGTTTGATCAGCAGGTCCCATGCAGACACTCCTGCTTGCAAACACATGCAGACCACATGCTTGCAAATGGAAAGACTCCATTTGGAAAGCAAATGTGTCGGGAGCCCCAGATCCTCATAGTCTCAGCAGGAGGCTCTGTATGAAACCAGCCCTGCTCCTCTGGGCTTCTCTCTTTCCGATGCCCTGCTCGGTTTCCAGCTGCTGAGGAACCCCACATGCTGAGGTCCCAGTCCGGTTGCCGCCCCTTGCCCTGGAAGCTGTGGGGGTGGGAAGACTCTCTCAATTGGTGGGAAATGGGCTGCAGAACCAGCTACTCCTCTTGTATTGGGGAAGGAGGCCAGGGGAAGGGGTGCCAGTGCCCTAGCAGACTTATCTGGGGATGGAAGGGAAGAAGGAGATTTGAAGGGTCCCCAAAGGCATTCCACTGGCTTCCCTGGACCCAGAGCTGCTGTCCACAATGCATTGTTGAGAGGCATTGTCCTTTCTTCATACAAGATGGTTTAAGCCAGGTAATATATAAGGCATATAGGAAAATGTCACTCAAACTATTTTGGGTAGGGTGAATCCTAGGCTGGGTGAGGCTCCAGCTGGGCATATGACTAGGGCCTCAGTTTCCTCAACTGTAGTTGTAGAGGGAGGACTCATGTGATGACTGTGAACCCTTGCAGCTCTGATTCCTGCTATCTGTCATTAATACCTCAGCACAAGGTAGTCCATCCGTTCACCTTTGGTGGGGAGTACACTCGGTACAGACACTCAGATTAAAGAAAGGGATGGAAAAGGAAGTTTCCAAGAGCAAGGATCTGCCTGGACTAGGGCTTTTGAAGAACCCTGGTCAGGTAGCAAGAGGAAGTTGGCATAGGGGTAGAGAGGTGCTAGAAGGAAAGTACAGGTGTGTGGAGTGGCAGAGGTGGGCTCCAGGTGTTAGTGTCCCCACCAGCCTCTGTGGGGGTATTTCCTCATTGTAGACATCCCAGAGTCTCAGGGATGTGCAGGCCCATCTCATTGTCTTGAATGAGGCTCACCGAGGATGGATACACTGAATTGAGATTTGAATCCCAGCTTCTTGACTCCAAGCCAGGTCTTCTGACCACCGAACATTTAATTTGTCCCTTGGGTCAATCCAACTGCAAAGCCCACCTCTGGTATTGGCCACTGGCTGCCTCTCTCACCCTTTGTCATGTGCAAAGACAGCCTGGCCAATTGAGGGATTTACCAGGTTCCTGACCAATCCACTCAGTCAGATTAGATGGTGTACACCTGTGAAGGCCATCTGCTGGATGTCAGGGCCCATAATGCTAGTTGAGAATAGAATAGAATGCTAGTGTAGGCATCAGTGGACCAAACTTAGAGCCCAATCCCCGGGGCTCAACCAGGTCTCCACTTCTCTGTCCCTTCACTGCTGACCAGTGGAGGTTGGGGCCACACCTCCTCTGGAGTTACTGGAAGGCTCAAGCCAATATTTGAACACTGTATCATGTCCCTGCACTCAGGATGTGTTCAATTGAATGGTGGCAGTTTGTGTGTGGGCTTCCTGAAAAGCAGAGAGCAGAGCTGTGGGTATTTGATTAAATGCTTCCTGAGCACGAGGGCAGGGCCAAGCCCTTAAAGGTGCTTTATATAGCATTCCATTATTCTCAGGTGAGTCTGATGATGACAGGCGGTAGGTGATGGGTGTACCCACATAGGGTCATCCTTAGGGGCAGAGCAGAGCAGGCTTGTGTAGAAGGGATCTCCAGCCATCGCCTACGCCTATGTGTCACAGGAGGATGGCCTTCTGAGGATGTGGGAGGGCAAGTAGGGAATAGAGTGTCACTAGGCAATGATGACTCATCTGAAGAATAAAAGTACTGGAGGTTTGAGGGCCGGACATGTCTGTCATCTGCTTCCTCCAGGTTTGAAAGTAAGTGATGAGAGTTTGCCTGCTCATGCATTTACAAGTTGTCCTCTTCTGTAAAGTAACCTTGTAGGTGAGAAGAGCAGATCTCAGTGCCCCACAGGGCAATCCCGGTATGAGCAAGCTTGAGAACTTCTGCTTCAAATATTGATATTCCAAGTTATGAAGAAATAAATATTGACTCAGTTCTTCCAGTCACCTATCATACTGAGTCCCCTCATGCCCTTCTATACCTAAAGCCCTCAAGGACTTCAATCCACTTGCAAACTTGAACCTAGGACCTTGAAAAGCCCATCCTTTTCAAAGGTCTGGGGCTCCTACACTGGTCCCCGGCTTGCCCCCACCCCATCCTGCTTCCTTAGGCAGTGTTGCCCATTTCTGGCTAGTGGCGAGATCATACCTTTTTATTTAGGCAGATGGACTGCCCTGCATTTCATGTTAAAGTGAGATTCTGGCTTTGGCTAGGCGAGGCTTTGTTACTGCTCTGTTGTGTGATGTTGACTTATGGGGAGAAAATTTTCTGTATCTTTCTCCAAAGTGTGTTAAGATTGTCCCCACACTCTGATGTTGCCTTATCTCCACAAACACGGAGATTCATGGCTAGGCATCAGCTTTGCAAGACCTGCATCATCCCCTCTACCACCCTGATGCTTTCAAGGAGGTGGGGGTCACAGCCCAGACCCTGGACCACCTTTGAGTAGATAGGGCAGGAGGCATCTCTGACTCTCAGCTCTGCCTGCCTCTGGTTCATCATGTTTAATCTGCAGCCAAGCCTCTTTGTATGTCAAAAAGGACTACAAAATGACAGCTACATTGTCACAACATATGTCTTCCATAGATGTAGGCCAGGCCATGGGGCCAGGTGAGTAGGACTACAAACCAGAGTCACCTCACCCACACTGGTGCAACAACTGCCCCTAGTTGATGGTCACATGCCAAGACTGAATCACCTCCCACCTCACCCTATAGGACACTTCCTCCCATCGAGTTGCTTCCTGCAAGTTACGTTTTTGCCTTGGAAAAATTGTGCCTCATCTAAAAAAGTGAATTCCAAAGTGCAGTTCTGATTGGGGCCATTTTGGACTCAGACATAGTCTAAAAATGTGTTTAAGAATGCATAAAACACTATGTTCCTTGACTAAATCTCTGTCCAGCCAAGCCACCCATAGGATGTCCAAAAATCAGAAGGTGCTTCCTGGGCCAGATCCACACTGAATCCTCTGCAGACATTTTATTCCTACTGTGGTTGTCTCTTCTTCTCTGATATGAACCTGGTGGGTTAGTCTCATGACCAATATCGGCCCCCACTTGTTCCGAAACTGAAATAACACACCTGCCCCCAACTATAAGAAGTCAAGTGGAGTGTCACTTAATTACTACCACCGTAATTCTGGTTTAAAATTTTCTGACTTTGACATGGAATAGTATTTGATATCAGCTATGGAACATACAAAAATAGCAGCATTTATTTTTTCAACCCATGTTTCCAGCCAAATATGGAAAGAGAGGTCTACTTTGCCAAAGCTGGTTTGGACCTTTGAATAAGGCAATTTCCTGTAATGAGCCCTGGTAAGAACACATTCTTCTGTTTGACTGTGTGCCCTATTTCACATCTGCACAAGTCTTTCATCTCTGAGGTCATAGAAGCACTTGGCAAACGTCCTCTACACTGTGATTGCAGTCGGGTTTCCCAGGTGAATGAGAGTCGAGAGAGGGGCTGTCTTGTAGCCAGAGATATCAGACATGGAAGAAGGGGAAAGAAGTGGGACCAGAGTAAGTTTTCTTCCCATTGGCACCATTCTCCCTCTGCCTGGGCTCTTTGGGGTGTCAGGAGGCAGCTTGACTCTGGTGAAGTAGCGTGATACTGGGTGGAGATAGAGGGTAACATCTGGGCTTGAGTGCAGAGTATTGTCTGCCAAGCCTGGGTGGTCACTCTGCATCTCTCTCCACTGGGCAGAGCTTTCTTTCAAAGCTCGTTGAAGACATTGCTCCCTCTGAAAGGCACAGAAACACTTCATGTGCTGTTTTCAGTTTGCCCACGGTGTTACACCAAAGGGCTTGTAACTACCAGAGGGTGTGCTTATGAAATGGGAGGCATCTCCTGGAGTGTGTTTCTGGGGACAGCAGCTCACTGAGTTTGGGATGCAGAAGTTTGGGGTGCAGATGACAGGGCACAGTTTTCAGTTCTCAGCTTGGCTCTGCATCTGAATGCATGTGCACCCTATTCCAGGAGAAGTAGGAAGGTCCATTTCACTATTTTGATGTTGCTTTTAAAAATGGGGGAAATCAAATACAGCCTTCTGAAATATTAACTATCTTGGGTTTTTATTGCATTGTTTTTTGAGTTTTGGAAAGATGGCACGAGAAGCCCTGGGATATGTCTATCCCTCCCTGTAAGATGATTAACATCTCTATTCTCCCCTTTCTCCCTCTTCTCTAGACAGCCAGGCAGGTGTCTCTGCTGCCTTGTGGCTGGGAAGTCCTGGGAGGTGCCACAGCTGTGGCTGTGAGTTCGACTGACCATTGTGATTAATGGAGGCCCCCAGCCTCTCCTCCCCTGAGGCCTTGGTTGAAGAGAGCATTGGGTACTTATGTGAGTGATGGGGGAGCTTCAGGTGTGTCTGCTTACCTTGGCATCCTCACACTCCAGCCTCATCTTGCCTGTGTGAGAACACAAGCTTCTGTCTGTTTTCACTCTCAGTGTTTGCTCCCATCTGCTTACCTCTTTTGGGGAAGCAAGTTCCGCTGTTCGTATTGACCTCATATAGACATCTTTGTGTTGGCTAAGTAGCACAGGGTCCTTCCCATGACCGGCATGTGACTTGGTTTTCTATAAATTGCATCATGATTTGGAGGCACAGGGTGAGCCTGGGACTGAAAGGGGTGATGTCCTGGAAAAAGGTTCATAGCAGTTGCTTCTGCATTAAGATTCTTTTAAGGTCATTCCCAGTTTGCATCAGAAAAAGGCTGTGCCCTAAAGCGGGGGCAGGTGAACTTGCTGAGTGTTATCATCTGTTAGGAAGGTTGTAACCTCCAAGGTGATCACAAAGACTTTGGGTCTTAGGGGACACCAGCTAGGGAGGGTGACTCCAATAACATGCCTCAGGATGTCTATAGGCTGTCGAGTGGACAAGGCAATCAGAATCAGAACACAGGAGCCCAGCACAGAGAAGACCATGGAGCCAGCTACGCAGAAGCACACACAGCATATGGGTTGGACAGATGGACAGACAGACGCCAGTCTCAGCCAAGATGGTGCTCACAGCTGAGCAATGTCACATGGCTGTGCTCTGGGCAGAAAAGGACTTTCTTTTAGTAAAAATAGTCTTAACTAAGATAGCTGCATTTGTTTTAGAAAGACTGCCATTTTTACAGCCCCTATCTCCATATCTGGGCCCTCACCAGAGACCCAGCATCAATGAGAGAAGGCCGTCTCACTCTTGGCTCTTTTGGCACCAGGACAGCTCTTGAGGATCCCCAGACTAGAGACCTGGTATCCTTACCTTGTCTATACCTGCACTTTGACCCCAGAGCCCATGTGTTTCATTGCTCCACTCAACTATCTTATTTATTTCAATGTCTGTGTTGAGTGTGGGACCAGCTGCCCAAGTAATGTGAACAGAGAAGACTGGCTATTTTCATGGAGAAATATGCATTGAAAAATAAATGTTGTCTTTATCAATGGTTATTGTTTCTTTATCTTTACACCGAGTTATGCATTTTGTATTTGTTTCCTTTGATTGTACAGCTGACCTGTGTGTGCAGTAGGCATTTTTATTAAACCTATTTAATTGATAAGGAAAGTGAGACACAGAGAGGTAGGCTTCATCTATGGTCTGTCTCATACCTAGTTCCTGGAAGAATCTGCATTTTAATCAAGTGCCCATTCCACATATCACAGGCTGAGAGGCAAAAAAGAGATACAACTCTAAAATTCTGAATGTCCTTTCAAATGTGCCCTGTAACTGAAAACAAAGTTCAAAGTTTCTCCCTATGCATTTGGTACTTTAATTATAGAACGATATCTCAAGGCCCCGATTCTTGAATTTGCAGCAACACAGAGAGTATAAGAAATCCACCAGCAAGAATCCCAGTGAACTGAGATGACCTGTGTTCAGCCATCATTTTTTGAAAGACAATGAAGAGTAAAGAAGGAAGATGATTCAAGAGACTTATTAAACACAAAGAAGAGAATTTCCAGGGATGTCCCAGTCTGGTCACCCACCCTGTGTCTTCTGGTGCTTCTATGGTTACAGAATGGGGATTTTTTTCTTTTTCTTTTTAATCCAGTGAGGATTTCCTAGGTCATTGATGTCTCAGGAAATGCATTTAGGCTCAGGACACTTCATTCTGGCATATTGGAGAGTTACTTTCAACGACAAAGGTTGAAACAGAAGGGGTTTCTGCATTATTTTTAATTAAAAAGATAATTCATTGCCCAAGTCAGTAATGGTTTATAATTCTAATCAGATCAGTATCGGTTCTTGGAGCACAGCTTTCCGGAGTGAAGTACAGGAATTGCACATATTCTGAGTGTCACTTCTTCCAGAGACTGTCCTGACTGTTGTGCTACTGTTCTATTCCCTGGGAGCCTAGACTACCTGGGACATGGAGGATTCCCCAGGCTGGGTCTGTGTCACTGAAATCTGCTCATGGTAGGTGCCCTGGAAGCAGAGTTGGCTGTGATGCCAAGATTTGCTGGAGAATTTATAAAGCCATATCTCATTTCTGATTGATGATGACAGACTTGAGATGTTGGCACATCTTTTCTATTTCATGTCAAAGATTCATGGTACAAAATATGTTAAAAAGATCTCTCTAAAGGATGGGGGAAGTATCAAAAAAAAAAAAAAAGGAACTTAAACACCCACCAAAATAACTATTAATCGAACTCAAGGATCCCATTATTTGCCCATCCTATTATCTGGTCCTGCATAATGAGGCATGAGGGTCACCTGGTGGGCTGCTCATTGCTAGAAGAAAGTGTTGAGTGAGCTTATAATCACACTCTCAGTTTAAACCCTCAGAGGGTTCAGTCAGACCCTCTGGTTTTTTCAGTAATGGAATGGGATTCTGCTCTCTTGTCTGATGGAGATGCTTAATTGTGACATATGGCAAGACCATAGCCAACTGAGAATAAATTAATCAATACCTCCACAAATGAATACATAGAAAAGACACATAACTCAAACCTTCTGTCAAATCTTATGGGTGAAATCAAGCTTTTATTTTATTTTTTGAAAGTGACCGTAAATTCGTCTACTTTGCATTTATTTATAGGGAGAAATATTCACATGGTTCCAAAAAGACTGGAAGTTTTATGAGAATAAAAAGATGAGATTGTCTATAATGAAAAACCAGCTGCAAATTCAGCACCATCAATATAGAAGGTACTTCTCTAAGAAGGGAGGTTGCAGTGCATGTAAAGTTACCCTTTTGTGCCTACATAGACAGAGTTATACATGAAGCTCAGCCTCCTGTGGAGAGTCCAGGTTGTGAATGAAGACTGCCAAGTGAGTGAGGAAGACCTGTCCCTCAGTGGCTGGGTGAGAGAGGTCCAGAAATTTACCCCGAGGAGAAAGGCACTTGAGAAAGCCTTGAAGAGTGGGTGGGATACAGAGGACCAGAGACAACCCTTTCCAGGAAGAAAGACTACAGGGTGCGGGGGGAGCGGGAGCGGGGAGAGGAAAAGTGACAAATGCATGAGTAGCTGGGTTGTGACTGATCATGAGACTCTCAAAGTGACTAAGACTGAGGGCATGAGTCCCAAGCTGATATTCAGGTAGTAGCAGGCCTGATTCAGGGTTTCATAGATGATCTCAAGGGTGGCTGTAGGAGTAGAAAGTAAGGGACAGGGAGACATAAATGACATTAAAGACAGGTGTCAGGATTGCTGGAACAGCCTCAAAGGCGGCTGGCACCAAGGAAGCGGGGGCAATCCAGGTCGAGGTCTTTCTTCTTAGTGGTCATAGATGGGTCGTAAGCGAAGGAGAAGAGTTTAACATCTGAGATACTGAGTGGAGACTTGAACTTTGTTGTATAACATCCTTTGAAAAGGATGGCCTTTGTCCTTGATTGCTGGGAAGTACCCCCCAAATCCCTGAAATTTCCTGTGTCAGGTGTCTTTGTTTTGCCTAGGTGGGCCTTGTAACCACATCTAAGTTTACGCTAATAAGAGGACTTTAGAGGGAGACTAGTTACACCTGAAAGACCAAAGGTGGGATTAGGGGCTGGGGCATTGAGCCTCATGATAGCAGCCTGACCTCTGGGAGAGGAGGCGAATGGAGACTGGGTTCGACTTTGTGGCCAAAGACTCAATCAATCATGCCTGTGTAAGGAGACTCCAGTAGAAACTGCACACCTGAAACTCGATCATACTCCAAGTGCCAGGGGGATGTGGCATAGTCTGAATCCTGATGAGGTACTGGTTGTCAAATCAGATTGCATGGGAAGCCTGAGCGAGGGAACACACGTTTGTTGCTGGGGCCTCTTGGGGTCAAGCAACCATGGTCAAAATCTGCCTCTTCGAATGGCCTTCATCAGGTTATTAAGTCTATAGGTTAAATTGATAGAGACGGTAAGTACTTACATTAAGAGAAACACAGAGCTGATAGTGTCTATAAGATGTTGGCAAGCCTCTTATTCTAAGATAAGGGCTAGGGGCCCTTGGCACAGAATTTAGCATGTACTTGGCTCTCTGAATTGGATTTTGTTATCTTCCTTCTAGAGCTCCTCCTGCACTTCATTTATTCCTGTGTTAGAACACTTGTCACAAGTTATGTACACATCTTTCTTCTCTCCTAGACTATTCCTGTAGAGGGTGGAGGGCAGCTTTTGTTAATTTTGCAGCCCCTGTAACACTTAGTGCATTGGATGTAGGAAGGTTTGGTCCTGTGAAGACCCCCACCAACAGCCCAGTTTGCCTGGAGAGAAGAAATAAATCTCACTTGGTACCGAAACTAAACACAGTGTCAGGCAGTTTGCTGACCATTAGTGTGTGCTGCTGGGACCCTGCAAGGATCTCAGTACCCACATCCGGGAGCTCAGTGAACTCAAGGCAGGTGGAGTCAGGTCCCGGCAGTCTCCTGCCTCCGTCCCTGGATGACATTTTTCTGCAATTAAGCTGCTTGGTCACTTCCTGACAGAGGAATCACAGGGAGCTTTTTGTCGCTCTGGGTCATTGTTCAAAGTCTTTTAAAGAAAAGAGTGGTTCAGCCTCATCTTTGACTCCCACATTCCTGTCCTCTTTATTTCTGTTCCTAGTCAGCATCCTGCAGAAGCTGACAATTAAGGAAAAGTGATGATTATATAGAAGTGTTTTTTCTGCTAATGCCTCCTGGGAAACGTGCACAAATATCCTCTGCAGGATGACCTCCCTTCTCTTGCTTTTGACTGCTTTCCACTATCAAATGTTCCCCCAGCTGTGGCAGCTGGAGTTCAAAGCTGTCCCCCTGTAATAGAGTGTGTCCTTGGTGGGTTTTCTGTAGAGCTGATATAAGTCTGGCAGCATTTGGTTTCCTTAGGCAGCAGCCCTGTGCTGTGTTCTTCAAGGTAAACAAGAATCTGCCAGAAAGAGTGAGACATCCTCCTCAGCACTGGGTCTTGGAGACATGCTTCTGCAGAGTGAGAGAGTCAAATAATGTGAACGTTTGTGCACCCAGAATCATGCCTTTGTGATAACCTGACCGAGTGCCACGTGCAGTCTGCACTGTTCCAGACAGAGACAGAAAGCCTGCAGCCCAGGGCTCCAACCTTGTATTAGAGCTGGGGGATACCATGTAGCTGTCAGAATGGAATTTTGGAATTGTGGCCAGACTCAGCCATCCAGAAAAACTGCAATTAGTGGGAGAACAGAAAAGCCTTGTCACTTGGAACCAGGCTCTTCCAGGATCAGCTGGGCTGTGCCCAACGCGCATCAAGTATCACAGGATATGGGCCTGGTACCTTCCATCATGCCTTCCATCCAACCCTCCCGATCCATGCTGGGAGGGATGGTGGGTGGCCATCTGAGCTCTGGCTGATGGTGGGGTAGCTGGACAGAATAGCTCAGCCCAGAGCCAGTTCCTGCCCTGCAACAGAGGCCACTCTGGCTGGTCACCACTGGCCTCTCTGGCCCCGAGCTCTTGATGATCATCTTCTCTGAGCAGTCTGGAGTGTGGTAAAGCAACATGCCAGCAGTCACTCATGATAGCTCTTGCCGAGATCTTGCAGGAATTTCAATTTACGGTCAGTAGTCATGAGCCCAGAGATTGTTGGTAATGATTCAGAGGGGCCACCTGGAAGTCTTGATTATTTTTCTTTTTTTAAAAAATTTTTATTCTGGATCTGAATCTTATTGAACACACAAAGGCAGTCCCAGGAGAGCCCAGGAGAAGTGTTCTTAATTAGGTAGATCAGCTATGGGATGTTTTCATAACTCAGAGCTGGGCTCCCTAACTGGACCCTGAGGAGAAACTGAGAAGAGCTGACGGCACTGGGGCCACGTGGCATTGACTGCAGGGGATGACATCCTTGTTAGGTGTCTACTTGGCCATCGCTGTGGTAGATCGTAGTTTCCAGAGATGCTCACACCTGTCTCCCTTACATCCTCCACACCACACCCTTCTTTCAATAGGACACTGGGCTCTGTCACTGGAGGAGGCTCTGTGCTTTCTCTCTCTGGATATAACTGCCTCCCAGTGGAGCATGGCGACAGTGGGGCTGAAACCCGAGCATAAAGGTCATGGCAACCTTGGTCTTGGTCTCTTGGCTCTTATGTTCTCAGACACTGACTTTAGAAATCCAACCACATGTGAGAGGAGGCAGGGGGCACATGCAGAGGCCATATGTGGGTGTTCCAGCTGAAAGCCCAGATGGATCTGTGGCTGACAGCCTGCATGGACCCCTGGGCTTATGATAGGACTGCCTTCTGGTGGTCCTGCTCTACATCGAGTTCCCAGCAGAGGCCTCAGACATCATGGGAAAGACACCAGCCACGCCGATGTTTCCTGTTGGAAATACAATCCACAAAAATGAGGAAGATAATAAAGAATTCTTGTTGTTTAAAGTCACTGGTGTTGGATAACTTGTTAGACTAACTCAACCATCTTATCTAAAGCAGTGGGTGCTGACTGGCCATGGATCCTAGTGTGACCTCTTCTCCTCTGATTTTAAAGGCCAATGATTGAAGCCCAGGATGTGGTGGGAACTCCCAGAGCAGAAATTGCTTGATCATCACCAAGACCAGCAGGGAGACTTTCCCAGGCACTGCTTCTCTCTTCTTGTTTTAGCTCCACAGTGACTTGTCAAAACTGTGTAAGGCAGCTGTTAGGCTGCCTCTAGAAATAACAAAGGAAAAGCAAAGAGCAGGGAGTGGGAAATCTTTGGTGAAACACAGATGCATGAGTTGGTAACGATTCAAAGGAATAAAGGGATCAACAAAACCCCCATCGCTCAATCAACTTTTCTAGGCCCCAAGTATTTCTTGGCTTATTATATCCATTACCACATTTCCAGGCATTATTGTTGTTTTTGCTTCCCCAAGATAAAGATTGGAATGCTCCAGCTTTCCAAGGCAGGGCTTGGCTGCCTGTTCTCGGTGCAGCACGTGGCATGAGCGCGCCAGGGGTTTCCTCGGAGTGCGTCCTGGAAATGTGAGGAAGCATGCAAGGCATCTGACACCCCATTACCTAGAATTGAACATTTTGATGACATTTGCCCAGCTGTACCTTTATATAGTCATAGGGTATAGATATGATGTGGGTTCAAAGAGACTAAGCTTTCTTCCCCAACCAGCTGCTGGGGAATGAGGTCTGGCATATGGATGGTGGATAGAATTACCAACTCTGAAGTATGCTGGAAACCTGTCTTTATTTTAGTTTTTTTTTAGTAAGGAGCTCAGATCATCGGCCATGCATTGGGACGGGATGGCAGGCGTCTGGAAGCAATGCCCCACATGTGGCGCCGTCCAGGCTGATCTGGGAGAAGGGAGTCCGTCTAGTCAGCCACTTTAGTGTCTCCAGCCAGGTGAAGGGCCCCCTGTTCCCCAGAATTGGAGACATAGTTTGAATCCCTATCAGAGACCCATTGCTTTGCTGGAGAGTAACAGAGAGAGCAAAACAGAAGAACCGGTGCAGGGAGCCCTGTGCCTCCCGAGTGTGGAGCCTTGGGCATTCAGACACCTTGCCTGGCCCTAGGTACCCTCCTCTGGGTTGCTCAGTGAAATGTGGAACTCAGGTGTGTTTTCCGATGGGATTGCCACCTGAAAAATCTCAAGTTGCTCCTGTCTACCAGGGTGGGAAAATTGGGGGGTAGACTGTGGGCCTGGTCTCTAGGGAAGGAGGGTTCTGCGGGCACATGGCCTTGCCCTAAAAGGTGGCCAGGAGCTGCGCAGAAGCTGGACCAGGACAGATTTCCAGGTTGGCTTGAGATGTCAGGACCAATTCTAGGCTTTGGGGAAGGGGCGGACAGGGCAAGAGGCCCTTCTTCTGAAGGCAACCAGTGGTGACCGCCACAGAGGTTGGGTGTCCTTCTCACCAGAGTCCTTGACCACAGAGTGCACATGAGTCCTGGCTGCTGGTGACAAGTATCTGAGATGTGGGCATGAGCAGCCTTTATTCTTCAACAGTTCTGCCTTGTGGCTGGTGGTGAACTGAGTAGTATGGGGTGGAGTGGAGTAGATGGGAGGTGGGGGAGATGAGGGTGTGGGGAAAATGGTTGGGGGAGGGGAGATGAAGAGAAATGGCAGAGGGGTTGAGATGGAGGAGGGAGAGTGGGAGGTGAGATGAGACTCAGTGGGGTCTCAGGGCACATGGCTAATGCATTCAGTATTCTCCATCACTGAGACCCATGGCCCTTGTGCCTCCTCCCTACTGGGACTGGGGTTAAAGATGCAAAGCTGCCCCTGTGCTCAGGCATTAGGATGGGACAGGACTGGTTACTCCATAACAGGCAGCAGCTTTGCATGGGCACGCAACGCAGCAGTCAGAGGGAAGGCCGAAATCTGTTCCATATCCAGCTGGATCAAGATGAAAGCCCTGTGCATTTTTGTGCCCCAGACCTGTGGCTTTGCCACCAGTACTCAGAGCAGAGGCCCCATCCTCAGAGTGCCCTCCCATCCTCCCATGGGGGCCCTTCGTTCACTCTCACTGACCAAGAGCTAAAATACCTCCCTTCCTTGAAACATAATGAGAGGGAAGCACGACTTTGGCCTTGGTTATGCCCTTCCGGCTGCTTCCTCTAATCACCGAAAAAGCTTCTATTTCGTGTGGCCGATGGTTCCTGCTGCCAGCTGAGTCCCACTAAATAGTTTATGAGAAATGGCTATTTTTATATGAGGAGAAAAGGCCAGTTCCTGGAAAGCTGGGGCAGCCCTGAATGCCCAGGTGGATGAAACAATCACTCTGGGAGGCTGATGTTCTCCTAGGGCCAGTCCTCACAACATGTTCTCCTGTGTCCACTGAAGCCACTGGACTTATCATCATTCGTATTCATTTTATACATTAACTTCATTGATTCTCCCCTAGAAGTTCATCCCCTAGAAGCTTCCAGGGCAGCAGGGCTCTGTCACTCAGCTGCCAGTATTTGTCTAGTACCCCATATCATGCCAGGCACAGATTGAGGGGCTTACATTTTTGAATATGAATGCACATGTGAACTTTCTTAGTTCTTCATTCAATTTTTGGACATAGAATCTGCTTCAGAGAGCTGTGGACAAGTTGATGAAAGGCAGTGCCTATAAGTCACCTAGCTACTGTCAATATTAGAGATGTCTAAGAGCTCGTGGTCCTCTATTTTATCACAGGCAGAAACAAAAGCAGTGTGAAAAAGAGCAGACTGTATCCCTCAGGGCCCTGTAGTCTTCGTCCCATCCTTAGGGAATTGCAGGCACAAACCTTGGGTTACTGTAAAGCACTGGATTTGCAAGCTCAGAGAAGGAAGTTTTGATCCTTAACCTAGCGCTTCCGAGGTTGCCCCTAGGGTGATTCCGTGAACCACTCTGACCTTCTGTTTTCTCTTTCATGAAACAGGGTAATAAAAATGTCTCCCTCTCTTGGTCATGAAACATAAGCAAAATGTTATGTTAAAGCCACATACCTGTTGGCAGTAAAGGAACATTGGCTCCAAATTATGTGCTACAAAGTGAAAGTGTCAGGATTCTAGAAGGAAGTAGGCCTATAAGCTGACATCCAAGACAGAGCTTGAAGACCAAGGAGGGTTTGGATAAGGGGGGCAGTGAAGAAGAAAAAGGCACAAAACATATAGGAGGAGCAACTTGCACAAAGCCAGAATTTGGCCGGAAGTATGCTGTAGGCAGAGATTGGGCAATAGGAGTGTCAGCCTTCTGGATGACTGGGTACATGTCAGGGAAGTTGGAAAGACACAGGTCTCAGAGGGACACTGGGGCCATGCGTAGTGCTCTACTTTATGGGGAGGGCAGAGATCTGCAGAAGTTTGGTCAAGGGCACCAGTATGATGTGGACCTGCTGCAGAGAGGGGAGACATGCCAGGGAGAGCTATGGGGGATTCGGTCTGGCAGATGCAGTCTTGGTGAAGCAGTGGGAACACTGAAGGAGAGTCATCAGAGAGTCCTTTTAGGGAAATAATGGACAGACCTCAGTGTCTGTGGAAGCAGGAGGAGGAAGGCCAGCTTCAGCAATGTCAGGGACTGCCCGGAATGAAGACCCCAGAGGCTGACCTCAGGCCCTTGGGACGCTGACGATTGGAGCAATTTGGGACTTGTGCCGACATCAAAGGTGGCTGCGTCATTGTCAGCTACCTGCAGATAGTTGGAAATTTGAGATTGAATTACAAGAAAAAATCATGGTTAGTAATGGAGAATTCTGGAATATCTTGCACTGAATACACACTTTAGTTTGGAGGAGAATTGTCGTAGTAACAACATTTGAATCTTCTGGCCCAAGAATCTTGTATATCTCTCCATTTATTTAGATTTTTAAATTTTTTTCTCAGTAATATTTTGTAGTTTCAATGTTAATTTAAAAATACTATGTAATATATTAATTTGATAAAATAAAATGTTACGTGTATTTATACAGATGGAAGCAATAGTGCATATTGTTTTGCGCTCTGCATTTTTTTTTTTATATCACAACATATTCTGGACACGATTCCACATCAGCACATGCAGATTTGCCTAGTTTTTAAAGTGACCACAGTGTATCCCATGGCACAGATTATGATTTAATTACTCAGTCTTCTGTGGCTAGATGGCTACTTGCCTCCAGCAGAAATGTTATATATTTGACAATAAGAGCACAAAGCTACATTGAAGTAAGGAAATTTCATTAGATGGTAACTCAAATTCACAGACACAAATGAAGAAACCAGAAGCGGAAAATAGAAGGTTAATCAAACAAACTCCATTAATATATACTTGTTCTCTATCTTTAGGCCCTTTCCTCATTTGTTAATTGATTGTTTAAACATATGAAGAGACGTTCAACATCATTAGCCAATAGGGACAGGCAAATCAAAAACGTGATGAGATATCACTTCACGCTAACTAGAATGGCTATCATCAAAAAGACAGATAATAACAAATGTAAGTGGGCATAGCGAGAAATTGGACTCCGCACACATACCCTGCTGGTGGGAATGTGAAATTGTGCAGCTGCTTTGAAAACAGTCCGAGAGTTCCTTCAGAGGTTAAACATAGAGTTAATATGTGACAAGTTTACTTCTAGATTATACCCAAGAGAACTAAAAACATACGTCCACACAAGAATGTGTATACTCGTGTTCATGGCAGTATTATTCAAAATAACCAAAAAATGGAAGTGACCCAGATGTCTACCACTGATGAACAAGTAAAATATGATATTCCCATATAATGGAAAATTATTCAACAATAAAAATTAATGAATTACTGACAACATGCTACAGTATGGATGAACCTTGAAATCATCATGCTAAGTGAAAAAAGTCAGCTCAAAAAGGTCACATATTGGATAATTCAGCTTATGCAAAATATCCAGAGTAGGAGAATCTAAAGAGACAGAAAACAGAGTAATGATTGTCCAGGGGTGGGATAAGAGAGTTTGGGGGCAAAATGGGGAGCAGCTGCTGCTCATGGTTATGGAATTTCTCTTTGGGGATGATGAAAATGTTCTAAAGGAAATTGTAATAATATTTGCACAAGTCTGTAAATGGTAAAAACCATCGAATTGTTCAATGAATACGTGTGAATTATTTGGTATGTGAATATCTCAATAAACCAGTATGTATATGTATATATTAATAATAATAAACTGATCTTTCTATCATCTATCATCTACCTAGCTATCTATCCTAAGTCAATATTGGCCTCATGACTAGTTGCTGAAATTAAGACAGTCTCTTGTACATATTTGCTCACTGTTTGGTTGGTTTATATGTATGTATGTTAACCAGTTTTCCTCCCATTTTTGTCATTTTATTGAGGGTTTGCTCTTGGTGGTAAACACTGTGATGTAGCCCTCAGATTATTACAGATTACTGAGCCTGGATTTCTATGGAACATGATGAGGAGTGAACATCACTCAGTGATAGATTTGGGGACAGATGGGTCCGTGGGTCTTCACTTCTGGGGAGATACAGGGAGGGTTGCACTCAGTAGGAGGAGAAGATCAGTGCTATTGTTTGGAGCATGATTGCTGTGGGAATGGCTCATAAGGATGTTGAGAAGCCATGGGTGGCCGGGATAGAGATGATAACTCAATGCTCCGATGCGCCTCCGTATCCATGTACCCACACCCATCCTACAAGTCTGTCCTCCTCCCTAGCAGAGATAGGAGAGCTCAAATGCACACTTCTGAGATTCCTTTCCTTTCTGGCTTCTGCACTCAATTTAGTTTTAAACGTCAACTACCTTGGTGTGAAATTTGCAAGGCAGAGTGTGGTGAAGGCTTCATGTCTGCTGCATACGCTGTTTCTGCTGACAAATAAGCTGGGGAGACACTGACGTGCTGGGAACGGATGAGAGGAGCAGGGTCCTGTCTCCGGGATTATGAAGACTGACAGCAAGGACTCAGGGAACACATTAGACTGGTGACAGCAGGGTAATGTGATCCTAGAGCTGGCCGCAGAAAGTCTTTTGAGTCAGACCATTTCCCAGTTATAGTGGTGTTCTGATGGAGGCATGTTATGGCCACGTTGTTCTCCATCTTGGCAGCGCTAGTGTGGTCCTGAAGACTTTCTGATTGCAGAGGGGTCAGCAGCCCCTCCTCGGCTGAGTCAATGATGCTGCTTTGGGAGCTCTTCCCAAAAGCTCATCCTTGTGTCTGCTTCTTTAGTTCTCACTGAGCTTCTGTGAGCCACTTTATACCCTGCAATTAATTGGTCCCTTTCTGCTTTAGATCAGCTAGAGAGGATTCTGATTTTTGTCACTGAACCCTGATCGATATATTAAATCACCTGAGAGATTTTAACACTGAACCATTTTTGCATTTCTGGAAAAAACTCAACTTGGTTAGAGTGTATTCTCCTTCTAAAATACCACTGAATTATATTTGCTAGTACTTTATTAAGGTTTTGACATTGCTTTCTTATGTAAAATTGTTCTATTTCTATTCAGTTTAGTTAAATTTAAGTATCATTATTTTGCTGGCCTTGAAAAAAAGAATCTGAAAGCTTTCCTTCTTGCTATATTCTAGAAAAGTTTGTTATTCCTTGAAAACGTTCAAGATTTTGCACACTAAATTATCTGAATAAAGAATTTTTTTTGACATCAGTGTAGCTTTTAGATAGCTTCTTTGATTTCTTCCATAGAAAAAACTTAATTTATTAAGTTTTTAACTTTTTTAAAATTTTACAAATATATGTTTACCTAACTAATGTTCTATTCTAGAATAAAATGGTCTATCTCATAAAAATTATTATGTCTTGCTTACTAATATATCTATGAATGAGTTTATCTTACATTTACTGACATAGTTAAATTTGGCCTTAATTTTATCTTATGTTCATTTTTATTTCAACAGTTTGTAGTGAGTTCCTTTGCTTTTTGTCTTTTGTTATTTAATCTTTTTGTTTTTCTTTTAGTTTACTTTGGTAATTTAAAGTACTTTAAAATTTTGCTTATCTCTAAGTATTTAATTGTTGAAATGTCTAAATATTGAATTTTCATTGTCAACAGCAACAATTAACAGTATTAATTGACCCTTCACTAGAAAAAAAATGTGCAAATTCGTTCAGTTTTGCTTCCTCTTGTCTTCATTTCTCTGTCTTCATTTATCACCTTTGTCCCTGTCCAGTGTAGATGTGTATAATGTGGGTAAGTGATTGATTTTTGTGTATTAGCCTTATATCCTACAACTTTGTTGTTTTGACTTGTTCGTTCTAAGAGTTTTTTGTTGTTGTTGTTGGTTCGTTGTGATTTTCTACGTAGTCAATCATTTTATCTGTGAATAAAGACATTTTTATTTCTTTCCTCCAAATCTGTGTACCTTTTCTTCTTTTTTCTTGTCCTATTGCACTAGCTAGGACTTCCCATACAATATAGTGGTAAGAGGGAACACTTTAGCCTTCTCTCAAATCTTAGCAGGGAAGCACTCAGTTTCTCATCATTAAGTATGATGTTAACAGTAAGGTTATATTTTTATTTTTGTAGATGTTCTTTACCAAGTTGAGAAAGTTCCATTCTCTGTCCACTTTGCTGAGTTTTATAATAAATGGATTTTTTTGAAAGTTCTTTTCCTGCATGTACTGATATGATCATCTGATTCTTCTTTTTTTATTGATTTGGTGGGTTAATATTAATTGATTTTCAAATGTTAAACTAATCTTGCATACTTTGTAATCTCACTTGTTCATGGTATATAATTTTTAAATTTTTATCAATTGCTTGAATGATTATTCAAATAGATACTTATATTAGAAAAGATTGCCATGTCTCATAATTCTCTTTTGATCTATAGTTCCTTCTTTACCTTTCTCTCTTGCTCTCTCAAATTCAATTATTTAACTTATAGAACTCCCAACAATTTGGATTTTGTTGACTTCTTTCTCATATTTTTATTTAACCTGTTTCTCTGCCTTCTGTATTTCCCGTAGACTAGTGATTGGATTCAGAGGCTAATTTTGCATTCAGATTTAATTGATTGATTGAATAGTTTGGGGCAAGACTCCTTTACAGAGGGTGTTGTGTACTTCCATCAGACAGTACATAATGTCTGCTTGTCTTACTTTGCAATGTTAGAAGACATTGGTGTTTATTCCCCCCGATACACTAATTCACTGAAGGTGCAAAATTGTAATGTTTTATTTTTAGAATTCCTTCGTCGTTCATTAGCTATATTATTTCTATAAAAATAAAATTTCCTCTCATTAGCTATTTGATACACAGTTAAAGAGTTTTTATAGGAAAGGCAGGATATTCTATTCTTTCCCTTTATTTACCAGTCTTTAAAATAATTAGTTAATTCCTATAATAAGATATTTAAAATACCATTATGTATTTAAGAATTTAAACATCTTGTTGTGTTTTAATCTATTGTCCTTATGAGCCTTGTTGCTCCTCTTATTGTCCTTTCTAGGGCCAATGGGAGCCCATCTTAGGGAGCTTTTTTTCCTTTTGACATGACCCTTGCTGTCAGACATGAGCCATTGTTTTCAATGCTTCTAGTACACTTGTTGCCTCAGACCTGGAATCAGCCATTCCTCAAGGAGACCTGGTTCCTTTGGTGGGAAACACAGAGATTTCAATTTGTGTGCTTAGTAGAGTTTTAACAAGAAAATGGAAGTGGCATGCAGAGACCAAGCCTGAGTACACGCACATGCACACCTAAAGAGGATATGCCACCTGTGGGAGGCCTGCGTCACATGTGTCCTGGGCTGCAAAAATGTTCCCACAGAGTGGTTTTGTTTTCCTTTTGTTGGAGGGCCAGGGTTTCACCTACCCAGGACAAGTTTTTACATTCATTTGTTGGCTCAAGATTCCCTGAACTACATTAATAGTGCAAGTTTAGAGTCTTTACGTGCATGTGGTATACAGCTTGAGGTTTTGATTTCTCACGGGAAAACATTTCCCTCCTATTCAGAGCCCCAGGCAAATGGCAATCTTTCTTGACACATTCCTGGACTGGCAGCTGGAGTTCCTCTAACTTCTTTTTTTCACAGAGTGGGATGGTGTTCTCTAGATTGCCCTTCATTCTCCTAGCTAGATGATGGGGTCTTGGTTCTCTCTGTGGGTCCGTGTTCCATTTACTACCCAGAATGGGGATAAATGCCAGTGCTGTCACTGGGCCTATATCCAGAAGGTGGGGCAATGGGAGCATGGTTTTTGCTCCTGTTTGGGTCTCTGCTTCATTTCTGGCACTGAAGAATCTTCCCTTTTGTCTTCTGAGCTTGCCAGAGGTTTTTAAGACAGTCATATTCAGTGTTTTTTAGTCTGTTCCCTTTTCTGCCTTCTTACCAACTAGGGAACCGTAAAATTATATGTTCTCTGAAACTTTTCTGTTTCTGATGAGGTTAAAAGTTGTCCATGGAAGTGGAGATTGTGGAGCATGTCCTTCTGGATGCTCCTTCCAAACCCGATTTCCTCCAAACTATGTGTTTGGAAGATATCTACAAATTTAGCTTTTAATTTCTGTGGCATTTTAACACATCAGGTGCACGTAGTCTTCTGCCTCTAGAAAGTTGAGTGGGTGCCATGTGTCTGTTCCTCAGATACCTAACTCTGAGGGTGGCTTGGGCTCCTGTTGTGTTGCATCATTTCAAAGAGCGAGAGCTGTGCCCTCACCCAGCACTTGTAAGGTGTCGTAGTCTATGTCTCCTCTGCCATCTCCCCATCCTTTACCAAATAACTTTTTTTTAAAAGGTGTTTTTAGGAACATTACTGCTAAATATCTCATGCTTTCTTTCTGTGTTTTCTTCCAAGAAAACACAGACACTGTCTTCAGAGAGATCAGTGCCAAGCAGTGCCTAGGGCACTTGGAGTAACACTTGACCTACCTGGGAGCCTGGGTGAATGAAGCAATGATGCTCCCTGGGATTATTCCCAAGATATGAACACAAAGGTTTATATTCTTTTCCTTTCAATGCATATTGTTTCTTCTGACTTGTTTTATTACTGATTGGGGACTGATGAGTCCCTATGTTCTTAGTTCAAAGTTGCTGTTTGTAAACATTCCACCTCTGATTTTTTTTTTCTCCAGAATCAAAAAAAGCAGAGACAATGGAGGACTAACTCAAGGTCTCATACCAGGTTCATACTTCCTCCTGGGAGCAAGACCTACTGAAGAAGGACTTTGGTTCATCACATTTTCCTCTAATTTTAATAGTACAGAAGATGTCCACAAGTAGGTGTAATGTAGCAATGGCACAGGCACACCTAGAGAGGATGTTGGTGTTTCCTGCGGCCTCACACAGTGTATGGTTTCTAAGGAGCTAGCTGGGAATGTGCTCATCATGTTTACTTAGAAGGTACCTATGCAAGAAAATGCAAACAACTTTCTGGCTTAGTAACTGTTGCTTAGAGACTATTCACAAGACCTAGAATTCAGGAAAGGACATCAGTGAAATGGAAGAAGTACTAGACCTGGTTACAAAAGTTCTGAGTGAAAGTCCTAGTCCCATTATTGGGGTGTGGTCTCTATAAATTTGTTTTAATTTTGCATAACCTGGCATCCTCAGTAGGCCAAATCAGGATACAGCTATGCCTACTTCCTGGGAATGCTCTAAGGATTATGTGACATCCCTGGGAGAAGAGGTGGGAATGTGCTTAGCATACAGCCCTGGGAGACTTTGATGAACATGACAACAGGCAGACCTCCCAGGATGGCTGTGGAGAAGACACACTCTGTGGCCCCCTGCCCTGTGGTCCTTGAACCACCAGCCCCACCCTACTGGCTCTTTCAGAGACTCATCTTGGCTTCCTCTCTGCCAGCACCCTGTGCAACCCCTGCTGGGTTCTCATGGGCCAGCAGAGGATTTGATGTGAAATAAGACTATGGCTGGCCTGATTTGACCACTTTCTGTTTCATGTAAGAATCATGCTGCATTGGAGCTAAAGATACATTAATCAATGAAGACAAGCAAGCAGACACCTCTGGATTGAATTCTTTTTTCTTCCTGAGCATCCACACCTGTGCTTTTCATTCAATACAGACAGCTGTTTCCCTTAGGGGCCAACCATAGATACTTGGTTCCTGCTTCGATGCTGACATTTTGATGGTGGGGGACATTCTGTACTGACTTTTTACTACTTGCTGGACATTTATCTTGGTGCTGGGAATAGGGAGGAGAACACAAAAGAGAGGTCTCAAGTCTCCTGGAGCTGGAGCTTAAAACTTCCTAGCAATACTCTGGGGGCCCTGCAGGAATATGGGGTGGCAGTCTCCTTTGGAAAGGGATGCACACAACGAATTTATTTTGTGTCAAGCTGGCTTTTTGACCATGATGAAAAGAATGTTGAATTTGGACTCCGAATGAACAAATGATAATTTGTATTAACTGTGTGGCCCAGACAAGCCCCTTAAGTTGTTTGAGCTTCAGCTTCCTCATCTGTGAGCTGAGAATGAAAATGTATCCCTGACAAGACTGCTTGCTGGGTTTACTGAAATGATGGAACTTAGCAAGGGTAGCCCATCTTACCCCTTCTTTCTCCTCCCTTCTGCAGTCGAGTTGACACCATATGGATTTTGCCACAGCTGCCCAGCTTCATCGAAATGCCATTTCTATAGAACAGAAAGCTTGGGCCATCTTTCAAATTTTCCTTTTCAGTTCAGGTCTAAGACACTTAGAGAAATTTTTTTCAGTTCTCATTGTATGGGAACTGAATACAATTTAGTGGAGACTTCATTTATTATATTTGACCAGAAATCTCCCAATTCTCAAATCAAGGATTTGTAGTAAAAACTGTCAAGAGATTTGAACTTCAAATCCAGAAACAGTTAAATCAATAAGCATAATACTGGCTACACTTTATCCCAGAAGTTCGAATGTCACAGGCTTCAGAGTTTGTATGCGTATAGCATGTAACTAAGTCAGCAGAGAAGGAATGTAAGTGCCAGTTAATTGTTTGAATCTTTTTCTCTTTCCTTCTTCTAAATGTACTTCAATGGGCTTTTACCAGGAATTCATTCTCCCCCTCAGAGCACTGGCTATCTGAGATGTTTCTGCAGTGGTCTGTGCATCCATGGGGTATGCAAAGCCCCAGAGCATGCATGCCCTCCCCACCTTTTCCTCTCACCCAGGCTGGAGTATTTGTCCTACAACGGGGATTGACATAAGTGTGGGTTTAACTGCCTGTGAATACAAGGAATTTGCTCCTTGTGGCTTCCTTGGAAACGTGTCCTTCCTGGTAGGACTATGGAGCTACTGTGTCTGTTTACAGCTCTCTCTCTTTTACTAGTTCCTCAGAAATCACGTAGGCAATGCTGACATCGACCAAACAGGGTTGGTGATTTGTTTAGCACTGCTTTGTAAGGGTAGTCTGAATTTAAATCCCGGTTACATGCTTATAAGTGTGAGTTCATTGTATTATATATCAGTACATATTATAAACGCCTTGTAATTTCTTAAAATTCTAGATGAGGCACCCTAATTCATTGAATGTGTGCCTTGCCTCTGGTAGGTACCCGAAATTGAGCCGGCTGGTTCCCTAACAACTGCCCACTTTCTCCTCCTCCTTAACAGCAGGAACCCAAGTTGTAGCTGGGTTCATGAGGGCAGGCAGTGAAAGGCCACATTTTCCTACTTGGCAGCAGGTGTGGCTGTGCACCTGTGTTCCTTCTATGAGAGGCAGTCCAGAGCTTTGCGTGAACTCTAGAGGCACACCAGCTTAGCCTCAGTTTCGCTAGGAAACAGCTGGCAAAGCAGAAATACTGAGGCTTTATTGGGAAATGTCATCCCAGGGCAGCTAGGGGAAGGGAGAGGAACTCTGTGGCAGAGCACAGAATGTAAACATGGGAGATGCCTCACTGAGCTGGGAAACCCTGCAGGTCACTGGGTCACATGGAACTTCTCTCCAACAGCACAGTCCATTGAGGGAAGGAGGGAGAGCAGCGTTATCTACCAGTCCTGTCTCAAACCTCTTTCTGGTCAAATTTTGACCCCTGGTTTATGAACCCCCCACCTACCTCAGTTGTACCATTCAGCCCTGAGGTAGCCTTGAGGAAAGCCAGGTCCCATTCCCTATGGTGCAGGGCTTCATCTGACCCAGAAGTAGGGGAGTTGTCAGAGACTGCATGGATACCAGAGTTGCTATCATCCTTTTTGGTGGGAGCGATAGAGGCTGTGAGGCAGCTTGTACTTTCTCCAGAGATGGTCGAGATAACTGGTTTGTGAGGACTGGTGATAGTGTAGCCACTGAGCTCTAGCGAATCTAGGGAATGGCAAAAACTGGGTTTAGTACAGCTCTTTAAAGGGAGAGAGTGTGCCCTGGAATGCGGATGTAATGGTTGGAGCTCTGGTAGCCATTTTGAAGCTTGCAGAAGAGGGGAAAATGCTAATAGTGATAGAGTGGAATCTAGAACAAAGTATGTGTTCTTGATGGCATTTTAAGGCTGTCATACTAGTTAACTGAACCACTAATCTCAAGACTTCTTTTACTAGTGTTGCTGTCTTTTACATGAAAGAGAAACAAACTTCTATTTCATTTACAACTAATGTTGTATATAAAGCCAAAACTAATTTTAACTACTAAAGCACATAATAATTATTTGTTACATGAATAAAATATACCCTGTTTCACCAAAGCATGTCCTCTATTCAGAAGAGTAGATTTAATGCAATATACTTGACACCAACATTTGTCTTCTGCATCTGAGCCAATACTACCGTCCTTAAGGCTGTGGAAGTTCCTGCCTCTGAGTTCTCCTGACCCAGCACATGTTGATCTTGCCATTCGCTGCATTATAACACTTGATCCCCCCCCCATTTCTATGTTTTCCCACATCCTCTTTCCTTAAAACTAACCTTATCCCTCATTCTGCATCCATTCAGCAAGTTCCTCCTCTTCTTTTAAAGATTCCCTATAGATGTCACTTCCTCATGAAGTCCTCCTGTATCCTGACTAACAGAAAGTTCTTGCCACAAATGTGTTCCTACAGCACTTGGTTACCACTCTGTAGTGTAATGGAAGTTTTGTGTCTGGTATTATCTCTGCTCCCTATTGCCGTCTGCCCCCCAGGATCCAAAGCACACAGAACACGGTCCCCTTGGACATACAAGGCTGCCTGTGATCCCCTTTGCTTTCCTGCCTCATTCATCCCTTCTCTGTCTTCACATCTTTCACCTTTCCCCCTCTTCACTCTATTGGAAACAAGACTTAAAACTTCCCCTAAGAAAATGCATACTTCTAAATGAAAACCTACGCCAGCTCCCCTACCACACCAGCCAAGCTCCATTTATAGCCATGGATGCTGTCCTCTCTTTTAGGTGAGGTCTCAGCCTTCTCTGGGGTGAGGGCAGGCTTCATCATCAGGGTGCACCATCAAGTTCCCACATAAAGGCCAAAGTCTCTATCATCTTTTTAATTGCTTAGTCTCTTTAACTTTGCTGTAGCAATTTTCCCTTTTCTCTTTCATCATCAGTTTCCCTGTCTCTACAGAATCATTCTCATTAGCATATAAACATGCCGTAATAAATCTCTCATCTTAAAAAAAACCCTCCTTTGCACCCCTTTCAGCTGCTGCTTCATTTCTCTACTTCCTTTACATCGAAACTCCTTGAATGATCCTCCTCTGCCTGCACTTCTCTTCCCACTCTCTCTTGAGTCCATTCCAGTGAGATTGATCTTTTCCCCTCCAAGGTCACTGTTGACCTTGACATAGCTAATCCAGTGGTCAATCTTCAGTGCTGACACCAGTTATCTATTCCTACATGACAAGGCATCCCACATTTATATAACCGTATATTGCAATATATCACAATTTTATTGGTTGACTATGCCTAACTGGGTGGTTCTAGAAGGGTTTTTCCTATAGTTGTGGTCAGATGGCAGCTGGGGCTGATGTCACCTGAAGCCTCGACTGGTTGGCATGTTCAAGATAGTACGTTCATACGGTAGCAGTCAGTGCTGCTTGTGGGCTTGGAACTTAGTGTGGACCCTTGACCATACACATGGTCTCTCCATGTGGCTTGGGCTTCTCATCACATGGTATTGGGTCCCACAGAAGAGTATTTGTTCATGAGCATTCCACAAGTTAAGCAGTCAGGCCACTTCTAGGATCCATTCAGAGTAGGCCTAGGATTATTCTGCAGTATTCCAGTGGTCAAAATAATCACAGAATCCATCCAGATTCAGGGGGTGGGTGAGAAATGAACTCCACCTCTCAATGAGTGAATGGCCAGGTGACATTGTATGTGGTGTGGTGGGTCTCTCCCTCCTCTTTTTGGTGCCTTCCCAGATAGCACTTGCTGCATCTCCATTTTCACTAGCTGCTTGTTCTCAGTGCTATTCCTCGATCCTTCTACAGCTGCTCAGTCTCTACACATAAGAGCTCTGCAGGGTGTGATCCTGAGCTTCTTCTTTTCTGTCTATAGCTTTTCCTAGGTCATCTGATTTACACTGTGGCTCAGATTGATGTGTGGCTGTCCAGGCCTGGACAGGTCGGGTTTTGGGCAGAACTGTCATGAGGTATGGTTATAGTGAATGAACCTAGAAGTAACTATCTGGAGTGCAGAAGAATGAGGCTCCTTCCCTAAAAGAGCTCAGAGGATGCTGCACCCCAGTGTGGTGTCTCTAAAGTTAAAGAGCAATGGAATGGCCACGGCAGAGATTCTGTGGTTCACTGACACAGATCTCCGTAGTTGCCTGTGAGAATGGTACCTCCTGGCCCCTTGAGTTAACTGTGAATGAAACAGGAACAGAAGTGATGTGTTCCTTTTAACATACAAGTTAAAAATATGTATTTACCAAATGATTGCCTCCCTGCCTCCCTGATTGAGAAAATATTGTTAACCTAAAAATAAAAAGCCTTTCAAAGTGAGAGGCAACAAGTGTGTGTTTGAGATAAAAAGAATAAGTATTTAGGAAACACTGGTTCAGGCAGAAGCCCAAATGATGTTCCCATTGGGAGACAAAGGCAAGGAGTATTTAAGAGAAAGGGAAGGGGAAAATTACATCAGTAGAAGATAGGCATTTCTATCAGTAGAAATAACACAACATAATGGTGTGTTACTTCTAAAGAATATTTTTAATTTGTATCTAATAGTCATCAGCTGATAGTCATAACATCTGTTTTGTTGTCATCTTTGTAAACAGTTCTTTGGGACACATGATTGCTTTGGGCCCAACTCAAAGGTCATTTTGCCCAGTTTTAATATCCCGAAGGTTGAGGAGTAAGAAGTGCAAGGCAGTTCCTCTGGGATGGCAGCACTAGCTCCATTTTAAAGTGGGTCTGTTTATTACTTTTCTTTTTCTTTTTCTTCTTCTTCTTCTTTTTTTCTTTTTATAGCATATGGTGATATGGAAACTTCGTGCGTGGCTCTGGGAGCCAGCTCCCCATGCAGAGAAATGCCTGGGTCTCTGGCGGATGTGGGATGACTGACGAACTCTGGCTGTGCTAAGCCACTGAAGTTCTACAGTTTGATTAGTCTGTCATGCCCGGTATAACCCTTAAGAAAGTGTTCTGGAAAATAGGGCAAAGATTTTTCCCCCTCAGTCTAAGTAATAGGATCCTCCCCATACTATCACATCCCAGGTCCCTACGTATGGAATGACAGGGAATTAAGATTCTGAGATCCTGACCATTCTGTATGTGCCCTGTAAAGCACTAAAAATTCACTAACGTTTGATTGTGTCTGGCAATATCTAGCGTGCATCTGACATGTTCCTCATCAGGGAGGCTGATTATGGAGATCCAAGGCCCACCCCAGCCCTTCTTCTAGCTGAGCTAAGACAAACTCACCCAAAGCAGTCACATATGCAGTTGTGTAATTGCTGCTCACAAACAAATCCAAGCATTTATGCACTACTCATCCACAGGCTGACCACTTGAATATGAATGAAATAGTGCCTGATTTCTAGGAATTCATGTTATGATGGCTGTGTGAATGGCTGTGTGATGTGTTAGTCATTCATTCATCAGGTGTTCATTACATGCTCCATTCTGGGAACCTGGGAGACCCCGGGCAACAGAATCTATGAAATAAAATCCCCATACTGAGCTCCTACAGTACACAGCATACACTGATGAGAGTTATGAGGAAGAGCAACAAGGGAAAGGAGAATCAGAGATGCCTCGTGACAGGGAGATGTTTGAGAAGAGACCAGAAGTAAAGTGAATGAGACAGCCATATGGGCTTCTTGGGAGGGAGTTTTCCAGGTGAGGGCAGGAGCTCATTTGACATATTGGAGAAACAGAGAGTTTCTCAAAGACTCTAGAAGGAAGCAGAAAGGGTCTGAGGCCACTGTATGGACTTTGGATAACAGTTCAGCTTGTCAACATTGCTCTGCGGACATCCTCTCAGGGGTGCACACGCTGTCTGGTCTATACACTCAGGAGGCCAATGGCAGCAGGCACTGTAATAGGAAAAGTGTTCATCAGTTCTTTGAAAATGTTTGTAATACAGACATCAGAATACCAGGTAAAAATGGAAGAAAAGCTTCCTCTCTTTGAAAGTGTCTCAAAAGTTGCAGTGTTATATCATAATCTCAATTATTTAAACAGAGATTGGAGATTTAAATGTACTTTTTCTTCTTCTTAGAGCATCCAGGATCTGCTAGTTCCTGCTTTGCACAGGTGGAGCTGTTCTGTTGAAATATTTTTTTCTCTGACTTCCTGGAATGGGTTTGCTTAAGGGAATGGGTTTGAGGAGTTTTACCTTTAACCCTGGCCTGCTTGTGGGAACCTCGTGAGGAAAGCAGTATGTCCTATGAGTAGTAGAGCTACCGGGCTGCAATTCTGACCCCAGGACCGCTGGCCTCTCTGAGTGAACCTGGTTTGAGAAGTGCTACGGGCACCCATAGCTACGATCTGGCTCTGAGGGAGGACAGAGGCAAGTATCCAAGGATTCAGAACAAAATAATAATTCGAAAAAGACATATGCACCAGAGACCAGTTCCCAATTCCCGAGGCTATGGCTGTTACTTTAAATTGGATTTTTCTCTGAGGACGTGGTATTTAAGATCAAATCACCATCCTTGTCATTTTTTGTGGGAGCTCCTGGATCCTCCCAGTGATATTTGAACAGATGAAAAAATAGAGTGAGGAGCAGATGGGCCCATTTTCCAATTTGGGTTCACATAGGTCTTAAGGAAAAGTACAAGGACAATGAAACAAGATCTAAAACGTCATCTCCAGAATACGCTCTGGTTTCCATGAAAAGTGCTCACTTTCCTTTGTAATTACATTCTTGGGGTGAAATGGAGCTCAATTTGGGTTGTGGAAAGGTCATGAGGGCATCTCCTGTGGTGCTATGGACTGAATTGTGTCCCCCGTCAATTAGTATTTTGGAGCCCTAATTTGACTAGATTTGGAGGTGGGGCCTGTGAAGAGGTAATATGAGGATTAAATGAGGTCATAAGCTTGGGACCCTGATCCATTAGGACTGGTGGCTTTATTAGAAGAGACAGAGCGTGCTCTCTCTCTCTCTCTCTCTCTCTCTCTCTCTCTCTCTCTTTCTCTGTCTCTGTCTCTCTCTCTTTCTCTCTCTCTCTTTCTGCCTAGGCACAGAGGAAAAGTCAGGTGAGGATACAATGAGAAGGCGGCTGTCTGCAAGCCAGGAAGAGGGCTTTCATCAGGAACCTGCTTTTCTGCTTAACAATAACCCACAACCTTTGGACCAACTAGGAACCTGCTTTTCTGGCATCTTGATCTAGGACTTCCAGCTTCTAGAACTGTGTGAAGTAAACATTTACTGTTTAAGCCCTTGAATCCATATTGTTTTGTCACAGCAAGCTAAGCTAACACTTGGAATCAAATATTGATGTCAAAGAAGAGGAGAGTGGCTATGAGGGGATTCACTGCCACCCCCCACCCCACCCCCTTACCAGTGGCTTGACATCCACAGGAAACAGGTGCTCCTGTTCTGGCCAAGGTGGCCAGGATGCCCAGATGTTGCAAACCTGGTGAACTAGGGCAGAACTGCCCTCTGGGCTCACAATTGATGAAGAACTTACACAACCTGCTCCAGGGTGCAGCAGCAAGCTGCTACTGTTCACCCTGTGTTCTCTCTGCTGTCAGGGCTTTCCTCCTGTGCAAGAAATATTTCCACCCATTCAATTCCCATTCACTTACTTGCTCATGAATCCATTCAAATCAGCCAAGCAGACCTGTTGAGTGCTGCAAAGAGCCAGGACCTAGGTGCCACAAACTGAGTATAAAGGAAATCCATGGTCTGTTGTTTGTTTGGTGTTGGGAGAGAGCAATCAAAGACATTTTAAGGGCTAAAATTATTAACTATTTGAGAAATTAGCCAATACGGTAAGGCACATGGCAGTCAGGATATTGGCATTATAAATGATAAAGCTAAGTAATACCTAGGGCAAGAAATGCTGGTCCCAAACTCCCAGGGATGGACCCACCCATCTGAGACCAAGCCTCACTATGTACAAACTGTCCCTGAAACACTTGTGAAAGGGTGAAGAGCAGGTAATGGGCCCTCTGTGGATGGGGTGGACTCCTGGAAAGAACTGCTCCTAGCTCTTCTTCCAATGAAAGCGCTTCATTTTCCTCTGGAAGGAGTAAGTCCAGGAGAGATAGAAAGTGGCCAAGAACCTTGCACTGATGCATCAGAGAAGGAAATGAAGAGCAGAGAGCAGGTTTGAGGCGTGGTTTGGAGGTAGAGCTGGCAGGCTTTGCTGATCCACTTTGCATATGGAGAAGGAGTGGGTAAGGGCCAGGGAAGAGTGGTGATGGAGTCATGCACATCTGGTTCTGGGAGCCATTCTCATGAACGATGGCCACCACATCTCGAAGATGATCAATGGGGCGCAGAAGAATTACATAGGTAATGACTGCAGGAACTTCCTTTGAAATCCAGAGAGTCTGAAACTGAGGGTTTTTAAAATTTGTTTGAGTGGAGGCTAGTGGCCAGGGTGGTGGGAAGGTCAAATAGAGGGAACCCAAATGGTGTCTCGGTTCCGAGTTCATCTTTTTGGTGTCTCCACTTACTGCTCTGCGTGGATTCAGAGAGTGATTCATGTCTTAGGACCATTACGAAATATTAATAGATATACTATTTTTCCCCCATTTTCTTTTCTGGAAATATCTATTTTAAGGAGGGCTTGAGAGGCTTCCAAGTCCATGGAAATCTGGTCCTTCCTTAATCTGCTGAGCAGGTGCCTTCCGAGCAGCTGCAGAAAAAGTGCTTCCACAGTGCCTGCCAGCTGGTCCTGTCATCGAGGAGATGAGCACTCCGAGGACCTGCTAGAGATTTTTCCCAGTCCATTTTTTGCTTTTTTTTCTCCATGTGGAACATCAAATGCCAGGAGATTAAAGTGCACACTTTTACATCTAGCAGGAGTACATGAAGGTTTTTAAGGAAAATAGTGATTTTCCCCAAAATGTGTAAGTGGATCAAAACCACTTTTTAAAAAATTTGATATCTATCTGGCACAGTTGACTGTATAATTCCCCGTCCCCTAAAAGATGAACATATCCTAATACCTGGAGCATGTGAATACGTTACATTAGCAAAAGTTCCTCTGAAGGTGAAATTAATTTAAGGATCTTGAAATTAATTTAAGAATCTTGGATCTTGAAATTAATTTAAGGATCTTAAGGGATAATTCTGCATTATCTGGGTGAGCCTTAATCACCAGAACCATTATCAGAGAGGGGCAGAAAGTCAAAGCTGGAGCTAGAGAGAAAAGAATAAGGACAGAGGCAGAGGCTGAGTGATGCACTTTGAAGGAGTGCAACCACGGCCAGAATTCGCCTCTGGAAGCTGGAAAAGAAAGGAGACACGTCTTTCTCTGGAGTCTCAGAAGGAACACAGGCCAGTCGGCATCTTGATTTTAGCTGAGCAAAATGGATTTAGGGCTTCTGACTTACAGAGTGATAAGATAATTTGTTATAGCAGCAAGAGCAAACTGAGATGCCTTGCACATTGGGTCTTAATGATCTCACGACAGAGTATGAACGTTTAACCATGAATTCTCATAGAACCCCCTGCTCTGTGTCATCCTATATCTCTCTTTTTGGTTCATTTGGGCTGACTTTGATACTTGCTCAGATTGATGTCCTTTCCTCCAGCAGACTAAGAGGATCTTAGCTGATTTCTGTTGTTTGGAAAAGCCTTGAACTTAGCTTCTAAAATTACCTTGTTACCTAGATATCTACAGGGTGATCATACAGTCTAGAAATAACAATATTATTTTATCTTGAAACATAACATGAATAAACTCTTGAGTATATATTTGTCTATGGTCCCAGAGGTGGTGACCACTTTGTGGAACCCGTGGTCCCAGAGGCTGCTCCACTGCAGTCTATGTATACAAGGCTGAAGATTATTGATGGATTTTATCACTCTACTGAGTCAGTAAATTATATTCATAAGGCATTAATTAGACATCAGTGACTTCTATTGCTGTTGTTAACTGTTTCGATAACCTTATATGAAATTCATTTATTCCTTCCACTCATATTTACTGAATGTCCGGTATATACTGAGCAAGGTATTCAGACCATGGGGAATTTAGAATGATCAAATAGACATAGCTCTTGATCTCATGAGGTTTCTAGTCTAATGGAGTCACACACACAGAGCACACAGCAGCTGGGAGGAGTGACGTGAAGGAGGAAAGAACCAGGTAGCCTAGAATGGGGTTCAGAGCTTCCTAGCAGAGGCAGGAGTCGAGCTGGGATCTGACATGGAGGCACTAACCAGTGGAGGCAGGGTGCTGTCAGCAGAGGGAAAGCCTGTTTGGGCCCCATGCCAGTGAATACAGGACAATCCTGGCAACCGGGCAAGGCTGTGTGATGGTGGTGGTACACGGGATGGCACAGAGAGAGTGATGAGCTTGAATGTCCAACTTTGGCAGGTGTCTCTGTTCATCTTCAGGGCAGGGAGTGTCTGGTTGAAGGCCCAGAAGCAGCCTAAGATGGGGATCCTTGTGAAGGCACCTTCTTGAGGGAGTCTCCTAAGGGGACAGAAGAGGGCAGGGAGGCATGGAGTGAGACATGGCCCTACGGCTGTGGGCTGTGAGCAAGAATGGTACTGGAGTTGCTCATCTTGAGTGAGGAGGGTGGTTTTTCTCCCCTACATCAGACAAAAATTGCTGTGCGGAGCCCCTGGGGACAGGCATATAACCTCCTGTGCCTTCCAAGGCCAGGTAACACCCTTGGCCAAGGGAATGCTGTAGATGTGGCCCTGACAGCAGGGTCATAAGAAGATAGGTTGCACCAGCAACATTGACTGTGGGAAGAGTTTGGGGGCTGGCAGCTGGGTGGTGGACTATCTGTAATTTGAGAAAATACTTCTGGCCAGAGTAAAATGGGTAGAGCAGCCAGATTCATGATGGCAGATGTTATAAGAGGCCTGTCAGGAGCATACTCTGCATTGGGGGAGGTCGAGGTGGGAAGAATGACTTCGAGTAGGTCTCGCGACAGATTGGTTATGTTGGGCGAGGGCAGCAAGTCTCAGAGTGACTCCTAGAGTCTAGACTCACTAAGAGTAAACAGTGTGAATGGACCAGGGAATGAGTCTTGGAAGAAACCGCATGTGTGTGATGGACAGTTTGAATTTTTAGGTATTACTTTATTGCATTGCGAGAGTGTCTCTGTTCTAGGTAGTTGTCAGCTCTGAATATATATCCAGGCCCTGACCTCTTTCCTACTTGCATGGCTACCATCCTGGGCAAGCCGCCTCTATGTCCTGCTTGACTCAGGGTAATGGCCTCCTAACGGGCTCCCAGGTTCCAATCTTGCTCACCTACTGCCAAGTTTTCATGCAGCACTCAGAACGAGCCTTTGGTACCTAAGATAATCATGTCACCCACCTTGGCTCAAAATTCTTCAAGGCCTTCATTTACCTCCAAGCAAAGACACATCCTTACAATTGTTCAGAGTACCTGACTGGGGCTTTCAAATCCTGCCCTTTTTCTTCCTGACCTCACCTGCTGTCACTTTCCTCATGATCACCTAACTCCAGCCACTCTGACCTGCAGGATCTTTTTCCAGCGTGTCAAGCTAAGCCTTGAGCCCTTTGCACTTGCCATTCCCTCTATCTGGGACACACAGCTCCTTCCCACCTCTTTGGATAAAGTGTCAGATCTCTGCTACTCAAAAATGTCTGCTCTAATCATATGATCAAAAACTGTGATCCACCCCCAACCTCCCATTTCCTATCTTCCTCCCTTACATCTCTTTATAGTAGTTGTCACCATACACAGCACTATATGTGTGTCTGTGAATGTATGAATGTGTGAGTGTGAGGGTGTGTCTGGTTCACCCTGTAGAGTATTCCTTCTATGATCTTCAGTTTCTTATCTTTGGTCTATATCTGGTTCACAGCCCCTGGACCCTGGCTCAGGGAATTGACTTTAGGACTCAGCATGTTGGGATTATGGCCCAATGAACAGGAGGGAGGCCTTTACCCAGTCATTAGTGTGAATGGTTTGTCCTCCCATTTTTCAGGTTGTTTTGTCCACTTTTAATTGAAAGGCTTCTCTCCACACCTCTGGTACTCCCAGTGAATCCTGGACAGTCATGTCCAAGCACTGTACACCATGACCACCTCCATCTGCTCCCTTTCTGCTCCTCCAGGCATCATGTCAGGAGGTTACCCAAGACTGTATCTGGTTTCTTAGCTCCTTGGGCACTTTCCCAGCAGATACTCTCCCCCTCCTGGAAGGCGGGCTGTTGCATTGTGATGTCATAAGCCACTAGAATCTAAGCAATTAAGGTTTTTCCACCAGACCACATGCTTCATAAGGATGGAGACAATGTGTGTCTCCCTTACTGCTGTATCTTCACAGTGAAGCCCAATTCTTGGCTGTCCTCCTTATATCCTTGATCATCAAAAATTCTTGGTGGGAGCTGGGCAGAGTGCTTGGCCTGTAGAAGACACAAGCTCACAAGCAGTCTGGGCTGAGACAGAAGCTAGCACAAGGCCCAGGGTGCAAAGAGCCTGGAGTTTTGAGAAGTGGAAAGGAGGCCAGGGTCATGTGGGTGTTGGCTAAAGTGTGCAGAGAATACTTGGAGATGACATAGAAATGGACAGCGGCCAGAGCAGGGGGCTTGGATAGGACAAAGAAGAAAGTGAATTTTATTTTAAATTCAATGAGAGTCCTATGCATGCTACAGTGCAGTGGAGTTTGACTTATATGTGTGAAAGATCTCTTGGTGTGGAGTGGGTGGTGGGCTGTGAACAACCGCTATGGGAGGCTGGAGGCTGGTGAGGAGGTGAGGCTGTGGTCCAGCAAGGAGAGGGCAGAAAAGGGAGATACAGAGGGGTTGGAGTGTATTTTGGAAAGAGAGCAGATGAGACTTGCTAAGGATTAAACAAAAAGTGGAGAAGAATCAAGGGTGCTGTCCGAATTGTTGACGAAAAACCTACAAGAGAAGTGTTTTCAGGGAAAGGTAAACTCGGGTGAGGGATGGGCCATTTTGAGCTGGAACACGAAGCCTCAAAGTTATTAATAATCCTTGTAGCAGCATCGCTATGGGATAGGCTTTCCTTGTATTTGTTTTATTGAAATTAAAATCCAGAAATATTGCATATAATAGGAGCTTGAGGCGATGGCTTCCTGCTCTAAACCCAATATTGGCAAATTAGTTTCAGCAAAATGACATCACCTGTCACATTAAATTAATGCAGTCGATTTGTATTTTATTGGGTCTGCAGTTTCATAGTACTTGATTTGAAAATTATTTTGGTTTATAGTTATATAAGAGCTGTAAACAGGAGATTTAGACTGACTTTTATGTTGCTATATACTTAAGTTGCACTGCAATAATTAAGTCAAGACAGGAGATCCATGATGAATTTATTTTTCTTTTAAAGGGAATGGACATGGTTTTCAGGTTGGTGCCCTGCTGAAAAATGCTGTTGTAGATGTGTTGTGGGTACACAAAGAAAGCTCCACTGGTCTATGTATGTGGAGAGGACTGGCTTTTGCTGAGTGATGTGGATCCCCTGTCTTTGTCCCTATTGAGACCCACTGCACACATTTGTAGGGTGGTGACCATCACTGAGAAAGAGCTGCAGCTCCTGCCTTTGGCTACACACAGTAGTCACCTGGGGAGTTTATGGAATATATGCTAACTGTACAGATTCAGATTTAATTCATTTGGGGTGAGGCCTATGTGTTGGAGGTTTAAAAGCCTGCCCAGGTGTTTGGAATGTGCAGCCAGGTTGGGATACAAGTGAGCAGAGCAAAACTGCCTAGGCCTGTGACGGGGCTGATGGTCACATCTCACTAACAGCAGTTGGTTGCTTTGAAAGAGACAGGTGTCATTAAATTCAGCAGGAGACCATCTCCTGGAAGAGAAGCTGGATATCCCTCTGGTAGTACAGAGACACAATCTCTCCATGGCATGTGTTTTGACTGTGGAAAATGTCATATAAGGAGTTTTAAAACAGACAAGAAATAGGAAATTCACCTTCCTGGCTCTAAAATCTCAGGTCAAGAGTGAACGAAGTGTATTTCTGAGAAGATGACAAAGCAAACAGGCCATTGCCATCCCTTTAGGCCTGAATGCAGATTACCAGTGACACGGAGTGACAGGGTGGCTTCTGAGCTGATGGTGGGGCTCATTCAGAAGTCTTATTGATCAGTATTACCAGCACATTCACATCTGGTCCAGGCTGCAAGTTGGGCTTCCCTAAACATCTTCTATTTCACCTCTTAATGGAATTAAACAGTAATTCCTACTCCTGGTGTCTTGCTTGCATCTTTCACTCTGTGCTCATATTTTCCTGAGCACATTTACTTACATTCTCCCTCCCTCATAGACTAGGGATCCTCAGATCATCATTACTCTCTAAACCTTTAATCTTTTGTCCAGTGCACACCAAACTGTCCAAAGTCTTATTTTTATCCCAGGCAATAGAGAGCTTCTGCTTTGGCTTCCATTCTTCTATGTTAGAGTTGTTAGCATGGGTGATGGTTGACTCTCCTAGAGGATAGTCATGAAAACTGGCCATCTTTGAAGCCATTAGGAGGCTGGAAGATGTGTACAGTTGGGCGGGGCGGGTCCTGCACAAAGAGACTCTGAGCTTTCTGGAACTGGGCACAGCAGATATAGCTGAAATTGGAGGTGGTGGACAAAAAGTGGCTCAGGGTTTTAAGAAGGTTTCCTAATGTCTCATACCCTCTGCTTCAGCAGCTGTCACATGGGTAGCTTGGAGCAGACTATCCTCAGAGTGGGACTCTCTTAAGTGAGGTGGTAGGACCAGCAGCTGATGGCCCCACAGGACCTACTGAATCAGAAATCTTGTCTTTTTAACAAGCTCTCAAGGGGATTTTGATACACACTACAGTTTGAGAACCACTGATCTAGACTTTTTTCCATTCTTATTATTCTATTATCTGCATTTAATTTTGGGGTATGTATTTATTAAGCATCCACTGTGAGAGTGGAACTGTGCTGTTCACAACTCACCACTTTGATGTAAGTGTCATACAGCAGTCTCTGGAGGAGGGGTCAGTTGAGCAGAGCTTTGGAAACTGAAGAGACGTTATCCTGGAGATCCGGGGCAGGGCCAGGAGTGAGTGGCATGGGCGTGGAGGAGTGAGGAAGAGCAAGACTACCAGTGTTTTATTGGGTCACAGGAGACTGTGTGTGAATGTGAAATAAACTTCCATTGTATCTAGCCATAGCGAGTTGGGTGTTGTTTGGTAAAAAGTTAGCTTAGTCTGAAGGTTACAAGTATGTATGAAATACATGTTAGTGTCACTGTGCCCAAGACCGGCTCTTAGAAACTTAAGAACCCAAACTGGTTTCTCTTTTAGATAGAGCCAGAGATCTATCTAAAAGAAGTAGCACATAGATCCATGGAACATTAATTCAGAAGTAAGGTCTGGGGTGAAACCTAGGACTGGAAGTTGTGAGCATCTAGACAGGGAAACTGTCTAGGAAAAAAGAGTTTAGAAATAAGCCTCAAGGTACCTGTGTTTAATGAAACACAAAAACAGAAATAAGAGAAACCAGAGAGCCACACAGTCAGAAAAGCGAGAGCTTTCTGGAGAAGCCTACAGTCAACACTGTTAAATGCTAGGCAAGGAGAATAGGAAGGACTTAAAACTTGCCCTTGGTTTATATATAGGAATGTCTTATGGGTGCATTTTGGGGATAATCAAGGGTAAAGCTAGAAGATGAAGTCAAAGCACGTCTGAAGTGCGGGTGGCTGATGCCAGTTTGTGTGTATGTGTCATGCTGTCTTTGAAGGGACAAGTTGTTAAACATTGAAAGCATAGCTGTGTGACCGGAGCTCAAATCAGGATCCACAACTTAACAGATGTGCAGCCCTAGGATATTGCTTAAACTTTCTATGCCTCAGTAAATTGAATGGTAATCATCAGATGAATCTCACAGGTACATGAAAGATTAAATGAGTTAATATATAACTAGTGCACGGAAGAGTGTCTGGCATGCAGCAAGTGGGAAAGGATGTAGATATTATTCTTTTATCTAGTAGAATTTCGTTAAATGTGGGAGATACTAACATCATCTCTATTTCTTGAAAACTCCAGCGGTAACCCACATATTAAACAGGGGCCTAAGGTACATTATCTTTCAAAGTTGCCTGGTTAAGAATCACCTAGGACACTTGCTAATGACAGAAAATCCTGGGTTCTACCTGAGACATCCTGACCCAGATTCTCAAAGAGATAATTCTGGGAATCTGTTTACAGCAAGTCCCCAGGGATTCTCTTACTCAGTTAAGGAAGAGAAATTTTTCTGAAATAAAATGGGGCATGTATTGGAGACATGCATAAGGCTCTAGGGGTGAGACAGAGAAGACTAAATTTCAGAGGGAGAAATAGGGCAGTATTTGATTTCGTAAAAGTGGAGGCCCATAGGAGTGATATCAGCAAGATATTGGACTAGGAAACTCCAAGTACTTACTTACTTTATGGAAACATCAAATAAATAACAGCATACAGACCAAAGAAACTTTGTGGGAATTCTAGAAACCAGTTAAGAATCTGTAGCAATCAAGAAAACTCTCAATCAAGAAAAAGCCACACTCAAAACAGTAGAAAATGTTGTGCCATTTTTGGTTCATTTTTGTACCATACCCTCCCTGGTACAGCACAATGCAGTTAAGCTGCCCAATTCCTGGTTCCTCCCTTAAAAAGTTGTACTTTGTCTGGGGCCTCAAATGGTTCTGTCTCACCCGGCTTAGAGTATGGCTGGAAATGGTAGTAGAGTTTGGATATCAGGTAGGATACCACTGAAAACAGTGCCAAGTGCCAAGTGCCATGACACAGGGCTGTAACAGTCAGACCATGAATGCCTGTGGCAAGAGGTTATGGGCAAAGAAATACTAGATATCAATACAGATAGACATCAATAGAACATCAAAGTCCCAAGAAGAAGGAAAAATGAAGGAGAAATGAAGACATTTCCAAGCAAACAAAAGTTTAGAGAGTTCATTACCACTAGATCTATGCTACAAGAAATCCTAAAGGGAGTCAAGAGACTCACTTTAGACTTAAGGCCATGCATAGTTTGGAAGTAAAAGGATGGAAAAAGATATTCTATGTAAATACTATCCAAATGAAGTGTGTATGAGGGGAGGCTATACTAATACAGGGCAAAATAGTCTTTAATTCAAAAACTATTATAGGTGACAAAGAAGGACATTATTTAATGACAAAAAGGTTAATTCACCAAAAAGATATAACAATTATAAATGTATGCTCCACACACCTGAATATAGTAACCATTGACAGAATTGAATGGAGAAATAGATAGTTCTATAATAATAGTAAGACACTTCAATCTCCATTTTAAATAATAAAAAGAACCAGAGAGAAGATCAATAAGGAAATGGAGGCACTGGTAACACTCATAGAAAATGTACACGTACAAAACACTTCACCGAAAATAAAGGTGAATTGTCACGCATTTCTTAAGTGCATATGGAACAGTCACTTGGATAGACCATATGTTACCAGCGGTTCCTCACCTTTTTGGCACCAGAGACCGGTGCTCCTATGAGAACCTAATTCCTGACAATCTCAGGTGGGGCTGAGGTGGTGATGCTGGCGCTGGGGAACAGCTGCAAATACAGATGAAACTTTGTTCTCTTGCCCACAGCTCACCTCTTTCTACACAGCCCGGTTCCTAACTGGCCATGAATTGGTACCAGTCTGCAGCCTGGGGCTTGGGCACCCCCGTGTTAGAGCACAGTGGAATGAAACTAAGCATCAGCAGCAGAAGGAAAACTGGAAAATCACAAACGTGTGGAAATTAAACAACATACTCTGAAACAAACAATGGATCAAAGAAGAAATCAAGGGAAAATTAAAAAATATCTTGAGATAAATAAAAATAAAAACACACATACCAAAACTTAAGGAATATGGATAAAACAGTACTAAAAGGAAAATTTATAACTGTAAATTTTAAAAGAAGAAAGATCTCATAGCATACATTTTAAAAGAAGAAAGATCTCATAGCCATGACCTAACTTTACACCCTAAGAAAACAGAAAAAGGGCAAACTAAAGCTAAAGCTAGCAGAAAGAAGGAACTAATAAAGATTAAAGTGGAGAAAACAAGATAAAAAGAAAAGAGAAAAATCGATGAAATCAAGAGCCAGTTATTCAAAGAGATCAACAAAGTTGACAAACTTTTAGCTAGGAAAAAAGAAGACTAAATAACTAAAAATGGGACATTACAATTAATTTTACAAAAATAAAAAAGATTTAAGAGCAAATTATTGTATGGCAACAAACTGGGTAACCTAGATAAAATGGACAAATTCCTAGAAACACACAATCTACCATGATTGAATTAAAAAGAAATAGAAAATCTGAATAAACTGATTGAGTTAGTAATCACAAACCCCCCCACGTAGAAAAGTCCAGGACCAGATGGCTTCACTGGTGAAGTCTGCCAAACATTTAAAGAAGAATTAACACCAATCTTCCTTAAACTCTTCCAAAAAATTCAAGAGAAAAGAACATTTCTATGAGGTCAGAATTACCCAAATATCAAAGCCAGACAAATATTGAAGAGAATATCCTCACCAAAATATTAGTGAACAGAACTCAAAAACACATTAAAGGGATTATACATCATGACCAGGTAGAATTTATTCTTGGAATGGAGAGATACTTTAACTATGAAAATCAATCAATGTAACACACTGCTTTAACAGATGGAGGGAAAGAAAAACATAATTACCTTAACTGATGCAGAACAAGCATTTGACAAAGTTCTACACCCTTTCATGAATTAAACGCACACACACCCATATACGCAGCCACCCACCCTCACACACATATACCCAGCAAACTAAGAATAGAAGAAAACTATCTCAAAATAATAAAGACCCTATATGAAAAGCCCATGACTAATGTATTCAATGATGAAAGACTGAAAGTTTTTTTCTCTAAGATCAGGAACAAGACAAGGATGTCTGCTTTCACCACTTCTGTTCAACATAGTATTAGAAGTTGTGGCCATACCAATCGGACGAGAAAAAGACATAAAAGACATCCAAATTGAAAAGGAAAAAGTAAAATACTGTTCTCAGGTGACTTAGAGGTGTAAAATATTGCACTTATATGTGAAAAATCTTAAAAATTTCACATGAAAAAACTCAGAACTGATAAATTTAGCAAAGTGTAAGGATATAAAATCACACTAAAAAGTCAGCTGTATTTCTAAATACTAACAATAAATAATCTGAAAAGAAAGTTAATAAAACTACATTTTATAACGTTACAAAGAATAAATTATTTTGACTCAACAACAACAAAAAACACCAACTTAAAACATGGGCAAAGGACCTGAATAGACATTTCCTCAAAGAAGATATATAAACGGCAAAATGTTCAACATCTCTAATCATTGTGGACATACAAATCAATGAGATACATGTTATGCCAATTAGGAGGGCTAGTCTTAATAAAAACAAATAGAAAATAAGTGTTGATGAGGATGTGGAAAAACTGAAACCCTTGTGCATTGCTGATGGAGATGAAACTCCTATTGAAAACATTATGATGGGTCCTCAAAAAATTAAAATAGAATTACCACATAATACAGTAATTTCACTTCTGGATATATAACTAAAAGAATTAAAGCAGAATCTCAGTATGATTGTGTTCAAAATAGTATTTTTCATAATAGCCAAAAATTGGAAGCGACCCAAGTGCCCATCATTAGATGAATGGGTAAATAAACTGCGGTCTATACATGCAATGGAGTATTATGCAGCCTAAGAAAGGAAGGAAATCTGACACATGCTACAACATGGATGGACCTTGAGGACACTATACTAAGTGAAACAGCCAGTCACAAGAAGGCATATTGTCTGACTCCACTCATATGAGAGACCTAAAGTCGTCTAATTTATAGAGACAGAAAGTAGCATGGTAGTTGCCAGAGGATGGGGGAGGGGAATGGGGACAGAGTTTCAGCTTCACATGATGAAAGAAGTCCTGGAGATGAATGGTGTCTACAGTTACACAACAATGTGCGTGTACTTACGATTACCTAAGTGAACACTTAAAAATAGTTAAAATGGTAAATTTGTTATGTGTTTTAACCACAATTAAAAAAAAAATGAAAGGCCATGAAAACCACAGGAATGAGGGAATTTATCAAAGAAGCAATGGAAGGGCCTCCAGAACCCTGTGAAAGGGTGACCTGGACGCTGAGATTTTGGAGTGGTGATTCTGTGTGCGTAGAAAACTTAGGTTGAAGGAAGGAATCTCTGGTGACAGGGATCCAGTTAGGATTTAGCCTGGAGCCTGTGGTTCTCTAGCATTCAGGGGCATCAGAATGGCTGGGAGCTGACTAGGGCACAGGTGAAGGGGGTTCCCACAGTGTTGCATTCAGTGGGTCTAGGGAGTACCTGAGAATGTGCCTTTCTAACAAGCTCACAGATGATGCCCATGCTGCTGGCCTGGGACCCCACTTCTAGCATCCCTATTCCACAGAGAAGGCACAGGGTTATCAAGAGGTGCTGGAAGCAAAGTGGGTAGCCATCCTGTGGCAAACAGGGTGATGTCTGTGTCCACTTCCAAGGTCTGGACACCTGGTCTGGTCTGTTTACACTAGGTTTACAAGAACACCGAGGTGGATTTACTACTCACTCACAAGAACAGCATTGTTGCATAAACAATCCCAAATGATTCATTTCCTGGATTTCCTCTCCCCACCTACCCCAGGTTTAACAAGATGAAACCACCTGCCTCTATGAGAAAGACTTCCTATACTTTACTATCCACTTTTATGGGCCTGGTGATACGCATTTTGACCTTGCTGATTGTGCTCTCGTCTATCACGTGACCTGGTAAGGTAGTGGTCTACACACTGTGGGCTCCATGCTTTGATGCTTTTTATAGCTAAATATAAGCTGCTGCTTTTAAAAACACAGAGTTAATGATTTTCTAAGCAGGAGCCAGGATTTTCACTCTGGGAAGGGTTGACTTTGTGTTGGAAAGTCTGCCTCAACATCTGGCCCCTGGCGGAGTTTCCAGAAGATGCAGGCAGCTGCCGCTTCCTTCTTTCCCACTCTGGAAAAATGCTACAGTTCTAATGATCTCCACAGCTGCTGGGAAGATAGTAGAACCCGGGATCTTCTACCCTCAGAGCACACTCTGGACAAGGTATTGGTGTTGGTGTTCTGGGGCCAGCTGTACCTCATCTTTGATCTGGTATCCTGAACATATCAGTTCCCTTCTCTGAGCATCTATCAAGTTTTTAGAGGGAGAGCTCTGGCTCACAGGTTTGTGTGTAGCAGATACTTTTGCCTCTCAGCATTGGGGAACTTGCAGATATAACCTATCTCCCCAGCTGAAGTCATCTTGTTAGTAGCTGATCATGAGGTCTAGACATCCAGACAGCAGTGTAAAGTGCCTTTTGATGCTGGCCAGCAGTGGCCTCCTGGTTCCTATGGACTTGGCTTTGAGCTTCTAGGGGCCCAAGGGACCCTTCTCCCCAGTTTCCTTCTTGTTTTCCCACCCCGTCTGGCTCTCTGTGGCCAATGCCCCTCATGCCATTCCCTGGTGGTGAGTCTTCCTGTTCCTGGTGGCACATTCTCTGCCTGACGAATGTGTCTTCTTTGGTCCTCTGCTGGGTGTGGGCTCCAGCAAGGCAAGAGAATGGATATTGAGTGTGTGAGCTATGGGTGAGGCAGCATGTGAGTGGACCCAGATCTAGGAAGCACCTTAAACATATGACTCTCTTCCTCTGAACAGCATCTCCCCTCTAAGGAAGAGCCCCCAGTGCCTGGATTACTGTAGGCATTCAAAAAAATGTCCATTGTTATCACCATCATGACACCATAGCCTTGGATGTCATGTTCTTCCCATCCTCCTCCCAGATCTTTGCAGGGCTAGAATGTCCTCCATGCCTGTGAGGACATTAGTGGGAGAAACAATGGCCTTGGGTCCTCCAAGGAGAAACCAGGATGCTCCTCATGCTGGATCATTATGGGAATGAAGTTAGGGGCTCAGGAGGAGAGGAGGGTGGCTATACTTCCTGGGAAGAGTTTTCCATTCCCTGACGGCACCAGGAAAACAGTGTTAATACTTCTTGGCAAGAGACAAACAATGTTTAGCCATGGGAAAGTTGGCTGGAAGAGAGGGTGCCTGCTCCAGCGATTGCAATTTGAAAAGAACAGGCTTTCTCAGCTGACACCAAATCAAACATGATGAAATACGATGCTTCTGGCACTGTCTCTGCATGGAAACTGTGCTACTTCTGGGGAGATGGAAAATGGATGACAAAGCCATGGAAAGAGGACTCAGGTGTCCTAAATTCTGGACTCTGTTTCCAGACCCAGAAGTCTCCATGTGGACAAGGACATGCTGTATGGTGCATGGCCTTGGGCACTGTGACAGATGGCACACCACTGCTAACTGCCTCTATCTGAGGTGAACTCGGGACTGACCAGCTTGGGTGGGGAAGTAAAGTCAGGACCATCTCCGGAGTGATGAGGAGGCCAGGTCTCTGAAAGAATTGCCATGGTGATTGAGGGTACATTTCAGGGTGCTCCCTGCCTCTTTTTCCTGGCTGGTGGGGAGGGGCTGCGTAAGGGTGTACGGCAGTATAAGGAACATAGTGAAGAGGAGTTGTCATGTATTGATCACGGCAAATTCAGTCTTCTGTTGTCATTGAGATGGAAACTCCTCAAATGTTTACTAGGGATATAAAAACTGCACACTGGGGATGATGCTTTAATACATGAATGTATAATTATACAGATACGTGTGGAAAGGTATTTTCAATAAATGTATATCCTGGAAATGCTCTATATCTAAATCATGAATACATAAATAATCAATACTGTAAACAAAATCATAAAAATTCTTTTGATGATTTTAGATTATTGAGCAAGGCTCCATTTTTATTTGAAATTTCATAGTTCATTTTGGATCATTTTAGGGTTCACTGTGTAAGTAAATTTTGGGTTTTGAAATCAGCTTTGTATTTATTTCTAAAAGAGGAGTAGCCTGAAAGCAACAAGAGTAGCCTCATTAGTTTAGGTACCTCTGTCTAGAGAACCCCCTATTTAGAAAACCATGGAACCATATCACACAGTGATGGAATGATCAACAAGATTCCTCCTTAAATAATATCCTCAAGTCAGGGATCAAGTTCTGTTCAGCAAATGGTAGATAAGAGAAATTAAGATAAACAAACAGAGGAAATAGCCCCAGAGTTCCACAGAGAGAATCTAGTCTGGCCATTAAGAGCTTTGTGACAATGACGTGTGGAGACTGGCTGATAAAGAATCTGTGACAAGGGTTTGGGCAGCTTTCTCTTGTCCGAACACCGACAAGGACAAACCTGGAGAAGATTGGCATGTGATTGCCCTGCTTGGCTGGCCACCTGCACTGCACTGTCCTTTAGGAGTGTGGCTCAGCTGTCACTTCCCCAGTCTCCTCTGGACCGAGATAGGGAGCCAATATATACTTCCTTCATCTTCTCCATGTAGCCCCACAGCTATGCTTGCATGTGGCACCATGACTTCTTCCTGATGTTCCTGCGTGCATGAGCCTGCGTGACATAGATATTCACTATTTCTTTCTTTTGGCTCCCAGGAGCTGAGGCTTCTCCCTCTCAGCATAGTTCACCAGTAATAAAGGCATAAGTGTTCCTCCACTGCTGGGTAGGTGATGCTACTTGGTTGGGTGTTATATGTCAGATGAAAAAGAAATATTGATGCAAAAGATGTTCCTAAGTTTTTGTTTTCACCACCCAGAGGCAAGTAGAGCTCAGCAAGTTGGTTGGGTGGGGCAGAGGTTCTGGCCTCCATTCCTATGACTGCAGGGTCTGCGGTCCCACCACTTTTAAATGTGATCAGAGTCTCCTTTTAAAATAAAACAATCCCTATTTTCACCTTGCCTGTCCCATGTCTACCCCACCATCTCTTTCTCTCTCGTTACCATTGTTTCCTGAGAGATGGGCCTTTCTCAATGTTCCCTCTCCAGCCCATCCCCACTGTCCCTGCTACACCCCCAAGAGAGGACTCAGCTAATACTCAGGTCATCTGGGACTTCACGCAACTACATCTAAATAGTCATCTTCAGGGTGGTCCCCAGGATACACTTCCTTCTGGGAACTTTCTAGCACCTCCCTGGTGGGTAAATATTTGTCAAACAATCAAATCATTCTCAGGTCCTATAGGTGTTTGCAGCAGGGAGGACAGTTTTTCACAACTTGCATCTACCCAGGACAGGATGGGAACTATTGTTGTTGCTACAAATTTGACCTGTGTGAGCTTGGCATCGTCTGTACTCCCTTTCCTTGATTTCCCCTTCTGAGGAATGGTGACACCAGTCAAGGATTTGCTGAGAGAGAAGGGCCCCAGTTTTTCCCCACCTACATTGGAGTGGTCTCACTGAAAGCACCAAGCATGCACTGCAGCCTGGGAACTGGTAGCACTTGCTCGGAGGCCTGAACATGCCAGCATCTGAGCCGAGGCACTGGTTTTGGTCACTTCCTCTCCCAGCATCTGTGTCCTCACTCACAACTCAAAGGTGCAGGCAGAAAAGAGAAAGGTTTGCAGTGGGTGAGTGTAGGGTACCTCCCTGCCTTGGCTATACTCAGAGTGGAGGACAGGAGGTCACCAGGAATTCCTCTCCCTCTAGGACCACACACAAAAAGGAAATAGATATTAATTGGGCAGATGTTTCCCGAGGCTTCAACAGAAGGAATAAACTGCATGAAATCTGGCTTGCTGCTGTTGCAAATTCTAGTGTCGCGCGCGTGTGTGTGTGTGTGTGTGTGTGTGTGTTGACGGGTGCTTCCTTCTAGTAAAGTCAAACGCCAGAGGGCAGAAGTTCCCAAATTAGCAATTTTGCGCCCAGGGAACATTTGGCTGTATGACGACTCACTTGGTTGTCACAACCAGGAGAGGTTGGTAAATGTCCTACAGTGCACAGGACAGCCCCATGACAGTCACCAGGTTCCAGATGTCCATGGTGCTGAGGTTGGGAAACTTGTCCTGAGCCACCACCTGGAGGGCTGGTTCTCCTTAGTGGACCGGGTGAAGTTCCATGTGACCAGGACCCAAGACAAAGTTTCCTAGGAGGAGAGGAGAAGAGAAGGAGAGCTCTCAGAGTTCCACCAAGAGCCTAGGGGAGGCTCACTGGCCACAGTCACTGCCTTTCTTCTTGCAGCTTCTGACGCTCTCCCCAGGGCTCGAGCCCAAGTGCCAAGTGCCCAGAACTTCAGGCAGTCTGGATGTGCAGGTCTCTATCAGAAGGTGGGGAGGGGGACTCTTCTACTCTAAAATGGGAAATAAAGACCTCATGTTCAGTCCAGTGAGCTGGAAATAGTGTTAGAAAGACATCAAGGTGGAGCATCAGGGTCTCTCTTGCTTCACCTGGTTATCTGATGGATGACATAACCTCAGAACTCAGTGACTTGAGACAATTTGTTAGATCTCACAATTATTGTGGATCAGAGATTTGAGTGGGGCATGGCTGAGCAGTTTTTAGGCTCCAGGGAGCCAGGATGAGCTAACTTGGTGGTAGCAAGTTGATGAATGGGTCTGCAGGTCCAGGCTGTTTATTCTCATATGTGGCACGTTGGCAAGTGGCTACAGATTGGACTTGGCCAGGACTGTGGCCCAGAGAGTTTTAGAGCAGAGCCTGAGTGTGGCAAGCTTCCTGAGGATGCTTCAGGATTCCCTAAGATGATCGCATGAGATGGGAAGAGAATGCACAGTTTGGGCCCAGAATCTGGCATCATGTCTTGTCACTTCTGCCATGCTTCACCGGCCAAAATAAGTGCAGAACCACCCAGATTCAAAGGAGAGGAAAGCAGCTCCCACCCCTCAATGGGGGTTTATGTCAAAGAACCCATAGCCATCTTCGATCCCCCACACTCCAGCCTCATTCCAGAGAGAAAGTTCAGTGTATTGGGGTAGTGAGGCTCAGAAACTGAGCCAGATGTGCTCTCTCCTTTTCTGGGACAGCCTAGCTTTGAGGAAGGTCATGCCAGGACATCCGTAGGGCAGGAGGGTCCCTGGCAAATAAGCAGCTTAGCTCAGCATCAAATGATTGTCCATGGCTGGGTGGTCTAATTGTTCCTTTTTTCTAAGTGGTCACCCTCTTCTCCTCACCCTACATTAGTGCATGATGTCCTGACTACAGAATAGCTAACAAAGCCAGAACTGGTCTTTACATTTCCCCAATAATGTGACTCCCTGGCCCAGACCATGTCCACCAAGTGTGAACTTGGTAGGAATGCCTGCCTGAGTCCCAGATGGAGAGTGTGGAGGAGGAGCCTCTTCGAGAAGAAGTGAGCCCTGAACCTGCAGCTTCTGCTTCCTCGAGCTGGGGGCGTTTCATGGCAAAAGGGTTGTTTAGAAGACTCTTGGGGACTTTGTAATGTGCCTGATGGGAAAGCCAATGGTAACGGGGAGGGCCCTGGAAGAGAGCAGGGTTGGTATCACCATTACCATTATTTTGGTATAAATGTAGATGGGAAGGCCTTCGGTTCCTGTTTAACCCTAAGTGTGGAATGTGCAGCAGAGTTTGAAGGATGTTAATGTGAATGCTCCTTTGAGGAGGGGTCTGCAGCCCTCTTGCTTCTCCCACACCTAAGGTGTCCTTAGGGCTCTGCTGGTGACATAGGTCTCTGCGCTGGGGGCTCCTATCCTTTCTTTTTCCCCTCACCAGCCTTACTTGTGTTCCTATATAATCTGTATTCTCCTTACAGACCCATATTTCTGGCCATTAAAACACTACCAATGACAGCCAATGGACACCTGCTTGCACAGCGGTTGCAGGAAAGGGACCTGCAGAACTAGTTGTAGCTTTCAGAGTTGTTAGCAGTCATTTAGGAGATGCTGAGATGTGTGGGGATGGCTGGAGAAAGGCATCCTTATAGAAGTTATTTCAAATGTAATGATGGTAAAGACTTAATGCTGCACATTGAAAAGAGTCAATACATTTCAGCTATTTTTTTTTAAAAGATATTCTTCATGTTTTCTTTGATGATTGCATTTTGTAACTTTATCAGCAGTTCAGCTTCAGATCTGATCTGTAACATTTGGTTCAGACTTCCACCTGGCACAGGCAACCCTTGAAGAAATGCCCCTGGCCGGGTAAGCAGGTAGCTGGTTTGAAGATTGTCTGTGGCTGAAGACCCTTAATGAATGTTAGCTGGTGCCCAAGAAATGTACTTCTGGTTTGGAAACCAACCTGGTACAATCCTTTAGATGGTTAAAAAGTTAAAGCCAAAAATAAATTATCCTTTCCTTTGCCTTGGATTCATTTTGGAAGAGAGGGAGCCTGGGCTCTGGTATCCTGGACCCCCATTTCCTGCTGTGTTGATCTGAGGCTCAGGAAGTGTTGTTTGAATACCTTTTCTTTAACCAGATCATGAACAGTGGACTGGTGGCATTGGCCTAGGATTATCCACCTCCATCCCACCCTTTACCTTTTTGTAGGTGACAAACTGGTCCCACTTGTGTCTGTTTGCTGGGTGTGTAGGGTTGGTCCTGCATGTGTCAAACATCAAAGAAGGAGAAAACAGTTCTCTAACTGCCTTAAGACCACCCCATGTCCTGTTGCTTTTACATGCAGGCAACATACAGCCCACTTAGTGTTTTCCATGCTGGAGTGACACATGACTGTGATTTGGCAAAAAGTGGTGCATGGACGTGCCTGCCTTACTCCTGAACTTGTATCCTATGGCAGATGCTGTATTTACTCAGCTATTTCTCTCCCCAGTGGAAAGTACACAGGAGGCTGTTAATTTATTTGCTTAAGGTCTACCAAAGAATTGCGTAGAAAACGCCTTGCATTGTGTGCAATCTGGTGTGTTTAGTATGCCTATTTCCTGGGAATATATGTTCTATTGAAAGGGGAATCTGAGAATTGGACCCTCAGGAAATATGAGGAAATGAAAATGACCTGTACATTCTCAAACCTGAACAGAGGGAGGAGGGCTCTTGTTCCTGCAGGACTTCCTCGGGAGGGTCTCGATTGCCCTCACCTGGGTGGGCAGGTGCCTGCCTCTGCTGGCACAGTGCATTACTGTGTGGGTGCACAGTGTGGATGTCCACTGGCTGCCTCAGAGCCACCCCATAAAGCTACACATAGCAAGGGAAAGGCAACGGGAGGTGGTGGAGCCTGTCTAGCCCTCCAGGGTCACATTCGAGTCACCTTTCCCTGGGAAAGGCCTCCTACTACAAGGTGCTGTGCTGAAGGGCAGTCTTTGGAGAGGGCCCTGTAGTAGGCCTGGGAGGTGGACATTAGGCTGATGTGTTGACTCTTCAAGGCTTCGGTGGCAGCGAGTGAGGTTGGCGAAAGCTTTTCTGTTTTCAGGCTTACAGTGGAGAGGCCACCTGCCTGCTTAAAGGATTAATTAAGGATACCAGCAGGATAAGGCCAGCAGGCTAGAGCAAGGGGGGAGTTCAGTGATTCTAAGTCCTGACCATATTAAATTCAATCCCAACCTCCGGACTGAGCCTGGGTGTCCTCATTCAAATTTTCAAAGTGATGCACAAGTGCTTTCAGGCTTAAGGACCTCTGCCTACAGCCTGGGTGCCAGGATGGAGGTGATGTGCATAAGCCCGTGGGTTAAGGCTGTCAGGTTGGCCGTTGGAGACCTCTTCTTGGTCTTTTGGGGGTTGGGTGAGTTCATATCTGACTGGCCACTAAGGAAACACAAGGGGTGACGATGTGGTGGGACTATTTGTGTGTATGTTAATCTGAACTTTGTTCTCCTGTCCCTTCCCACAGAAAAATACAACACAACACAGCACAGCACAATAGCACACAGCACAATAGAATAAAGCATGACACAACACGATACAACATGACTCAACACAACACAGCACAGTACAACACAACAGAATACATAGTACGATACAAGATGGTACAACACAACATAGCATAATACGGTACGGCATGGCATAACACAACACAACATGATGTAAAACAGCACAGCACAACACAGCACAGCACGAAACATGGCACAGTACAACACGACACAACACAACACGGTATAACACAGCACGACACAATTAAATAAACGCGGAGAGAGGGCCGAGGCTTTGCACTCCTCCATCTCCCAGGGTGTGTGTTACTGAGCCCCAGAACAGCCCTGCTCCGCTTTGTCAGGAAAGGTCTGAGCTCTGTAGAGCCCTGCTCATCCATCCTGAAGGAGCCAGGAGAACAGGGGGTGATGACCTCTGCTTTGGGGCAGACTAGGGAGGATAGAGGGGACAGAGAGAGAGCCCAGGGTTAGGAGGGGAGGGTTACTTTTGAAGTCTCATGGGTTTCAAGGACTGTACCCCAAGACACCAAGGGGACCCAGAAGGGGAAGGACTTCAGAAAGTAATAGTTCCATGGGTTCAGGAAGTTCAGGCAGTTGGACTGCAGGCTCCTCACTGGGGCCCATGGCTTTCCCCACCCAGACTTGGACATTAAAATAGGAAAGGGGTCAGCTTACCTAAAAGAAAATGACAAAAAAAATGCATAATTAGAAGTAAGGGGACTAGCAAGCAGATAGAAGCAGAGGAGTGCAACCCTTACTAAGAACAGGACATTATGAGCTTAAATTATAAGAAGAGATTTGCTATAACAAGATAGTGGGCACACTAGGGCTGACTGCACTCGTAGCACCCACCCGTAACCTTCCCAGTTGCTTAGGACCCCAGGAACTGTGTATTCCCGGGGCAAAGCTGTCCGGCTGTGTCTAAGGGTAATGCAACACTAATACAAGCACTCCATGACGCAGCTTCTTGTTCCTTGATACATAACTTGAGAGAAGTGAGCAAACATGTCCTCCAAGGACTAGGAATAAAAAAAAAGTACCTGTAGCAAAACAAATTGTAGTCCATCCACTCAATGGAATAGTGTTCGTCCATGAAAAGGAGTGAAACACTGGTGCATGCTACAATGCAGGTGAACCTTAGAAATATGCCGCTCAGTGGAAGAAGCCAGACATAAAAGGTCACATATTCTATGATTCTATTTATGTGAACTATCTAGAATAGGTAAGTTCATAGAGACAGACATAGATTGGTGGTTGCCAAAGGCTGTGGGGAGTTGGGGGTGGTGGAGAGTGTCGGAGAAACTACTTAATGTGTAGGGGTTTTTATTTAGCATGATGACAATGTTTTGGAGAGAGGTTGTGATTATATAACATTGCAAATGTACTAACTGCCACTGAATTGTTTGCTTTAAAATGATTGGTTCTATGTTATATGAATTTCACCCCAATAAATTTAATTTTTTTTTAAAGGTTTAAACTGCCCATAGCAGCTTTATTCATAGTAGTTCAAAACTGGCAATGATCCAAATGTCCACCAATCTTAGAACAAAGTGTCCTTCATTCACACGCTGGCATTCTGCACAGCGAGGACAATGATGTATATGCCACCATGATGGGGTCTCACAGACCACGTGCTGGGATACAGCTCACTTACACCTTGTATGTTCATTCAGATGAAAGTCAGAATACGCTCAACCAGCCTATGACAGTGGAAGTCAGAGGAGTGGCCATCTCTGGAGGAAATTTCTGGGTGGCAAAATGTCCCATACATTGATGTGGGGGTTGTGACATGGGTGTATACAACTCTCAACTAATCAGACTTCACCCTTAAGATTAGTGGTCTGTGCTATATGTAAATTATGGTTTAACAAAAATAATTCCAAGAAAGGGGAAAGATAGATTTAGAGAAATAGAAATGTTAACCGTTAGTATATGGACCCACCAACCCCAGCTGGCCAGATGCCCATATGGGGCTGGTCACCTGGATTGTCCTTCTCTGTGGGCTGGCAACACCTGAGTCCAGCCTAGTACCGCTGCTTCCACATCGCTTTGTCATTACCTGCTTTGTGCATCTGTCTGCTGCAGGCCCGGGAGCCTTTGAGGAGAGGGCGGGGTCTCACCCCTCGTGGGGCTCCTGGCCTGGGGCAGCAGAGTCTTTATGAAGTGCTGAAGATGGATTTGGGAGTCTCCCTGGGGGTGCAGGGTCAGCAATGCAGGAGGCTCCCCGTGGTCACCTTGACCTCAGGTGTTTCAGCCAGTGATGGTGGACGTCCATGGTACTATTTGTCACCTTCCTACATGCTGATGGGAACCCTGAGGAGGTGTCTGGATCAGACCCTCAGTATCCTCTGTCCAGGGGTGATGACTCCCAGGCTTCATTCAGCCAATGGCATCCATTCTCGGTCCCTTATGACAGCAGAAGTCTCCTCACCGATAGCTTCCCTATGTGCTGAGATGTTGACCTAAGGAAGACTCCCACAGGACTCTCCACTCGGCCCCAGCTTTGGAGTAGGCCTCTTGAAGCCTACAAGCGGGGCTCCTCAGACTTTTCTGACACTTAGGCGGATTACGACTCAGGGTCTGGGGGGTGGGTAATGCTATTGCTCTGGTCCATGGGCTACACTCTGAGTAGGAGAGTTGGAAGGCTTGGCAGGAAAGAAAGCATTTGATCAAATATGATGGATGTGTATATTTATATATGTAGTAAGCCAGCTCATACATACAGGAACATCCCTAAACCTGAATAAAGAATTTAAAGGACCATCAACAGTGAATCCTAGGCTAAATGAGGGAGGCTCATACCCTAAGGCCCAGAGCACTTTCTCCCTGACCACCCATTCCACCTCCCCTGGATTTTTTACATGTCTCTGTCTCTGCAGGTCTCCTGGGGTTCAGATGCAGACAAGGCAGCTTTCCCCTCTGGGGTGGAGGCTACATGGGAAACTTCCTGCCCAGCCAGGCCAGGAACTTTCCCATGCAACTCCCCACAGTTTCCGCAGAGCTATTTTTAGAATCCTATTTTTGCCCTGTTTGAAGTTAATGCTGACTTCACTGCCTAATTAGAAAGGGCACCTCCCTGGAATTGTCTGTCCTGTGCTCCACCCTGTGGACTGTGTACAGAACAGAGGAGATGAAATACACCCCAGTGGGGCCATGTGTGGAGTCCGTTCTCCAGGGCCCACGCAGTGTCCATGGAGACGGTTCTCGGTTTGCAGTCTCACCTATGTTGACCTATTCAGGTCACCAGGTTTCCCCAAATGCCAGGGCGAGGCTGAGGAAGAGGTTTGCGTGAGACCTGAGCTGGCTGCACCTTTCCATTTTAGGAGTGCTCTGCACCCCAGCACAGTGGGGTGTGTTGACTGTCCCTCCAGAGCCTCTGCCCATCTTACCTGGAGAGGTGCCATAGCTATTGCAGAGCTTGAGACCACAGTCTCGAATTTAGTAGGTCTGGTCGAGCCTGGGGTTTACATGCCTCGCCTGATGCTGCAGGACTAGAGGCTATGCTTTCAGAACCACTGTCTGTGCCAGCGGGACTCAGAGTCCATTGGGGAAATTTCAGGTCTCCCAGCAGCCACAGGCCCCACTGTGTCCTCCAGGAGGGCAGAGTGTGAACTATGATCCCAGAGAAGCTTGGACTCTAGTCCCCCATCCAGTCTTTTCAGTGTGATGACAGTTGTTCACTTAATTCCACTAAACCTCAGTTTTCCCCTGTGTAAAATGGGTTAACATTTCTCATGTCATAGGGACCTGGCTGCGTAGAAACCAGAGGACCTCCCAGTGTGTTCCCTGGAGCTCCTTCCTGACTGTGGTGTCAGCCGAGCGTGTCTCTTTGGTCCAGAGCCTTCATGAGCGTGGTTGCGAACCCTTTGGCATGGGCCTCTGAACCTCACCTCTGCCCTGAGCCTCAATTTCTGTGAAATGGGGGGAAATCCTTTTTAGTGCTTGTGCTGCTCAGAAGCCCTGGAGGTGGTAAACTGAGCGACTGTGTGTGAGGGCCTTTCTATGACAGCCCTGAGAAAGCCCATGAAGTCTGATGCCCCTTCCCCAGGCACCGGTACAGCTCTACTCAAACCACAGGAATCAGGACACCCCAGTCCTGCCTGAGTGCTCTGCAGACCTCTGGGAATGAGTCTTGCAGATTGGCCCACTGCTGGCCTGCAGGTGACCAGTTTGAGAACCATCTGAGTTTGCCTTGGCACTTGGGACAGCTTGGGTTGGCTTTGTCTATACTCTTGAGACTGACACCCTGTGTCTTAAGAACACGACATTTCCTGCCTGGCACTGTGCTCCTCTCTCCTCTCACTTCCTTGTAAATTGTGTGAGATTCAGGGCTATGACTCCCATGGAGACAGACCCCAGAGCTCCAACACCTGCCCTTTACAGTCAATGGCTATAATTAACCAGTGCAGGAGGGACAGGTGTCACATCCAGGTCAAGGTCCACACCACCTGCCTACCTAATCCTGTCTCCTGCTGAGGGCTTTCCAGGAACATGCCTCTCCCTCCCCTACTCCTCCGGGAAACACTGGCCTGGGAAAGCCATACCTGGAGTCATCCAACTCTGGGCAGACCTAGTGAGAACCAAAGATAGAGGACATAGAGGCATCGTTGGCACAAAAGTACAGCCAGGAAGGGAAGGGTGTCTCCTCCTGTCCCCTCCCATTGAGTGAGTCAGCCCAGGAGGGTGAGCATTTGGAGCTGATGCCTCGATTCTACAACTGACAAAGTCGGTTTGAAAGGATAGACCAGACGGTCAGGTTTGGGCATGTCCTTTTTATTTGTTGCATAAAGCCCCGGGGTCTAAGTTCCTAAGGCTGAGTGCTCTGACTTCTGACTACCGAGTTTCTGTTAGGACATAGATGTTACCCTTTGTCCTCAGGCTTGTTTGGATTTGTGTTGCGGTTGGAGTCCAAGGATAGAGGCCTGTTGGAGCCACCTGTGTCTAGATGGGTGTGGGCAGCCAGCTCCCAGCCCTGGGTGTCCAGGCAGCTGCCCCTCACCACTACCTGTACCTGTGCCCAGCTCTACACTTGCGCCTGGCTGATTATCTGTGCCCGGGGAGACCAAGAAGTCCTTCATTCTGCCCTATTTCTAATAGAAACCCTTTCCTCTTCTACTTTTGGCAAATATAGAGAAAAAATGCCCATTGATCTCTTTCTGAGTGTCATGCTGCCTACAAAGCCCTCCTACCGCTAGGATACACTTAGATTTCCATTAAGAACTTCAGCTGCATGTACATCCCATCAGCTGTGTCCACACCTATGGCAGGTGAGAAAATTAAGCTGCCTCTTGCAGTTGCTGCTTCTGTGGGTGAAAGCCAAGGTCCTTCCACATTTATGTTGTGTGGTCTCTTTTCCTAGGGGGTTCGCCAGCTTCATGGCAGTAAACATCCATGAGGGATACCTCCTTTTGGTGTGGCTGAGGACAGCAGACATGTTAGGGTAGAGAAGCATGCCCTTGGATGTTCAGGCCCTGGCTGTAGCCACTCATGTTGCTACAATGGGTTTGCTGGGACTGTAGAGCTATGGCCAAGGTGACAGCGCCATAGCCCTGGCTGGGTACAAAGGGCACTCAGTTCCACTGACCAGAGAGCCAGCAGGGCCCCTAAGTACTGATACAACAATAATTAGAGGTGAGCACCAATTCCACAAAAGATGAAAATAAAATAATAAGCATGAGTTAAAAATAACATCAACAATGACAACAACAACAATAACAACAGAAACGAGTAACCTCCAACTGAAAGTAAATTCCCATAGAGAGATTTCTCCTGCTTCCCTGTTCTATCTGGCAGTGTCTGGCCAGGCTCTCCACAGGGGCAGTCAGGTGGGGGCTGCTGTGCCCGTCAGGAGGACCCCTCCTAGCCTGACTGCAGTCACGCTACATGGGTTCAACCCAGCTCCTCTCTCTAGCCACATCAAACTTCTCTGCCTCAGTTTCCCCTACCTTTAAAATCGAATAAAACATGGTAGCTAGCTCCTGGGATCTCTGTGGGCACTAGGTGACTTGGTCTGACAGTGTCAGCATATCCTGGTGTCCAGAGACCCTTGCTTTGTTTGTTAACTGCTAGTAGCTGTCCTTGGGGAGGGAAGACTTCCTCCGGGCTCCTACCCAAAGGCTCACAGGGCCATCTGCCCCCTATTTTCTCCCGTCGTTGATTGCCAAGCTGTTTTGCTGCCCTGCGGGATTACCCTGCCGTGTGCATCTCAGTGAGGTAATCATCACAATTAAAGGACCATTTTGGTAAAAATTGGGTCTCAAGCTGCATGCAGGATCATCAGGTCAGCCTAAAGTTGGAAGAAACTAGAGTGCTGCACAGGCTGGATGTTCAGTGCCTGCCACCTGGGCCCCAAGTGATCAGCGAGCCGGGGACCGTGTGGCCGCATGTGTGCACTGCTCTCCCAGGAGTGATGGGCTCTTGCAGCAGCATTGAGCCTGGCTCATTGGCAGGCTGGTCTCACATTTTAGATAGCTGTCCTTACAGGTCCTAACCAGAGAGAGAGAGAAATATTGGAGTTGAAGCGAAACATCTATTATGGCAGAGAAGAGGGCTAACTGGATGAGAGGACTGGAAATAGTTTTGATTACAGAATGATTTAAGAGCCTACGTATTTACTCTGGAGAAGAGGGTAGGAGGAGATACGATAGGGGTGGGGCTTATGAGCTGTCAGCAGTCAAGGAGGTTGACTTTTCATCGCAACCTTGCACAGTCATGTCCACAGCATAATTATTCACGACCATCCACAAGTGCAAATATCCTAAATATCTACCCACAGATGAATGGATAGACGAGATGCAATATACCCATACAATGCAACATGCAAGAATATCCCGCAATGAAGTACTGACACAGGCTCCATCAGGGAAGAAGCTTGAACACTCTGTGCCAAATGAAAGAAGCCAGACATAGAAGGACAACCATCGTATGATTCTATTTATAGGAAATGTCCGTAGTAGGCAAACCTGCAGGGATAGAAAGTAGATTAGTGGTTGCCTGGGGCTGGGGAAAGGTATTAAGGGTGCTATGGAGTATGGGGTTTCTTTTTGGTATGATAAATATGTTCTAAAATTAGATAATGGTGAAGATTCCACATCTCTATGAATATACTGAAAATCATAGCATTTACTTTAAAAAGGTGAATTGTCTGGTATGTGAATTATGTCTTATAAAGTTGTATGTGAAAGAAAGAAGGAGTGAGACTAGATCAGCATCTGTCCGAGGGCTTGGGGGTGTCTGAAGTGCTAACTCAGGGGATGTTCCGCACAAAGAGGTGTGTCTGTGCTCGGTAACTCTGGGCAGCGAGGCTGGCCACTTCGTTAGTGCATTAGAGGATGAAAAGTTCTGAGATTATGCAGTGAAAAAATTCGTTTACTTCTGTTTAACCCAGTGTTCTCTAAATTTTAGGATTTTTATTAGGGCAACACCTGGGAACACATCACTGAGGTCTGAGTGCTTGCCCTGAGTTCTAGGAGAACTTGAGCCCTTGCCGAGCTGCCCTGACACCACAATGCCACATGCCTGCAGCCGAAGAATTACATCTGCAGCCTGCGTCTGAGGGCGGCTCACAGGGAAGGAGCCCACGAGACCATCCAAGACTCGAGGTTCCTTCCTGCTCTATCTCTGGGACTTCCCACCTGCATGGCTTCTCCATGTTCTTGTGTTTTATTTTAGCGCATGCCTCATGGCAGTCATGGCACCTGGGTGGCCATCAGGGGAGCAGATGGCTTTCCAGTTCTGGAAACCAGTGATGTGGACTGTGAAGTCTGCTTCTAGTCCAGGCAGGCCTCTCACTGAGTGGGACAGGTACCTACTTTTGAAGTGGCTCTGGGACCTGGTGCACACATTCCTTCTGACCTGCTGATCTGATGTGCAGGCCCAGTAGCCCAGTGACTTGGGCTGGGGAGGGGGAGGTTGAGTCAAGACAGATTCTACAAAGTTGTATAGGGGTAAAGTGTAGTTTTTTTTTCCTATGTAGGGAAAACCCAGCTCTTTCCTACTATGCCTCTTTCTTGCGAGTCTCCTTTACTTTCACAAAGGACACTTCACTTCTGACACTTCTGGTCATCAAATGTGTGGAGGTTTTCACCACACTAAGAAATTATCAGATACCAGCTGTGTGTCCTACTACTGAACTCAGTCCTGACGCTATTTATTCAGAGATAGCATCAGATTCCACAGGCGGAACTCAGTCCCAGAAGACTGACTGCCCTCCACATACACACACACTTTATTACAAAGGATATAACTAAGGAACAACCAAGTGAAGAGATACACAATGCAAGGTGTGAGGAAGGGGCACAGAGCCTCCATGTCTACTCTGAGCACACAGCTTTCCTTGCATCTCCACGTGTTCACCAATGAAGAGGCCCCTCAAACCCGTATTTTCAGGATTCTTATGAAGGTTTCTTCATGTAGACACTATTGATCATCAACTTCATTTTTAGCCCTTCTCCCATCACAAGAGAATGGGGGGTGGGGCTGAAAATTCCAAGCTTCTATCATGACTTGTTCTTTCCAGTGACCAACCCGCATGCAGGAGCCCACCTAGAGTCTCAGTAGAACAAAAGACACTCCTATCATCTAGGAAACTGCAAGGGTTTCAGGATCCCTGGTGTCAGGAGCCTGAGTCCAAGATCAAATAATAGAACAAAAGATGCTCTTAGTGCTCTTATCACTTAGGAAAATGCAAAGGTTTCAGGAGCTTTGTGCAGGAACCAGAACAGATCTATCTATCTATCTATCTATCTATCTATCTATCTATCTATCTATCTATCTATCTATTATCTATCTATCTATCTATCTATCTATCTATCTATCTATCTATCTATCTATCATCTATCATCTCTAGTGTTTCACAAAAGTGTAAGAGACCTGGACAGAGCCATTGTGGAATTCCTCTGCCTGGGACCCAATCTGGAACTCGGGAATCCCCCTGACCCTTCTTAGCATCTTGTGTCTGAATCCAGAATGGATGTTTTTCAGAAGCCTGGCCCCCAGTTGTTAGCATGTGACCCCAGTCCTTGAAGCAGGTTCCAGTTGCTGTCACTGGGGGACTGCATCATGGTCTTATTCAAGAGCAGGATGCCTCCAGCATGGCTGGACCCAAAGTGTGCTAGCCTGCACAGCCTCCCAAATGGCAGTCACAGGATGATATATGGCCTTCCCCTTATGGATTAGAAGTTCAACGATAGGATCCCTGTGTGCCTCCTCTCATATCAGGGACATGCGGAGGGCAAGACAGCAGAACCAGTCATTATCACAAGCCTTCCTAAGTCCACAACTCACCCCCAGTGATCCCTGTCCCTAACTAATGGTGTTCATCTCCAGGGCTTCCCTGTCTATTCTTTGGGGAGCTCTTTCCCTCCACAGAGTCCCTCTGCTTCTACTACCACCTTAACACCTCTCCAGATTGTCCTCAGTTTCTCATCCTGAGCTGTCAGTTACTCTACCCTAGCTTTTAAACTTTTTATTTATGTTATTTGTTCTCTTTAAAAAGAGCTGCATAGTATTTCAGACCCATGTATGTCACAAAGAACACAAAGGCCACACCCTAGAGTCCATCAGTCTCTTTCACATCTGAATGTGGCTTTAGCATCAGCTTGGGTCTTCTTAGGTTCAATGAGTCTGACCTTATCTCTCCAGCTTGGACATGTCTAGAAGGTGGTACACTGTAAAAAGAATTCCCGAGAGACAGGGCCATCCCAGCAGGCTGAGCACGATGTGTGGAGCCTGCAGGAAATGGCTCCACCTGGACCAACACAATCTTGCATGCCAGCCTCCTCTGCCCCATGTGCAAAGATCTTCTGGCTTTATCATATAACTGTCTTTGTCTTTCTCTTTTTCCTTGTCGGGTGCCAAGAATGTGGTGTATCATTCAGAGCCTCTCAATGCCTTGCTCTAAATCACAGTCAGGTCCACTTAGGGCAGCAACAGCTGTGATTCTGAGCCTGCCTTGCCCCTGGAGAAGCAAAGCCTACGGACGCACGAGAATAGCCATCCCCTGGGCCCTCTCTTTGCGGGCCTGGCAGCCTGCATGGCACACAGCCCTTCTGGCCACCAGTCCCTCTGCTGTAACGAGTGGGCCACGTGGGCCAGCACTCCTCTACTCAGGGTCATACTTGATACTGTGTTCTTTATTTTGTTGCACTGTGTCTTCACACACTGAGTTCATCAAAGCATTGCAGAGGGGCTACGGGGAGAGCATGAGGAGGTGGGGTGCAGCCATAGTCACTCTGCTGAGCAAACAGAAAGTTTCACCATCCTCTCGTGGCCACTTGCGGTGAGGGGCTCTGGAGGGCTGCTGGGACTACTCACTCCAAGCCACGCATGTGGGGCCAAGACTCACATGTGACATCTCATTTCACTTGAATTATTAAGACACAGACTCTCATAGGGAGACAACTGGGTAGCAGTTTGGAAAGACAGCATGTTCTGGATGCCAGCTGAGAGGAAGTGGACCTAAAGCCACAGAAGCACTATAAGGGGGATGAGTAGAGGCTAAACTGTGAGCGGAGTGGTTTCTGAGGGAAGCCATGTCTGAAGCACCAAAGTGGACAACATGTTCCTGAAGGCGTTGAGGCTGGCCGGCCTCTTAGCCTGATATAGTAATGGCTGAAGAATCTGAAGAAGAGACTGTCCTGCTAGCAGCCTGCTCCCTGGCCTTTCCTAAACATTGGTCACCTCCCAAGACAAGGGTAAGTTGAGTGCTCGATGACAGCTTGAAACTGACGCTGAAGGCCTCAGGCTCCGAGGAGGGCCTGCTGGAAGAGATTGTCAGGGTCAACATGAGACTTTGGGCTGGAAGCTGCAGGTTTTGGGGCCTGAACTGAAGCCCTCCAAGGTTCTCATAAGGGGATGAGGACTATGTTGTTTTGGAAAAGGGATGGTGACGGAGAAGACCTGGTAAGATGTGGCAGGACCTACTTCCATTTCTAGAAAAGACTTTGTAACAGGGTGGGAGACATGGGACAAGTATCCTGACGGGTGCTATGTATCCTGTGAGGAGACTCGTTTCTATTGCTGTCTGCTCTGGGGGTTTAGGCATGATCCTACAGAGCAGCATATGGGGTCCCAGGACATGACTTCTCATGTTCTTTTAATATGCAGGAATTCTGATTAGAAGGCACAGGAAGGAATGCCAACTTGAGATAAGAAGAGCTGCTACAAACCAAGACTCCAGAATTGGAGATGTAGGAGTCATGCTGGAGGAGCATCTTTAGGTCCAGATTTCTCTGCTATGCTGTTGCCTGATAGTGCCAGTCAATGTCCTGCCTTGCAATGTGGCGCTGATGTGAGAGCTGGAACCCAAGATTCTTTAGGCAACTGTAGTTTGTTGAGTGACAGCCTGGTGGATTTGACAGTATGTGGCTTCTTGGGGAACCTGGCAGTCCTACATTACCATTCAAGGGCATTTTGGCCATTTTGGCTTTCTTAGTTATAAAGACAACACACATAAAAGGTCAAACACAGAAGGGTTGTCATTTGATTTCATTTACAAAATCACTTTGCAGTGTAGATAGGACAGTCTACATTGCTAGATCTCTTTCTTTGGGAGGAGGCGGTTATTGAGATATTATTAACATATTATATAGTTTCAAATATATAGCAAAATACTTTGATATATGTATATATTGCAAAATGATAAGTAATAAGTCCAATTACCATCCATCACCACATTTAGTTAAAATTTTATTTTCTTGTGATAATAGATCTCTTTCTTAATTTCTATACTTTGGTAAGAATAATTCAGAAGCAATGGTTACCCACCAAAGCGTGGCTTTCAAACTATATAGTTATAAGTGTATTAACGGGTATGAAATCAATTTAGTGGAGTGTGATTACTATTTTTTTTTTTAAAGGGAAATAGGATGAAATAGAAAAATACCAGAGTGCACCAAGGCTTCTATTTGCTTCTCATTCAATTTAAAATGCAAGGTGTTTTGCTTTCCTACCTGGTTCTGGCACTGGTCCCTGACTACTTCTCTGATGTGAGTGCTCCTCCCATCCCACTTTCTGCCCTTAACCCCCCAGTGACCCCTTGCTTTGTGTTTCACTCATGAGGGCTTTTCCCACATCCTGACTGGCCTCTCCTTCCTTCACTCAGGCCAATGCCTAGATGTCAACTCCTCTTAGAGTCACTCTAGATCCTGCTCCCTACTTGTGGACTCTCTTTAGCTCTGATTTATTTTGATTTGAGATCTTCATCACTGACTGATGTGGTTTATAGCTGTGTGACTTTTGCCCTGGCCTATCCCCCTTGTTCGATTAGCAGCTCCACATGGGAAGAGACATCGTCTGGTTCTCTGCCAACTGCCCAGTGGCTAGAACACTGTCTGGTACACAGAAGGTGCTCAATAAATATTTGTTATTATTGAAGGAATAAATGAAAAATAAAATTGATAACCATACTTATGCCATTGAGTTGTGGTGAGATCAAATAAAATAATCCAGACCCAGTGCCTGGAACATAGTTAGGACTCAATAAACACTAGGTATTATATTGTTTTAATATCTCTGAATGTTAAGCCATTTATTACTTTTGGAATTTTACAATGACTTTCTGGAAAAGAAACATATCCTGTGTTCCCTGATGAGTTTCTGAGATGGACTCATGGTGCTTTTAAAGCTGAAACAGTGAAAGTGCCTGGAGAACACACGCGTTGACTGAAGGTGCTGATGTAGTTTCCACTCCACTTGCCAGGAAGCCTGAGGATTTCAGTGCACTGGGCACTTTCTGTGGTCACGAGAGCTTCATATTTCAGAGTTCACAGTTCTCTTTGAATACCTAAGGCAAAAGGTATTTCGAGTATGCATTGACTATTTTCAAATCCAAAGATTCTTTAGGGTCCCCTTGGTTCAGTTTGAAAGTGCTACAAGTTCCCTATTTGGAAAGGATTTTGGGAAAGGCGTCCCTGGATGCCAGGAACTGCTAAATGTCACCAGAGAAATATTTATCTCTCTTATGTCAGCTTAATAATAGAAACACTTTGCATTCACACATTTGGGCTAAACTTAATTATGTAGTCATGGCACAGTCTTGCAAGATGAGGTATTTTACCTGTGAAGGAGCCTGGTAGAAACCAAGGTATCTGAAGAATGCATTTGAGGTGCCCCAGCACACTCTTGGCAGGAATATTTGGTCCGGTTCGTCATCCAGCCAAATCATATCTTAAAATAAGCTTACTGTGTGGCTCTCTAGGTAAGGTGGGGCCAGACTGAGCAGTCAAGACAGAAAATGTTTCTCAGGGTGATCTCTTGTATATGTATGATAGATAGACCTTATGACAAGATACTGACATAGAATGCATTCCACCAAGAGGACAGTCTATAACTTGTTACTCTGTGCATATTGTGTGTGTGTGTGTGTGTGTGTGTGTGCGTGTGCGTGTGTACACACACGTTAGCTTGAGGGACAAAGTTCAGATATTAGCTTTCACGTTGTTCTGCTAAAACTTTTGAAAAAATATATCTAGGACATTTAGAAAATATGCTTCCTTTCTCTTCCCTTTATTCTTTTGCATTTTTTGTGTGTTTGCCCCTGTTGTCCTAGTCCCTCGTTTTCATGCATGTTCTGTATTGGTTGATCTTCTGTCTACCAGAAGCTACTGTTAAGTGCTTACATTTATAATTGCTGCCAATTCCCTCAGAAGTTCTGTGAGATCAATATTATTAAGTTTATTTTACAAATGTGAAAAGTGAGGCTTTCATATGGTACCATGCCCAGGATGAATGACAACTAGCATTCCCACATAGGTCTTTGAGGCTGGGAGGCTTGCTGGTAGCCTCGCTTCTGTAGGGCCTTCTGGGGAAGTGGATGGGAGGCCCTATGATGACTCAGGTGGCCTCCATAGTCCATGTCCACATCCCTCTTCCCAGAGGCTGAATGTTGACACCCTCAGGGGAGTTGCTTCCTCTAGCCCTTCTCCCCTCTTTTTGTCTCTTGTGTTCAAGTGTATGTGAAAAGGCTCCCAAAACCAGGGCACCTGGGAGTTTATTCTGCAATTGTATCTTGGGGAATTATGGGATGCCTAAGGCTATTTCTGGGAACTGATTTGCAACTGTGCATCAGGCCTGGTGAGCTGACCTGTGGGGACAACTTTGGTATTGCCATGGCATGTCCAGGCTCTGAGCCCACTTGGGGGTTAAGATGGTCAGGATTACTAAAATCTAATGTAGCTATAAGTCGGGTTGAGAGGAACACTGTGTCTCCTAGGCCCTGAGCTTTTTTGGGGTGGTGACAAATTCTAGGATACCATGAGACTGGAATTTTGAGGAGAAAGAAGATCTTACTCCTTACTGTCCAAGCATGGATTCTTAGTGGAAGGAAGGTTGGTCAGGTCCCTTGTTGCAAGTTCTCCATCTTGCTAATCTTTCACACTTGGATTTGGGTCCTAAATATCATCTTAGAACATACCAAGCATAGTCGATATCACTGTGTTGCAGAGGCCAGGAGGGTAAATAGTGCACTTTTGGCTCTGGGGGTTGTGGGGCTTCTACACTTACTGGGATAGAGAGTTTTAATAACAGATCTTGTAGGCAGAAGTCCCTGAGGGCACTAAGGACAGTTGGGGAACGGAAGGACATGGCCAGGCCCTTTCTAACAGGGATCACCTCGCGCTTGCTGGGGATACTGGATCTACATCAGCCTGATATGCATGGGTGCACAACCTCCAAGGAGTAATGCTTTCATTGGAGCATTCAAAGAGTTTCCTGGGCTCTTCCTCACCATACCTTCAGTTTCATATGCACAGGTTCACCCATACATCCACCAAATATTACTTGGGCATCTGCTATGTGCCATCAGAACTGTAGGTGTTGGGGATAAGCTATGAGTAGGCAGCAAAGTCCCTGCTACAGGGAACTGACCTCTGGTATGGGGTCAGCACAAGTTTTCCATAAATATTTTATGCTTTGAGGGCTGTGTGGTTTCTGTAGCAGCCACAAAACTCTGTAGAAGCAGCCACAGACACAGCCTGCACACAGGGGTGAAGCCCTGACCCAGTACAGCATCATCTGAAAGACCAGGCAATTGGCCCCAACTGGGATTTGGCTCAGGCCATAGTGTGTTGATCCCTGCTCCAGTGAGCGAGATTAGGAAAGACTTTCTATATTCAGGTTCTGCCAAGTATATTTTTCTAATGTCTTTTCAGAACATCTCCACCCTTGAGGGTGATTTTAGAGCATCCTGCCCCAGCTTTGTCACTCTGTCACCTTGCAGGAGAGGTCAGGATAGCAGGGTGTGGGGCTGGAAGACTCCCTCTGTTATGGGCTGAGTTGTCCTGTCCCCAAATCCGTCTGTTAGAGTTCTAACCCCAGCACTTCAGAATGTGATTGTATTTATAGATAAGGCCTTTAAAGAGGTTAATTAAGGTAAAATGAGTCCATTAGGGTGGGTCATAATCCAATGTAACTGAAGAGATTAGAACACAGACACGTACTGAGGTAAGACCATGTGAGAACAGTGAAGAGACAGCCATCTACAGGCGAAGCAGGGAGCCCTTAGGAGAAATAGCCCTCTTTACCTGGACTCAGACTTCCAGCCTCCCGGACTGTGAGATAATAAATTCCTGTTTTTCAAGCCACTCAGACTGTCGTGTTTGTTACAGTAGCTCTAGCAAACTAGTAGACTCCCCTGCCCCTGTCCCAAGTGCAGGAGACCACAAACAGGGTAGAGTGAGGGATGAGCCCTTGTCCACCAGACTGCTGTCTCCCAAGTGTTGTAGAAGCTCCAAGCCTTCTTCCTCTTCCTGTTTCCTTCCAGGCTCCCAGATGGGCAGCAGTCTTACTTGCTTATCAACTCCTTCCAGGAAGGTGACACATGGGGTGGTGAACTGAAACAATTTAGAGAAAGAGTGTGTAGAGATAAGGCCGAGAGAATAATATTCTCTCTCAGACTCCTTAAGGTGGAAAATACACGTTAAAACCACTGGGCGAGAGGCCAGCTTACATTTTTCACTGCAGCGACTTTCTCAGGAATGTCCAGGCCTGAGTGAGGCCCTTGGTCCCACTGCCTGAGGGAGAAACACTTGAGCTGGGTCTTCACGTCAGAGAATCCTATTGCCAAAACTCTGGAGTCACTAGAAAAGCAAACAGCTGGCTCCTGAGGTTTCTGCAGTTGCGGGCTTCCAGCCTAGGGGTTCAAGAGAGTGACATGGTCATTTCAAGAACAGATAATCAGAACAGTGCTTCCAGGGGTGATGAAGTTTAGAGATGTGTAAGCTGAGAATTAAAAGCCTCTCAAAGTCCCCATTGTAACAGCTGGGGCCCCTCTGGGCCTCTGTCTCTGAGGCCACTGGGCCCCAGCCCAGAGTTCTTGCTGTGCCTGGGGTGGGGAGCCCTGCTAGCCCTTCCTGCTGCCCTGGCCCCTGACAAGCTAGGCCAAGCCATTGTTCATGTACAGGTAGGATGACAGAAATGTACCCTCCCTCCATCCGACTCTGAGATGTGGAAGAGCAAGTTGGCAGTCCCGATGGCTCTCAAACTTGTTCCACTTACATGCTTTCATACCTCTTAATGCCCTTCAGGCCTCATGGCTCCAGATTCAAGCCCTCTGCCTGGGTGTCTATGGGTCCCATAGCTCCAGAAACAGCATAACAGTGAATGCAGCATGCACAGGTGTTAGGGAGTGGTGTCCACAGTCATGATAGCAGTACTGTTGGAGGCATGACCCATACGATGAGGAGTAGCCTTGCTGATTGTAAAGGAAAGGGGTGACTGCCAAATTCCATGGCTCTTTAAAAATGTTATTAGAATATCTCATTCTGAATTGTAGTGCAAAATTTCATAATTTAAAATTTAGTATTTTAAGTAAAATTATTAGTGAGACTCATAATAGTTTAATTTATTTGGCTTGCCATGATAGCAGGAGTGTTTCAGCATTGTATGGCTCACAGTGATCTGCTGGACCAGGCACCTGAATGGACAAGAAGGAGGGGAAGGGGCTGCAGACATGGCTGAAGCTGAGAAGTGTTGCCCTAGGCCCTTAGCCACTGCCAGGCTGGCCTGGAGCAGGTGGGAAAGGCCCACTAGGTCCATTCTGCTCTCATGTCTCAGGAGCCTTGGTAGGGGCATTGGTTTGTCTGACCATGTGGGTCTCAGGCCTGTCGGGTCCCAAGTCTGGCTGTGATTCAGGCTCATGGATAAGAATAGGACCCCAGATTAGGAATGTTACATTAGTGTTCTAGGGCGCCTACACCTAACATATGTAAACATAATTCAGCTTATTGTATCACACATGTGTAGCAGAATGTCATTATTATTCTCTGTCATATAAAAAGTCCAAGCGGTCCCTTAGCATGGAAGTCCCCACTCCCCACAATAAAGTTGGTGCCTGCTGTTTCATTCTCATGTCAGCTCCTCGTGTGTTCTTCTAATTGGGCTTCTCACTATCGAACCCTTCCCTTCTTGATCAGCTCGTTGCTGAAAGATCAGTTCTAGAGAAGGTTGGAGAAAAGCACTGGGTAGGCATTCAAGGGCCATGCAGCCTTTGGAAAAGGCCTGAGGTTGTGGAGGGTGTGTGCAGGACCCGTTGGCACGATTTCATTATGATCTTCTGGCTCTTAGGGAAAAGTCAGCTAGGGAGACAGTGGGCTGCCAAGGCTTTGGAAGGTTTGTAGCAAGGAAGGGCTCAAGATCCTGATGACCAGGACACAGCCCCTCTGTCCCTCCTGAGGCTTCTTTAGCCGTTATGCAGAATGTGCCTCCCAGTTCTTGGCTAAGAGCTGTGTATGAGGAGACCAAAGCTGAGCACATTTTTTTTTAACTGTCTTTTTCTGCAGGGTTTTGTAGAAATTGCTTTTTACAGACAGGCCTAGCCAGGGATAGGGAGTGTTTTGTGTAGAAACGACGATTGAATTTTCTTTGGGAAACAGCATTGTGTTACTAGGCAACTTGTTCTGGCAGGGTCTCCCATGGGGCAGCCGCCTGCATGGTAGGGCTGTCACTCCAGCACCCTGTCAGTTGGGAAGAAAAATGCTGGGCCAAACTGAGGGCACCTAGTTGGAAGGAGTAGGCTTGGAAGAAGGGTGTGACGCCCTCACTTCTCACTCTGGGGTGCTGGCTGCCCTTAAGAGCCGACCACCGTGGCGGCTTGAGAACAGAGGGCAAGTTGAAGCAGAAGCAGGCCCTGAGACTGTGATGCAGCCAGCTTTCAATTTGTTTGTTTGCATGCCCCGACTCTTTGTTCCTTTTCTCTTTTTCTATTTTTATCAAAGTGTACACCCTCAGGGTGAAAGAGAAAAGAGAACCTTAAAATTAGAGCAGTGCCTTTCTTGCTTGACCCTCCCACCTCTATTCCACCTAGTGGTGACTTCCTGGAAAGTTTCTGGTTTTATTCCTCCTACTGCCCTACGTTTACATAATAGTCTTATGTTATTTTCTCTTCATTTGTAGTTTAAGGTGTTATCATTCTTTTCATTAATCCATGTAGAGGCTTTTCCTGGTTTTACTTTTTATCCCATTTATTTCTAACTTCTTACTCCTATTTCAGTCCACCTTAAAGGGGCACAAGTTTTTACACGCACCTGTCCTGAAGACATATAAAATGTTCTTTGTGTCTTTATGTTTCTTTTGAATCCACATAGAATGTGTGTGCTAGATCCTTGTTCTGTCTCTCACCTTTTATGTAATCAGTGTCTTTGTAAACTCTCTCTGGGTTCTCTGCACATCTGGCTTGTTGCTTATAACTGCTGCAGGTATTGACTGGTCTGCATCCTCCATATTTCACCAATCTCTGACAATGCAGCCATGAAAATCCTCAGCAGAATCCTGATGTGGACTTACTGGTGAAGCCTTTGGGGTGTATTCCTAATAGTGGAATTCCTGGCTTGTCAGTGATGAACATGCTTGGCCTTACTGAGGTGGGCCTGGTTGTGCAAGTTCACATTTGGGCTTGGCACATGAGCGTGAGGGTCCCCATCTCCCCAGATCTTTCATTGGTATTACACAGTTCACTAGTTTTTTGCCAATCCAAGGCAAATATAGATCTAAAGTAGATATAGATAGGCAGAAAGAGAGATAGATAGATAGATGTAGGTATATATAGGTCTCACTGCTTTTGTAATTTGGATGTCTCAGATTTAGAGTGATTTCGAGCATCTCTTCATATACTTGTTGGCCATGTGTTCTTCATTTATGAATTGCCCACTTGGATCGTTTGTCTGTTTATAGAAACCTCTTGTACATTCTAAGTGCATACAGTCAATTTTATCTATTACCAATACCTTATGTCATCTTTTATGCACAGATAGACAATTAGAGTTACTAATGAATTTTGTTTGCACACTGGGTACCAAATGGATAAAAGAAAACTGAGAGAAATATCTCTGTTGTTGTTTATGGTGTATATTCTACATGTAACTATTAGCTTGAGCCTAGTCATCGTATTATTCAATTCACATATCTTTACTTATTTTATGACTCATTATTCTATTTTGAGAAGGATGTTATATTGATTTAAGTATATAGGCATGTATTTTTCGGGCTATATCATTAGATGCCTATATACTCAATTCTCTAATATTTTATTTCGGGATTGTTGACAGATATGCAGTTGTAAGAATTAATACAGAGCTTATATACCCCTCACTCAATTTTCCCTAATAGTAACATTTTGTATAACTCTAGTAGAATATCATGACCAGGAAATTTATATTGAAACAATTATTTGCCCTTATTCAGATTCCATCGGCTTTGCAAGTTGTGTGTGTGTGTGTGTGTGTGTGTGTGTGTGTGTGTTTGTGTATTTAGTGGTGAGGAAATCAGAGCAACATATGCTTCTGCCTGGTGGGGGGTGAAGGATCAGCTGTTTGCTCAGTCCTGTGATGCTACTAGCCTCTAGGGGAATCAAAGTATCACCACTGGGGCCTGGAAGATCAGCTCTCAGCTTGGCTCACTGAAACCACAGCAGTGGGGCTGTGGTTTTGTATGGTAGATGTCTGGAATCCATCAAGCATCTCTCCATTTTAGTTCTGGAATATTAGAAGTAATCTTTTCTGTGTATTCAATTTATTAGAAGTGACAATTTCATTGCTATTTCCTCAATGTTACTCCTCTTTATTTCCAGTTTCTTCTTGGAGTTATTTTTCTTATTGTAAGACCTTTTTCAAGACTGTTTTCAAGGAAGTCTCTTAGTGCTAAGAAGTGAAACACTATGCACAGAATCTAGAATACCTGAGGTTCCAAATAACACTAAAAAATTGGAGGAAAGTAATGATGAAAAATGGGCTTTGTTTATTTGGGCTATTTGGATCATTATTAGCCATGTTGCTTCAATCTTCCGTAGCTCGACAGTGGTCACTGCTCTCAAGAATATTCTCTAAGGGCTCTGAGGAGAAACGGGACATGAAAAGTCAGCGTCTCTGAGTCCTGTTACACACAGCTTACCCATATGAGTGCGGGAGTGCCATATCTATTTAGTGGGTGTCCAATACCAATACTAACATGAATACCTTGATGATTCGAGTGTGAGTATCGATCGAATGAAAAAGAAGCAGTGGAGTTCTGTCCTGACTCCCATCTACCTAGATACTTCTGGAATGTTTTTGCATTTTTTTTTCTCTAAAGGATAGAGTCTCTCCCAGAGTGGGACAGAAGCATACTAACAGGAATGAAGCCTTTTCTCTGCTCCCTCATCAATCATGTGACAGCTGCTTGCTTCTTCCAGCACATACCACAGACGTCAGAGAGTGACAAATGGTGTTCCTAGGCCACTTGAAGTAATGAACCCTCCAGTTCTGGTGAGCATGCTTTTATGAATGGTGCCATCATGCTTTTAATGTCCTCCCCAATTGCACAGCAGTGGGGCAGTTCAGTTTCTGGCAAAGATGGCATAGTATTCAGCTTCTCTACAGTTAATGTAAGTTTATACTATGAAATCTTAGATTATGGTAGGGACGTAATCTCACAGAGACAGTAACAAATGCTAATGTAAAATCAGTGAGAAAGTTTTGAAGATGAATTCATTTATCCATTTAACAAAGATTTAATAATCACAAGGACTTTATTAGACTCCAAGAAGCAGCAGCGAAAAAAAAAACAGACAATGTGTTTACTTTCTAGTGGAAGGGAATTGATAAGTAACATCAAAGGCTGTTAACATAGATGACTATTTCATATAGTTATGAATGCAAAGGAGGAAATAAAATAGATAATATGAGAGAAGGGGTACAAACTGGGGGTTGGTTGCTTATCTAAATTGGTAACTAGGAAAGTCTCTGTTAGAAAGTTACATATGCTCTGAGCTTTGCCAGGCCATAAAAAAGCCAGAGGGAAAAATTCCTGGCAGCAGAAACAGAAAGCACCAGGTTCCTAGACTGTGATCAACCTTGGTCTATCTGAGCAATAGAAAGGGATCAGAGCATTTGGAAATTGTGTTTGGAGGGGTGAACCAAAGATGAGATCTAAGAAGTGGGCAGCAACAAGTCGTACAAGAGGTGTCCGTTTTATTTCTACATGCAATGCAAATCCACTGAAGGGGTTTAACCAAGTTATTGTTCTGCTTTGATTTTAAGATCTCTCTGGGTTAATAGATTATAGGGTGAGAAATGAAAGCAGGGAGACCAGTTAGGAGGTTATTATAGTACTGTAGACAGGAGATGATGTTGGCAGGGACTCTGGTAGCAGCAGTGTAGATGGAACGAAATGGAAAAATTCAAAATATACTCTGGAGCTGTGGTTGAGGAGACTTTACACCGATGAATGAGCTGGAAGCCTCCAGGGTTTGGGGATAAGCTAAGGGAATGATATTATCATTTCCTAAAATGGTGAAGGCCAGGGAAGTAACAGATTTGGTGGTGGAAATCTAAAATTTCTATTCTGTCATATTTGATATGACTATTAGACCTGCAACTGGAAATGGAGGCTGAGTAGAAAACAGCCATCAGTACCCATATCAGTACAGTAGGTGGGTTGATTTGGGATGATGTTAAATAGAGTAAAATAGAGAAAGCAGATCTTAAACTCCTGTTGGACAGAGGAACGATGTGGAGTTGACTAGGGGTAAAGGGTGGAGGAGTATCCTGGATGGAATTAAGAAGAGAAGAGGATAGACATTTTAGAATGTCAACTTTCCAAATGATATTGTGTTAGATAAGGAGTCATAGGGAAAGGGAGGTGTTTTACTTAGTGAGCAAAAGGATACTCATTGAAATAGAGAAGAACTGAAAGGGTCAAGTTTTGAAAGAGCAAACACAAGTTTGAGAGGAGCAAACGCAAGTTAGAGTTCAGATAAGATGAGTGAAAAACATGTCTTCTGGCACTTTTAAGAATTATACATTACTGTGGTACTAAGCTCAAACTTAGGGGTAATGTCTTATTTCTACCAAGTTAAACATCTCGCTCTCTCTTTTAAAAAATAGCACTTATTATTATTTTTCTAAATATAGAAACAATTCATAGTTATTGTAAACATTTAAAAAACCCCAAGAAGAAAAAATTCAAAATCTGACTTCCCAGAAATAATATATGATGTCTTATAAACACATACACATTGTGCATTTTGTTTATAATCTTTAAAATACTTTGTCATAGTTTTAAAGATTGATTTATGTTGTGTATTTTCCCATGCCATTAAAAATTTCTCCATAAAATACCATTTAATGGTGTCACCACCTTTCTTAAAGCTTAGGAAATAGAAACCCAGAATTGTTACCCGCCCCCCCCACCCCCCTTTCACCAGGATGACCCATACTGGTTCCTATTCCTTCCCTATTTTATGAGATGTGACATTTCCTACTTGGGAAGGATATAGGCCTCCTCAAGTATCAAGATCACATGATCAAAGTTACAATTCAAGGAAACTGACGGTCTGAGAAAATTTTCTTGAAAGTAGGTAAGGTCTGTAGGCGAATGGCATATGATTAATGATCGTTGACCAGCAATTTCCTCACTCTGATGTCGACTTCTCTCCCTTCTCATCCTCCTTCTTTACTTTTCTTTTTCACAAAATGTTTATAGGAATAAAAAAAAATGAAAAAAAGTAAAGTGAGCATAGAATAAAAATTCATCTTTCCCAGAAAGTATCAAGCTATTCTATCAGCACCTTGGCTGAATCTTCTTTAGAGTAGGCCTGATTTTTGTTTTTCCTAACCACCTGGGGATGGAGAGCTCTTGTCTGTTTCCAGGTGATGAAAAGGAGCATGCGTGGAGGCAAAGGGCGAGTCCCACTGAGAGCAGTGGTAGGAGTTGGGTGGGCCTGAAACGATGCAGAGAGAGAGCACAGGAGAGTGACTCATTCTTCCCTACTCTCTTATCTTTTGCTTTGGAGGGTGCTCAGATGAACCCTTTGAAGTGTGAAGTCACCCAACCTTACAGCACAGTGGTGAAGGAAATTGGTGTTTCTATGACAGTTGTAAATATAAGTGTGTCCTCTGTTTACAACATGCACAGGAAGGTACTATAAGAATAGTCAGAGCTTTATGATTTAATTGATATATTTTAGAATAACATATGATCTTTATTAGTTATGTTTGATCTGGAAAACAGAATAGCTTCAAATGACATGGGGTAAAGGGCTCTGAGTATGGAGTGTGTGTGTGTGTGTGTGTGTGTGTGTGTGTGTGTGTGTACGCGCGCGCGCACGTGCACGCATGTTTGAGAACATTGGACCTTAAACAATTGTGGGTGAATCCAGGAAAATAATAGTAATGTGGGTGAGTCCAGTTGGTGGATCTGAAAATTAGTCAATGACCATGGAGAGGAAGTCTGTGCTCTGTGTTGCCTCCGTTGCTAGTGGTTGGCCTGAAGTCACTGTAGGTCTTTTAATATAGTCTGTTAATAGAACAACTGCACATATGGTGGGGAGAACAAGACACACTGGAGCCTAAGAGGGAAACTCAGGAACCCCTAAGAACAAATTGGGGCCAAAGAGAGCAAAGGGGATATCCGTGCCTCTCTTTTACTGCATCTGACCCTAGGGACACAGGTGACCTGCCAAAGGAACTGGAGTCCTATGCTGTGAACCAGTCCACTTACATGGCCCCAAACTCTCACATTTTATAAATCAAAAAAGAGTTTGCAGTTGATTATTTAAAGTTATAAATGTGACCACGAGCAAGGGTAAACTCTTAAATTTGAGGAAACACTTGAACGCACACAGGCACACACACTTCATTAGACAATACTAAATTATATCTCCTCAGATTTTCTTTTGGGGCACCAAAATATTGTTAAAAAGAAATGTATATAGCCATTGAATACCTAAAAAGATGCAGATCTAGGTTTAAATTTTAACAACTGGAATTCAAAGACACATAATATGGTGTGAGTGGATATAATCAGTGTAACATTTTTGGAAAAGCATTCTTCAATAGTTATCAACTTTAAGAATGCATACTACTTTCATCTCATGATTCCGCGAGTTAAAATATATTTGAAATATATTTGATTTGTGAAAATCCTTTTGCCCCCAAAACTGTAAGTTTAAGTGTGAAGATGTTACCTCCATAATTATTTAAAAAATTAAATTCTGGAAACCATCAAAGTGTCCATGTCTAAGGGACTGATTAAATAAATTTATATCCATAAAATGAGATATTAGTTACATTTTAAAGAGATGTTATTGATTGAAATTGGAAGTTGAATGATACAGAAGATATATAAACATATACTTATTAAATTGTATAAAGGATATGTGTATATAATAATTTGCATGAATGCATATTTTATAAAAAGACATACAATAAAATGTTAATGATGCTTTTATCTAGAAAGAAAAAAAGAATTTTATCCTTCAATATATAATCTTCTGTACCTTTTGAATTTTTGGCAACCAGTATTTACTGCTTTTAAAAGCAGTAATAGGAAAAATAGTAGGAAAAAATGTAAACTAATGGAAGTGATTAAAATAAGTGATATCTTTACTCTATACCCATTGTCTTTTCTAGTTGCTTATATAAAGAGTGTGATGCATTTTCCTTCCATACCTTTTTCTATGAACATTAAAAATTGTCTGTCTATCATCCATCCTTCCATCCATCCATCTTCTAATGAAATTATGCTTCCCATTCTGTTCTACAAACCTGTTTTGTCAAAGAGCAATATACCTTGAATGTCAGTTTAAGCATGTCTGTCTCATCCATTTTAATGTCTGCCTGGAATTTTCTTTTCTTTTTTCTTTTTATTTTTTAATGCTTACAGCACCTGGTCTTCCTAGGTGGTCTCTCATCTAAGTACTAACCAGGCCCGACCCTGCTTAGCTTCCGAGATCAGATGAGATCGGGCATGTTTAGGGTGGCACGGCCATAGACTTGGGATTTTCAATATGATTGTAGGAAGATACATTCTAGGAAAACCAGAAAACCTCTTCAATGAAAGAACAACACCTCGTGACTTTGAAACTGGTTTCTCAATGCAAAGTAATTGAGCTGGGTGCTGATGGGGTTCCAGGTGAAATTCCGAGAGTGGAAGATTTGTCTGAATTAAACCAGAAGCCATGTTGCCAATGCTTTCCCCACTGCCTGGTGTTGACTTCAGGGAAATACCCTTCTTGCTGCTTTCCAAATATTTCTCTTCACTGTCTCCCCAAGGACTATGTGGGTGTGGGGGTAGAAAGGGGTTGAAATAACTGTTAGCTAAGTGATGGGAAAGGCTTTCTCTGAGTCCTTTCGTCCCATTGAAAGGTGAGGAGGAAGAGCTGGAGAGGGACCCAGAGGAAGGAGACCAGCTCTGCAATCACTGGTGGTTTTTGCTTGATAACAAACTTGAGCCACTTTTGCCAGTTCTGTGTGTTGCTACACAATAGTCCACATAACCACAGCCATAGAATGCTTGGTTATTCCTCCTGTGGGAGGGTGAGAGTCAACAGATTAATTCTTCCCTGGGGCTGAGGCATCCTGGACTAGCCCTGCAAGTCACATATGCCTAGGTAACCTGCACTGCATTAGAAAGTGTCACTTAGACACCTGTAAGCCCTGGGGACAGGGCATATCTCCCCTAGGGAGCACAGTCCTGCCTACCCTTCTCTAGGCAGGGGTCAGCAACAGCCAGATCGAGTCAAGCAGGTCACAGCAGGTCATTGCTTCCTTTGTGTTTGCCGTCCTTCTGTCCACCTTGGTACCTATTCCTATTGGAGCCACTTGGGCACTCTTAGTTTCAGCTTTTATTTTATTTTATTTTTTTTATCTCTGCCAATTTTTATCTTATCTTTATTATCATGTGACAATGGTGACTCCTGATGCCCTCTGCTTACCAACACCAGAAAGTGTCAGCAGATGCCATTCTCTAAGGTTAACATGAGACTTTTATTTTGGCTTGTATGCACATATACCTACCGCTTTGTTTTTCCATCAGTAATATATTTTTATCAGGGAAATGTTTACAAATACATATAGGCAAAAAAAAAAGGAAAAGAGTAATTAACAATCCAACTTGCTAGGTTTTCTTTTCACATGTATCAATGACTACTTTAGTCTAGGAGATAGTTTCTTTCACAGTTTACATCATAAAAAAAGTAATATATGGTTGCAGTAATAGTGAAAGTGACCCAGGCATAATATTAATATCAATATTTATCCATTAATATCAAAAATTAATATCAATAGCTATCCATTTCCTTCTCTTTTTAAAAGGGTGTCAAAGCCAACAGTTTGGTGTAAACCTTCATAGGTTTTCTCTTCTAATGACAAAGAAAGCATTCCTACCTCTCCATACACGTTTTATAGATTTATAGAGAAAGAGAGAGAGAGAGCGCTTTTTATTTCATCATAAAAAGAGAGATCGTCTTACTTCAGCAACACATATATACTAAAATTGGAATGATACGGAAAAGAATAGCATAACCCCTGAGCCAGAGTGACACACAAATTCATGAAGCATTCCATATTTTTAAACCTTTACATATGCCGTCTACAAAAGACTCACTTTAGATCAAAAGACTCACACAGCCTGAAAGTAAGGGTATAGAAAAATATATTTCATGAAAATGGAAATGAAAAAAAATCTGGGGTAGCAATGCTTATACCTGACAAAATAGATTCTAAAACAAAGGCTATAACAAGAGATAAAGAACAACCCAGTAATCCCACTTCTAGGTACTCTTCCAAAGAAACCCAAAACACTACTTCAAAGAAATATGTGCATCCATATATTCGTTGTAACATTATTTACAATAGCCAAGATATGAGGCAACCTGGGTGTCCATCAGTAGATGAATGGATAAAGAAGTGCACATATACAATGGAATATTACTCGGCCATAAAAATAAATAAGTAACTAAGTAAGTAAGTAAATAAATCAAGTCCTGCCATTTGCAACAACATGGATGGACTTGGAGGGTATTATGCTGAGTAGAGTAAGTTAGATGGAGAAATACAAATGCCACCTGGTTTCAGTTACATATAGAATCTAAAAAACAAAATAAACAAAACAGAAACAAACTCATAGATACAGAGGAAATTTTGAGGGTTACCAGATAAGAGGGGGGTTGGAAGGATGGGTGAAAAAGTATACCCATTAAGAAGCATAAATTGGCAGTTAGAAAATAGTCATGGGGATGTAAATTATAGCATAAAGCATAGAGTCAATAACATTGTAATTATTTACGATATCAGATGGGTATTAGATTTGTTGGGTTGATCACTTTGTAAGTTATATAAATGTATAATCACTCTGTTGCACCTCTGAAATAGTATAATATTGTATACCAATTGAGATTGAGAAATAAAAAGAAATTTTAAAAAGAGAGATTTATGGGAAATATTGTTTTGAGACTCTTTTTCCCACTTAAAAATATATTGTGGATTTTTTTTCTATTCAATTCATATAGGTCTTTTTTACTCTTTTTACCGATTAAATAATCTCTCATAACATAGATTGTCGTAATTAATTCAAGCATCATTCCATTGATGGTCATTTAGTTGCTTCCAGTCTTCCTATTGACAATATTAGTGTGATGATCTTATTTATTATAAACAGCAAACTTTGTTTCTAAAACATTATTCTAGAAGTGGAAATATTGTGTCAAAGAATTTTAAAATAATTTTGCCCAGGTATACCTTGGAAAGTTGCAGCAATTGATCTTCCTGCTCAGTATATGAGAGACTTGTTTTCCCACACTCTCACCAATATAAGTTGTTATAATATTGAAAAACCTTGTCAATCTGATTAATGAAAAGTGATACCCCTTTATTGTTTAAACTTGAACTGCTATTGAGACTGGCAAGGTTAATCATCCTTGCACATGATAATTAATATAGTTAATCTATTGGTTACACAATTTTTCTTATTAATTTGTAGGGGTATATGTAATATGCCACTGATTTTGTATTCATTATATAAGAATAGTTTTCAGTCCAGCTTTTTAAGAACATTTTGTTTATTGTGTTTTTTTTTCACGTAAAGAATTATTGACATTTTAAATTATTTTAAATTTAAAAAGTCAACATTTTCCTACATGGCTGTGGATTTCCTACCACATTTATTAAGTCCCTCTGACCATTTATTTTAAAATTTCACATGTAATGCCCATAAGCTGTATCCGTGTTTATGCCGTGTGGCAGAGATCTCACTCTCCTGCTGCTCAGTAGTATATGCATGATCTACACAAGGATGGCTGTGCTCCCAAGGAGGTGATCTGTGGGCCAAATCAAAATGTGATCTCATTCCTTTTGATTTTCTTCCCACAAGGCCAAGTCACTGGGTGTGGCTGCTCTTTCCACTGGTGAATTATTAGTCTTTGCATAAATGAAAGAATTCATGGAACAGGTTTCTGTACTAAGGCTATTTAGAAAATTTATGGACTTATTTGGGAAAGCATTCTTATTTTTTATAAATAAGGAAAAAAATGGCAGAATAATTAATCCAGGCAAGGTCTCACATAATCAGCAGGGTAATTCTTTCAAATTTCTCTTTCATTTGGTAGAAGCATGGATTTGGTGGTAACATGGATTTAAGTCTGTATCCTCTTTGCATCTTGCCACAAGTGGCCCAGGTGAAGTGAGGGGTTTATAGTGGTCCCTTCCACATCCCTTTGGGCACGTGGTAGGACTTATTTCCCACTGGCCTTCCATCTGCAAAGGTGCTTTTGGCAGGGCAGAGGTTTCACCAGTGTTTTCTTTTCAAGGTAACACGCATGATGTAGGAAATCTTCTGTACCTTGATACATGATTGCTGATGCACATATTGATTCTGCTATGTGTTTCTAAGTGGGGCCTGAATTCTCACAGTGGGCCCAGGCTCCATTTCTTGACTCAGTGGCTCTTATATACCTTGAGCAATATTGCTTCCACCAGTCATGGCTTACTGTGCTGAGTATTCATTATTTCCTCCTCCCTGCCTCCAAATTGTATTTCATGTTAGCCATAAAAAGATAAATCAACCAAAAGCACCTAATACAAGAAGTCCAGTTCCAGTGGAGTTCTTCTCCTCATCACTTAATCTCAAGATAATCACCAGTGAGAACAGTTTAGAGTCTTTTCTTGTATCTTACATCTCTTAAAACTTTAATTGTGGGAGGTTCTGGTCAAAGTGGTTGAGTAGGTACACTCTCTGCTTTTCTCCTCCTATGACCATGTCAAAATTACAAGTTAATTATAAAACAATTAACCTGGAGAACCATCTGAAGGCTAGCTAAACAGAAGATGTAAAGAAAAAGCTGCATGGAGGCTGGTAGGAGGGGTAGAGACACAAAATAGGTGGGCCCTACACCCACACATGGTGATTAAAAATTGTGAAGGATATTACAGCTGCAGATGTCTTCCCTGAGGATTGAGAGGTCCCAGCTCCACACCTGGCTCTCCAGCCTAGAGCGCTGGTGCCAACAAGAGGAATCCCCACAACATCCGACTGTGAAAATCAGTGGGGATTCCATCTGTCTAGGTGAGATGAAGAGATGTTGGAAACCCAGGTGATCTCTTAAAGGGCCCACATACAGACTCACTTGCTCACATACACTCACCCAGAGCTCTAGTAGAGGGATATCGATTTGGGAGATGCCAGAGATGTGCAGGGAGAAACTGAGTTGTGTTGCTTCAGGGTGAGGGTTGGAGGGACCATTGTCATTGTCCCTGTGTTGAACTTCCCTCCCACATGGCCAAATCTGAATCTGTATTAGTCTGGTAAACTCTACTCACTCTACCATGATGACTCCCTAAGACTCTGCTCCACTCAAGTTGCACACCACCAAAGGCTCTTTTGGCAGGCCTTGGCTCAAATTGCAGTCTTTCTTTAAAAACTCTCAATGTCTGCAGGTCCCAGGCAGGAAGCAGCTTGCCTTGGTGTGCCCTGTACCTTTTGGCGAGTAGCCCCAGGCTCAGCATTGGTGCCAAATCTAAGTGCATTAACCTAGGGAATACTACTTGCCTCACTTTGGCGACTTCTTGAGATCCCTTTTTACTCAACTTGTTTACCACCCAATAATCTTTTAGCAGCTGACCCTTTCCAGCAGCTTACAGGTGGTGGAAGGACTTGGGGTGCTCTGTGCCTTTTGTTGAACTGCTTCAGGCTTTTTTTCTGATGGCAGCTGGCCTCAGTTTGCAGTGTGGCCTTTCCTACATTTCTCCAGCACAGGTAGCTAACAACCAGGGGTAGCTCTGTAGCTTCTACCAGGTAGCCTTGGGCAAGTCACAGGCAGCAGCTCACCTTGGCCTACACTAGAGACCCTCTTAAGATCCCCAAAATCAACACACTTTGTAGTTGGCTTCAGAACACACTTTAACACTACCCAATTAGTCTCACAAGAGATACACCCAAAGGGTGATCTCAGCAGGTAACCGAGCCGCCTAGGGCAGATCCTGCTCTGTGAGGTTAGTTCCCACCCAACAGCTTTTATGCTGTGATCATGGTTAGTCCTCATAACCAGTCATCCTGAGAGTCAGTTCTACCCACTGACATGCCAACACAATCAAGGCTCAATTACAACAAAACACTCACAATCCATACAAGGAACTCTCTTGGAGCAGTTGGCTTGGGTGATCAGGGAGACTGCCACTGGGCCTCACAAGTTACTTACTACACAGAGCCACTCTGCCAAGACTGGGAGACATAACAGACATACCTAATACATAGACACTAACACAGAGGCAGCCACAATCAGGAGAAAAAGGAAGATGTCCCAAATAAAAGAACAGGAGAAAACTCCAGAAAAAGAACTTAATGAAATGGAGGTAAGCAATCTATCACATACAGAGTTCAAAACATTGGTTATAAGGATGCTCAAGGAACTTAGCGAGAACTTCAATAAAGAGATAGTAAACATTAAAAAAGACATAGAAACCATAAAAAGGAACCAGTCAGAAATTAAGAAGATCGTAACTGAAATGAAGAATATACTTAAAGGAATCAATAGCAGGTTAGATGAAGCAGAGGATCAAATCAGCAATTTGTAAGACAAGATAGTAGAAAATGCTTAATCAGAACAGCAAAAAGAAAAAAGAATTTTTAAAAAAAGGAGAACAGTTTAAGGAACCTCTGGAACAACCACAAGTGTACCAACATTTGCATCATAAGGGTACCAGAAGAAGAAGAGAGAGAAAAAAATTGAGAGTCTATTTTTAAGAAATAATGACTGAAAATTTACCTCACACCTGTCAGAATGGCCGTCATCAATAAATCGACAAATAAAGGTTGGCAAAGATGTGGAGAAAAGGCAACCCTCATGCACTCTTGGTGGGATTGCAAATTGATGCAGGTGCTATAGAGAACAGTATGAAAGTTCCTCCCCCCCCCCCAAAAAATAGAGCTGCTTTATGACCCAGTAATTCCACTTCTGGGTATTTACCAAAAGAAATCCAAAATACTAATTCAAAAAGACATATGCACCCATATGTTCATTGCAGTGTTATTTACAATAGACAAAATATGAATGCAGCCTAAGTGCTGATCAGTAGACAACTGGATAAAGAAGTGGTATGTATGTATGTATGTATGTATGCATGCATGTATGTATGTATGTATGTATGTATAAAACTGAATATTACTCATCTATAAAAATGAATGAAATCTTACTATCTGTGACAACATGGATGGACCTAGAGGGTATTTTGCTAAGTGAAATAAATCAGATAGAGAAAGACAAATACCATATGATTTCAGTTACATGTTGAATTTAAAGAACAAAATAAATGAATGAACAAAACAGAAAAAGACTCATAGATACAGAGAACAAAATGATGGTTGCCAGATGGGAGGGGTTTGGAGGGCTGAGTGAAAAAAGGCGAAGGGATTAAGAAGTACAAATTAGCATTTACAAAATAGTCACGAGGATATAAAATACAGCATAGAGAATACAGCCAATAATATTGTAATGACTATGTATGGTGGCAGGTGGGTACTAGACTAATTGGAAGATCACTTCTTCAATTACATAAATGTTTTACCACTATGCTGTACACTTGAAAATAATATAAAATAATTTTGAATGTCAACTGTAATTGAAAATAATAAGTAATCAAAAACACTTTGTGAAGTATTTGATACAATATAAAGAATATGTATTGTACAAAAGTAATATATGAATATATCTTAGTGACATGTTCCTCTTTGATCCTGGTCCCCTAAAACCTCACATCCATCCCAACCTACTAGTCTACAGTGCTACCATTCCAGTTTCAGCAATGATCACCTAGAATACCAACTGGCAACTAAATGGCTGATCTCTCACCTGCTTCTCTAACTCCTGTTTGTGTTGTATCAAACTTCCAGTGGCTTTCCATCATACTTGGAATAAAATCCAAATTATAAGGACTTGCTAGCACCCCAAAACCACCACTCTGGTCTCTTCTTATCATTTCCCAAGCTCACCTGTCTTCCCTCAACCACTCTTGAAGTTGAAAAATCCCCCTGTAACTTAAGTTGGCCCATCTCATACATGGCTTCCCAACCATGGATGAAAATACAGTTGTCTCTCGAACAATTTGAACCGTGAAGGTCCACTTACCAATGGGCAATTAGAGACAAAGTGACCCATGTCTTCATAAAATCGAATTGTATTTTATTTTAAAAAGCCTTTCAGACATATATACATCAAAATAAGATAAAAACACATATAAACAGTTTAATCAACAGTATCATAGAAGAATGTGTGCTGTGACACTATTTTTTTCATATTCAAAAGTGTACAAAAGTAAACAATAGATACTTTTAGAGATGTATATAGAAGTGTTAACAATTAGAAAAGAAAAACAAGAGAATGATGACAAAACCAAAATTTGGAAAATAAATTGGAAAGAGAGCCAAGGGATTTGACAGATGTGGATGGTGGGGACACATGCTAGGATGGACTTTAGCTAGGAATTAGCTAGAAATTATCTATTCCTAGATAATTTCTACCCATCTTACTGGTTCAGAAACTGAGCATAGGGGTATTGACCTGCCCAAGATTGTGGAGTTTGAAAGTGGCAAAACTGAGATTCGAACAGGTTTGTCTGGCTCCCAGCTCATTCCCTCTAGGCACTAGGAACCAGTCTTCAAGAGAGCCATGTGTAGGATAAACTCATTCGGGTTAGAGTGAAGAATGAGAAAAGGAGATGGCTAATTAGAGAGTTTGGGAAGGATGACCAGTGACTAGGAAGGAAACTGAGCAGTGAGTGGCTGGAGAGGTAAGAAAAAGATAAGAGAGAGTTTCTTCTGTGAAGCCCACTTGTGTGGGGGTAGGGAGTAGAGATTTTGGTTAAAAGTGTCAAATGGAGTAAACATCACGGAATCTCTGCTATGGAATGTATGTCTCTCCCCAAACTCATATTGAAGACTTCATAATATGTCTATATCTGAAGACTGGATCTTTATGAAGTAATTAAAGTTACATGAAATTGTAAGAGTGGGGCTTTGATCTGCTAAGAAAGAGAAATCAGAGCTCGCTCTCTCTGCCATGTGAGGACAGGGTGAGAAGATGGCTGTCTTCAAGTCAGAAAGAGAGTTCTCACCAGAAAACTGACCCCGTGGACGTCTTTATCTTGGACATCTGGTCTCCAGTATTTCACAGAATAAAATTCTGCTGTTTAAGTTACCCAACGTGCAGCATTTTATTGTGGCAGCCTGAGCTGACCAATTCCAGAAATGGTGGAGATATCATGGGTAGAGATGAAATAGATCCTCTTATTTGAACTTCCACTGTCCCAACATTCATTCAAGGAACAGCTTTTGTAAACTTATGAGAGGCAAGCAGTGTGAAAAGAACCCGGGCTGTTTCCAGTAAAGCTGTTACAGCTGGTGGCCATAGTTCTGCTCACATGGCAGCCACATTCATAGACGCCCTTGGTGCAGTGTCCCCCAAACAGGTCTTCTCAACAGGGTTCAGTCCTACTTTTGAAGATGACTGTTATATTGCTTAATGATGGAGCATTTTCATTCCTTCCAAAGCAAGAGAGAAATAAGAGTGTGATTTACCTTTGCAGCTGATCTTTGCTTTTATAAGCATTGTGTGGAGTGGGTATCTGTAGCACTATCTTCAGAAGGTGGGCGGGTGTGCAAAAGGCACTCTTTGTTTTGGAGAATGTGGGGCAGAGATGTGTGTATGATTTTCTTCTTCAAAAACAGCTTCCTTCTGAGAAGACAGAGCAGAGGTCAGAATATAAGCTAGTTCTCAGACTATGGATGAATTATTACATTTTCTTCTGAATGCCAACAGAAAGACTGCCACAAAGAGTGGCATCTACTACCAGTAACAGACCTTGTCAAGTGGGTTTAGTCTGTCCATCATAGAGTCTGATATTACTCAGCCACGTGGGCAGGAGAGAAGTCAGGGTCGTTCCCAGTGAATATTTGAGTCTTTCATGCTCTTTTGTAACAAATGTACTTCAACTGATCTTGGAAGTGTGAAGTGCATTTATTTTGGATTTTTAGATGCAAGATTTCAATTATGGAAACACTACATACTTCCTCTTTTTGGATTTCTCTTTTAAATTAAAAAACTAATCTTTTCCTTGAGAATCTTTTCTGTTTTAAGGTGGCACTATCAAAGCAATATTTTATTTTCAAGTAATGAACTTTTTTTTAAATCAATCATTCGATTAATTAATTAATTAATTTTTTATGGTGACATTTGTTAACGAAATCCAATAAGTTTCAAGTGTACTATTCAACAGTAAGACGTGTGTATACTCCCACACACACATATATGTCTGTATGTGTGTGTGTGTATATATATATTGCACTGTGTGTCCACCACTATTAACTTTATTTTTTAACCTACTTTGTAAATGTATTGCTGTTTTCAGGACATTTGAGTGAAACTGTTGTGCCTTTCCATTCATCCAGGAATTTTTGCTAGTCCTTGAAAGTGATGTTTATAATGATGTACTTTAGGCATTACAGGTATGAATACACTTCTGAATGATACAAAGATTGAATTACCATCAAGATATTTTTTAGTATAATTGGCATTTCATTTTACTAACATTTTGAAAAGTAACCAACATACTCAGTAGCTATATTATCTTCTGATTAACCCAGGAGGTCACTCTCCAAAACATTCCACAAAGGCAGTTTGTAACTAATGAATTAGACACAGTTTTGTCAGCATCCTGAGAAGTGCCATTGTGTCTGCATATCTTCGGCCCTTTCTCCTCCAGACAAGGTGGCTTTGATTCCAGCCTATGTGGTGCAGATGGCCTTGCTATTTATCCTCTCTAGCTCCTTGCTTCAGACAGTGCCTGCCTACTTCGTCCCTAGCTGGGTAATCCCAAGTCCAGCTAGAAGTGGCAGGCAGGCCTTCCTGGAGCACTTATTAGGCCTTTTTCTTGCAGGTCTTGAGGGAGGCTGCAGACTCCTCCCATTTCTCTGGTGAACTCTTCTTTGACTGAAGCCATAGGGGATCCCAGGCAACCATATTGGGGAACACTCTAGATGATGGCTTTGCATCCCACTGTCCTCCCAAGGAACTGGTGCGCTCTCTCTCTCTCTCTCTCTCTCTCACACACACACACACACACACACGCACACACACTATGTAGACATGCCACACACACTATACACATAGATACCACATGCATATACACATGCGTACCATATACACCACAAACATATGCCACACCACACACACTCACACACACCACACACACTACATATACATGCGCCACATGCACATACACACCATACACACCACAGACATATACCATTACCACACACACCACACATATAGTACACCACACATACACTATACTACATGCAAACACATGGTACACAGACACACCACACACACTATGTATACACACCACATACGCATACATACCATACACAACACACACATACATACACACACACCACACACTACATTGTCAAAGTAAGGACTGTCCAAACTTGTAAAGAATTTTTATAAGAGTTTAATTGAGCCCAAACTAAAGACATATGCTGGGGAGCAAGATCTCAAATGCTCCGAAGAATAGTAGTTTTGCAGTTTCTTTTATGTATTTGAAATTAAGAAGGGACTGTCAGGAAGATTAAATGAAGGTTGGAAAAGCTAGGAGGGGATTGGATTACAGGATAGTTAAGAAGATTATGTGCTCTCTTGAAGGTGGTTACAGCTTCCAGGGGTCTAGAAAAGATAATTACTTCTGTCATATGAAAGGTATGTTAACTTAGATGCACAAGAACAAAGGACAGGGCTGGCTTAAAACTTTTCACTAAAGAAGTTGTAGGTCTGGGACTTGACTACCCACCATGATCTGCCCAGTTAGGAATTTATGATTTATTACAGAAAACCTTTTTCATCCATAATACACACACATATCACATGCCCACATACACCATGCAGACATTATGCCACATGCATACACGTACCACACACACACCACACACAGAGATTATACCACCACACTCACCACACACACTCACCACACACTCTACACACCACACATATACCACACCATACTTACAATCCATTCACTGTTTTCTTAGTTGTTTCCCTAACCCCTTCCATCAAAGGAATTCTTAAAGCAAAATCCTAAAAGGGTTTTCTTCCTAGGAAGGGCCCCTTCCTGAGGAGACTGAGAATGAGGGGACACGGAAGTCTCTTTTTTGAGTTTTCTGTGCAGACTGGTGTCCATTCAGCACATTCCCAATTGTCTGTGATACACTGGGAGCTCTTTTGAGTCCTTCAGTGAAGTGGGTGGTGTAGGGGTTCAGGGGAAGCAGGTGAGAAAATGGGTAAAGCTCTTTTTTCATGGAATGAGGGTTTGGGTGGGATGCAGGTGGTGAGAACATACCAGTGACTGAGATGATCACAGGGAAGAGAGACAGGAAGGAGAGGAGACCCAGGGCCTGGAAGGAGATGACATGAATGAGAACTGATGGCAAAAGGAACACCAGCCAGTGGACTGCCCAGAAAGTGGCAGCCAGAGTGGGGGTGTAGTAGGGGTAAGATGGCATGTCCAGGACTAGGGCTGGTCTGTGTGATGCATGGAGGAGTCTGATATTTTGTATATATTTCTTCCAGGAATGTAGGTAGAGATGGGCAATGATATGATGTGGAGAAGGTTCCAGGAAAGTTCAGGATGAGCAAGAAATTAGAGATCCTGGAGCCAAGAAATCTATGGCAGGTACAGTGAGGGGTCTGAAGAGAGAGATTGGAAAGAGATGGAGCTGGGCCTGCACAGGGACCAGCAACTGGGTAAAATAGGGTCAGAATACAGCTGTGCTGTTAATTTCACTTTTTTCTAACTTTATATTTTAAAATAATTTTAGATTTATAGAAGAGTTGCGAAGATAGAGCTTGTATAAACACTTCACGGTTTCCTTTCATGTTAACATCTTACATAACCATGGTTAATTTGTAAAGCTGTGCAATTATCATTGGTAAATATTGTTAGCTCAACTGCAGACTTTGGTAAAATACTGGTCTGCAGACCATGTTTGGGTCCCCGCCTTCTCTCATTAGGATCCAGTCCCGGATACTGCAGTGAATTTAGCTGTCAAGTTTCCTTGGTCTCCTCCAACCTGTGATGGTCTCTCATTCCTTGTCCTTTTTATCTGGACACTTTTGAAGAGTACTAGTAAGTTGTTTTGTAGCATTTCCTTCCAGTCAAGTTTATTTGATGCTTTCTCATTATTGGATTGTGGTTATGGATTCTGAGAAGAATATCATAGAGCCGACGTGCTCTTCTCATTACTTCATATCAGGGCATCTATGACATCAGCTAGATTTATTCTTTATGATGTTAACCTGGGTCTCTCAGTTAAGGTACTGTCTGCCAGGCTTCTTCACTGGTGAGTGAATGTTTTTCCCTTTCTATATTTAAAATAGAAGAAAATCATTAAATCCAGCCCACACTGAAAAGGAGAGACGTGAAAGGCCTTGGGGGGGCACGTGTTCCAGAATTTGTGGGATTATAGCAAAACCATCTAGGTAATTAGGAAAAGTTGTTCACAGCATTCTATTATAATAATTATTAAACTAGTTATGAGTTTGCCACTTCTTTGTATAAGAAAGTGACTTATTATTTGGAACACTTTTGATAGTTTCAAGGAAGACGTCTTCTCGGTCCAGACACAGAATTTGAGAGATTTCTCACCGATAGCTGTGGAACACTTTGCTTTACAAAGGCCCAAGGAAACTTGTGGTTAGAAATAGCAGAATGACTATGTTCCTCTACTTCCTTCTCTCTCCATAGCACCACTAAAACTGACAGGAAAGGAATAAACACCTCATTGACTTGTACAAAGAGAGCAGTTGTTCACTAGAAACTCAGCTGAGTGAATACCAAGAAGAAGAGGTCTTCTTTTTGGCCATTCTGCTGGGGACTGCTGAGAGGTGCCAAGCAGTCAGAAGGCCAGGAGAGTACAGGGCCTACAGTGGGGCCAGAGCAAGGATCTAGGTGAAGAACCTTAGGCATCGTAGGTGCCTCTCCAACTGCAACAGTGACTACTCGGGCCACCATTACCTGCCTGCCACAGGAGGTAGGTATTAGTTTCCTGGGACCATTGTAATGCAGTACCACAGGGTGGATGAGAACAACAGAAGTTTGTTGTCTAACAGCTTTGGAGGCTGCAAGTCCAAGATCTAAGTCTTGGCTGGACCACACTCCCTCTGAAGGTGCCAGGGAAGGATCTGTCTCAGACCTCTCTCCAGCCTCTGGTAGTTCTTTGACTTGTCACAGTTTAGCTCCAAACTTCACTCAGAGTTCTCCCCAAGTGCATGTCTGTGTCCAAACTTTTCTCAATCGTATTCTCTTAGGGCTCACCCTAATGATCTCATCTTAACGAATTATATCCAAAATGACCTATTTCCAAATTCCAATATACTGAGGGCTAAGATTTCAACATACGAATTTTTGGGCGGACACAATTCAACCTATAATGAGGTGGGGAGTTTTCCTGTTGAAAGAAAGGAGATTTCCCATGTTAGTGACATCTGACCAAGCAGAAGGCACAGAGCAAAGGAGCAGAAAAATAGGAATAAGTAAATGTCAGCTATGGAACTCTGCACCTCAGCTCCCTTTCCTCACTTTGTTTTCACAGAGAGAGCAGCTAGGCCTACCCTGCCCTACCTGGAGAGAAAGTTGGACATTCCCAGAGAAAACACCACAAGCTATTGGCATTTGGTGGTTTCTCAGAGAGTCTGGATCATCTACTCCTTGCATCCATCTCCAGGCCATTTCTCACCTGCCCAAGTTCCAACCAGCACATTAATGCCTCACTCTGAAATATCAGTGGACAACCAAGGATGACCAGACACTGGAGAGAATGTCTCTCTATGAAAGACCAGGACTCAGAGGAGCAAAAATAGAAAGCAGGTATAAAGAGAAACAATGGTAAAGGGGATCAAATATATGGTAACAGAAGGAAACTAGACTTAGGGTGGTGAGTATGCAATAATATATACAGATGTCAAATTATAATCTTGTATACCTGAAATTTATGTAATGTTATTAACCAATATTACCTGAATAAATTTAATTGAAAGAAGAAATGACCAGGGAGCTAAAGAGAACTTTAAAATATAGTAGTATCCCCTTTATCCACAGGAGATGTGTTCCTAGACCTGGAACATGTGGATAGTACTGACCCCTGTATATACTGTGTTTTCTCCTGCACATGCACACCTATGATAATGTTTAATTTATAAATTAGGCGCAGTGAGAGGTCAAAAATAGTAACTAATAATAAAATAGAACAATTATAACAATATACTGTAATAAAAGTTATTTGACTGGAATTTCTCTCTTCCTTAAAATATCTTATAACCATCCCTTACTTGCAGTGCCAAATGACTTGTTGTCACTTGTTTCAGGGGTCCCTTACTGAAATCTTTGTATAGGCCCAGTGCTTTCTGGTGCATGTTGCCATCAGTCAGAACATGATTTCTGTTCCCATCTTCCGTCCACAAGTTTAATGCCTTGTCCTTCTTAACTAAGCGTTTATCACGCACTGTGGCCATAACTTTTGCAGTTTGAGATGCAATAGAAAAACTGGCATGAATTTCTCTTTCCTTCTTCACAATTTCAGGGATAGAAGATTCATTCTTACCATAGACCTCAGCAACCTCAGCATACATTTTTTTTCTTTCCTTATTAAGTCAAGAACTTTTTACCTTTTACTTAAAGGCTTCTTTTTGGCATATCTGAATTGCCAGCATCATTACTCTTGCACTTTGGAGCCATTATAAAGTAAAATAAGGGTGATGTGAACACAAACACTGCAATACAGCAACAGTTGAACTGCTAATCGAAATGGCTACTAAGTGAATAATGGGCAGGGAGCATCTACAATGCGGAGACGCTGGACAAAGGAATGATTCACGTCCCAGACTGGACAGAGCGGGACGACATGAGACGTCATGCTATTCAGAACATTACACAATTTAAAACTTATGAATTGTTTATTTTTGGAATTTTCTATTTAATATTTTGGAGCTCGGTTGATGGAGGGTAACTGAAACTACAGAAAGTGAAACCATGGATAAGGATGACTACAGTAAGAGTTAATATTCTTAGAAATCAAAGAAGTTATTACATCTGTAGAAAAAGACCAGTATGTTACGAAAAGAGAATTAATTACTATAGGTAAAGAGGGAACGTAGAATATAGACATTTCAGACATGAAAGCAGATATTGCCTTTCTATCATTATCTATCTATCTATCTATCTATCTATCTATCTATCTATCTATCTATTATCTATCTATCTATCTATCTATCTATCTATCTATCTATCATCTATCTATCTATCATCTATCTATCTATCTATCTATCTATCTATCTATCTATCTATTCATCCATTAATATCTACACCGGTCTATCCATTCATCCATCTATCCATTCATCTATCCTTCCCTCATCTAGCAACCTATCTACCTATCTAGCCATCTGTCGCCTATTTCCTATCTAATCTTTTATCTTCCCCCTGAACGCTTTCTTTGAAAACTACTGGATAATACATTCATTAAAATAAAAACAAAAACTAGGTAAGACAGAATTTTAGAAACAGACTAATTGACCCAGAAGAGAAGTGAGAAAGGCTCAAAAGTCTTTAGGAAACAAAAATCTCTGTGAATATTTGGAAAATTTTTAGGTATTTAACAGATGTGTTAAATTTTTTACAATTGTTACTAAGAAGTACATGGGACATTGAGCAAATAAAAACACAAGGACATTTTTAACTTCTGGAAAAAAAATCTATAAAAGTTGTGTGAGAATGAAGTCATGTTCAGTCCATGCATCAGAGAAGGGTATGTACCCAGAGAATGCTGTAAACTTTGCCTCTTGGAGAGGAGGAGGTGGAGAAAAGGGGCATGGGAGTGATGGGAGAGAACCAACTACTCATCTTCATTAACAGGATGTCAGCATCATACTCTAGAACACTGACTAATTGAGAATAGCAGAATAGTGTGTTACATACATATATTGAAATTACTATAAAAAAATCTTCAGAAGTCAAAAATGCTTTTTGAAGCATTTTTCTAAAGTAGATTTGGGCACAGAGTCCAACACTTTTTAAATATAAGCTACTTAGAACTCTGATTTCACTATTTGGACAGACTGCTAAAAATAGAAAGATAGTTTTACAGAAGAAAAGTAAGTAGAAGAATGTGTACACATGGCTCCCAGAGACTTAAAAAAAGTGAACAGTTTCTGGCAGGGTTTTGTGTTGGCATTTATAAGTGAAATTGATCCATGGAGTTTTACATTTAGGCTGTCACAATTGGGAAAAAACTCTTCCTGTTCCTTGGAGCCACACCACTCCATCTGTCACCCTCTGTTTGACAATGTTTTTGTGGCAGGATGCTTATAGTACTAACATCTTTCCCTACTCATTCTTGAGGTGAGTGACAGCTATGCTACTCCGGCTAGGAGAGGCAGCTCAGAAGACCCTGGGAGCTCCTGCCAATGGTGAGAAAGAAAATATTCATTCTCTATCGGTTCTGATAAGCTGCCACTTTCCACTGAGGGACTTAACTGCTAACAGATAGCAGTTCTCATAAATCTGAGCTCTTAGGCAATTGGCAGTTTGACCATTATTTTCAGTACCTACTGAGAGTCTCATGGCTTCAATCCCTCCCTCTCACATCTGAATTGCTGGTCTGCATGTCTACACCCTATACTTTATTCACCATTCAGGCTTCCTGAAATGGCTCTCTTCAAGTCCTCCCTCTTGACCTAGTCTCAATCACGACACCCTCTGACTGTCTTCCCCACAGAGAAAAGACACTGTGAATTGTGGGAGAGGGGCCTGTAGGGGACTATTTTGTCTTTAGCCTCTAGCTCACCAATAGCCCTTTCCCAAGCCTACCTTAGACAATAGAGCAACCAGGGACACACAATTGAGTCCTTCTGGAGAGAAGAAGTAAATAGAAAGTGAATGCCAATGCTGGCTGATTGGAGTAGCCAGACTGGAGACTGACGCCCAGAGTGAGGGAATCTGGCAGGTCCTGAGCAATTGCTGCAGCTGACCAGGTAAGGAATTGTGCCCTCTTTTCTATGAACAATGAATACGCTTCATAGGATGTTTGTGTGCTGGCTCCTTCAAGGTTTGGGAACTCTGGATTCTTGCCACCTCTCCGCCTTCTCAGACATGACTAACAGAGGACACACTTTGTCTCTACCTGAGTAACTTCGCAGCATTTAATAGCTAGGCAAAAGGAGGCTCAGAGCCTTAGAATGATATTAAACGAAGCGACCTTTAGGCACTTCTGTGCAGACCATGTCATATCAAATGAAATAGAGCTCCAGACATTTGGAACACTCCACACTGTCTAAATTCAAGTTTATTTTTGAAATATAAAACAAAATATTTTTTTAAAGATGGCAAGGAAACTAAGGAGACTGCTTTCTCCAGCAGGTTTCAGGGAGGGGTATGTGTGTTCAAGGGCACAGTGTTCCAGGATGGGAGCTGGCAGGAAGCTTGTGGGTTGCCCATCGGGGAAGGTTGGAGTCTCAGGGGCTCCCCTGGCTGGTAGTGGTATGGACAGCTTTGTGCCCACCAGCTTTGGCTTTAGTGAAATAAAGACATCTCTGGGCCATCTCTAGTCATCTGTATTTGAGCAGAGACTTGATGATATGAAAGTGTGGGCCACATGAGTACATGGTCAAGAGAAGCCCAGATCAGGGGGTCACCACTGCAAAGAGCCTGAGGATTTGGAAATTTGCTTTGGAGTAGGTGGAACAAAGAGAGCACGGGAGATGGTAGAATGCTCTCACCCTGGAGGTCTGGTTTGGGATAATCTAAGCAATTCGAAAAAGTTCCCCCTTGCTCAGCTCTAATGACAGGTAGGGGTCTATATGGTAAGGATGCAATCTAGAAAGCTAAGTCCAATTCATATCATGCATTAATGGTGCTCGTAGGACCTGAAGCTCATACAGGGGAAGGAGATATTATGCACAAAGGGTGCTTGTAGGACATGGAGCTCACATAAGGGAAGAAGTGGGGAAGATGGAGAGTTCAGGGAATCACCAGGCAGAGCCTTGGCAACCATGTCAGAGCTTATAAAGAACTCTAAGTTCGTTCACAAAGGGGCACTGCAGAAGGCAGGTGGGCTATGGCAGCAGTGTAGCTACCACTGCTAGGCAGTATATGTTTGGTTATTGCCTGGGACTGCTGGAAGAAGACCAAATGAGAGTTATGATCCTTTGCATCTGTTCACCAGAGGAGCCTGTGGCCCTCTGCTTCCCAGACCTCAGTCCAGAGTCCACTTTTAGCCAGCTCAACTCCCAAACCATATAGGTAAGAGGAGTCTGGGACACAAGTCTCCAGCCTAATAAGCTGAGCATAAAGCAGCACAGACTCAGGCACTTGGTGAAGGAGGCTGGCCTAACACCCATCTTTCCTTGTGGGCCATGCAGTTTTGCTGTCTTGTCTTAGACTTTCAAGGTCTCACTGAAGGTTCCAGCTTGCACAGTGAACAGAGGCATCGGTTAGAATTCTAGCCTCCCAGAACTCGTCCATGACCCTTGCACCATGTAGCATATTGTTGCTGAATATTCTTTTGGGCTTCTCCTCTAGAGAAAGAAGAAGGCAAAAGTGATGGGTGATCTTCTCCCAGGGGTCTCCACTGCTGGGAGAGTGACTGGGCTGTATAAACACCTCTGAGGAGATCAACATTAAAGTGACCACTGCACTGGAGGGCCACCAGACCAGGAACCAAAGGCTCTGAAATGTGTGTTCTCCAAAGCAAACCCAATTGTTGAAAGACAGCTGTCCCAGTGGCGTAGGCTCAACCAATCAGAACATTTCCCAACCTTATTTACTCATAGGGCCAGGGTCCTCAGGAACCTGCTGTGGAGTGTTAGTGTATGAGGTTGGGGCCAAGGGCCAAGATCTTGCTCTTTACTGAAGATAGTGAAGGAGAGAGGAACAGAGAGTGCTATAAACTCCAGCCTTCAGGCCTTAAGAGCACTGGTCATACTGCTGAGGTCAACACAAGCAAAGGCACCCAAATTTTTGTCTACAAAAAGCTATTGATTTATCATATCCAGGACTCCACTGCCAGCAGGAGTCAACCTAAACAGGAGAGGCAAAGTGAAGAGGGCTGTGTTAACATGAGTCACTGCTCAGCCTTTTCTCAGTTTCCTGCCACTTACCTGTGATCCTACAGTGCCCACTTAGAGACACGTGCTCTCTATTCTGTTATAGCCTTGCAACATTTATTGACTCATCATGATGTTAATTAATTTGCCAAAATACATCATCTTTGGGGAAAGAAAACTAGTCTGTGTGTGGGAAGCATGTACCCAGGTGTTGGCACATCTGACGGCTAGTACTGATTCCCAGAATGGAGAAAATTAGAGAAAATAAAGAACATGAAATGAGATCTTAGAAAAAGAATGGGACAAGGTGTTTAGGGTTGGTCAGAAACATTCAGCTATAGCAACGTCTGTCTGTTCTCCCTTCTATCCCCATGCCTTTCTACCTCTACATCTTCTACTTGTCACACAACACAGGGGAAGTTGGCCCCATGGGAGCCATTTTCACATCTACTTCCTGTCCCTGGCAGTTGCCCTGTGTGATTTCTTGTCTGCCTATGCCCATAAAGAGTGTCCACAGACACCGAATATCTTGGAAAGTATGAAACAAACTTTATATCATTTACCTCAGCACCCAGGGCTTCTCCTCCACCTCTTGGAAATCAGCAGCTATTCCAAGACTACTTCCTTCTCTGTTACTAGGGCCCTGATGTCACTCTATTACTTTTGGTTTAATTAAGTACATATTATGGAGTCCTGGTTTAGGTAGAGGGCTTGTGGAGTTAGATCTGATTGAGAAGGTTCTGGAGAGCTTGCCTTACATTGACGCTGATCTACCGCAATGAATTGTTGTCATTCATTCATGCATTTGATTAATATTTTCTGCCTAATATATGTCAGATATTTTTCTTAGAGGAAAAGCAAGAAGCCGTAAAAGCTTAGCCCCCTGTCTTCACTGAATGTGTGGCTTATCAGGGCAGCCAGTTGGTGAGACTAGCAGGTATAAAATGCCATACAATGAACACAGGGCTGGGGCTTTATAGTATGCAGAGGCCAGGTGGGGCAGAGAGCTTCCAGGGAGGAGACATGTGGGCTGAAAGCTGCAGGGACCCAAGGGAAAGGAGACCACTGGGCAGAGGAAATGGTCAGTCCTGGGCCAGAGATGAGGGCGAAGGCATCCAGTGTGGCCGAGCACAGACTGCGACAAGTCCCTAAGGGAAGCAGGTGCAGGAAGCACACAAAGGCCATATTGATTGGGCCACTTGAAGACAGTGAAGCTGCAGCTGAGGTCTGAGGACTATTTAAGTGTTTAATGGTCTAGTAACCTGGTAAGATTTTTGTCTTAGAAAATCCACCTGGGTGCTCTGCAGAGAATGGACTAGATAATGACAAGCATGGAGCAAGTTAGCCATGTATAAGGCCTTTTGACAGCTGGGCCAGAGTGGAGGGCTGAGGGGAGATGGCTGGAAGGCAGTTCAGGAGGGAAAATGGACAGAGTAACAGCATGGTGACAGGCTAGACACATGGGGGCTTGCATGGGGGCGAAGGAGGGGAGGAGGTTGCTAGTTTGGAGCTTCAGGTTATTTTAATCTTGGGATATGAGTGCTTGAGGTTGTGAGGGCTGATGCTTGTTGTTTTCTGTTCCCTCCCTTTCTCTCTGAGGTTCCAGCTTCCATAGTGCCCTAGGGTCTCACCTTGGATTTGGGGTCTTGGAGTAACAGTGAAGCTGCACTGGTACTGAGTCTGCCCCAACTTGTCTGCAGTTGAGCAAGAGGTCACCCGAGGGATCCTGAAGGGACATGGATTTTGCCTCCTGGGCTTGAGCACTAGATAGCGAGACCCCACACAACTGCTCCTGGAATCAAGGTGTGAGCTCTTTTAAGAAGGGAACAGCATAGATTGCATTAAAAGGTAATTCTTGGAAGCCAAATGTGAAAGAGCACATACTGTATGATTCTATTTATATAAAGCACAAAACAGGCAAAGCCGTTCTGTGCTGTTCAGAGTCAGGAGGGCCATTATTCTGGGCTTGGTGCCTGGAAGGGACACGCTGGGCTCCCAGGGACTGTGAAGGTTATGTTTCCTTATCTGGTGCTGATTTCACAAGTGTGTTCAGTTTGTGACAATTCATTATCATACTTTTACACACACACACACAGACACACACACATTACTTCAATAAAAATGTTTCTCAAAGGGGCAACATTGGGATTTCCCAAAAATGTTCACTTTGCCTTGCGTAAGTGTACGGACAGGAGAACCATCTGAACACAGGTGAGTGGGAGCAACAGAAGCTGAGCCTGTGGTGTGGGGGCTGTGCTCAGAGGAGGCTGGGGCAGAGGTTACCTGGTTTGAACTGGGAGGGGGGCGGCATTCCCATACCTGCTTTGTTGGAAAAGCCTTGACTCAGGATCCAGAGTTTATAGGTTCAAACCTCATAACAAGAGGTTCAGACAGGGTAACTGCTGATATCCAAACAAGTGAAAGAAGCCAGTCTTTCTGAGACAACCGGATGCCTCGGCAAAGTCCTCCTTTCTTAAAACTTAACCGCAAAGGTCCTCAGGGAATCTGGCAAGGAAAGGATTTTCAGTAGCAATGGTCATAATTTCATCTGACTACAACTTAAAAACCATGTCTTTATGGAAAAAATATTTAACCATAAATGCTCGAATCTTCTCTAAAGAGTGAAACTCCAAGTGTTTGCAGTAAAAGTTGCTACAGCACCTCCAGGGAGTGCATGGAGACTGCCCAGGTGGCTGGGGTCCTGGGTGAGGCTGCTTTTGCCAAAAGGAATCTCATTTTAATAGGGAAAAGCACACAAAGGCCTGCTTGACCTGCCAAAACCACGATCTTCATTGGAAGAGTGTGTTCTCAGGAACCAGTGTTCTGTGGCACAGCTGTGATACTGCGAGCGTTTGAGTACTCACAGTGTGAGGGTTCATGGGTGCTGGTCTTGGGGACAAGATGGCCTCCTGGACACCCACACTTACGCCCAGGAATTCAGAGCTTCAGTCTAGGCCCCAGCAGATTCTGTTACCACTGCTTCACAGCAGATCTTGGATCTCCCCACTCCTGGCCTCAGAACCGACACTCAGGCCAAAGGGGTTTCATGAACTCAGTCTCCCGTCCCAGGAAACTTCTATCCTTCAGGATGACCAGCACCTGGGAGTGGAAGACCAACAGATTCTTCACCCTTGCCTGGTGACTGGCCACTCTGTCAACTGTGTCCTAGAGCACAAAGGATACATGGTAGAGTCCTTACTTGACCCCTGAAAGACAGGGTGGACAGCCGATAACCTTGTTATCTCAGCTATCTGTCACCATTCACTCTCATTAATGCCATGTCTTTCTCCTCAATATCCTAGGCAGCACATCATATTTTCAGGTTTTTTTTTTTTTAAATTTTAGTCATTTTAATAGGTATGAAAACTGGCTTCCACAGAGCAACTGATACAAGAGGTCAAGGAAAAATTTGCTATGTCCTTTATGACCTCAGAAGTCACTCACCATCACTTTCACACACCATCACTTCTATAATATTCTGTTGGTCGCATAGGTCAGCTCTGATTTATTGTGGAGGGAACTATATGCATGAGAGTAAAGTATAGGCCATAAGGATCATCAGGGGCCATTGTCAGGTTGGCATCATGTTCACAGAGGTAAATTTTTCTTCCAGATATGGTAAATGTACTATGCCAAAAAATAACTGTTTGCTGTGAGATCTCTCCCAATTGAATTCAAGTTCATGGAGTGTGCATTCTGGGTAGCCGGCATCCATTGACTGTCTTCCTGGGGAGGTGAGAACTAAGCTTGAACTCTGTTACTCACTGCTTCAGGTAATACCAAGTTTCAGTTATGTTTTTCTGACAAAACTAAATGCGGATTTCTGGAATATGATTTTTCCCAGAATATTGTTCTGGGGCCTGGTAATTGACTGGCTTACTAACTCTAGTGGGTGTGAGAACAGATCCTTGATCATCTTTTGTGTCCCATATACTCAACTTTACCAAGGAGTTACATCACAGGTTTGACACTAGAGAAATTCAAATTCTGAGGTCTTCAGGTTCCACATTAATTCATGTGAAAGACAGTCCAGATTGCATAAACATGAACATCATTTGGCTATCCAGAAGCCATGAAGCTTACCCAAAGTAGAATAAAACCCAAATTCCTTACATTTGGGACATTTCTAAATTTCTGCAAATTATTTAGGGGCTTTTAATTTTCCAGTTAATTTTATGGACAACTCTTGGTGAATTATATTGAATGCCATAGGTGGACATAGTTGGTGTAGGGGAAATGGATCAATAGATGTTCTGTCTTGGGTACAGAGTGGTCTTGGAGTTAATTTAATTAATGCATTCTGAGTCATCTCAGACATTTTTTGGGGGTCTGACTTCTATTTTTATCATTTATTGAGGACTTTTTTCCACTGTGATGACTATAGATTATCTTGCTGGTGCTGATTGTCTTCGTGTGAGCTCACTCTTGTCAGCCTTGCACTGCACTCTCTACGTCAGATAATCATTGGGTTGAGATTCAGCAAGACCACCTGACTGCAGACATACATCACTTTCTCAAAGTTAGCTTTATCAATTAAAACATGTGGTGTTTTTGTCTCCAAATGCTGATTCCTCTTACTTATTTCTCCAGGGGCTCAGAACTCATGGTGGAAAATGTGATGGCATTTATTGAGAGCCTTAGCAAGGAGCCCAGCACTGTTCGGTCTCAGTGGATCGCCTCATATCCCCCTTTACAGAGAAGAATAGAAGCCACCAGACAGTAAACCCTTCATCCCCTAAGCATACATTGCTAATACATATCTTCACAGTCTGTCCTCCTTCCCTCCTTTTCTAATGGAGAGCTACCTCTCTTATCGAAAGCCAACCACAGTCCACTCCACCCAGTACTACCTATGTGGTACTATGTGGTTCCTTCTTTTTTTTTTTTTTCACCAAGTTAGCTGAATTCTTGCTGCAAATGTGAAACAGGCTCAAGTTTCTCTTACAAAACAAAAACATGAGCAAAAATACAAAGCGATAACGCTACTGTTATCTCTCACTTTGAATTTATAGAAATTTCTCACAAGAGTTGCCTGTATTTTATGTCTCCACTTTTTTTGCCTCCGAAACACTTCTCAACCTTTCTCCTTACCATGCCATCATGAGGTCTCCAGCTCAGGTAAATAATGACCTCCACGCCCTCTCCTGACCTTTTAGTAGTACTTTGTACAGATGAACAGCCTTCTGTGTGAAATCTAGTCTACTCCAGCTTCAGTAACATTTTCTCCTGGTTCCTTCCTATTTATCTGCACCTTAAACCCTTTTCAGGTTTATCATCCAGGTTCTACCATTAAATATGGGTATTTGTCTACCCTCCTTGTTATGTTAGGGAATGGATGCTTTTATTGTTAATATCATTTTACATTGAGTTTTTAGTTACTTGCAAATATTTCTCCACTGTCTTGACTTTGATTAGCATTGATTTACAAACTATACACACCTCAATATCACCATGCTGGACTAATCCTCAAAGTTTCAAATTCATATAGTTAAGGCTGAGTTGGAATCACTATATAGTTATTTCAAAGATTCCTTAACTCAATATGTTTGAAGCCCAAGTTATGATCTGTCCCCTCAAACTTATTATTCTACATTCTTTACTTCAGTGAGAGGTGTCCATGCGCAATGAGTTATGCAAATAGAAACTTAGTCACCTTCTTTGTTAAATCCTTTTCCTTCATGCTTTTCAGCCAATCCTTTATCAGGACTCTGGGAATATAGAGAGGGGAAAATCCATAAGACTTGCCATCATAGGCAACTGGAACATGGACAGATGAAGACATTAAGTTAGTCTCATATGGTGCAAAACAGGGGCAGTGAGAGTCCAGAGGAAGACTTGCGACTCTCAGGCAGGAGATGGAAGAATGATCAATAGGGAGACTGGAAAGAGGAATTCTGCATAAAAACATGCAGCACGCATCAAGAGCAGAGATAAGACAAGAGAAAGTGTTATTTCGAATAGTTTTCCCAGTAATCCTCAGCTCCTGGGATTCACGGTCGTGTGTGACCCACTTCCCTTGGGTGTGGGTGGGAACTCTGACTTGCTTCTAACAAATATAATACAGCAAAAGTGATGGGTGTCACTTCTCAGATTATGTTATAGAGAGATGGTGACTTTCATTTGCTCTCTCTCTCAGTTTTCACAGGCTGCTTGCTGCATTGAATCATATGACCATGTTGTAAACAGCCTATGTGGCTGTAGCAAGGAGCTGCCATCTCTTGTCTCAGCCAGAAAAAATCTGAGAACCCGCCAACAACAATCTGAGGACCTCTCAGCAACACGAGTGACTGGGAAGCTAATCTTTCCAAAGCAAAACTTGAAAAGATGGCAGCCCTGGCCAACAACTCGATGGCAGCTTGTGAGATATCCCAAGTCAGAGATACTAAAAGAATCATGAAATAATCAATGGTGGTTGTTTTAAATCTCTAAGCTATGGAGGAATATTTTATGCAGCATAACTACTATGGCCCTTTAATGAACTTTTTCTCCCACTTCCCTATAAGCACACTAGATTGTCCTGGGATTTAATTAAAATACACACATTTGATGCTAATCTCAGATTCCAATTGTTGAGTCTAGAATGAAATGCTGAAATATCCCTTTTAAATAAGTATTTTGGGGCTACCGATGGTGGTTCAAGGAGTAAGCATTGAGAAATACTGCCTGAATGCCTCTGGGACTGCTATAACCACAGTTATAAGTCATTGCCACAGATTGTCAAAGGTAAAGATCAGCTTCATTTATGGTCATTCAGTTTATCTATGGAGTAATTTCTTGCCACCTGTTATAGGCTGTATTTTCCAAAGAAGGCTGCAACAGTATCTCCTATCCGACATACTCTTCTGCAAGGTGAACTTGACACCCCCTAGTGCAGATGTCAAGTCTAATCTGGGATGGCCTCATGACTCACTTTTGACTAATAGAGTGTGGTGGAAATGACACTGTATCACTTCCATGACGAGGCCAGCAAAGCCATGCCTGTTGTCGGTTCTTCCGAAACCTAGCTCTAAAGAAAGCCAGCCTCCATGTGAGAAGTTTAATTATCCAAAGACAACCATGTTAGGGTACAATGAGTATATACTTTAGTTGTCACTTAACACCCAGCATTACCTGAGAGCCATGTGAGTGAGCCATCATGAATGGCTGGTCCATCAAGCTGTTCGAGGACATCTGACTTTGATCCTATAAGAGGCACTTTCTTCCCAAAGCCCTGATTTACAAATCATGAGTAAAATAAACTGGTGATTTTAAGCAGACAAATTTTGGGTACTATGTACCACAGCTATAGTTGAATACTACTCAAGTTAGAAATACAGATTAAAAGGTATGTTCTCTGCTCTTAGCTTAATGACTAAAACCATGGAAGAAAGAATTATAATCAAATAATGAAATGATCATGACTTTCTGGGGATCACGTACAAAGACCTAAGGAGTAAAGGACAATAAACCTGGAACAGAAAGGCTTCACGTAGTATTTGAGCTGAGGTTTGAAGGAAGAGTGAAACTTGCCATGTTTTCAAACCACAGGTGGCACATCCAGGTATGGCAACAAGCCCCAAGAGTTACAAGCAATTCAACAGTAGTTTAGAGTTCAAAGGAGGTGTGAGGGGCTGATAAAAGTGTGTGTGGGGGGGTCTGTCATGGACCAAGTAGCTGCCACATGGGGAACCTATTATATCAGGTGAAACAATGTTAATTTTATCCTTGTGCCAGTGGGTCAGCACTAGAGATTTTGGAATATGCCTATCTGGGTGGTGTAAACATCTATTTGTTGGTGAAACAATAAAGCAGCGACTCTTTGTCAATCAACTGAGTAGAAAAAGAACTGAATTGCAACTCAAGCAGTTTCTATCTAAGTCCTTGTGACTCACCTTTTGATTGTGTGGAGATTACTCAAGGCCAGTGCAGTCCCTGTAAACACCTGTCACTACCCTGTTTTGCAGAGATGCTGGGATGTTAACAAGATCACAGGTACATAATGCATGCGAGCTTCTAAGAGAAAGAAACCAGATATAGTTGAGATATTATTACCATTACCTCAGTCATCTGGAAGTCAGCTTTCCAACAAAACAAGGGTCGAAAGTCAGAAACTTAAAAATAAAGGAAAAATAAAGAAAGATATTTGGCCTCAGAGAAAGCAGGAAGTAGATAAGGAAAGGACTGAAGAGTTAGAGATAACACAAAGCAGGATACGCCTGGTTGTGAAGGAAATCCTCACACTACTTAGAGGGAAGGACAATAAAAGCCATTGTGCACAGATATTCAGAAGTAAGTGATACTAAGGGGGTAGGAGATGAGCAGGAAAGGAAGGAAGGATAGCGGACTGGTAGGAAGTGACAGAAATTAGAGGGGCAGGGCAGGCAGTTTTAGAATGAAGAGAGTGGTTGAACCATAGAGAAACGGAAGTTGAAGAAGAGAGTTTGGAATAATAGGCACAGCTCAATGGCTGCACTGTTTTGCAGAATGTCCTGCCGGTTGGGGAGTGAGATCTTCTTTGACAGCGAGAGTGCATATGTTCCTAAGCAGTGGCATAAAAAGCAATCATTCTGTGAGGAGCCTGTGGTGTGGCTGCATGGCAACAGACTTCAATGTGAGTGTGTAAGGAGGCGCCCAGGGCACAATTTAGGAGCAGTTAGAACAGGCCAGTGAGACTAACGGATGACTAACCAAGACAGTAGCTGCCTAGAGGGCTCCTGTCGTACCTGATTTTAACTGCCTACTGGACTTAAAATAGCAGCCACCCCTAAGATCTCCTGAATCAGACTACTCTTCTTTGCTAAACAAAAAACCCCTTATGGAATGCCACAATTTCCATGAGTGCTCTTGCTCTGTCCTGAATGCACTGGATCTAGAGTGAGAAAGGTAAAAAAAGGGGCACAAACCTGGTGGAGGGCCCTCCTTTGGGGATGTGCCTCTGCACCCATCTTAACTTGAAATCCTTGGATGCTCAAGATAGTATGAAGATTGCAAACTCCCAGGGACTCTTGCTGTCATCTCCCACCTGCAGTCCTGACCCTACAAGATTTTCTGGATCTCTGGAAAATGCTTTTATGATCATGTCGTCTCTCCCTGTCCTGAGTGAGAGGACAGTTGTCCTTCTATTCTTGGTCCCCAAGGCCTTGTATCCCCCTCTTTTCACCCACCCCAGTGATCATTTTCTTCTCTCAGTCTGTAGAGTGCTGCCCAAATTTGGCTGCATGTTGAAATCCTTTGGGGGAAACGGTGCTTCACCCCACACCAGTTATGTCAGCATCCCTGAGGTGAGGCCCAGACGTGGCTTCATTTTTACTCACCTCAGGTGACCGGCGAGAGCCACAGTGCTAATGATGCTCTGTGTCTCCATCACAGCTGTAGGCTTGGCTGGAATTGCCTGCTGCAATGTTGGTTGCTGGAGAACCTTCTCCTACCTCCCACCTGAGGTCACACCTCCCAACCTACAGTCCAGGTTATTAAGAAAAATATTTATTCCTCTTATTCCTGGCATTTGTCTTCTTTGCAATTTTACATTTATTTGCATAAATTATTTGATCAATTGATGTTTCTCTCATGTATCTTAAGCTCCAGAGAGGTTTGGACTGGATGTGATTTTGATCAGTCCTGTGTCCTTGGTACCTTCCACAGTGCCTGGCACAGAGTGAGTGGCCCATAAATATTGGAGGAATGAACCAATTAATGAAGGAATATCTAATTTTCTATAATAACTTCTTCCAAATATCTCTGCATACCATTTCCCTTGAGATCTTCACCATCACACATGGAGACAGGCACATGAAAATTGTTGCTGCTGCCTTTTCACGAGAAACCGAATGTATGATTTTCCTTATCAGTGAATGTTCAAGGGAATTTGCTACAAAGACAAGGCTGTGAGAAGGGTGAGGTCTCCAGCCCCTGAGGGTCAGCTCATGTGCACCTCTGTTCCTTTGGGCATCTAGTGCTCATTACTGTGTCGTTCACTGGCAGGGTTGGGTCAGGCACCTCCACTCTCTGGTTACCTTACCCATGAGGTGGGTAGACGGGGCCTGGCCTAGAGGGGTGTCCCTGCACTGGTGTTGAAGGGCTCCACGACTCCTCAGGGTCCACATGTCAGTAAATCACACCCATTCTGTTGGTGGGACTTCACCTTGTCTCCCAACCCTCATGTTTCCCCTTGGAGGCCACTAAAGAACACATTTTAAGTTTCTTGGAGTGTTTCAGGTGGTTTTTTGGGGAGTGTGACATTTGTAGAATCAAGCGAAGGTTTTAAATTATATAGTTTAATTTTATAACTCTTCACTTGTATGTGATATTTGGCTTCTGACACCAACTGATAGTCATTTTTTAAAAGTACTTTTTGTTATTTGGATATAAGACTTCTGAACTTGAAAAGATTGAAATATTGCAAATGCATTTGATTTATTACATTTCTTGAAATCATGTTGGGAAAAATGTTTATCCTTATGATTTCCATTATTTCTTCTGAATAAATTATGTTCAGAAATAACATTAAAATGTAGGCGAGATTGAACCAGCAGGTCACCCTGAGCCTATGGAGGGTGTAGGCACTCTCTTCCTCAGGCTCTGGTAACTAACAGCTAGGTTTTGGCTGCTTCCCCAGTTTCCTGAGCAGAAGGCTGACTCTCCTCCCTTGGGAGCACCTCTCCTACTCCCTGATTAACTCTGTGCTATCGCTTTGTGCCAGGGTCTGGCCCCTGCTGGGAGCAGGAATACAGAGAGTGCACAATTTAGACAGCAAAAGGGCCTTTGTCACACAATGATGCCTGCACAGCCAGAATGACTGTGGTAGCAGAGGAGAGAAAGGCAGTGCTTAATCCAGGGCAAGCCAGAGATGACCTCACTGGGGCCTGGAGATAGGAAGGACACAAAGAGAGGTGCAGGGGCATGGGGCCAGGGGCTGCTCTGTGATGCGTGAGAGGAGTGGTGGAGAGGACAGGGCCAGTCCGTGGACACCCAGCACGTCACATTAGGACTTTGGGTTTTATCTTGCAAGCCAGACATTTTCGACTATTTTTTTCAAAACTAATAGAATTTTGTTTCAAATGAAAGCACGTGCAGAGGTCCACTGTGTAAACTGAGGCCAAGCAGCTCAGATTGGAAGATGGGGTGGGGGTCCTGAGACTTAGTATTCCTCGTCCAGTCTCTCACTGGTTGAGAGTCTCCCTGCTCTAGCACTTTGGGGCCAGAGAATGAAGATAATTGGCTGGTGAGGGTTATCGGATGTGATCTTTCCCGACCTCAGTCACTTGGCTGCTGTTCCCAGATGCCTGCATCATGTTTTCAAAGTGCCAGAGTGAAGAGGATTTTAAGTATTCCAGGACAAAACTGCTTGTGTTATGTGCAGTCTTTTCTCTGTGTACATCACAAAGCATTTCTATGATAACTCAAAACACTTTTCAAGAGAGTTTAATGTGAAGCAGACTTCTTTGTGTAACAGACAGGAAGGATGCTACTTGACAGTTGTTTTTTGAATCCAAGGATCATAGAGGAAATGGGAGACATGGTGTAAGTCCTGTTCTAACCATACATAAAAGGTCTGCCATGTACGGCATAATGGTGATGCACGTATTATTTAATTCTCCAAGGTCTGACAAATTCTGACTCATTAAGTTCAAGTACTTTTTTCATTCATAATTGAATGAATAAAATTATATTTTAAAAAAGTAAAGACTAAACCTTGAAGAATGCGTTCTTGAAAACTGTCATTTTTAATAAAATTGTCATCATTTGAAATAATGGATGAGGGAGCAGAGGTCCATTAACCTTTTTAATACTCCGTGGTATCTAGAGCAGAAACCAGCCTTCCCAGAATCCTCAGTTAAATACAGATATTTCTTCAGGTAAGGAAATGTCTTAGGCTGGAGCTTCCTTGTATTGTTTGCAGAAAAGGAATTGCAGTTGTAGGTGTTTTACCAAGATCATTGTAAATATTTTAGATCAGGGAGTTCCGACTTTAATACACACTTGAATCCTCTGGGTACCTTGTTAAATGCAGACTCACATTCCCTAGGCCTGAGATTCTGTATTCCTAACAAGCTCCCAGGATCCATGGACCACGCCATTCTTAACTTAAATAATTCTCATAACAGAACTAGGAATTATGCACTATTACTCACTTTATTTTCCAGATACTGAAACTGAGGCAGAGACTTAAAGGAATTTGCCTATGATTATATAGGTGTAGGACATAAGGCTGGATTCCAAACCAACTGGTCTACCCATGGGAATGACCATCTACTCCCACTGGGCATGGATGATGAGCCAGGACTGTTTGTGGAAGTGGGACTGGTTGATATTTTCTCTATTCCTCCTCCATCCCATGGGAGCTGCACCTTCGCTTGCTCTCCACTTTCTAAGGAAAAGTGTCAGCAGGATGAGAAGGGAGCTGAATTTCCTCCCTATCCACACACCAGGTGCAGGTCAGAGAGAAGCCGTGTTTACATATCCCTGGCCCTTACACTGCACCTCAGTAGGGGACTGTCTGCAGTAGAAGATTAAAAAGTCTCGTAAAACCACACATGTCCAGGGTCAGGTTGTTTTTTTTTCCCCCCCAAGATAATGGAATACTTTTTTATTAAATAAATTTTAATAGTAGAAAAATAAAACTCTTATAATTCTCTTTGCAACAAATATATAATATCAGTGCTTTGGCTATCTTATGTTAAAGGTTCTTTATCATAAAATATATAATTTTAAACTTTACTCAAATAGAATTTATAATGTCTATGATTTCCATGCATATACATAACAAAAGAGAGTAGTAAAATGATCAAATATTAAACTATATTAATAATTAATAATTCTTAATTTGTGTTGATTAGAGATAATATAAGCACTTAATATATGTCAGTTCCTTGGCTTATTAGTTGCAGTGTACAAAGCAACAAAATACAGACTACATGACTGGTGAACATTTGTTCATATCTATAAGATGGCAACTAAAAATTAGATTTCAATAATGATATTTAAATATATTCTGAGCAATTATCATTATGTCATAATAAATGATTGAGGTAACTTTTTTATACCAGAAAATCTAAATAAAAACTGTTATAGAAGCCCCTACCTTGTCCACAGGGGATATATTCCAAGACCCCTTAGCGAATGTCTGAAACTGCAGATAGTAACAAACCCTAAATATACTAAATTTTTTCCTCTATACACATAAATTTTTATTTAAAGGAAGGGCTTTAAATAATATACAGCTTCTCTCTGGCATATTCGAATTGCTAGCACCATTACTCTAGCACTTTGGGGCCAGAGAAAAATATTAAGTAAAATAAGGGTGACTTGAACTCCAACACCAATGATAGAGAAGGCTACTAAGTGACTAATGCTCTGGGAGTGTGTACAGTGTGGAGATGCTGAGCAAAGGGATGATTCACATCCCAGGCAGGACGAAGCAGGATGGCATGAGATTTCGCCACACTACTCAGAATGGCATGCAGTTTAAAACTTATGAATTGTTTATTTCTGGACTTTTCCATGCAATGTTTTGGGACTGCAGCTGGCCACAGGTAATGGAAACCCCAGAAAGGGAAACTGTGGATAAGGGGGGACTACTATTTGTAAATTTTTATACTAAATGTAGCTCTTCAAGTGGGGATAAAAAGTAAAATGTTTCTATTTATTTATTATTCATACACATGGGATTTCAATTCTTAGTATAGTGAGGAAAAAAACTCTTTTGCGTTGGGAAAGTACAACTGAAAATCATTTGTCATACCAAAAATTAGAAAAACCGTAATGTGAATGAGAAACAACAGTCAACATATACAACACTGAGATGAAGTGGATTTGGAATCATCTGACAAGGATTTTAAAGCAGCTGTCATAAAACTGTTATGACAAGCAGCTATGAATTCTCTTGAAACAAACCAAAACGTTTTGTTAGCAGCAAAATAGATGATATAAAAAAGAATCATGAAAACTACAAAACTATCCTACAATCTCAAAAATAAAGCCAAACAAAACAAAACAAAAGCCCAACAAACTTACTGGATGGGTTCGATAAAAGAAGAGATATGATGAAGATGAGATCATTGAACTTGACAATCATAGAATTTACCCGAGCTGAACAACAGAGAGAAAATACACTAGAGGAGAAAAAAAGACAATAACTATGTCAAGAACCTGTGCAACAATAACACAAGAGATAATGTAGTTATCATTGGAGTCCCAGAAGGAGAAGGAGAGAGAGTGAGACTGAAAAAGTATTGGAAGAAATAATGGCTGACAACTCCCCAAATATGACAAATAGTACAAATGCAGAATAGTCCACTCAGGAAACTGCATATTTAAATATCTAAGATGACATTCACGTCCCAGAGTATGGGAGAGTAGGCTCTTCAATGACACATCCAGGAAAGCCGTGTGACAAGGAGAGGTACGCCACCATGCTCAAGCACAGCCTCCCTGGGACTCCTCCTGAGTCCCTTCTACTATTCAGATCAGGTCCCAGCTTGCCAGAATAGTGGGGGTGGTCCTTGGCCAAGGAAGTCATAGGTTAGCTGGGGAGATGGACTCATTGCCAGTCTACCATGGTGACTATATAATGATTGCTCGGCTCCCAGATGCTCCCATTGGGCCTTTCTTGACTTTAAGAAAGCCCTCTTACTCTACACATCTGTAAACTGGGTGTACAAATTTCTGTGCTCTTTGAGTGTAGGATGCAATGAACCAGTAATTGTTTAAAGCACCTTAAAAAAAAAAGAAAGTATTTTATTAAAGCACTTTAAAAATAACATTTTAAATAGTTGGAGCCTGGGTCTACCTAGTTTTGTGAAGATCTGACTACTGACTCTCGGTGATGACCTGTTTTACTGGTTGATCCCTTTTCTCCTGATATCAGAACTTCATGCTGTGAATGTAAGAGATGCTTCAAGAAAATGATTCTCCGTTTCTATAGCTTGACCCATGCATGGTGGCCAAGCCCATGGAGTGCATTCGGTTTCTCAGCATGTCTGAGAGTATTTGGCAATCTTGTGAAATTATCTGCTGAAGGTGTTTCTTTTTCCTATAAGGACTTTAGAATAATGCCTTCACAAACGTAGTTTCATGGACTATAGAAGTCATTTCCAGTTATGAATACTTTCCTGTATACTTGCTGGAGACTCATAAATTTTATCTAATAAATTTAAAGTCAATAGATGTGTAGACATTAGTGTTTTGGTATACCTGTGAAAGGGTTACATTCACATACAGTCACACCTCGGTGGAATGAAGGACTGTCATGGGGCAATACCCAATCCTCAGGTAGCTCCAGCTCCCAGGAGCAAGCAGAGCGAACTCCAGCAGCCTGCAGGCAGCTCTCCCACAGAGACTCAGATGGGTGCTCAGGTCCACACCAGGAGCTTGGGTGGTACAGGAGGCAAGTGACACTGCGTCTGTTACAGCAACCTGTGTGCCAACTTGAGGGAGTTATCTGACCAACCCAGATTTCCTGGTCTACTATTTGATTATTTTGTACCCTTTCTTCTCTTAGATTGTCTCCTCACCCTCACTTTCCTGAACTTGCAGCCCATGACTTTCCCCTTCCCTCGGCTCCTCATTACCACGTTGTTAATGCTTAATTCCTCAGCATACACCTTCTCTTTTTTCTTTCCTGGGGCAACTAACTTGCCCTTTCTCTTACTCAGTGCAGTTCCCTGGTGTGCACACTGGGTCCTAACTTTTCTTTCTTTAGCTATTATTTCAGATCTTCTCTCTATAGGATCATTATTAACCCCTCAAAAGCCCTTAGTATCTTCCACCCCCCAAATCATAACATTCTCCACCCGTGGCTTCTCCAGCTGCTATATTTTAGTTTGAATGTGCCTTGTGTGAGCCATTTTCTTACTGTACTCACAATTTATTCTATGTCTGTGCCACCGCAAGGGTTTTTTTAAATCATAAATCAATTGTGTTCAAAAACCTTCCATGGTTTCTCCTTGACCTTCAGGTATATAATCTGGAAGCCTATGACTAACCTTTGAGGCATGGCATGACCTATACCATCTTTCCATCATCCTACTCTAGAACCCTTTTCCTGGCATCTGCTTCATTCCAGCTTTCTGACCTCGTGATAGCTTGAAGACTCCAAATTCCTTTCTCTTTTAGGCAACTTGCATGTATGTGCTCTGCAGAAATGCTCTTCCTCATGCTGTTTATATGGATATTACAACTGTGATCTATTTTTAAAGAGGAAGGACATCCAAATCCATTTATATTACCTCCCTGCATGTTTACCCAAGACGGTGTCAGTAGAAATATGTTGCATCTTTTGCCACAGACTGAGTGGGCAATGGGATTAAGAGTTAAGAGCACAAGTCTTTCCTTCCTTTCAAATTTAACTTCTCCCAGCTTTTTGAGAACTTGCTTCTTTGCTATTTGCACTAAGGCACTTTATAGTTCTTTAACATTCTGGCTGCTTTTAAGATCATGTATAAATAAACATTTAAAAAAGTAAAATGAGCCTTTATTGCTCTGACATTGACATCGTTTGTCTGTAATGAGCTTTTTTTAGTTAACCGCTATAATAGACGATCTCAAATCACAGTGGCTTAATGCAGCACAATATATTTCTTCCTCACAGCACAGTCCCGTATGGATTGGAGGGATTCTCTGCTCCATATAGTCCTGCAGGATTCCAGGCTCCTTCTCTCTTGGTTCTTGTAGTCTCTCCATTCACCTAGCGGATAGGAGAGAAGAGCAGGGATCATGTGTAGATTTTTATAAGCAGGTCTGGGAGGCCAAGCATACCTCTTCTGCTCATATGCCATAATCCAGAACTCAGTTATACGGCCCCTATGATTCCAAAGCTAAGCTGGTAAACACCATGTAGGTATGTGTCAGGGAGAAAGGAGAACATTGGAAGAATTAGCCATTTCTGTCACATCAGCCTAGAGTCCCAAATCCAGAAGGCGTGTACAATTCAGATGTGTCAATGAACAGACAGGAAACAGAGACAAATAGAAATACACATAAATTGTCCAAAACCTTTTGGAGAAAACAACAACAACACGCAGCTTTAAAAGTAGTTTTCAAGCTAATCCATGACAGCCAGGGTCTGTTGTGACCACCATTCCAAGCCAGTGCTCAGTCCAGCTACAGACCTCCAGCTGCTCAGCATTGCCAATGAGAGCAGCACCCACAGTAATGCACTTAGTCAAAATTGCAGTTGCTGGCCTTCTTGGGTCAGGTCCATCTGCTCCCAGGCACTGTCACATAATCATGCCTCAGAGTGGGGACAAGTGCCAAGCCAAAAAGGGTTGATTGAGAATCTCAGATTGGACATCTGCTCTTTGAAGTCCTTTGGGTTGGGCCCATGGCCCTGCAGGCCTTCCTTCCTTGTTTTACTTAATAAAAGAGAAAAAGATTATTTCAGATACTTCTGGCTGCCCAAAACCCTGTTGTCTATCTCTCTCTCTGAGGCCAAAGTGGGAGCTGAAGGTGTGTCCTCAGAAAGCTCCACTGGGACTCTCTGGGTGGAAGCCAGGGTTTCCAAAGGGACAAAGTGCCCCAAAAATGAAACTTCCAGATGATGCCCAGATAAATATGGGCCATGCTCTGGAGAGGCCATCTCAGTGGGAGCAGTAGCTCTGGCTAGCAGGCAGAAGCCTTAAAAACAACAACAACAACAACAACAACAACAACAACAACAACAACAACAACAACAACAAAAACCATGAAGCTGACAGGCTTCACTCCAAAGGAGTGGCACAACTGTGGTGATAACGCTGAGGCTAGAATTCTGGACTACAATTCCCCATGCTATCTTCATAAGTTGTGTGATGCTGGGCAAGTGGCCTGATCCCAATCTGCCTCAGTTTCCTCTCCCAAAAAAGGAGGTAATCATCCATAGGATTGTTAAGGCACTACTGAGTTATGTAAAATGCACAAACAGGCACAGTGGGTGCTCTTGGGCATCACTAGCTATTGTCATTTACTAAGCAAGACTTCACACTCAAAGAGCCTGAGGTCACATGCTTTGTGCTCCAAGGAGCCATTGGCCAATGCCCACCTAGACTTATGCTCTCCTACACCATAGTCACTAACCATGTGTTGCCATTTATATGTAAATTTAAATCCATTAAAGTAAAATTACCTGAAGATCGAGTTTCCCCATGCCAAATAACCACATGTAGCTAGTAGCTACTTCGCTGAATGTCACCAAGAGAGAGCATTTCCATCCTCACAGAAAGCCCTTTGGAGAGCGCTGATCCACTCAGCAGCAAACGGACAGGGGCCTGAGTCGGGGTACTGTGGTGGCACAGAGGGTGCTCAGTGGTCTCTATCATATGGTCACAGATGTGGAGGGTCCTTGAAAATACAGACAAATTAGAGACAGATGTGGGACTGCCAAGGGGTGTGCCCTTGCCAATGTTTCAACTGGATGTTGCCTATGGCTCTAGAAGGGACCAGGGAGGTTTCATTGTGTTTTCTGCAATCCCCTGGATATCGAGGGGATCTTGCCTTTGCTGAGAAGAGGCCAAGGTGATGAGATATAATGGTGGAGCTGCAGCTTCCTGGATGGAGTGTGGACTTACAATGTGAGGTTGCAGGTGATTAGAAGGTTCTGTTAGATCTCAGCAAACAGCTGCTCCAGAGGCCTGTTCCATGGAGGGGAGGACCTAGTGGACACTGGAGACTCAGTCCAGACCATGAAGTGTAGCGATGATGCTGCCGTAAAGCTCTGAGCTCCTCTGTGCATGGATGTGGATGGCTCCACATAAAATGAACACGCCCGGACCTTGTACTGGGATGCATGTCTGTCTCAGGTCCTCCCTCCATGAGTTCTCTGACATACTTCGTGTTGGTTGCCTATGGCTCTAGAAGAGACCAGGGAGGTTTTATTGTGTTTTCTGCAATTCTGAGGGAAGGCACACACATATTGCTCTTAGGCGGGTGCAGGCCCCAGCTGGCTTGAGACTGAGATTGTTTCCAATTGAGGGTAGACAGAAGGACTGGAGGATGAGAAAGTTACCTTTAAGTCAAGTATTCCAGTATGCGTGGCACATGTGGGTGTGATCCACTTTCCCACAGAACATTGTTTGCTGTCTAATGCAGGACATAGAACTGAATGTGTGCTCGTTGGCACTTACTTTGGATTCTGGAAGGGCCAGGGGACTAAAGGCTGAGAAAGGCTCCTGTCTAGGTGTAAACGTCTAAAAGGGACATGCTCCAAGTGCTGAGCTCCCAGGCCAGTGTGTCTAAAGATAAGACTGGATGTGGGTGTCCATAGCATTTCATGTGTCCAGAATCTGTCCTGTGTCACAGATATTTGAATACTTTAGTGTGGTCATATTTTGTTTAAGTTAATTGATTAAACTACAAATTAAATAGAAGGAATTCTTGGGTAACATTCTAGATCTTTTTTCCCCCTCAAAATAAGTGACTAAATTGGAAATTGTGAGGGGAAAAACAATCCTAAAAAACAAATGTCCAGTATCAAACAGCTGGGTGAAATATGATTTAACTGGTGATTTATTGTGCTTTCGGCCCTCTCCAACTGCTGGAGTTTACAAAAGGAGGGGAATGTGAGGCCTCTGTCTTCTTAGATATCTAAAGGTAAGAGAAAGCTTGTCATCTCACATTTTCCACAGATATCATTCTGGAAAAGTTAGGAGCCTTAAAGTGGAACATTTGTCACTAGTGTTCAGAACATCTAGTTCCAGAGTGGGGCTCCTGGGTTATGAAGGGGCACCAGCTACATTGTGTCAATGACCATGACCATGCTCACTTCCCTGGGCAACATAATGGCCATGTTGGGGGAGACGAAAGACACCAGTTCTTAGATTTGCAAAAGAGTTGATTGAAGGAGTGTTAGGGAACTCCCAGATAAACTCTTTGTATTGAAGCAGAATGAGAGGCCCGAGATGCTCGAGTTCATCTGAGATTATCAGCTGCTGGCAAACAGTCCTGAGCTCTTGTGGTGGTTAGAACTCAGGTGTTGGCGTGTTGCACTCTAGCATGGTATCCCATTTCCCTTCGTCTAGCTCTCCTGGTCGAGTAAGCTCCACTTGCTTCTGCATGTGGGCTCAGGCCTACAGAGCTACACTGATGGAGCAGCTCAGGCTCTTGCACACCTGGCCTCAGTTATTTCACAGCAAAGTTAGAGGCTGGGAGCAGGTGTCTGTGTCCCATTGTGTTGCAATAATGAGCAGAGAATGAGGAGACCCTAGCCATCATCTTCTTTGCATTCAGCTCCTCAACCCAATTTTCACTCCTTCACCCTGAAGGGTAACAGGTACTTGATGGACTGAGCAATGAGTGGTCCCTAGAGGACTGGCTCACTGTGTGAATCTCCCAGTTTAAGCACCTGCAGCACATTCAGGCAACTTCATTTGCACTGATCTCTATCAGGGTGTCAGAAGGAAGCCACATATCCCACAGGCACCCACTGGCACACTCGCTGTCATCCTTTGCCGTTTGGGGAAATCAAGGCAGCCTTCCTGTTAGAGTAAGGTTGTCTAACTACTAAAGGGATTTGGTCACAAATAGTTTTGTTTCCTCTAACTTGGCCTTGACTAAAGTTAATTTTTCTCTCATGCAAGAAAATTAGATTTGTCTTCAAAGTAAGCCAGCAAGGCAAGCAAATACTGGCAAGAAGCCAGCGGTAAAGAAAGCAAACCCTGTTAACCTGTGAAAGAGGAAAGAGGGAAGAGAGGATGTTTCCATCAGGCCAGCTTATCCACACAAGAGTAACAGCACTCAGAACTGAGGGTACTAATATTTTTCGATATAATTCATACACAGTACAATTCGGCCATTTTAAGTGTGAGATTCATTGGCTTTTACTATATTCAGAGTTGTGTATCTATTATTACAATTAATTTTAGAATATTTGCATTACCTCAAAATGAAACCTGTTAGTTCTCACCTCTCAATTACACTATCTCTCCTCGCCCCCCACCCTGCCACCAGCTTAGACAATCATTAATCTACTTTCTGTCTCTATAAATTTGCCTATTCTGGGAGATTTCACATACGTGGAATCAGTCCTTTGTGTCTAAGTTCTTACTCTGAGTATGATGTTTATAGGTTCATTCTTTGGGGATTAGTATTTCATTACTTTTTTTATACCAAATAATATTCTCTTGTGTGGATTTATCACATTTTACTTATCCACTCATCAGCTGATGGACATTTGAGTTGTTTCTTCTTTCAGCTATTATGAATAATGCTGCTATGAACATTCATGTATAAGTTTTCGTGTGGACATGTATTTTCATTTCTCTTGGTTATAGATGTAGGAATGGAATTCTTGGGTCATATCATAACTCTACATTTAGTCACTTGAGAAATTGTCAGATCATTTTCTAAAGCAGACTGCACCATTTTATATTCTTACCAGTGCTGTGCAAGGGTACCACTTTAAACTGTGCTTAAAATAAAAAGCCACTTTGGAAATAGTGTGGAAATTTCTCAAAATGATAAACATAGTGTTACCATATGACCCAGTAATTCCACTTCTAAGTGTATGTGCAAGAAAAATAAAATATATATATAAATATATATTTCCATCCAAAAACTTGTAAATAAATGTTAATAGAAATGTTATTTATTATAACCAAAATGTGAAAGAAGCTAGTTACAAAGGCCACATATTTTATAATTCCATTTATATAGATGTCCAGAATAAGCATATTTATAGAGACAGAGAGTGGATTAGTGGTTGCCAGGGGCTGGGAGGGTGACACAGGTGGGGAATTAGCAAAGAGACTCCTAATGGGTACAAGGTTTCTTTTTAGGATGATGAAAATGTTCTGAAATTAGAATATGATGATGGTTTTGCAGCTTTGTAAATATACTAAAAACCATTGAACTGTGTGCTTTAAATGGGTGAACTTTATGGCATGTCAATAAAAACGTTTTAAAAAGAGGGAGAGAGACAAAATTAAGCCTCATTACTCTGGGCTCCCAGACTTACACTTTTCCCTAGATGCATCAGGATTTAGTTTCTGTCTCTTTTTCTCTCTCACATACAAACACACATATTATGATCTTTTTAGTTTATTTTCATTTTTCAAAAATATAATCAGATGAAAAAATTTTTTTCCAGCTTAAGGAGACACTGTCAATCTTGTTGAAATTTCAGAGAAACAGGCAGAGAAAGTTGGCCATTAGGGTTTTGGTTTCCAGGACAAAAAGCACATAGAACTCACATGAGCCTTCTTCTTCCCATTATAAATGCTCCAAAAGATAGATAAAATGTAATGCATTTAAAACATATGTAAAATGTCGGTCCAGAAGTAGACAGGGGACTGAGAGCTAGAATGGAGACCTAGACCTGGTATTGTAACAGCCAGTATACACCTCAAAGAGGATCAGGGATACCTTGTCTAGTAACAGGAGACACATCTCCCTAAATAAGAGGCTGTAGACAGCCACCATCTCAGTTATGGGAACTGAAAACCTCTTCCCAACTTGTCAAGAACACCACTACAATGTTTGATTCTGTCTGGTTATCTGTGTGGGACTATAACACAATGCTCAAGGAGAGGGCTAAGATTAGTGATGGTGACAGGCTGACTTCTCAGAGAATATTTCTTCCTTCAAGCACAGAGAAAACAAGCATAAACATGGAAGTCTTCACAAATATCAAGTTGTGACATCATAAAGTCTACATTCTCAAATACATATCATATTATAATAAATTAAAAATGCAGTGTGGTATCTGAAGAGAGCACAATGTTTAAAACTGAGTGACATTGAAAATGTTGCTTTCTTAAAACACTTGGGATGCAGGTAAAATTTTGTTTACTGGAAATTAGAAGAAGAGGAAGAAGAAGGAGGAGGAGAAAGAGAAGAATAAGGAAGAGAAGGAGGAGGAAGAGGAGGAGGAGAAAGGGGGAAGAAGAAGAAGAAGAAGAAGAAGAAGAAGAAGAAGAAGAAGAAGCAGCAGCAGCAGCAGCAGCAGCAGCAGCAGCAGCAGCAGCAGCACCACCACCACCACCACCACCACCACCACCACCACCAGTTCAGGAAATCAGAAAAAGAACAACTAAGAAAACCTGGAAAAGTGGAAGCAAGAAAGTATTGAAGATTTAACTGAAATCTCCAGTAGAGCAAACTCTAGCCAGATGGAATTTAAAAGGAGAAAGTCACAAAATACAATAAGGGTGTCCAGTTCAAGATGACAACATAGGAAACTAAGAAATCACATCATGGATACACAAAATCTACAACTACACATAGAATAATTACCTTTAAAAGAAATCCAGAAACTAGCTGGGAAAGAAAAAAACTCACATGGAAATGAGTTTTGGCCAACTCTCAACTACTGGGAATCACTAAGAAAAAGAAGGTGGTTTGGAAAATCACAAGAGTTTGAGAAACAAACAAGAGCTAGAGTCACGCTAAATTATAAGGTTCATCTTCTATACAAGAACACTTTGTTAAGACTGGGAGAGAAGGTAATCTTATCTAATGCACAAAAACCAACACAGAGAGGCAAAAAAAAAAATGAAGAAACAAAGAAATATGTTCCAAATTAAAAAAAAAAGATAAAGCTCTGGAGCTTAATGAAATAGAGATAAGTGGTTTACCTGATAAATAATTCAGACTAATGATCATAAAGATGCTCACTGAGGTCAGGAGAACAATAAATAAGCAAAGTGAGAATTTCAACAAAGATATAGAAAATATGAGAAAGTACCAAACAGAAATCACAGAGCTGAAGAGTACAATGATTGAACTAAAAATAAATAAACAAATACATAAAAAATAAATAAAAACATAAATAAATAAAAATAAGAATTAATAGATGAGTTCAACAGACTAGAGCAAATGTAAGAAAGGATCAGGAAACTCAGACAGGGCAGTGAAATTCATTGAATGAGAGGAGCAAGCAGATAAAAGAATGAAAAAGAGTAAAGATACCTTAAGGGACTTGCAGGATAACATAAAGTATACAAATATATGCATTATGGGGGTCCCAAAAGGAGAATGGAGAGAAAGGGGCAGAAAGTTTATTCAACAAGATAATGGTTGAACACTTCCCAAACCTGAGGGGAAAAAGACTTCTTGATCTAGGAAGCTCAGAGAGCTCCAAATAAAATGAATCCAAAGAGACCTAAACCAAAACACATTATAATTAAATTATTAAAAGTTAAAGACAAGGAGAGAATCTTAAAAGGAACAAGAGAAGAGAAACTTGTTATGTACAAGGAGACACTCATTTGGCTTAGAGCAGATTTTTCAGCAGAAACTTTGCAGGCCAGAAGGAATGGCATGATATATTCAAATCATTGAAAGGAAAAACTTGCCAGTGAAGAACATTCCACACAGCAAAAGCTGAAGAAATCGGCACCCCCCTTTAGACAAGCCTTACAAAATATGTTAAGAGGACTTCTTTAAGTTGAAATAAAAGGACACTAACTAGTAGCAGGAAAACATATGACAGTATAAATTTCACTGATAGAGGTAAATATGTAGTTAAATTAGTTAAATTCAGGACATTTTAATGTTGTAAAGATGGCAGGTAAATCACATTAGCATAGTATAAAAGTTAAGACAAAAGTAGCATATATATATGACTGAATGAATAAACACAAAAACAAACAACAAGCTAAAACCCAACTATATGTTGCCTAGAAGAGACTTACTTCAGCCTTAAGATCATATATGACAAAAATGAAGAGATGGCAAAAGATACTCTTCAAATGGAAACCAAAAAATGTGGTAGTTATATCAGACAAAATAAACTTTAATCCAAAGAATGTAATAAGAGGCAAATTGGTCATTATGTAATGATAAAGAGGTTAATTCAACAAGAGGATATTACATTTATAAATATATATGCACCCGCCATAAGAACATCTAAATAAATAAAGCAACTATTAACAGACCTAAAAGAAGAAAGAGACAGCAATACAGTAACAGTGGGAAACTTCAATATCAACTTTCATCAAACAGAAAATCAATAACAAGACATCGAATTTAATCTGTACATTATACCAGATGAACTTAATAGACATTTATTTAATGACCATTCCATCCAAACACAGCAGAATACACTTTCTTCTTAAGTGCACAAAAAACATTTCCATAATAGATTACATGTTAGGCCATAAAACAAGTCTTAATAAATTTAAGAAGATTTAAATTTGATCTGCCATCTTTTATGACCACAATTGTATGAAACTAGAAATAAGTTACTAGAAAACTGGAAAATTCACTGAGTAACCAATGGGTCTAATAAATTAAGAGAGAAATAAAAAAATATATCTTTACGTAAATAAAAAAATAGAAATACAACATAACAAAATTTATGGGATGCAGCAAAAGCAGTTCTAAGAGGGAAGCTCACAGCAGTAAATGCCAACATTAAGAAAAAAGAAAGAACTCAAATAAACAACCTAACTTTATACCTAAAGAAACTAGAAAAATGAGAAAAAAATGAAACCCATAGTAGACGAAAGGAAATGAAGAACAAAAAGAAAATAAATGAAATAGAGACTAAAATGACCATAGAAAAACATTAATTAAACTAAGAGCTTTTGCTTTTTGAAAAGATATGCAAAAAGACAAACCTTTATCTATACTTAGCAAGAAAAAAGAGAACTCAACTAAATAAAATTAGAAACGAAAGAGGAGACATTACAACTGACACAATAGAAATACAAAGGATCATAAGAGACTACTATGAACAATTATACACCCCCAAATTATACAACCTAAAAGAAATAGAGATACTCCTAGAAACATACAACCTACCAAGACTGAATCACAAATAAATAGAAAAATCTCAGTAAGCTAATTACTAGAAAAATTTGAAGCAGTAATAAAAAATCTCCCAACAAAGAAAAGTCTAAGACCAAATGGCTTCACTGGTATTTCACAAAATATTTAAAGAAAAATTAATACCAATTCTTCTCAGCTTCTTCCAAAAAATAGAAGAGAAGAGAACACTTTGAAACTCATTTTGCAAGGCCAGCATTACCCTGATATCCAAACCAGACAAGGACATCACCAGAAAAAAAAAAAAATTATAGGCCTATGCCCTGATAAAAATAGATGCAAAAATTCTCAACAAAATATTAGCCAGCAAAATTTAACAATATATTAAAAGGATCCTACACCATAATCAAATAGGATTTGTTCCAGAGATGCAATGATGGTTCAATATCTACAAATTAATCCAAGTGATACACTACATTAACAAAATAAAGGATAAAAATCATCTGATTTTCTCAATAAATGCAGAAAAAGCTTTTGACAAAACTCAACATTCATTCATGGTAAAAACTCTCAATAAACTGAATATAGAGGAAACACACCTCAACATAATAAAAGCCATATATGGCAAGCTCACAACTGACATTAGACTCAATGGTGAAAGCTTTCTCACTATATGAGGAACATGATAAGAATGCCCACTTTCTCCATTTTTATTGAACATCATATTGGAAGTTCTACCAAAGAATTTAGGCAAGAAAAAGAAATAAAAAGCATATAAATCAGAAAGGAAGAAGTTAAGAAGTAAAACTGTCCCTTTGCAGATGATATGATATATCTAAGGAATCCTAAAGAATCCACCAAAAAAAAAAAAAAACAGAAAAAACAAACACTTTTTGAACCAATAAACAAATTTAGTACAGCTTCAGGACACCAAATCTAGATACAACAAACAAACAAACAAACAAACAAAACAATTGTGTTTCTATACAGTAACAACAAACTATCAGAATCCGAAGATTAAAAAAAATACCATTTACAATTGCTTCCAAACAAAAAAATCACTAGGAAAAATTTTAATCAAGGAGGTGAAAAACCTGTACAGTGAAAACAATGACAGTGATGAAAGAAAATGAACAAGAAACAAATAAATTGGAAGATATTCTGTGTTCATGAATTGGAAGAATTAATGTTAAAATGTCTATACTACCTAAAGTAATCTATAGATTTAATGCAATCCCTATCAAAATTTTAATGGCTTTTTTTTCACAGTAATAGGACAATCCTAAAATTTGTAGAAACTACAAAGACCATAAATAGCCAAAGTACCTTGAGAAAGAACAAAGCTGGAGGCATCATTCATCCTGGTTTCAACTATATTACAAAGCTATAGTAATCAAAACAGTATGGCATTGATCACTATAGCATGAAAACAGACTCATAGATCAATGAAACAGAATTGACAGAACAGTAATAAATCTATGCATATATGGTTAAGTAATTTATAACAAAAGAGCTGAGAAAATATAATGGGAAAACACTGTATCTTCAAAAAATGGTGCTAGGAAAATTGGATAACCACCCGCAAAAGAATAAACTGGACTCCTATCTTACATCATACACAAAAATTAAAGATAAATTAAAGACTTAAATGTAAGACCTGGAACTGTAGAATTCCTAGAAGAAAACAATAGGGGTAAGCTCCTTGACATTGGACTTGGCAATGAATTTTTGGATTTGACATCAAAAGCATAGGCAAACCCCCCTCCCCCAAAATAAACAAGTGAGATTACATTGAACTAAAGATTTTCTGTGCCGCAAAGGAAACCATTAACAAGATGAAAAGGCAACCTACAGAATGAGAAAATACTTGCAAATCATGTATTTGATAAGAAGTTAATACTGAAAATATATAAAGAACTCATACAACTCAATAGTAAAACCCCAAACAATCCAATCAAAAGGGCAGAGGAACTGAATAGACACTTTTCCAAAGAAGACATAAAGAAAGCCAAGAGGTACTTGTAAAGATATTTGACACCATTGATCATTAGGGAAATGGAAATCAAAACTATAATGATATATCACCTCACACCTGTTAGAATGAGTATTCAAAAAGACAAAAGATGACAAGTGTTAGTGAGAATGTGGAAAAAAAGGAAGTCTGGTGCACTGTTGATGGGAATGCAAATTGGTGCACCCACTATGGGAAACAATAGAAAGGTTACTCAAAAGTAAAATAGAACTATCATATGACCCAACAATCTTGTCGAGATATCAGGACCCCCGTGATCATTGCAGTGTTATTTACAATAGCCAAGATATGGAAACAATCGATGTAATATATAGCATGGTGACTATAGTTAACAATATTGTATGGTATATTTGAAAGTTGCCAAGAGTAGATCTGTATACCTTAAACAAATACAATTTTATATGTCAATTACATCCCAATAAAACCAAAAAATATATACTCTGTTATTATTATATTTTGAATTTCATAAGCTAAAATTTTGTAGAAAAAATAAATAAAATAAAATCAGTCTTGAAAATGGACAAAATTAAACACATTTCTAGAAAAACATAAATTCTCAATCAATTTAAGCATAAACAGACATCTGAGTAGACCTGAACATCTAGAAGTAAAAAAAAAAAAAAAAATCCATGGTAATTTCTAATTTTTACCTAATTAGATCAAATAATTGTTTCATTCAAAGTTCAAAATTCCAAATGGTTTTTATTTGTCTAAATTTTGCAAATTATTCTCTTTTTAAAACATATTAAGCTTCCATCATATTTGTGCCTCATGTGTGCTGCATGGATCTGAAATCGTCATTTAATTTTTTCTTTTCCTACACTTCTTATGATAAACGATAATTATTTTATACCCCTGAATTTCTTCAAAGATCTTAATAATTATCTGTCTAGAAGAACAACTCCCTCCCTAGTCTCCTTACTTGGTACATAGGATTTGGTAGCTCATGCTAGTTACTTTAACATGTTAGTTTAGCACTTTCTCTCCCTCTCTTTCTTTCTCCCATCCCCTTCTCTGTCTAGTAGCAAATAATGTAATCAAATACCTTTACATGACCACATGGCCCAGTGTGCCCTGGAGAGTTTGTTTATGCCTCTTGTCCCAGGTTAATTAAGAGTACTCCCTGCTTAACACACACATGCTATCAAAAGTGACACCTTCCAATAAACAAGATAGAGACCTACCTGTTAGGGAATCTTTCTCCCTAATCGTGGGGTGAACGTGATTTCAGGGACACCCACAGCTGTTGTCGCCACAGCTATGTTGGCGCTATGTGTAGGCAGTCAAGAGCCTGTATGGAAGTTGTGTTGAGCAGTCACAACATACGTAACTTCAGGTACACAGCCATCCTGAAACTGCCTTTGAAATCGTAGAGTGAGATGTGCATTTTTTAACCCCAGAGCAAAGAAACAAACTCATAAACTCCTCTGTCATGCTGAAATAAATTACCACTGTCCATTTGTTCTAGAGACTCTGTCTTTGAGGTAACATTCTTTTGGAGGAATGAGAGTCATCCTTTCAGTGGGGTGGCATATTAGGTATCTGTGTCTAATGTGGACATTGGGTTCTAATCAGGAAATAGGGTAGAAATAGTTCTCAATCAAAATCCCTGCTCAGGATCATTCTTTAGAATGGGGATTGATACCCAATGAGTCTAACGAAGGTGCCTCTCCCTACAGGGTGAGAGGTCCCCATTTCTTTACTGGATAGTCTCATAAAATGTGTGACCAAAATAGGCATTTTTAGGCCAAGGTATCCTATTCAGAATTGTGAGATGTTCTTGTTATAAAAAATTAGTTTTGAGGAGTTCTTTTTGTGAAGGAGTGAAAGGATCATACTTTAAACCCTGGTATTTTTGCTGCCTTCGTGGTTCTCCCAGGTCCCCATGGGCTCTATGGCTTCGCTGAGGACATTTTTTCTTTTTAAAGCAAGAACCATGTGTATTTGATACTATAATGATTCCAGGAAGGGAAACCGAGAACTTCAGGTAAGCCCTGTCCAGATTTCTCAGATGTGTCTGCTATCTTTACCATAGCAGGATTCAATTCAATCTACTACTTCCTTTTAAAACTTTTCCTGAAAGTTTTCATTATCACAAAAGTAATGCAAACAAGTCGTAATCAGTCCAACAATATAGATAGTTATGAAGAAAAAGTGGAAGATTTCCTCTGGCCTCTTCAAACTTCTCCAGGACACAAGACCTTTGCCTTTCCCTTTGTTTGTACAAACATGTCATATACAGAATATATCTTTCTATATCATTCAATATTTTAAAACATTTGTTTAAAATTTTAAATGTGGTAAAATACACCTAACATTCAATTCGTCATCTTAACCAATTTTAACTATCTAGCTAATATAGTTAAGTACATTCACATTGTTGTTCAACTGTCACCTTCATCCATCTCCATAACTTCTTCATCTTGTAAAACTGAAACCGTCTCCATTAAACAACAACTCCCTACTCTAGCTACCCCAGTTCCTGACACCCATTGTTCTACTTTCTGTTTCTATGAATTTGACTACTCTAGGGACATCATATAATTGGAATGATAAAGTAGTTGTCTTTTTTGTGACTGGATTCTTTTCTTTAATATATATAATTTCTTCAAGGTTCATCTACATTGTAGCATTCCATTGTGTGCATATAACACAGTTTATTTATATGCTTACCTGTTGTTGTACACTGGGGTGCTTCCTCTTTTAGACTATTCACTGAGGACTTCTGAACAGTATTTATGAAAGAAACCTCTACTCAATCCACTAAGCTCTGGAAACAAAAATCATGTTCCTATATGGATCATGCACTGAGCCATATGTTTATTTTGTTAGCGAGTGCCTAGAGTTTGCAAGACAATCTGCTACAGGTAGGGTTAAAACTGATGTGAACCTGCTCTCATGGAGCATGTAATTAAATGATTCAGAAAAAAATACAAAGTGAACAAATAAAACCTAGACAAGCTATGAAAGAAACATGCCAAGCCAATGGTAGTTCCAGAGGGAGGGGCCAACTACAACGGTCAGGATTGCTTGTCTGGAAAGTTGACAGTTAAGTTGAGACTGCTGGGATTCAGAGCCTGACACATAAATGGTATGTTTGAGGCAAAAGAGGACTTCTCACTGGAGGAAACTCCCTGGAATGTAAAAGAGCTTGGTGTGAGGTGGCACAGGGAAGTGGCTGTACAGAAGATATATAGCTAGCTGGAGAGAGAGTGGCAGGAGATGGGAATGGAAGGGGATTGACAAGCCCAGGTGTGACTTTGGAGTGTATTCTACATGCAAAGGAAACTTCTGAAGGCTTTAAGCCAGGGTGTGGTGTGACCATAATTATATTTTTAAAAAATGTAATGTGGCCACTGGGAGAAAAATTGTTTGAAGAGAAACAGGAAGGGAAGTAGGAAGTCCATTAAGGTGGCTACTATAGAAATCCTGGCATAAGATAGAAGAAACTAGACCTGGGGTAGCATCAATGGGACTGGGGAAAAGTGGATAAATTGGTAGACATTTTGGAGCTAAAACGATGATATATGGTTTAGAGCTATGGCTGAGTCAGGTGTTGGAGATGAGAGAGAAGAAGACAACACCTTTCTCTTCAATTTCTTTGACATGAAATATTTTGTAGTATCCCCAAGTACAGTGGACTTGGCAGGCCTGGCATATACAGTGTATTTTACAATGCTTAAATTTTTTTTTTTTTTTTTTATGGAACTGATCCCTTTCCTGCTCCCACTTTCAGCAGCTGCAGAATGCAACCCACTTCAGCACCTTTGATTTTCCCTCAATCACTCTCAGGGTTAAGCAGCTGTCACTGGGGTGGTGACTGAGTGGTAACTTCTTGACCAGCAAAAAGCTTTCTGATGGCAGCACGTGCAAAATAGACAAGAAGCATGACGACATGGTATTTGGTGTTTTCCCCACTGCTTTTCTTAGTATATCGTGAACTCAATCCATTATCTGTCTGAACTATTTCTTTTTCAAAAGTTTCAAGTCAAAAAATATAAAGAGAGAAACAAAGTAAAAACTAGAGAAGTAAAAGAAAAATTCTAGTCTTACTATGCCTATCTTTGGGGGCCAAGTCCTTATCTTAAAAATTAGAAGATTTTATTACATTTTCCAAGTTCCCTTTCAGCTCTACCAATTTATGACTTCTTTTAGTAATTATCTATCTTTAGGGACAATATGATAACCTCAATTTTTCAAAACAGGAACTACCATCCCCTACCAACAAAAATCTGAAAGTGAAAATTAAATACTGTTGCACGAGTGGAACATATAATGTGTTTAGAAATATCACAGTAGTTATAAGATATTTCTTTTCTTTCTTTTCAAAATTGGAATACAGGAGTTTTGCTTCTGAATATTTTGTAGCAGACTAATGTTCTTGCTGAAAACCACTAAAAGCTAAATAAAATGTAAGTGTTGAAATGCAGTAGAATCACAAAGTCACTGCAAAAGAACCATATTTTAAGGGCCCAAATACTGCAGAGGGGACATGCAGGAAATGAGGCAATTTTCCATATACTATGTATTACCCTGGAACATCTTCCAGTTTTTAGTGCAAAGTGAGAAGCTGAGAAGCCAGCAGAGAGTTCAGAAATCTCAGAGACCAGGGACTCGAACATGTCAGAACTGTCAGGGCAGCTGGGATTTGTAGAGGGAAAGGTATAGTAAGAAGGGATATAAGGAAGTAAAGCATTTCCTGAATTGGTAAACTGCAAGGGAAGAAGACTAAGATAAATAGCAAGAAGTTGCTGAAAAGCAAAATAGATTTGAGTGCACAGCAGAGAGTGTTTAAGTTATAAATCCACTCCCTCTGGTATTCTATAGAGTTGGAAAATTATGTGACATGTCCCCCAGAGCTTACTTCATAAATGCAAACTTTGTACACACGCAATTATAATCCATGGCCATTTTGCTCAAAGCGTCCCATCCATAATAATTCTTCTCCAAGCAATGTTATCAGTCTGTTTGTCTGAAAGTCCAGTATCATGTCTTATTTTCTTTCCTCTCGAAACATTCCTCCTGTTTAGTAATTAAAAGAAAAATGCATCACGGCTCAGCTATTTTAACTCTTTTCTCCTTTATATGTAATGGGAAACCAAAAACTAGATTATTTGGGTCCTAAACCTGGTGACCTGTGTGAATTTGGTTGTTACTTAATCTATTTATGCTATGTCTGAAAAAAATCAAAGTAATAACAATACTGAGATGATTACATTTGTTCTGAGCATTAAATGAATTTTGCTATGCCCGGCACTCAATTGATGTTTATTTCCATTATGACTGGCTTATCTGAATTAATAAAAATAGAAAGTAGAACTGGCATAAATGGGTTTGACAAACCTGCCCGAATTGAAGTCTCATTGGTGTAGATGTCGAAATTTGGCCAGAACATAAACCCTCTTAGAATGGTCTTTCACAGATGGAAACTATATATAGTCAGACATGCTCTCCATTCAGATAAATGTTCTCTAAACCCCAACCAGATGCATGAAAGGCAGATGTCAAGTCCTGGAGAATATCATTTTAAGACCATCAGGGATTTATTGTGACTTCTGCTTTACTGACAACTCGTCTGGTGTCATTGGTTGGCAGGAGGTTCTAGCTGTGACCATGGCTCTTCATGGCACCCATTACACCTCTCTACTAACATCTTTTACACGAAGCAAATCATTTGGCTGTTTAAAGTTAGGCGTGTATGAGCCCAACAATTGGGGTGCATGTCGACATCCCAGCTGGTTGGAACAAAAGTGTGTGGACATCTTGAAGAATCAGTACAGTTATCTCAAATACTGGTTGAGTGGAAAGCAATTAGGAGCATGTCTATTGTAGCTGTTTTATTTTCTTTGCATTATATAGTTGACCCATAAACAACATGGTTTGAACCACAAGGTCCACTCACACGCAGATTTTTTTTTCAATAAATACTGTAAATATATTGTCTTTTCCATATAATTTTCTTAATAACATTTTTTCTCTAGCTTACTTTATTGTAAGAATACAGTATATAATACATATAACATACAAAATTGTGTTAATTGACAGTTTATATTATCGATAAGGCTTCTGGTCAAAAGTGGGTTATTAGTAGTTAAGGTTTTGGTGAGTCAGCAATGATATGCATATTTTTGACTGACTGCCCAGGATAGCACCACTAACCCCTGTGTTGTTCAAGGGTCAACTGTACAAGTAAAACATAATCATTGTGAAATAAAATCAGATAATAGAGAAAAACATAAAGAAGTTAAAATTGCCTTTAAGTCTACCACCCAGTGAATATGCTTTTTGATAATGTGACCTATTGCAGTTTATAAATGTATTTGAAACTAAAGTTGTTTTATTTTTGTTTTTCCAAATCATGGCAGAAAAATAAATGGAAATGTCAGCCCCCAAATCCCATAGAGATTTTAATAGTTAAATTTATGAGTCTTGTCTATAACACACTTCATATAAAGCTAATGAAATATTGACAAAGTGACACATTAAATGGCAGATTATAAAAAATAAGTTCAGTGTCATGCTTGTTCATGTTTTCTCAGAGGAATTCTAACACTTGCAGCAACATTGATAAAAGAGAATTTTATCCTCACTCTGGAGAAAATGGAAAAGTTGAGAAGTTGTCTGACTACATAACCCTCCTAGACTAATGAACTTGAGGGCAGTAATAAGCATCTACTCTTTCTCCCCCATTGTCTCATGAGGTTATCTATTTTTTTTTTGTATGTGCCAATTACAAACCCTAGGACTATCTTCAAGGGAAAAGTTGACAGAATGCTTGCTTTCTTAAAAAAAAAAAAGGCAGCCCAATGATGCCCTTCTTTAAGTGTTACGTCTTTTAATGTGAAACATACTGCCTTTTCCAATGGATATTTGCTCTTTGACCACACTGTGGTCTTTTGCAAAGATTAAACTTTGAATTGCAGAAATACTAATTAAGAAGTCAGTTGATACTGTACTATTTCTTTTCCCAAATACTCAGTTTCCTTACACAGTGTAAATTTTGTATAAATTATGTTGTTGAAAGCTCACAGATCTGATACCGAAAGGGGATAAAGTCATGAAAGATCACTTGAGTCACTTCACCTCCTGGAACTTCTAAGTTCTACGCTTTCATAGCAGTCTATGGTAAATTAGATAGCTTCGAGATTCCATTTTCTGCTCTTGCACTGACGAGATTATGGCTGGCCATCCCCTGCTTTGCAGTGGGAAAGCATCTTTTCTCCTATTCAAGACAAGTCCCAGCACTTGAGCTCTGGATCCCTATCTTTTTCTGAATCTTCTGCAGAAATTGCTGTGTCAATATCTTCTCTGCCTAATAGAAGCAGCATTCACCATAGCAGCAAACAGAAAAGCCCCTTTGTGAATGCAAGCCTCTCCATAGATAGCAACCAAGCTCCCTCTTTCCCTTTAAAAAAACCTTCAAAATCTGCCTACTCACTTTTCTTTTCTCTTTCATTTTTATTCTTTATTTCTAGCTCTTTGACATAAGGCTTCTATCCCCACTATTCCACTAAAACAAGGCTTTAAAAAAATGTTGCTAAATCTACACATACATGCACACACACACACACAACTTTACACATTTATATTAGATGACACCCTAAGTTAATTAAAGATGCTGATAATTCTCAAATCTGAAACTACAAACCATTCTTTTATTTGGAGACTTGCCCAGCATCCAATTTCTTAGTCTAGACACTTAAACAAGTCTAGAACTTAACTTGTTATCTCCACTCTTCTAAGCCCTGTTTCTTCTGGAATCCATGTTGATGAGTGGTGCCACACCACACTCACTATTTAACACCACACCTAAGAGTAATCCAGATGCTAACTGTCCCTGGCGTCCCAATTCTATCAGGCATCCAACTCTTTGTCTCTACCTCATAAATATCTCACTATCACTATCTTAGTTCAGATCACCACCACCATGTCATCCCATACACATTTAAAATTCATTTTTAATAATTGTGCAATGTAGCACATAAGAAAATAGTATAAAATTCATATATATAGTGTATCAAAAAACAGCCATGTAACAGGTACTCCGACCAAGGAAAATAAATTTCTAGTATTCTGGTACTAGTATTCTGAGTTGTTTAATTTGGGTAATATCCCCTTTCTCCTTCTAGGGACAACCGCTTTAGGAAGATTACTTCTTCGCTTTTCTCCTTAGTTGTGTCACTGATGCCTATACCTCTAAACAATGGAATTGCGACTTGTTTATTTGTGAGCAGTGTGTATTCTTCTATTTCTTGATTTTCATTTTATTTTACTTTTTCACCAATACAAAGTTCAGATTCTTCCTTATTGTCAATCATATTCAGTGCTGTGTAGTATTCTACAGCATATAGTGTAGTTTCTTCCATCGTTTCTTTGGTAAACAATTGGCGGGGTCTAGTTTATGCTGATCATGGTGACGCCACTGTAGACACACTCATTGTGGCTCCTTTGGTGTTGTGTCCAAGAGTCTTGGGGTGCATCCCTTTGGGGTGGGAGGCGGGGAGTGCATGTCTCTATTACCTAGCCTATTATTACCTGGAGTGGAAGTATGACAAGAACTTTTTTTTGCAATAGTTGTGATTTTTGCATCATTGATTAATTCCTTTCTCTTTCCAAATGACTTCCTTCCTTTTGCTTTTCACAACAAATAACTTTCCAAGAAACATATCTGATGATATCCATGCTCCCCTTGGTCTTGAACAGCATTTAAATTATCTAACAATGGGAGTCAAGGCCTATTATGGTCAGACCTCTGCCCAACTCTATAGACTCCAATTCTGCCATTTGTCCACCTTGACCCCATTTTTCACCCAAAAGTGCTTGCAAATACTGAAACACACAGGTTTTTATCAGAATCTGGCCCTTTACACCCAATTTTTATTTTAAATTAAATCTGCTTCATATCATTTCCTCATCCCAAGCCTTAGTCCCATTCAAGTCCACAGTATTCTAAAGCTACTCTTAGTATATATTTATCATAGCAGCTGTAGAATTATGTTGAAAGTGTCTGTTTAAATTTTATTTATTTATATCCTACCTTCTTATAAAAAGAGTTGATCAGATAAAATATAATAAAGATGCAACCATATGAGTAGATAAAAATTAGAGTAAAGCAAAGTATAGCTAGACAATAAAAAGAGGAACATTGAAATTGGATACACAAGCTATGGGAGTTCATGTGGCTATGTGTCCAAGTAGACATTGAGAATCAGAGATCATAAAGTGGATAAGTGTCTTTACCAGACAGCAAGGGTGGAAGCTCTATATTTCATCTTTGAATTCTCAGTTCTTGGGATTTCCTTGGCATGAGAGAAGCAGGTGGGTGTTGAAGTAGACATCCAGTAATAGTCACCTTTAAGAATTGCAACCTTTGTGTACTGTAGAATAAAATGGTACATATAGCTAGATTCACTGAATCACTTAGAAGGATGAGTGTTATCTGAAAGCTGTCTACACCAACAGTGTGTCAACACAAATTAGTAAGACTAACCAGGGTAGGAAGCATGAGATTCTAGCACACCCCTGGAGACTGTGTGAAATAGGAGCATACCATTGCCGGATTATACAGCTTTCCAAGATTAAACAGATGCTTGGATATTTTATATGTGATGTTTTCTGGCTTTTAAATGTTGACAAGTTGTATTTTTAAAATATCGTTTAAGTCCTCACTGATGGTCTAAACAAATCTCAATGACATACTGTCTGGAGGTGACTGGAAGTGAAAATAATCATAGGGGGTCTTTTCAATTGAATAAACATAAAGAAAAAGAAAAGTTAGCTGAAGTAAATTGTAACATAAATGTTCACATTTTACAGTTTTTCTAAAAAAATTAAAACAATTGTCAGAAGAACACTTGGGGTTTAGTAACTTGTGGCATAATAAAATATATCTATCTATCTATATATATATATTTGTTTTTCATTCTTGATTCTTGGCACACAGTGCCTAAAACCTCTGGAACCTCTAGAGTGATGAGTCTCTTGTTTGCTAATGAGATGACTGGTATCTGAGGAAACCAAGATAGCTTTAAAATGGGGGCTGGGCTCCAAAAATACCAAGACTTGGAACTTTCAGCCCATGCCTCTGATCTCCCTCAAGGGAGGGGAGAAGAGTGGAAATTGGGTTCATTATCAATGGCCAATGACTTACTCATGCCTACGTAGTTCAACCTTCACAAAAACCCTTAAACAATAGGGTTCAGGCATCTCTAGGCTTGATCAACAGATGGAAGTTGTGGGAGGTGGCGCTCACAGAGAGAGAGGGTGCAGAAGCTCTGCACTCTTTCCCTATCCCTTGCCCTGTGCCTCTCTTCACCTGACTGTTTCAAGTTGTATCATTTATAACAAACTCGTAATCTAGTAAGTGAACTATTTTTCTAAGTTCTATGAGCCTTTCTAGAAAATTATCAAACCTGAAAAGGAGGCAATTGTGAGAACTCCTGATTGTAGTTCAGTTGGACACAAGTGTGGATACCTAGGACACCCAATAGTCGTAACTAGCATATGAAGTGAGGACAGTCTGTAAGATTGAACCCTTAAACCTGTGATGTCTATGCTAACTCTGGGTATTTAAGAATTGAATAGACTTGTGGGATACCAGCTGGTGACCGTAGAATTGGAAAACTGGTTGTTAGTGTGAAACAAACCTACGCATTTGGTGTCAGATGTATTATGAGTGAAAATAGACCATTGAAGTATTAGAAGCTATTAATAACTGTTTTCAGTGACCCAGGGAGGGCCAGAAGGTAGAAAATAATTTGTTTTGAGACCAACATCGGATTGGTTCACTGAGACCAACCAGGTTTATTCATGACCATTACCTGAGAGGCTGCCACATACACAGGCTAAACATCAGGGATAACGATTTTACATTCACCTCCTGGAAACCGCACCTCCTCCCTTCAAACTACTCACTAAGTGTTATTCAGGTTATATGGACCAATAGAAAATATATCTTGCTGTTTATTGTACCTTTAATTTGATTTGTGAAATCAGAGAATTTTTACCTCTAGCCAATAAGAGAAGGTTTTAATCTGATTTCTCTTTGAAAAATGCACTAAGATGGAGAATATCAACATTCTTTTTTATTATGTAGTTCAAGATGTTTAATTTACTAATTAACACTTTCAGCTTCCCAATTTCTCCATAGCAGTGTCATGGCTGAGAATAATGTAAATGTTTCTTAGGACATTTATTGTGTATTTAGTCAACCAGACAATTGTCATCCTGTAAGCTTTTAAAATTTTTGATTTTTAGTTAAATTTCTCTAACATTTGATTCTTAAATCCCCAAATTCTTGGAAAATAAAACTTGAGGGAAAGGAAAACATGTTTTACATAATAGCTCATTTAAATGCAGAAAAAAATAAGCCAAAAAATAAATTGGAAACAGAAACATTTCCTTAGAAAATAAAGGAAAATGCCTGGTCAAAAGATGACATAAACAAGGCAGGGGTTGCTTTGGAAAACATTTCCAGGAGACTTCACACCCCAAGTCCCCTGTCCTCATCCCTCATCATTGAGATAAGTTGTAATGAGAAGCCTATGATTGAGCTCAGCTTTCACATAGATTCACCATATCTTTTGCCCATCATGTCTCGTCCCTGTTTGCATTTGTCATAGATAGATGTCTAAGGATCCTTCACTTCTTTGTGTCTTATCCTATTCTGGTCACATTCACAATGGCACTACCAACTTCATGGGTGACTAGAGCAGTCATATCATGGTTTTTTTTTTTTTTTTGAGGAGCCTCAGTTTAGACTTACTGTCCTGTAGTAATTATTATTGACACCTCTTTTATTCTTAAAAGTGTTCCAGTTTGGAAAATACATGACACTTGTCATCTTTTGAATGGCCCACATATCACCCTTCTGTTACTTTTTCATTTTTATCTACTTTCTTCTCTTCTTCACTATGGCCAGTCACTCCATCATATCCTGGACTGTGTGCTCACCAGTTTATAAAATCTTAACTTTGAACACTCCAAGACATGAATACTGATTATATTACTTCAGTTACAAAACAATTTAAACTTCACTGAGAACTTCCATTTAACGATCTCTTCACCTCCCTTCATGGACCCTGATTATAATTAATTCCTTTGTCATCCTGTCACTCATTATAGCTATCTTCAAAAACCTAACCTGCTTCAACTAAAGTATTTTTCTTCTTTCTGTTTGTATCCAAGCAGAACTTTATGGCAAAGCTATCACTCTATTGGACTAACTAGTTTTACTATAAATTATGACCACGAATCTCAAATGGACAGTAATCCTGTGAATTAATCATTTTTAGTTTCATTTATCACCAGTGTGCCAGTGTGCCAGACAACCAACTTGACGACAGTTCAATAGAATTTACCCCATCTGAACAACAGAAATAAAATATATTGGAAAAAAATGAACAGAACTTCATGGACCTATAGGACTATATAACAAAGATCCAACATTCATATTCTTAGGCCTCCAGAACAGAGGCAAGCATAGAAGGGACAGGGCATGTGAAAAAAAAATAGCTGAATACTCCCTAAATTTGTCAAAAGACACAAACCTATAGATTCAAGAGGCTGAACAAATCCCATATTGGATAAACACAAAGAAACACATGTAAGACATCATAATTAAGCTTCTGAAATCTAAATAGAAAGAAAACTAACCATAGAATACATAGTATTACAAATCACATGACAGTGGATGTCTCATCAGAAACCATGGAGGCCAGAAGGAAGTGGCACATTTTTTTCAAGAGCTGAGAGAAAAGAAGTGTCAGCTGAAAAGGCTAAATCCAGTGAAACTATCTTTCAGGAATAAAGGGAAAATAAAGACCTTTTTTAGTAACGGAGAACTAAAAACATTGCCTCTATTAGAAGACCTACCCCTGAAGATGATTAAATGCAGTTCTTCAAATAGAAGGGAAAAGCTAAAAGAAGAAATCTTGGAGCATCAGGAAGGAGGAAGAAATGAGGAAAAAACAGAAATAAGGGCAAACGAACTAAACTCTACATTTCCTTATGAGCTTTTAAAATCTTTCTTGATGAATGAAACAAACGTTCTAACACTATCTAGCTCTCAAGTCAGAAAAAATTAAAAATGGGAAAGATAAAAGGGCCTAAATGGAAATTAGGTTTTTACATTTCACCTGAAGTGATAAAATAGAAGGTTTAATGTTACCCATTCAAAAATCCCCTTCCATACACCATGCGTTCTCCATTGCTTCTCCATTTCTCTTTGTCATTTTACAGCGACACTTCTCAATAGATGTTCTCTCATCTACCCACCACTGTGTTTTCCCCCTTCAACAGCTCCACCGATATTGGTCTTTTCAAGGTCATTTGCAATTCTGTCAAGAGCACACAACAACCGACACTTTCCCGAAGTACCTCAAGTAATCAAAAGCATTTTCCTGTCAGCTGTCTCTGATGTTGGGATTACTCAGAACATTAATTTTCTGAGTCACCCTCCCTCACTGCCTTTGCTGCCTTGACAATGGAGCTATAATAGTTTTACACATTAGAGCACAAACACTCCCAATATCTCAGATCCTGGCTGGCATTTCATCATCTGCAACTGTTTGTCGAAACAGTTAAAACACTTGAAATTAAAACCTGCTCACGTCTACTGAGGTCTAAGCTTTGACACATCCTGTAGTACTGTGGGGAATGACAATGCTGCCCTTGAAATTCAAAAAGTAAAGAACAAACCCACAAATTCTCACTGTATATGGAATCAAGACTTATAAGAGTTAAGTTTTGCCCTATTCTGCCTCTTAAATTTTTTGATGTTACACAAAATAATGGCAATGCTAGATAGAGAGCAAAATTTAGTCTATTTTTTCTCATGTTGACAGCATTTTGAACTGAACTTTGGATATTTTGAGTTCACTTTCAATTTGTAAAGGTACACATCTGAGTACAGAACAATCTCTAGTGGAATGAAAGGTTATCTAAAGCTCAGGAATCTTGTTTTTACCAAGCATTCATTTTTTTAATTTGAAAAGAAGAGGTAGAGGTGAAGAAGTATGTGTACGAAAACTGTGCGTATGTGAGAGTGAGGTGGGGAGAGGAAGAGAGAAGGGCAAGCAAGCAAATAAAAGTGAAAAGACATAATTTTGGAATCCATTGGCCTGAATTCAAATCTTTCCTGCGTAACTCTGGGTAAGTCATGCAGTTCCTCTGAGCCTCATCTATGAAAAGGGAGGAGAACACCAAGTTGCAAGGTGAGGGGGATGTGATAGCTGCCAGTGCTGATCACTGAATCTTGCCGTTCCCTGATTTCCATGTTGAAGAATCGAAGAATAGCTTTGTCTGTCTTCATTGGGTATAGGGGGGCCATGAGTTAGGAGCAGAGTGACTCATGTCATCTCCATGCCCTACTTTTGATTTTCAGTGGGACTCCTTGCAGAGCTCTTCAACTTTCCATATGGTACATGACAGCACTGAAATTGGTATTGTGCCATTGGCCTTGAATCTGAGCAGCAGAGATGAGCAGAGAGCCTTGCTTCTCTGACTTGTCCATTTCCCATGGGCTGGAACTAAACCTTGGATGTCAAAGCACTGAGATATTCAGTTATGTGATGCTGTAGCATTGCCTAGTCTCAGTTGTGTCAAAAGTGTATTAGAGTCACAGAGGTCAGGGTGCTTTTAGGGGCTGAGGACACAAATGCTAATGTTGCTTTTGCTCCTCTATCTTTTGGAGAATGCTGAAAACTCTCTCTTTTTACTGACATTTGCCCTGATATATCCTTCTTTCCTGAAGTCTCTGCTGAACCAAGGCTCGTGTGAGGACAGAGAAGAAAATTGACTTTCTCATAAGAACTGAAAGCCAACATAAGTAATTTGGATATTGGATGGAGACAAGTAAAATTAAGCCCCCATGGTAAGCCTGTGACAATGCAAGTTCAGGTAAAACATGATTGTAAACAGGTTTCTCCTCTTCCTCATCCCTGTTTTTATTTCACTAAATTTACAATAAAATAGCCCCGGGTTCTGTGCTATTAAAGACATGAAAACTTTGGCTTGCACTCCTTATTACCAAATCCACAGAAAGGGTGATGTGCAGGCTAAGAGGATGGATGGCTGTTATGCCAGTAGTATGGTGAGCCATTTTGCATTGTAAGACTTTCTCATTTTAGCTACATGAATCATCAGTGCCAGCACTATCTTGTTCTGGGATGCTCACAGTCCTGCTGGAGAACAAGTAGATGGAACCACACTGGCCGTTCACCATCTGCAAGGATTTGAAGACCTACTACAGCTGATTGTTAAGAGAGCAGCTAGAGGCCATTGTCAACGCCAACCACACTTCATCCATCACTTGTCATATTTCACATGTGTCACATTAATCTTCCCAGAATACAGATTTGTTCATTTATCTTTTTGTTCCAAAGTATTTTGTGGTTCTTCACCTTCTGCAGAACACAGGCAAACTCCCTGTATGAGTTTACTGAGGCTATTGTAACATAGCACTGCAGCCTGTGGGGCTTAAATAATAAATTTATCATCTCCTAATTCTAGAGGCTAGATGTCCAAGATCAGAGTGACAGCAGAACTGGTTCCTTCTAAGGCTGAATCTGTTCCAGGGCTCTCCTCCACAGTTAGGTGGTTTGCTGACAATGTTCATTATTCTGCCTTTAGTATAACATGGGCTTCTCTCTATGTGCATATCTGTCTCTGTGTCCAAATTTTTCCATTTTATAAGGACACTAAGTCATATTGGATTACAGCCCATCCTAGTGATTTCATCGTGACTACATTGGTAAAGACTCTATTTCTAAATAAGGTCATATTTTGTGATATTTGGGTTAGAATTTCAACATAGCTTTTTGAGGGACACAATTCATCCCATAGTACTCCCCTAGTTGAGCAATCAAAGCTGTTTACAACCTTTCCCAACCTTCCTTTACCGTCTTGTATTCAAAATTTAATTCTCTTTCCTACCATGCCTCTTCTAGCCAGCTTGCTCAAATACTATCTTGCCTTGGAGACTCAGGTTCCTTCTAAGGTCTGTCCAACCTTTAAGACCTACCTAAGTCACTTTCATGGAAAGTGTGTTTTGCGATCCAACCCTCAGTGATATGCATGAGTGTCTTGAACTTGCCTTTTGCATGTACCAAGATAGGCAACTACTCACAGACCTTACAATTCTTCTGTCTTGCAGGGCAGTAACCACTCTTAGACTGGGCAAGAGATACCTTTGCTCTAGATCCCCACAAGGTAAGGTGTCCACAGTTCCTAGGAAACAGAGCTGCCCAGAGAATAAATCACCTTCTAGACTACTGTCCCTGTCCAAACAACCCTCAGCTTGCTCCCAACTCCCAGCCAGCATTATCCTCCTGAGTGAGGGTGGACCTCACCACCAGCAACTCCAGCCTCGGTCTGGAGGTGGCAAAGAGTGCCGGATGAGGTGTGCAGAGTCTGAAGGTGCAAGCTGCATAGCCACAGACATGCATAGGAGGCCCCTCATGGTGTGGGACCCAGCCAGTTATCAGGAAAGGAAGGCCATAACTGAACTCCAGGGCTGGGGTCTGGAACTTTCCATGTATATGCCTCCAAGGAGAAGAATTCTAGATACCAGTCTGGCTTTCTACATCGTTATAGGGGTATATTTGTTAAGATGAAGGAATAGAACATGCTTTATTCAGCAGTTTGTAAGCTTAATTAATAACTTTAAAATATTATAGATGGGCCTTCATTTGTACTTTTGCTCTGAGTGTAGCAAAAGTTGGGGGTGGGCTTGCTCTAGGTGATCCCCATCTACCTTGTAACTACTTGTGGATTCCTTAATCTGTTCTTTTTTAAGATGAGTACAAACTGAAGTTGTTTTTTCCTGACCTTCATTTGTTTTAGATGTTTTTGCTTAGTTGTGATATCATTCTGCTCTCCTATTTTGTGCTAATGACAATGAAATGTTTCCTGGGAGTGTGTAGTCATCCCAATAAAAATACAGAGAATGAATCAGTGGGATAAGGATAATGGATCACAAAACACATTTTCAAGTAAAAAACATCTCCTGACAAGGCACGAATAAGAGTACCTTCAAATAAAGCAGGAAATGGGGTGAAACCAAAGGTGTCTCTCCATGAGAAGACTTTGATCTCCCCATATGGACCCACTTGTGCTTGGTGTGAGCATAAATGTGCATGCTTTCTCACAGAGGGCTTTTGGCCACCCGGAGATCTGATGATGATGGGGCAGGTGGGAAATGCCCCACATGGCCCCAGTGGCAAAGCAGCCCTTGCCACTTTTCTGCGAATAGAAGAGAGGATGGCCTGATGAGCAGAGACAGACTACACTGAATCTCTTAGGGAATTTTCAAAGGTAAATGAGATGCCTGAAAGTCAATGCAAAGGGCACATGTTGACAGAAGTCATTTGGTCAGATGTAAACACACCTGGACTTTTGATTTCTCTGTACCAGAAGAGATCTTGGCTTTTCTTTTCTCCTGCCCCACTGCTGCCCTCTCATCTGGGAAAACAGCCAAGTCTTCCTGGTAGTTAATACAACCTTCTGGTGTCCATGGGCATCCTCTGCCTGGAGGCATTCCCCCACTTCCTCTCTTCCCCTTCAGAGATGTAAGGAATGAGTCTTTATCTCTTTCTGTGGCACATCCTTCATTAAATTATTCTAGCTAAATAAACTTCACTCCCTAAAATTCACTTGGGCAAGAATATCCTCTTTCATTCTTTTCTTCTCTCTTGTTTTTGCAGTCTCTTCCAAATGCTTCAACAAAAACTCTCTTATTTTCTCCCCCTATTCTGTTGGCAAATAGAAATATTATTCCTATCATGATTCAAGTAGAAGAGTAACACACCTGATTGATGAATGGTAGAGATGGAAAGAATCTTCTTTTATATATTTGGTAGAAAATATGATCTTGTTCTTTGCATTAAGCAAACTCTGTGCTGTTTAATGATGACTTCATTTCACTGAGGAGAACAGAGAATCCTGGGGGCATTTTAGATGAGAAGTTGTCAGCCCCACTAGTCAATAGCTGAATAAATGTTATGAGTCTTTTTATAATACCACCTTCATTTAAAGAGTTTTGAAATAAAAAATACAAGTCAGGTTATGAATGATCAATTACTGAGTCAAGATGGCTGCAAGATGCCCATCCAGAAGGAGGTGGAAATGGCCCCAGAGCTTCTAGGCCTGGGGTGGGAACCAAGGTCTTGGGCCAGGCATGCAGGCCAGCACCCCAATCCAGCTCCTATGTGTGCCCTAAGCAGCTATGCCTATCTTCTCTTGCCAGTCCCCTCAGGTTCATAAGGGCTCTAACACTGACCTCCACCACTCTGGAGAACCTCCTCAGTCACAACCCCCCTAAAATCAAGGGGTTCCCCCCACATCAAGGCCAGCCTTCTGCCTCTATGCCTTCAAGTTTTTTACTTCCCCCTCCACCTGGAGGACCCCTAATTGTCACACTTGGGAAGCAGGATATCTTGAATTGTAAACAATCCTCTTCCCTGGGGTTAGGGTGAACTGGGCAAAGGAGATGCTCACCCTAAGAAGGGGTGTCTTCACTTGTCCTCTTCATGTGCATGTGAGCCTTTCCTGGGAGATGGCACCACTTTCCCTGGATTCATAAACAGAGAAGGTAAAGCATGTGAAATGGACTCTGAGATTTCCTTCAGAATTTCCATGAATTTCTACATCAACATCTCATGATTAAATTCGATCTTTTATCAACAAAATGTAGTTATGGGGGTTAAAAGCTTAGAAAATTGAAAGACAAAAAAGGGCAGAATGGAAAGTAAAGTAGAAAACCAAAAAGGTTTAAAATGAAAGGAATTTGATCTTATTGTGGGAGAAAGAAGGAAATCAATAACTACTGGGCAGTACACAGCTAATGCCTTGCTCTGTTGGACAACAGTAGCCTGACTTATGAGAGTAATGGTCTGAGTGAAACAACACCTATGCCAGCAACTGACTGTTTGCCTTTTACATCAATAAGTTAAAATTATTGTACATTTCACTATGTTATAATTATATAAAAAGTAGACAGCACATAAACAGATAACTGGACTCTTGCAAACTAAAGTCAGGGATGAAGTAGAGTTTGATGTGGGTAATACATATCTGTCAGTCCTTACAAAAATCTAGCACTGGCCTCTCACTTGAAATTAAGAAAGACATTTTCCTCCCCAAATACTGTACACTATTGCTGAGTCTAGGCATGGGGTGCATCAGTTCCAATTTTTAATCACCCTAATACACAGAAAACTCTGCCTCTGTTTTTCTCATCTGCAAAGTGTGCATTAAATGCCTTGGCCTCCACCCCTACTGAGGTTGAGTTAGCATCTGAGATTCAATGCACGTTGTGCCTGGTGCAGAGGGAGTACCACAGAGGCAGACTTGTTGTTACCCTGTTATAGTAATGATGATTGCCTGGGTGCCTGGGTGTGTGCAAAGGCATGGAGGTCACGTTCAGACAGGCCTGCTTGCTCCCTGGCACTTTTTTTCTGGCATTCATGCTAGGGAATGGGTTATGGAGTTCAGGCCTGTTTGGGTTTGCAGCCTATAATGATAGTTTCACAGCAGCTCCTGTTGTTGAATTTGGAGCTGGGTGCTGGGCGTTCACCACCTGATTAATGCACCCATCTGACTCGCTTGCCTGCCTAGAGAGCTGAGAACCACCTGAAAAACAAGAAACTTGAATCACATTTTTCCCCAGGTAAATCTATCCAAAGGCCTTATTTCTCTCTAAGTGCTATATATTGTTACATCTAAAGAAAGCTCAAGTGGGGTCCCCCTGGGTCGGCTACTTCATCCTTTCATTTCTTCCCAAGCTACTATGTTTCTTCACAAAAAAAAGAAAATTAGTCAATGGAATAAGCTCTCTAACACAATTCACTAGGAGTTTGTAAGAAAAGTCCTGGGTGAGTCAGAGCATTATCTTAAACTTGTGCTTTTTAGATAAGGAAGAAATATATTCAAAGAGAACACACATGATCTCTACAAATTGAGTCTTAGTTCTCTGACTCAGGAGAATGGTTAGTGGCTGGGGCCCTGGATCCTGGAACGTCGTGAGAAGACACATAACAGGTTACAAAGCACCAGGAGATGCCAGGAGAGTCACTTCGCCTGAACCCACACAGTCTTCTTTGTGTTGTCTGCTGTCTTCTGACCATGGGAGTATGCTGAGCTGTAGACCATTTTAACATGAAAGAGTATGTCAAAAGTTGATTTAAAAAAAGAAGTTAGCTTCTTTGGGCTCAGGTCTATAGTGATCTGTAAACCACTTGGTGAATTCTGAGCTTAGTTCTTCCCATCCCACCTGCACAATGTGTTGCCTTTCCTGGGACCACGGGGCACACATTTCCCACAATGAAAAGGGCTGTGCTAGAGTCAGCCAGAAGAGAGCTGAGGCCACTGGGCCAGAGGATGCTAAGGTGTGAATCAGAGCTAAGTGCGCCTCGGTGATGCTGTGAATTAGGCAAACTGTAGATGTTTGCTACATCAGATGGCAGGAGGAATGCTTGTTAGCCAAAGCTGCCAGTGACCACAGCCTCTGACTCTCACCTGGGTTTCTCTGGATGCTAGACCTGGCTTAGCCCACATGTAGAGGAAGCCGGAAGTGCTGGGGAATTAGCATGCATACCGCCCTGGGTACCGGCTTTAGCTGATGAGTGGCGGCAGCTGGGTTGGAATGATGCAAAGACAAGTGTTCTTATAGGCTTCTCCAGCTTGACTGTGTTCCAGGTGCCTTCACAGGCAACCTGTCCAATAATATACCTTCCAACCAAACACATGTTGATAAAGGCTTAACAACTGGCTCTTAAAAAGCACAAATGCCTTTGCAGCATTTGCTGGTTTATGTGGTGCAAATGTGCCCACTCTAGCCAAATTCCAGATGGCAGTGCCAGGTCACCGAATGTGAAGTTGAACCGCACTGCTCTGTGTCAGGACCACACGTAGGGTCAGTGACCTCTGGAGCATGCTGATAGAAAACGCAACAGCCAGGGAGCCAGCAGTGCTAGCAGGACCTTTGTTCTGATATAATTTATTTAATTATGTGTGGTAAAATTCAATTTTTTGTTAGAGCTGGGCTTGACAATCAGCTCACAAAACCCTGACAATTTAACAAGCCACTTCCACTTCCTATTCACTCCGGTCTCTGTCCCTCCTCTTCCCTGGCCTGCATCCCCAGGGTGGCCTCCTTCATGGAGGACAGACTTTCACCCCCTGCTCTGGGGTTTGCTTCAAGGGGAAGCAGATCTTTGACAATTCTCCTTTTCCTAAAATGGGGCTACCCATGGTTGCTTCATTCATACTCAGGTCAACAGGACCTCAGACTTGGGTATAGCCACTGTGTGGCCCCTCTCATCTCCTGAGACACAGCAAACAAGAACCATCCCTACTCTTGTCTGTTTTTTTTTTCTTTCTAGCAATGAGTGGTGCATCTGTAGTCAAGACCTGCAAGTAGACAAGTACCACTCCAGGGCCGCTGGGCTGCCAGCACTGGGCACACCCTTGGTGAGGGTGACAAGCTTCCGGTCATGAGCACTGCCATGGAGCCTTGCATTTGGGTGGCATCAGAGTGTGTTTGCAAGTGCGTATGTGTGTACGCATGTGAGTGAGGGTATGCATGTGAGTGTGTGCAACAGTACCTGTAACTGTGTGAGTATGTGTATTATGAGTATGTGAGTAGATGCATGTGCAAATGCATGTATGAATGTATGTGCATGTGTGTGTGTGTGTGTGTGTGGTCTGAACACCTCTTTCCCCCTTTCCTCTAGCAGTAGCACCCTACACTCTGTTATTAGCTGGGGTACCACCCTCACACCCCATGTGGTCCCTGTAGGGCTGCCAGTTGAGGTGGCCTGGCCTTGTGTGGGCAGAGAAGAAACACTGTGGCTAGGACGGCCAATGAAAGCCTCTGTCTATCATTGAAGAGATTGGTTTGGAGGGAACAAGTGACTTGAGCAAAGTTCCTGCTCAATTGATAGGGGTTATGGGGTGGGGTGCTGTAAGAAATAGTGTCCATGTACAACTTGCTGCTTGCTCAGGAGAGGGAGGAGTGGGGACAGCAGAGATGCACATTTCCCCGCCCAGGGGTAATACAATGTATGCTGTCTGCATCTGACTTGTTAGCATGCAGGTTGCCGGGATCCTGCCCGGCCCCATCTGACCCAGAGAGGCCTTCCCAACCCACTTCCTGCCTGTAGCACCTTCAGGCCTCTCTGGGGCCCTCTTCAGCCTTTGTCTGGAGTCTGTCATCAGAATGTTTGTCTCACACAAGCTGCTGGTTGTATGAGAGCTTTGATGAAATCAGTATGCTCTTGACCATGTAAACAGTTGTCCAGAATCAATTATGATGAACCCAGGGGTGGCTGTGAGAGCCACTCTATTTGGACCCAGGACTCAGAACACTCAGCAGAAAACTGTCAACAGTTGATCACACCATTTGTTTTGTTCCCAAAGTGAAAGGAACAGAACATACAGGTGGATAGAGCTGTAGGGACAGCTATGCCATTTTATACACAAACAAGCTGTTTCTGAAACACTCAAATGTTAGATAACTGTGACTTCCAGGGAATATTTTCCTCTATTTCTGTTTGTAAAAGTCCCCATTTTCTGTTTTGAAAACGTCTTGAGGCCTGCTTCTTCTGGCTGAGGGAATAGCCTAAGGGGAGAAAACGCATTTTAGATGTGCGTTGTATCCCCACTTTTACAGATGTCTCACTACTGCAGGGCTGCAGCCCCTCTCCGGGCTGAAGGCCTCCTCACCTCAGCAAACACTGGGTGCTTTCTTACTCACATGTCCCTCCTCTCTACTTGGGTTGTTCTTAATTTTTTGCACTGTTTCATTTCCAATTTCCTCTTCCAGCTCCCTCTGGCCACTGCTTCTGACTTGCATCTTTAATTGCCCTGGGGTCCCCAGGAAAGGGCAGAGACAGCTAGGGACCTGTGGGTTCCCAGAGGGCTGTCATGTGAGGGTCTCAGCCTTCCCCTGTGGGCCTTGCCTTTCCTGTAATGTGTGCTAATCACCTTTATAAGGGTCTCTCTTGCGGTCCCCTCACTTAATCGTCACAAAAAGGATTTTGTGTTTTCTTTATTTTAAAGAGAACCTGAGAAATCAAGTTACTTGCCTGTGGTTACTTAGCCATTTAGTTGGATTCGGCCTCTGTCTTGATAGTATGGGCTTGAAATCAATCCTGGTTTCATCTTGCTGTCATTCTCCTTCCCCCCAACCCCTTTGATTTAATATTTTCCTTAGGCAACTCTTCCCACTTCCTCCGTAAACAAAGGTCCCTACCAAGAGCTGGGAATGGGGAGGCTGAGCGACACACTTACACATTGATATCCAGAAGCACTCCGGATGGGCCCTCCAACACAGAGATTTTACTGGGAGAGGTGGGTGGAGGTAGAGTAGGTAGTCTCTCTGTCTTTTCTATTGGAACCAGCTGTAACTGGCAGTTCCTGTTGGCTCTGTCTGCAGGTAGAACCTCCTTTACAGATTGACTGCAGGCTTAGGTTTTATTTCTGCCCTAGGCCTACGTCTATGATGCCCATGGCTGTGATCAAGACAAACTTATTGAGAGTTGTCCAGGGGCATAGATGGAAGGGAGAACTACTAGGGAGATGCATCCAAAAGTGTGCTCAGGCTGGGGCTCCGGGCATCATGAGGAGAAGCTCCAGAGCTGAAGTCTGGGCACCTGGAAATGTGGGAGGGACACAAATGAAGGGCATGAAGAGGTGAGCTGCAGCTCTCCGGATCATTGAGCCCAGATGAATGGGAGGGGAAGTTTCCAGGACCTACCAGGCAATGGAGTGGGGTTAGGGGAACTGCCTTCTAGAGAGTCAGGCAGAAGATATGTGGGCTCTCTTGAATGCTTAAAGAATAACAATAAACATACGCATTCTTAGAAAGGACACAGCACTTTCTCTGCCTTTGTACTCTTGTAGTGTTATTCCAGGCAATAATCCTCAATTCTCCAATAGTCACTGTGTGTCCATCGATTTAATTCTGACACTAATTAGAGTTAGCACAGACTTTACAGACTCAGGGCTCAGTGCCACAAGACTGTGCTCACTTCAGAAGCTGGACACAAGTCCCAGGGGCCATCTGCACTTCTGATCAACCCGTTATGAATTTGGAAGCTCATAAGACTGTTACCCAGTTTCAGTAATTTGCAAGAACCACTCACAAAATTCAAGAAAGTACTTTCCTTACTATTACTGGTTTATTACCAAGAATACGACTTGGGAACAGCCAGATGGAAGAGGTGTATAAGGCAAAGTGCAGGGGAGTTGGGTGAATGAAGCCTCCACTTTGATGTGTTCCAGCACATTGATGTGTTCACCAACCCATAAGCTCTCTGAACACTGTAGTTTGATGTTTTTATGGAGGTTTTATCACATAGTCATGATGTTTAAGTCATTGGCCACTGTCTCATGACTTGATATCCAGCCTTTCTCTGTTATACTTATTTCTTATTGTACCATAACTCTACCTCCAAAAGAGATTAGAAGACCAGTAAGTGAGAGGAAGTTTACTGATTTTAGCCCTGGTATAACTTCCTTGTCACCAGGAGTCTGGAGATTGAATCATTCCCAGAACACTGTGTGACTAAGACAGACACACGTCTGATTGGGAGCCCTGGTGACTGGGTAGACCCACCCTCATTTCCAGGGGAAGTAGACTTCGTAAGGAGTGGAGAGTGCCCAAGATAGTCTGGGTGCAAGGAGCTGCCTCTCTGGCCCTCTCAGAAGGGACTTCATCCCCCACCAGCCTAGCCATATCTCGGCCTCTGCTGGTCCTGGACCCAGCTCTGGGCCTGCCCATCATATTTCCCTCTCTCGAGTGATGAATGAGACAGGCTAACTTGGGCGGACCACCCGAGATCTCAAGCTGAGAAAGCTACTTTGAAAAATGCTTGGGTTTCTGTTCTCAATCTTTTAGGCTTGGGGGACAAATCGGTGATGCACTGGTGTTGTGCACTTGTGTGTACGTATGGGGGGTCACCTAGTTTGTGGCATTTAACAGTTTCCATGGCGTAAAGCCTCCACCATGGCAGAGTCTCACTGCCAACATGATGTCTACAAACATGGAGTTGGGAAGGAGTGTGAAGTCGTCACCATCATAAAGTATTTGCACCAGACAGATGCCACAGACAGAACACAAATAATCTGAGGATCGCAGATAACAGGATAGCATGTTAAATAAAAGATGATGAGATATTAGTATTTGTTACTTTGAATTTTGATATTTATTTTATTATAAAATTCATTATAAAATAAATTTAATATAATCTATTTTATTTTAATTTTTAATAATGGCCATGCCTAAGAACTGGTCCCCAAGTTCATTTGGCAATCGACTTGGACAAATGGATATAAGCCAGACCGAACTGCCCCAAGGTCTCTGGCTGGCTGTGCTCTGTGATGTCACAATGGCCTCTGCCCTAAAGGAAATGAGAGATACTCTGGTAGGAGATGGAGACTATTTCCTTGGGGTCCCTTAGGTGAAATGTGCAGGAGCGACAGGAGCCCATGTGGGCATATTGGTAGTTTGGGGGTGGTTTAGTGCTTATTTGGGGAATCGTTGTCAGGAGCTGATCCTTGAGGTCTCGTGCAGTTTTATTTTTTTGAATTATGGTATTAATTTATACTCGTTCATTGCTTGTTCCATTAATGGAATTAAACAGTACAATGCACGGATATGATGGGAAGAGGAGAAGCCTCAATTTTTTTCTAAACATGTTAATGCATTCGTAATTATATTCATACATCTATGTATATATAAATCTATATCTGGTATAGGAGCCCTCAGACTTATAAGGCTTAACCAAGAAGAAGAAAGGCAAAACTAAATTTTGCTATGAAGGAGTATACATTGGTAATAAGACTACAAAGAAGTAAAGAAGTGATGACCATAAAACTCAGCTTTGTGATTCCTCTAGAGAGCAGGAAGGGGGTGACTTGCGGGTGGGCCTGTGGGGTATCTGGGAAGGTCATGGGTGGTAGTTACAAGCATGTTTGTCTAGCAAAACAATTAAGCTTCATGTTTGCTTTGTGTGGCTTTCTGTACTTGTGGTATATTTAACAATAAAAAGTCAAATATGTTCATATATAAATATGTATATATTTATAGATATATGTATATATATTTATGTACACACACACTCGAAATATGTACTATCTCTTTTTAATCTGAGTTGGCAAAAGATTTTGCTGCTGAAACCTGCTGGGGTAACCGGTTTGTCCAGGGTCTTTGTGGCCTTGCCAGGCTGTGCTTAGCTGCTATCTTTGTCTCAGGAGCCCTATGATGCTTGGTGGGGTGTTGCCTGACTAGAACTAGCCCCAGTGCTCCCCTTTTAAAGGGAAATCACTGTTGCTTGGCAGAGAGCCCCAGTGGGCTTCTCAGAAGGGGGATCGGCTCAGAGTTGCTGTGTACCTCCATCCTGCAGTTATCACACCGTGTCTCTGACAAGGTTTCTGAGCCAGCAAACCTGAGGGTGGACTGTCTTCCTGAAAGCAGGTCTCAACTATAGAATGTGCAGGGAGCTGTCACAGCAGCTCCTCAGAAGTGGCCCAGATTTCTGGTCTACCTGTTCCCCCTGCCACCACCACCTCTGCAACCCCTGGACACACACACACACACACACACACACACACACACATACACACACACACACACACACGGGAAGGGCCAGCTGAGTCACTCCTGTCCTACTAATAGAGTACACACCAGAGTCTGAGACACACACACATGCATCTGCAGCCATTTTCCAGTAAAGGCCTCTTTCCTGTAGGTCAGCAGCCTTCCAAAAAGCACACTTTCACTTTCTGGGCCTGGTAGGGTCAGCTGTGTTTGGGAGCTGAGAAACATTCCTGCTCTCCTGCCCAGGAAGTGAAAATGATTGAGAACAGGCATGAGTTACTGGGAAATCAAACAAGAATGAGATGCAGGAGTCGTGTTAGATCCATAGAGGAAGAACACTGGGTGCTCTGGCTGGGTGGGCGTGGCGGCCCTGCAGCCTATCCCAGAGTCCTGGGTACTGCTTGGCCTTCTGGAAAGGTGGTGGCAGAGATCTATTTTAAGCCACATGTAAACTTGTATGAGGCAGTTTCCCTCTTCCCTACTTTCTGTAAAGGGATTCTCTTTTGTGTCACCGGCTTCTCAGGGTATTTGTGAAGGGTAGTAAAGTGTTGTTTTGACTTTTTCTGAAGGCTAAGTAAATTACATCTTTGTTGTTTTAATGGGGCCACAATATTTACAGGTTCATTTTTTTGATTTTTTTTTCTTTTTTTGGCTGGCTTATTTCCTCTGCAGTTCTGAAGGTGAATAATTTCCTGCTATTTCACCATCATTTTGGCCAGATTTTTTTTTTTGGGGGGGGGCTTGCCTTGGTTTTTAAAAGCAAGATAAGAAAACTGTTTTTTTGTTTGTTTGTTTGTTTTATTTTTTTTTTATAGAGTGGCTTCTATTTCCCATGCTATCCTGGGTGTTCTGCCTACACTTGTTTTCTCTAATCACTTTACATGAGAATTTCTACAAAAATAATGAAGAATAAATAATGGTTCTTAATTTCTCTTTTGCAGAAAAAAAGTAATTTCTTACTTGATTTGTGATTACAGTATATATTAGAAGCATTAAGATGTATTAGAATTTTTAGGTCATCTCCAAGCATTGTAGCTGGCATGTATTCTGATTTTTGGAACTTTAAATATTTTGCATGAAAGGAAAATGTAGACAGCAGATTCCTACTTATGAATTCAAAGAATTGTCATGCAATATAGACTGCATTCTTCTTAAATTTTGGTCCCCATAAATAGTATTTGTTGCCTTTCAACTCTACTGGGTTGAAATTCACCTTCCTACATCACACCTTTAGTCAATATTTAAAGGCTTATTTTAGTAACGATCAGGAACTAGTAGAACTCCCTGCAACGGAAAACCTGACCCACTGAATGACATGATAAACAATCACTGGCCAAAAGAACAAATCACCTTCCTGGAACACACTTGCTCAAAACCAGCAAGAAAAGCCCAGAAACGTCAGATTGGCATTTGCCTCCTCATGCGCACGGCCTGACCTTCGAAAATCAAACATTGTTCCAAATTCACTTTTCATCTCGTCATCCTCCTGCTCTCTGTTATCAACAGAGGCCTGTGCCGATTATGGGTCATGTCAAAAGAGGGTGGAGTGCAGTCCCCAGTTATTCCACCCTTGAGTGGATGGTAGAGAACCCTAAGAGCTCTGGCAAGGTGACCTGCTGAGTTTTGCTTGAGTTTGGTTTTGCCAAAGTAATCACGATATGTAGAGCCAGAAGGAAGATAGAGTAATCAGGGGGGATTGTTTCATAAACTATATAAATCTCTAAGCAATGTACTGCATACTTGAAACTAATTATAAAATAAAATGCATAAAAACACATCTCATTTTCCTATGTAGAACTAAAGATACACGGAAAGAAGGAATAACTTGAAAGAACAGGATCCTTTCATTGTTACTATTAGTGAATAGTAATAACAATAAGAAGAATAGGACTGTGTAAGATTGGTGAGGCTGCCCTCCTTATCTCTTGTTCCAGGTGACACATCTCCGACGACATAGAACCTGAAGGAGTGGACACTTGTCTGGAGGGTCCTGGCAGCAGGGTGTATCCCCTGCCATTCTGGATATTAGGGTATCTTTAGTGTTTTACATTAGCCATGAACCTGACAGGCTGCTTTTGGGTTGTCCTTCATGGTTCTCCCAGGGCCACTCTGCAAGGTTTTCTGTGTACACATCGAAGTGACAGATGAGACACTGATAATATGCGCTCGCTTGTATCCTTCACAGAGATTCATTGTCTGTCTCTGCAACACTGCCTTGGATTTGTTTGCGACATGTTCAAAAGTGGCTCCAGGATTCTGTTATAAAAGAAATTCTTTAATAAAACTTTTCATTAGGAAAGTAATCTAACCAAACTGCCAACCATGGTGGAAAGGATAAAAATATTACTCCCAAGACAAGCTAACAGCCAGGTATTCCCATTGATTTGGGTCCAACACCAAGCCCCCGCTCCTCCCCCAGTTCCCCTGGCTGGCTGCCTGGCTCTCTCCATATTTGCACACTCCTTGCTGGGAGGGGCTGTGGCTGCCAAGTGCCAAAACTCTTAGCTATTTCATTCCTGGGTGCATTCCTCCGCTGTGGTCATTGATGCCAGAGTAAAGTGGCAAGGGTAGCTTGCAGCATCTGATGGGGATGTGGTCCGGAGACTGAATCACTAACTGTTCTGCACTTACAATGAACATCGTTACCATAGAAACGCAGAAGAAAGACGACCAAGAGTCTGGCTGACCCAGGCAAATTAATTTTTTCTCTTGTTATTCTCATTACTTATTACTTGATCCTGTTAAATTGTGCTGGTTTCTTTCTGCTGGGCTGGTAGAAGCTGTTAAAAATTCACTTATCACCCTCTCCTCACATGTCAGACTGACAAGGCCCCCTGTGTTTGTTGATACAAGCCTGCTGCATAAGAGCACCCCACAGCTGCAGGCCCAGGGCACCTGCCTGCTGGCAACAGGTGCTGTGTTTTAAGACCCAAACCCTAGAACCTGGATTTACAGAGGGGCCAGCTGCTTAATTTTTCATTGGCTTTCCTCCACGCCCCACGCCCCCACTCTGGAATGGTACTTCTCTGGAAAGATTGGAGCATTTGAAACCTTATCCTCACCCAAAGAATACTATCAGAATTTTCCTTTTTGCTGTGGGCCTCAAGAGCCAGAGAGAAGGATAGGAAAAGGATTTGGGCCACTTGCCTCAGCTTTGAAACCAAAATGCCAAACCAGCCAGGCCAGTGTGTGAGCTACTGACATTTCAGGAATGCACAAGCTAAGAATCCAAGTGCCCAATGCATTTGACTAATAAGTGTGTTTAACCCCAGTTGGTGGAGTTTGGATAACAAAACTGAGTGGTAAACAGAACTTTCGTTTTTCTGCTAAACTTTGCATAAAAGGGTGCTAATGCTTAAAAAATATCAACAGGGAAGTTGACATACAAATGTCCTTTCCAAGAAAAACACTGGGGGCAGTTTCTCTTCTGAGAGAATCTTCTGGGGAGAGCAAAAGCCTCATCCTGAAGCTACTTATCACGATATTTAGATCTAGGGGTAATGTTCTGATAGCAAAAGGTAGTATTTTCTGAAATTTCTATCCACTCTGAGCCCAGAATCTCCCACAAAGTTTTGGATGTTGCCTGTGACCCAGTTTCTCTATGCTTGCTTTTGGGGCTTCATGCACTTGGATGATGCTGAAATATTTGTTTTTTTCTATTTCAAATGTAAAAATACCTCAAACTTACAGAAAACCAGGAAAGTATACAAAACTAATTAAGTATATACATAATTGACAAGTAATTTCTCAACCTAAAAACAATAATTCTGTAAATTCTGGAGTGTTAACTCATCTCAGGGGAGAAACTTAGGTATCACATAGAACCTCCTGGCTGAGTTGTAGGGACAACAAGGAGAAAAGACAGCTTGGCTGGGTGTTTCACAGGCAGCAGAGAGAGAACATGGTGAGTGCTGTAAGAGCCCACTTTTATTAGAGGAGACTAGAAACAGTCGAAACTTAGTCTGTCTGGGAAGAGGTATCTGAGTCCAAGGGAAGTGAGGAGAAAACATGAAAGGACACCGAAATGGGGCCACGGCACCTCCCTCCTCCAAGAGCCACTCCTCCACTTGGAGCTCAAAAACTCTGGAGTTCCACCAGAAACATGGGGTCACTCTCAGTATCCTTTCACATTTTTGGTAGTAGAGACAGGAAGGCAGGAAAGCCTGTGAGAGAGGGCAGTGATGACTCTCACCACCCATGGGCAACCAACCGATAGAACAGCCCCAGTTGAGTTCTGACCACCAACCATGAGAGCGACCACCTTGGACAGCCAATCCCAGTGAGCACTGGATACCTGCAGCACTGGCGAAGGCCCTTGAATTAGAACGGCCTGGCTGAGCCCAGGTGACCAACCTGAATCATGAGTAGTAATAATATTAAGCCATCAAGTTTGGAGTGTTTTTAACACATCAATAGATAATCGATAAGAATACTATGTAATTTACATATATACTGTTTATTGTTTACTACCTGTTCCCCCTGATACCTTCCTCATGTGCCCCACCCCAAGCTAGAATGCCATCTCCACAGAGCAGAGAGCTTTGTTCTGATCACTGGTGTATCCCAAGCACCTACAGTGGTGCCTGAAGCTTAACAATTTATTTATGGAACGAATAAATAAATTGTTAGTTTAAGCTATTTTTTGGTTGTCATTTTAAGAGAAGAGCCCTATAAACATAATTTATTCATTTTTTAACTGATGAGTAATATTCCATTACATGTGTGTACCACAACTTCTTTATTCAATTATCTATCGATGGACACTTAAGTTGCTTCCATATCTTGGCTATTGTAAATAGCTCTGTGCAGTGAAGATATCTTTTGCATATATCTTTTTGAATTAGTGTTTTGGTTTTCTTTGGATAAATACCCAGAATTGGAATTGCTGAGTCATGAGAAATTTTTATTTTTAATTTTTTGAGAAAATGCAAAACCGTTCTCCACAGTGGCTGTACCAATTTACAATCCTACCAACAGTTCACAAGGGTTCCCTTTTCTCCTCATCCTCATCAACACTTGTTGTTTGTTGATGTATTGATGATAGCTATTTTGACAGGTGTGAGGTGATATCTCATTGAGGTTTTAATTTGCATTTTTATGATGATTAGTGACATTGAGCATATTTTCACGTATCTGTTGGCCAGCTGTATGTCCTCTTTGGAGAAATGCCGATTCAGTTCTTTTGCCCATTTTTAATTGGATTTTTTTGCACTTTTTGGTGCTGAGTTGCATGAGTTCTTTAGACTATTGACCTCTTATCAGATGAATCGTTGGCAAATATCTTCTCCCATTCAGTAGGCTGTCTTTTTGTTTTGTTATAGTTTCATTTGACATTCAAACCTTTTTAATTTGACATAGACTCATTTGTTTACTTTTTCTTTTGTTGCCCTTGCCTGAGGAAATATATCAGAAAAAGTATTAAGAGCAATGTTAGAGAGTTTTCTGCTTATGTTTTCTTCTAGGACTTTTATGGTTTTGGGTCTTACATTTAAGTCTTTGAACCCATTTTGAGTTTATTTTTTATTCTTTTGGGTTTTTTTTTGCATGTATCTGTCCCGTTTTTCCAAAACCACTTATTGAATAAACTTTCTTTACTTCATTATGTATTCTTGCCTCCTTTGTCATAGATTAAATGTGGGTTTATTTCTGGGCTCACTATTGTGTTCCATTGATTTATGTGTCTGTTTTTATTCCAGTACTATGATGTTTCGATTACTCTAGCCTTGCATTATAGTTTGATGTCAAGTAGCATGATACCTCCAACTTTGTTCTCCTTTCTTAAGATTGCCGTGGCTATTAGGGATCTTTTATGGTTCCATACTAATTTTAGGATTGTTTATTGTAGTTCTGTGAAAAATTCCATTGGTATTTTGATGGGGATTGCATCGAATCTATACTTTGCTTGGGTAGTATGGACATTTTAAATATGTTCAATATGCCATTTTCTTATTTGTGTGGGGTATTATATGTATGCATTTCCTAACCTTGTATTTCTTTCTAGCACATACCTGATTTAATATCAGGGATTACTCTTATAATGAGCTACATAATTTGACTTCCTTTGTTTGGTGTAGGATTTTTATATGCACATTTTTTATTAAAAAGGGTCTATTTTTTAATCTTTCTTTTTTAAAAATAGTTTTGTTTCTGAGTTTTATATGGTTTATAAAATGAAGTGAGTCAGTTATTTTTATTTTATAGTAGAAAATGTATACATGTAACATTGAAGTAATAATAATAATAATAATAATAATAATAATAATGTGAAGAACAGGAAAAAGAACAAAAAATTCAAGAAGCTTGCCTAGAATCATGCTCCAGAAGTGGCAGAGCTGCAACTTGGATTATTTCTTTGAATGAAGTGTTCTAGGAATAAGGCTTTCCTTGAAGATAATTTTTAAGAAATGTCAATGATATTATAGCCGCTATAAAATTACAGAATAAAACTCATTTCATTCAAAGAATTGCGCAGATACAACACAAACCGTCATATGCGAGAAAGAGTCTCCTTAGCAGTGGCTCACCTTGCCTTTTGCTTTTAGAGTAGGCAATAGTGGAACTTCCCCTGGAATGTTTTTGCATTTGGAAACTGTCTCTCCTGCAATGTGGCTGAGCTGCATGTTTGGTGCTTATACCTAGTGCTTTAGAGCCAGACTGCTGGGAATTAATATTACAACTTACTGATTACGTTATCTTGGAGTGGGAAGAAAATTCAAACCTGATATAGGGAAACACTAAGAAGAGAGCTCGATAACACAGCAGGTGGGCCCAAAGTTAAAGGAAAGGTTGGGAAAGAGCCCAGATTTTCCAGACTAACCCTCCATGACAGCTTGGCTCTCAATGAACTCCTGGACAACCTCGTAAGATGTAAGGACTGACTGTGGTGACACAGGTTCTTTACTGTTTTATGATGACCACAGACTTGGGATAGTAAGATATTTTCTTAGCTGCTTAAGGCACACAAGAAAGAACAGCTGGGTGTTTGGCCATCTAGTCTAGAAGGACGTTCTGTTCATTCTGTTACCTGGAAACAGGCATTGTAAGATAAAAAAGGTTTCTATAATTATAAAAGATTGGCAAATTCTAGGTTAAGGAGAACAAGTTTCTTTACTAAAGTGATTCTCCAATGTCTAAAGGAACATGTGCAATATGAATATCCAAGAAAAAGATCTATTATGCCATGTTTCCAAGTAATCTACCATCAGTCAGTTTTAGCATCTTTGGGAATTCATCTGGTGGGACATGGCTCTGTGTTTCTGGGGCGTCATTTGATAATGGGCTCACAGTTCTGCTCACAGAACTTCTTTAACCCATTTCTTGTTTTCACCCAGAGAATACTCACCAATGGCACTTGCAGCTGCAGCATTTGCCCCGAGATAACCCCAAAGCCTTATCCCCAAAGATTGCCATGAAATATCTTGCTCTTTTACTATTTTCGCATCACTCTAGTACATCAATAGTCTTTGGTAACAAATGACATCATTCTATTCATAGCATTCTGTTTTCAGTAGTAGAATTTCCACTTACAATATAATAATTCTCAATCACTGAAAATGTCAAATCCTAGAAAACAGCATTCCTATGCATGATGTTAACATTGCTCTGTAACAGCTGTTAGCCAAAGATTCATTTCACGAATCTGATTTTTCCTAAATAGATGATTCTGATGGTTTTTCAGATAGTGCTTTGGAAGACTATGTAGTTAAGCCTCCGTCTGGTTCAGAATCTGATGGAAATAGCCCTACATCAACTGACTCAGGTTTCACTCTGAAATGGTCAATTCGTGTTATGATTCCACGTCAAAGGTACGACTTTACTAGCACACTTGGCAGAAAAGTTGATGTTAGTGATACCACTAACCCACTGAAGTATTTTGAGCTGTTCTTTACTGAGGTATTAATTTCAAAAATTACTAGTGAAATGTCTGCCCAAGTTCCCTTGTTGGCTTCAAAGCCACCTGATCCGAAAGGATTTTTGTGAATGGATAATGGAAAGTTACCGGCAATGACAAACTGGAAGTCATTCTTGCAGTAATCTTACTGCAAGGTATTGTGCAGAAACCTGAGCTTAAGATGTTTTGGTTGACAAGAACTCTTTTGGATATACCTTATCTCAGGCAAATTATGACTGGTGAAAAATTTTGACTTTTGCATCGATGCCTGCATCTTGTCAACAATTCTTCTATGTCTCCTGGTCAACAAAGGCCCAGATTTCATTGCAGAAGTTCAAACTCGTGTTTGACTTTCTTTTAAATAAGTTTTCAACTATTTATACTCCAAACAGAATCATTGCAGTTGATGAATCAGTGATGCTTTTCAAGGGGCAGTTAGCTATGAAACAGTACATTCCAATGAAACGAGCACAATTTGGTCTCAAGCTCTATGTACCTTGCGAAAGTCAATCTGGTTACGTGTGGAATGCGCTTGTTCACACGGGGCCCAGTGTGAATTTGAAAGATTGAGCTGATGGTCTGAAATTGACCCACATTGTCCTTACCTTGGTTAATGACCTTCTTTGCCAAAGATATTGTGTCTTCTTCGATAACTTTTAAACATCACTCATGCTTTTCAGAGAATTACATCAAAACAGGACTGATGCAGTTGGGACAGCTCATTTAAACAGAAAAGAGATGCCAAATGATCCAAATAAAGGGATTGCAAAGGGGATGACTGTAGCTGGATTCTGTGGTGAACTTATGGCACTGAATTGGTGTGATAGGAAGAACGTGACAATGTTGTCAACATTCCACAATGATACTGTGATTAAGTAGACAACAGAAATGGCAAGAAAACTAAGAAGCCATGTGTCGTTACGGATTATAATGAGAATATGGGAGCCGTGGACTAGGCTAATGCTTCCAGCCGTGCTGTTTCTCCCACGTGGGTGTGGACTGAACCCTCTGCACATTTTAACCCTGCATTTATGCTTTATTTTATGTTGTTTAGTTTCATGCATGTCGAGAGAAAATTGAAAGAACTTTTTCAAATTTTCCTGCTCTGTAATCATGAATACTTTACATAAACTCTCAATCTTATGTTGTAAACTAAGGTTAGTAACAGATAAGTATCAAGGGTTTTATGAGTATGAGGGTTAATATTGATAAAAATCCATCCCCCCCCGAAGTATCCAGTATGCAGTAAGTGCTTAATAAATCCACTGACATCACTATGTATCATAGGTATCATAATTAGCAATATTTTCTGTGTTAGAATTTATTAAAAATTCTCAAAATAAACACTAATGAAATACCTGATGAATTGAAATAAAAGTTTAGGCAAATTTTTAAGAAGATTTCAATCATGTTATATGCTAATTAAAAGTTCCACAATATAGCTAAGAATCAACAGTGGCAATAATATCTTTAGAGGAACCATAGTGTTTTAACATGAGAGTAGTTAATAAATCACATGGCACAGGAAGCGGGGGGGAGGGGGACCCCTAAACTGAAAGTGCATGTTTCCTCACAGCTAGCCTTTCTCACCTCTGTCCATCAGAACTCCTGGCACAATTGCAGTTGAATACCTATCCAGGACATCCTAGGGTGAGAAGCAGAAGGGGCTAAAAACCACCTCTTCTATCAATTTCTGATTGCATGTCCCTATATGGGCCCCACGGAATTCCACATGCATCATTTCAAAGATGAGCCAGTTTTGGCTTCAACATTCTCAAACCTTCTTCTAATTAAAGGAGCTGAGTTTTTCTTTGTTGTCTATTTGGAGATCCAACATGAAATTTTGTCAGAAAATAGAGTTCAGCTATTAAAACACAAGTTAGAAGTCAAGCAATCAGATCTTCAGATTTACTGGTGCTAAAAGATTGAAACGTTTCTGCCAAGGCTATGTCATTCTGCAGTCAGTGAGCCAGAAACCACTCCTGCCTCTTGGACTCACCTACTCTTGCCTTCACGTTCTTTCATTTTGAGCATCTGCCCCTCCTGTGATGTAGCTGCTAGCTATAGGTACACAGGGGAAGGGGGAAGGAGGTTGAAATTTCAGACCCTAAGGCAATTCTAGAGAAAACTCCTACTGATTAAAAGATTTTCAAGACCCCAGTCCTCCATGATTGTGTCCCACATGCAGGATTTGACTTCTTGGCTGGTGGCATTCCCATTGGAGAAAAACAATAAGATCGGCTACCATAAACTGTCTCATTATTGGAATATTCTGCCTCACTTCATTCATATGAGCATTCACTCTCATACAGTGGCTCTGAACTCCTTCTACTCACAGCACTTCTGACACCAAATGTGTGGGGTTTTCCCTCACACCAAGCTATTCTCAATTGTCTGCAGACGCAACTGGTGTCCAAGAATTCAATTCGATTTTGGCATTAGCTAGCTGGAGTAGTGCAGACCTTGAAGGTGAAGGGATCAGCCCTACAAGAGTGCCCCACTTCAGATGCCACTCACAAGTCCAAGGCTGTCACCTGATTTTCCAATTCGCTATAATGTGGAAGTTTCCATACCCCCTATTCAGGTTTGATAATTTGCTAGAATGGCTCACAGAACTTAGAAAGTGCTTTACTTACTATGGATGGTTTATTCTGAATAATACAATTCAGGAAGAGCCAGATGGAAGAGATTAGTGGAGAAAAAACTGAGGGTGGGGTCAGGAGCTTGCATCCTTGCCCGGTGCAGCACCCTCCCTGCATTTCCATGTGTTCGGCAATCTGGAAGCTCTCCAAACCCTGTCGTTTAGGGCTTTTTATGGTGGCTTCATTATATAGGCATGATTGATTTAATTATTGGCCATTGGCGATGAACTCAATCTCCTCCTTCACTCCCCTTCCTGGAGGGAGGTCAGGGGATTGGGCTGAAAGTTTCAACCTTCTAATTATGTTTTGGTCTTTCTGGCAACTAACCCCCATCATGAAGCCATCCCATTAACAAAGAAGAGACACTTTTATAACTCTAGAACTCCCAGGGGTTTTAGGAACAGTGTGCCAGGAACTGGTGATAATAACTAAATATATATTTGTTATTGTATCGCAGTGGCATTCCATGAAAATACTGAAATCCTCAAGGTCTCTGATATGAAAATACCCTTTGTTAAGTTAGCAGCACCATATTGATGGGCTCATATTTCTGACACTATGAATCCCAGGCGACTTTTTAAAACTACTTAGAAGCCTTTTTGGGTTTACTAATGTGGGTGTCATGGGTTCTCAGGAGGCTAAAGGACAACTGAATTTTGCTGGTCTACACGCCTATGTGAGCTTTTGCTGAGCAATTGACCTGAACATTTGTGGATAATTGCATTTCACTTCTGTCTCTGCCTGGAATGTTGTTTTCCTCCTTGACTCCTTGAACTAGATTGGATTATTGTACACAGGTATCCTGCCCTTCCTCTACCCTTGATGTGGAGGTCACATTTCTTCTAGCTCAGGGACTTTAGGACTGGCCATTCGTATGCTTTGGCCAATAAACTATGAGCAGAGTGACAGTGTGCCAGTTCTGAGCCACCTAAAAAGGCATTGCAGGTTTCTGCATGCCTTTTTGAATACTGCACTATTTTTTTCACAGTAAGAAAATGCTTCATTGAGTCATTGGCCCAAGGAGCATGAGGGACACACAGAACAGACCTGAACTCAAGCCATGACCTCAAGTCAAGGCTAGCAAACCATAGCCCACTTACCCATTAGTGAGGAAGATAAATGCTTATTGTCATTGGCCACTGAGTTTTGGACGATTTTTTTGCAGCATCACTGTGGAAATAGCTGACTGATATCTCCTCTTCTTCCACAATTCTTTAGGTTTCAAGGGGATGGCCTTTCTCTTTACAGTGAGCTCCCATCAGGGCACCTGTTTGATTTGTATCTAGTTTATAGTTGATGTTTGCATTTATTTTAAGATGAGAGAATTTGTTATAGGGTAGATCTTTAATAAATGATTGTGTACTACATGATTATATTATGAATTAGTGGCCTTCAATACTTCTACATTTCTCCACTTTGTTTTGGTGTTTTGAGATTGGATAACTTGTTGGAATCTTTACTAGAAGTGAAGAGAAGAAAGAAATGAGCTCAAACTTATTAGTTCAGAATACAGTGATGAAGATTGGGAAAGCTGTCTTAGCTTGGTTATAAGATTTTTGTATATTCCAATCCCATGATACTACAGAACATTCCCTGTTGGCCTATATAATTCCTTGCACCTAATTTTAACTGAATCAACATTTTGTCACCTGAATAATTGATGCCTCCAGAATATAAAAAAAATACTTTAAGTGGGGCCACTATTATAAAACTGTGAAAATGTACTATCATTACCTTGGGTATGCAAAGCCAATAAGGCTTCTTGTTTTAATAGCATATCTGATGATTCAAATGGGCTGCATTGTACTAGGTAAAAAAGGGATGAGTTTCAATAATTTAAGTTATGTTCCCCAGAAGAAAACCCAGAAACAAAAATATGAGTACAAATAGTTATTTAAGAGGTGATCCCAGAAAGCTGAGATGGTCAGGCCACCAGTGAATGCGTTACGAACACTTTAACCATGGTGGGTGCTAGAGCTTAGCCTCTCTGGGGGCCTCAGAAAGCTGATGTAGGAAGCATGCAAAGAACTTTCCCACCTAGGGGAGGGATTGGGGTATTAACACACTGACTTCCCCCTGTCCTAGCTGAGGGCTGCTCCTATAAGCTGTTGGATTCCTAAAACTTCCCACCTGCTCCACAAGTGCTTGCAGTGGGCTCCCCCATAAGATATGCCCATAGGATGCACATATGGCCTGAGGGAATATGAGCAGGTTGTTAACCTAGTCTATCATACTCAGATGTTACAATGCAAGTCTGAAATATCATTTCTCTTTAGATTTAAATTGTATCGTTTAGATAGTAGAGTCTCTTTTGAGAAAGTGCTTCACTTACCAAATTTCATGCCTTCTCCCTTTTTCTCTCCAATATGACAATGAGGCACATATTTTTGAGGCCTCTTAGTGATAAGGGATACAGGGTATTAAATCTCATGTACTTGAATTTCCATCCGGTTTCTCTTTCTTATGTGGATTGTCCATAGTCTCTGACCCATCTGGCTTCCTGGGGTGTTATATTGACACCTCCCACTAGAGTCATTGGTTCTAGCCTTTTTTGCTGTTCCTCAGGCCCTAGTATCCTTGAACATGACTGGTTGATCTCTGGAGTCTGTTGCCTACAGCTTCCCTGAGCTCAACTGTATCTCCTCTCCAGAGCACGTGGGAACTTTGAGTCCCTTCTAGGACACCAATAGGGAAGCAGAACACTGCTTTAGACTTATTCATACCCATAATCTTCCACCAATATAATGCCATTTCATTTCTGCAATAGCACATGGCTGAACGAGCAGTGTCCTGGGATTCGAAATTCTTTGATTTGAGTTTTGTCTTTTAGCTTCTTACCATGCCTTGTCACATCCCTGAGTACCTCTGGAGGAATGATAGGACACACTTGTTTCTGCTCTCTTCTCTTGTCTTTCCCTTTTCTCTTCAGCTCTATCTTACACAAAACTTGAATGTCACATTGCCCAGGTCTAGCTCTTATTGGAATCTTTAGAAAAAAATGAAAAATTTTTGACTTACAAAAAGAATGTCTTACTGCAGATTTGAAAATCCTTTTCTGGATGTCAGAATGTAGTATTGAATCATTCTTCATTTTGTATAGTAATAAATTTAAATATCTTTGAAGGAAATGAATGTCTCTGGTAGAGTAAGAGTGAGGTCAATACAAACATGCAAAACAGAAAAGAACTTTTTATACATTTAAACAATTTTGCAATATTGTTCCCCATTTAATTATAGTCTTTATTTTTTTTCTTTTTGAAAAACAAGCCATGGTTAGAGAAAATTCAATCAATCTTTCTTATTCCCTTTTCCATTTCCTCCATCCATTACTTGAATTTTCCATAAATATACTTTTGAACATGGATATAGCAGTCACAATATGATCCTCTATAAGAAATAGAAAATCAGTTCAAACTGATTTAAATAGGGTCTTCCAGCTTCAGCAAGATTGATACAGCATCTCAGCGAAATCACAGGACACAGTTTCTCTCTATCTCTGGCATCCTCAGCAGCAACGTGGGTCGAGTTATTCTAGACACTGTATCCAGACATAGCCATTTCCATGGGAAGAAAAGAATCTCTGTTGCACCCTCCTCCAAAGAATGAGAAATTTATAGCAGAAACTGGAGTTATCACCCAGCCACTCCCTTTAAGAATGGAGATCCGACCTTCTAGCCCCCAGGAGAGTTGATTTAGTCCCACCCAGGATTATACTTATCTGAAGGAAATTACCTTGCTCAAGGCCATGTCCTTCCTTGGAATCTAGCCCTGGGGCATCCCATAACCAATGATTGGTCCCTGAGATGGGCTGACATGTTGTGGAGTTTACAGCAGGTTGCAATAAAAGGATCATAACATAGATTCCTTAAGATTCCGGAATAAGGTCTTGCCATCTGCAGCAGAGAACTACATACCATTCACAAACCAACTCCTAATATGCTTGTGGCTCTGGTAGAAGTGGAGACTGGCCAGCACTGCCCATCATGATCTTGGTCTATTAGATTCACAGCACCGAAAGTGAGGTGGGCAAACAACAATCTACTAAGATGAAAGTGATGTTTCTGGAATTGAGCACAAGCTTGTCCAGTGGGCAACATTATGCATGGTGAGCAGGAAGTTCGGGTTCACATATTACCACCACTTCTGCATCCACACCTCTCCCTCAGCTCATACCCATGGCCAAATGGGAGGTTTTGATGATCGGCTTATGGAGAAGGAAGAATTTGATTCATGAATAGGTTCATTTAGTATGTGGGCTCCAGTCCAAAATGGACCACTGCTACACTACAACCTCATCGGAAGTAGCCCTGAAAGACAACAATGAATGATGATTTTCTCAAGAGTCAGAGGTTTGAATAGTGTACTTTGAAATCTAACCATGTGCGGAAAAAGAAATATTTCAATGTAATAATATACATGGGCTCATGGACCATTTTATACGACTTGGCTTTTGATCGAGAATCTCGAGGAAGAGTGATTAGAACACTGGGTACAAGGGGATCTGGAGGACAGACAGGTAGATAGATCTATGGGTGTGAGCACAAAGTGTGAAAATCTCTGAATCATGTGCTAATGCCCACTAGATAGCATTCACCACATAAGAAGCATGAACTATCAATTAGACAGAGGATTAGCCAGTTGACATCAGCCAGCCTCTGAAATGGGCCACCCTATGTCTGCTTTGTGCTATAATAGCAAAGGTGAATAGACACCATATGGCCTGCAAAGCCAAAAATATGTACATCTAGACTTCTACAGACCCAGTTTGCTGACCTTGCTGGCACAAGAAGGTCTGGAGGACAGGCAGGTGGATGTGTTGGCACAATGAGTGTTGGCACACTGAATGCATACAGAGTAGCCATGGTGGTAGGAATGAATTTGTGCATGAGCCTAATTGTATTCCACTTCCCAAGGCTGTCCTAGTTCTGTCACTGACAAAACACCAACCTGGTGTTTGAACGTAGCACATCCCTCAATAGACCAACCAGCCACTTGGTGGCAAGTTGATTACAATAGATCCAGACCACCTTGGAAGTTATCTTGACTGAAACTGATTCATATTCTAGTTAAGAATTTGACTTCTCTGTCTGTAAAACCTCAAGCTCCGGCGACTTACAGGAAATGCTGTACATCTTCTTAAACCAAGAAACCTACTTCGCAGCAAAGGAAGTATGGTGACACTGGGCACACGAACATAGGATGTTCTGGTCTTATCACTTACCACATCTCCCAGAAACTGATAGCCTGATGGAACTGTTAAGAAGACTCGAGAAGACGCGATGGCAGTGCCAGCTTGGAGATGATACTTTTCAAGGCCTGGGCACCATCCTCCAGGATACATGATCATGTTATGAAGGAACACACATGTCTGGGATTCACAGGATGCCTACCATCACTTCTATGGCCCATGTGAGGAATAATCTGTGGATCTCCTCCCAGCAGCTTCAGGTTCTGTGGATCTAAAGAGCTTATTCTCAGAGGGGGATGCTACCACCAGGGCTCATAGTAAGAGTCCTGTTAGACTTCAGCTTTGCTTGCTGCCTGGTCAGTTTGAGTTCTTCATGCCAAGAAACTAGGAGGCAAGGAAAAAAATAACATCCTAGCAGGGTCAACGGAGAAGGTAGGGCTGCTTCACACAATGGGAGCAAGGAAAAAGTGTGTGCACTCAGGCAATTGGTCCACTTGAAAATCACTTGGTCGTCCCTGGCCTCACTTTGATGGTGAATAGACAGATGCTGCACCCATAGTCTGAGAAGTACATGGTGAGCAAAAGCTCAGACCCTCAGGCAGGAAGGTCAGAGTCACCACATAAAGTACGACCCACGAACCAGCAGCATGCTAGTCAAGACCGAGGAGAATCTAGGATGAATAGTGGATTGAGAGATGATAGGTATCAGTTTCAGCCTGAAGACAAGTTCCAGAGGCTGGTGGTATGGTACCTTCCACTAACATTTTTTAAATTGTTTCCCCAGGAAGATCAAACAAAATACCTGAGGAAGCTGCTCCCAGATGGAATGAACTTACCACCCAAAAAAGTGAATCTGAACAATGCAAGGATGTACTGCGGTAGACTGTAGTGTGGCTCCGGAAGCCCCCTCGCTTCTGGTGGTCCTGCTGCTGGAGGCTCACAACTGAGGCCCTCTTAAAAAAGGGGTCACATAGCAGGTGACACCTGCTTTCCAGGGATAACACATACCAATGATCAGATGGAGGAGGAAAATGCCCCACTCCCTGATTTCCATTTGGAAGGGCCTCTGAGAGGCCATTTCAGTTCCACAGAGATCTTTAGGTTGGTTGAGGACTTTGTGAAGACCACCCAGACGTACTTCCCACACTTTCGTAGAGACCTTTTTCTCAAAACTGTTACTCAATTAATTACATGCATATGAACCTCTGGCTCTGAGTTATTTTCGAGGGAATCCCACTGAAGCTATAAATCCCACCCAGAAAAGCCTCTGAGGCAACATCTCCCCATTCTAACTGGATAGAGTTGGGTCATGTGCCTGTTCCTCAGCCAATGACCAATCGGAAGAGGGGGTTTCCTTGCATGGATTCAACCAGTTTGGGGAGGTGGAACGAATGTATGCGGTCAACCAAAGCACCACTCTCCATGGGATGTTGGAAGTCAGTGGCTAGCACATTGACCTCCTCAGATCCCTTTAGAGCTATATTATCACAGAGCCGGGTGGACAGCAGCTGCTCTAGTTCCTTTGGGGCACTGAGGAGGGGAGGTATTGCATGCCTTCCTGACACCTGCCTCTCAGAGGAGCATAGCAGCTGCTGGAGTGGTTTGTATCTAATACAAGGCTTACAGTACCCAGGACTTATTTCACACACACCAAAACATATGTGGGTGAAATACTTAAATTTCTAAGTGCTATGGTCACCCTCTATAAAAATAAACTTCAAATGTTTAGTGCTTCCCTTTAAAAAATTAACAAGATAAAAAAAAATCAGAAGTGAATTCAGGACTCAGGCCTTTCTGCTCACTGTCAACTTTACTATCATGCTAGAATTTTAAGGGTGCAAAGCTGGAAATCTCACATGTATAGCTGGGGACTCTAGTTCAGAGGATGTAAGAAGAGTTTTAGAAAAATAAAAAGAGAGACTCTGTGGCCAAATATGTTTTATAATGCTAGATAACAAGGAAAAAGAGGTTTCTTTACCATGGGGATCTTGAGAGTGCTCCCCGCATCTCACAAGCAACTGTGCGAGACCTGCCAGTGACCTCAGGGTACCTCTAGTTGTATTGTAGTGATGGCTGGGTTTTTTCACTTTGCAAGATCTGCTGGATCAGCAACTCCACAAATGCAGCCTGTTCTGGGCTGTTTAGATCATATTTTAGTGCACAACACGGTTGTTTTTCATATCTAAATGTGACCAGAGCATCCCAGTGTTATATAAACATATACAAAGTACTTCCTGACACGAGACAAGTTTGCAGTTCTAGTGGTTTGTTTTTCTTTTCTACTCAGGACTCAGAATTTAAAAGATTTTTGTTAAATAATATGCCTAGAGGTGTTCTCTACAAAGGAAAGGAGAAATGTAACTGAGTCATATCAGGTATCGGGACTTCTGTCAGTTTGGTTTTAGTGACCTCTGAAATTGGGCTCTCACATGGCACTGTACACACTGCCCTAAAGTCTGCCAGAGTCTCTATTTTAGGTGTGTCTTGTTTTCTTTTCTAGGTACCACATTCGGTCATGAATATTCATAGTAATCTGATGAGTGGTTAAGAAAATCAACAACAGGGCTTCTTTAAAAAAAATTTAAAAATCTACCGATAATGTGTTTATTCAACACAAATGACAATTTTAAACTGTGGACATTATTATAACTAAATGCAATAAAAACTTATATTATGAAGGTTTTGATTGTTTTGATTACCTTCTATGTTTTGTTTCTTTTTATTTATTTATTTTTTGTGAATTTTTGCAGTTTTTAACAGCTTAGGTGGGCAAAGCAATAGAGTATGGAAGCATCAGAGGTACCACCCAACAGTGGGATTTTAGGATGACCACCAGGAAGGTCAACAAAGCAGACTTTTATGGTGGGCATATACAATCGAAATAAATCCAAACTAATCTGGAAACAAAAATATCTTGGAGGAAGAAAAAATCTCCTTTCCTATTGAAGCTTCTCATTGCACCCCTAACCAAGGCATGGGAATAGCCCAAAGAACACACAAGTCTACAAGATGGTTTTGAAACAGCTCATGACCTGAGAACGCACTGTGGTATAGAATGCACTGTGGTATAGAATGTACTGCGGGTACTTCTTGGATCTCATCCCAGGACATTATTTCCAGAAAGGTGTAAACAGTCTTGTTACTCTTCTGCTCAGGACCCTGACCTGGAGGAGAGGCTCCAGTGTGTCTCATGCTCCCAGTTCTCCATCCTGCTGGAGGCTAGTGCTCATTTAAACCGGCCTCCAGGGGGCAGGTTGGGAGGGAAGTTGAGCAAGCTGCTTTCTTCCTCATGTTTAGGGAACGCACGGTGGCTAGCATACAGTAGAGCCACATGGTAAAGTTTCCGGTGTGCTAAGGCCAGGCAGAGCTAGTACTCACAAAACAAAACAAAAGAACAAAATACAATTAAAGGACATTATGTCTTTCTCTGGGTATTCACTCTCAGAAAAATATAATCTTGATGGAAATGAACAAAAAGCAATGGTGAAATATTTTCAAACAGACAGGCATGAGGACCTGAGGATCTATTTATAGAAAGAGCCAGCACATATCTTGTTCAGTCTGCCTCGCCAGGGAAATTTCCAGTTACAGTGAAGAAGTGAGGAACATGGGGCCTGAATGACTGGGTACTGAGTGTCTCAAGGGCTCAGTGCTAGAATATAGGACAGACAATCCCCCTAGTACCTCCTCACTCAAGGGCGCTGACAAGTAGAGCAGAGTCATATCCACAGTCCGTACTCTGTAACCTTGATCTCCAAAAGGAGCCATGAGTTCATTTAAATATTTTTCCCACATATTTTTCCTTATTACCTTTCACAGGTTTAAAAGAAATAGTTGGAATCAAAATCCAGTTGATAGTCTTCCCAGTATTGTATTGTATCTTAAGAATTTCCCAAATAGGACAGATTTTCTTCAACAATAAAGAAAGGTGACATCTATATGGTGACATAAAGATGCCCATCATCGGATTATTTCAGAACAGTGCTCTTGGACTGTGCCTATATGTATAGATTGAATATTTGTGTCCCCCTGTTGATATGTAGGAACTCAACCCCCAATGTGACTGTATCTGGAGATGAGCCTTTAAGGAAGTAGTTAAGCTTAAATGAGGTAGTAAGGGTAGGGCCCTAACCCAATAGAACTAGTGTCCTCATAAGAAAAGACACAACAGAGAGCAAAGAGCTCCCTCCTTCCCTCCCACCATCCTTTCCTCCCTTTCTCTCTCCCTCCCTCTCTCTCTTTCTCTATCTCATGTGAGCACACAGTAAAATTGCAGTTGCCTACAGGCCAAGCAAAAAACTTCATAATGAAATCTACCTTGCCAGCACCTTAATCTTGGACTTCTAGGGTCCAGAACTGTGAAAAATAAATTTCTGTTATTTATGTCCTCCAGCCTGTGGTATTCTGTTATGACATCCTGAGCTCACTAATACATTACATGAACAAGCACACCTCTCCATGTGGTATTGAAGTACTAATGATAATTATAACAACTTCAATAATAGAGTTAATATTTAGTGATCATTTGCTAAATGCCTAGCATTGTTGATCACCTTTAAATTTTATTCATTTCTCCTTTTGTGTAAGTCCCTTTACTTTCATGTTTGTGGTGAGACCTGAGACTTAACTGGTAGAGAATCTTGCTGTGTTCAGACTGGTTGACATGGTGTTGCTTTAGTTAAGGCCCATAACAGAAACCTGGGCTGTAGCCTCGGTTTTATGTATTTCATTTTTTGTTGGATTCATATAAATTTTACAGATTATATTTCTTTTTTATTTCAGCATTGGGGACTTGTGAAATCCTTTTGGTAAAAGCTGATCACATAAGTCTCCTGGGTTCATGACTCTAACTACACTGTGTTTAGAATAAGGCTGTCCCAGTGGAAATTTGTGTAATATGTCCAGTCCGCTTATGCTGTGGGAGTTGAGGGAACAGACAACAGAAAGTGCCATCTGGAGATCTTTCCCCTAGTGATACCACTTCTTTCTTTAACCACTTCACTAATTTGAGCCTAGAAGATTCTAGATTTTGCCTTGAGTAGGTGATGCTTTGCCTCTTTCGCTACCTGCATTTTTCTCAATGGGGAGGTGAATGGTAGCTGGGAACAGGTTGTTGTCACATGGGTCATGGGATCAGTGCCCAGAAACAAATAGAGGTGCCAGGAGCTGAGTCAGAACTGAGAGGAGAGGTGGAAGTGCCAGGGCCTTGCCCCATCAGCTCTTAAAACAAGATTCGGATTGGATAATACCCTTTGCTCACTTTTAAAATGGCCCTCATGCAGTGCTACATCCCTCCCTGCTTCAAATTCACACTTCCCCCTTCCTTGTTTCCCTTGAATTTCAGTTCATTCCAGCTTAGGTCATTCGTGTGACTACTCACTTGAGGGTGGGTGAGGGAGATAGAACATCCATTTTGGTCTCAGAGGGTTTTATCAATAAAGATTGCCAAGCCAAACTTGCTGTTTGTTAAGATGAAGTATCAAGTCAGAAAATTTGATGCATGAGTTCTCACTCTGGTACCCTAAATTCTAAGCCTTGGTTTCAGCTGAAACAAGAAAGCCAAGTCCATTAAGGGCCTTTCTGTGGGAATCATATTTACCCTTCCATGGTCACAGTGACATATTTCCCATTGTGTGTAACTGACTATTAGGACTTCATTACAGCACAGCATTGCTGCTGCAGTCACATCTCTTTACACAAAATGTAAACCCACATCCCATTAGGAGGTTGCTCTCCTGAGCAGATGCCAGCATAGACAAAACTTTTTCCCAGATGTTGCCTGATCATCAAAGTAGAGTCAATTTGTAGGAATGAGCCCTTAATCTTTGAGCACAAACCACTAATTTTCTTTCTTTTCTAAACATAGTCTCAGTGAGCTGATGATTATCTGGAAGACACTGGCACAGACCAGCATCATGTCATTTAAAAAAGCAAGCTCAATAGTCATACCTACCAACCTTAAGTTGTTCTAAAATAAGACTAAGGAGATTTGTGTTCTTTTTTAGAATATGTAACTAATTTGTTTGTTAAATTAAGTCAGCAACTGAACTGGTAGCTTTTTCCCCCTTGATTGGCACCTAGGTAAGAATTAGAGAACTAGACAAGCCTCAAACATTGGGTCTAGAATATGCACAAGAAGAATGGCTTCAAAATCCAATATTAGGGACGATGGAAATTTTCTAGCTGTAACTTTTACCAAATGAACACTTTTTTTCATCTCTATGCCATCTGTCACTTTTTATTTTATCCCTATAACACTCTAACCCTCCCTCTGTAGCTCCTTCCTTTCCTTCTTTTTTTCCTTCCTCCCTCCTTCCTGACTTCCTAACAACCTTCCTTCCTTTATTCAACCAATATGTATTATATGCCAATATTATGCTAGGCCTAATGAAAAACAAAGATAAAAAGTCATGTTTTCTGCCCTCACTGAGTTCCTTGTCTTTTCAAGGAATTTCTATTTGATATGTGAACTATGATAAAGGCTGTGATGGAAGTCTGCATGGAGAATTGCAGGAGCATAGATGAAGGCTGACTAGTGCAGAACTTTTGAGTGTCTCAAAGGCTTCCTCTGGAGTTTAATTATCAAAGGCTAAAGAGGAATCAGACAGACAAAGAATGAGGAGGCAGTCAGGTGTTCCAAGACTATGGACATGGCACACAAAGATGTGGGCCAGAGCCTGAAGAGTTTTGGCAACACAGTAGGTCTAGTTGGATGTGAAGGAAAGGGGCCTACAGATGCAGGCAGAAGCCAGTCTTGGAGGGCCTGATTTCCTCCACTCAAAGGTCTGGGCTTTGTTGCAATGGGAGCCACAAAGGGACTGTAAGAGGAGATGACTGTGTCCAGTGTTGTGTTTAAAGACATGTTCAGAGAAATTAAGCTGCCTAAGAATTGTTAGGAGGCTATTCTGGCAGCCCTGACAGGAAGTGAGAGTGTCAATATCCAGGCAATTCTGGTAGAAGATATTTCAGATGTAGAATCATGACCTTTTTGACCAAATAGGTCAAGAGTGGGAGAGGATTCCACAATTCTTTGGGCATGTACTGAGATTTCTTTTTAAGGTGCTAATAGCTCACATACAATGATGTTAAAGGCTTTCACACAGCCTTCTTTCCACTAAATATCTTACTCATTAGATTCCAAGGCATCTGGACATCCAACATAGGCTTTTCAGGTCTGTGTGTACTTAAACAAAAACATCCTTGAGCATGATCAAAGGCTGTCAGCTCACATAGACAGGGGAGCAGAGCCTTCTGGGAGGAGTTATGGGGCTGCCACACTTGAATGGGCACTAACTTTGGGGGCCACCTTGTATGTGGTCTGAGTCTCACACTTGTATGTGGTCTGAGTCTCACACCCTCCACCCAGCATTCCACAGAATGGATATCTGTGCCCAGATGAGAAGCACAGAAGGGAGAAACTGAGAGAAGTCATCTGGTCTAGAGATGCAAGTGAACTCAAACCCAGAAGATAGTCCAAGTCTAAAAATGAGAAAATGAGGGCCAAGCAACATCAGTCAGGAAACAGAATCTAAGGAGTGGTGGATGGCACCTAGTAAACCTTCAGAAATGCTTCCCTTGCCCTGTTGATGAACTGAAAGATAAGCAGAGTCGCCTGGGACAGAGGGTCTTGCTGGCTCCACAGGACAGTCACTGCAGAATGCTGACTTTGAGTTGTGAGTGAGCAGGAGTCAGGGTAAAAATGTAACAAACATGGAGTCCTACCACCACCTCTAGCAGGTCCGCATGCTGAAATGCAATCACTCATCATTCGGTTAAGGGCAGAAAAATCATTCACAGTAATTGCATGGTATCATTTTGATCAAAACAAAACATAGCAAATGAGCAAAAATGTTCAAGTGCTATAATTGTTTGTTAAGGGCACTGTCAGTTGTCTCTTAGCTTTCTTGGTACAGACATAGCATCCTCTCCTTTAAGTTTTTGGGGCTAACTAACCTCAGAAGATGATGACATAAAAGTGTCAAGCATAGAGGCAGGGCCAAGGTAGATATTAAATTAAATAAGTCAGTAAAAATTAGCTGAATCTGAAAAATGATTTGAGTGCATCTTAGGCACTTTACTTGTATTATTTCCAAATCTCAAGTTTATCCTGAGAGACAAGTGTATCATCTTGATTTAGTGGATGAGGAAGCAGAATCCAGAAAGTGTCGATACCTTGTCCAAACTGCCCAGCTGCTCAGCAGGAGGCTGGGGTTCAAACCCAGAGCTGACTCCAAAAGGTATCCTTTTAAAGAGGAAGTGAGAATGGAAAAAGATGGCCTGCCGCCTGTTAACAATTCTTTTAGTGAGAACCTGTGTCTTTCCCTAAAGGTATCTAAATCTACCTATAGTGTTCTATTTTTCTCCTGGAGTCGAGGGAACTAGGGGTGGGGCAGGAGGGGCCAATCTTAATTTTTTAGTTATAAGTGTCCAGGGGTAGATCCCACAGCCTTCCTTGGCCATCCTGCAGGTTCTACATGTCCATCCTCCCCTCACACTGTCCACAAAACACTCCCATGAACTTCATCATCTATTAACGTCATTATAGTACCTAGTCATAAATTTCTCCTTACTAAATGAAACTCGGTGATTCGGTGTCTGCTTAGAGGTCAGCTTGGTTCAAGGCTTGAAAAGGAAGTAACCCAACCAATCCTGAGAGAGGATCACTCACTGGCATACATCCTGATCTCAGGTTCTCCTGGCCCCGTGTTTGTGAACAAAATTCAGAAGGAGGCAGTTAGGGAATCCAGAATGTACTGAGTGATTTGTAAATGAAACAAGGAAGTTTGAGATCCAGGATCTTTCATATCTCCAAATCACAGCTGTTTTTTTTTGTTGTTGTTGTTGTTGTTGTTTTGTTTTTGTTTTTTTTTTTAAATCCGTATGTGTGCTAAGGGCACCTATAGTGAATTATGGGGGCCAGAAGGTACCGGGTCTTTATCACATACAGTATGCTCAGAATGCTACTCTGGCACATGTGGAAGAAGGAATTGCAGCCTAGTGCGTTTTTAAATTCTTCCTACTAAAATTCAACTAGTACAGGGTAACAAAGAAATATAAATATGTATATTCAAAGAGATAGCTATAGCTTTAAAATATTTTTTTCCAGAGCAGTTGGTTGGTCAGAAGCCTAGCATGTGCTTCTCATAAGGCAGGCAGGCATCTGACTGCTGCCAGTGTTGGACAGACCTATTTGCACTCCCTCAGGCCTGTGCTCGGCCACCAGGGTTGACCCCACTGGTGGCCTCTCCCCTGGGGGCCATGAGCTCACAGAATGGTGGTGGCTGGAGGGCTGTGGATGAGGGGCAGGGAGAATGGGGTGTGTGAACTTTCAAAGGATAAACACAAAAAATTCATCCTCAGCTTTTCCATTGGGGCGTCTGTGTCATTGAGGCCAATTTAAAAGCAACTAGGCCTATATTAGGTATTGTTAACCCACAACTCTCTCACCACTTAAGGCCTCCCAAGGTTTTGCACATGAAGCGATACTGAACTAGATGCAAAGACCACGAGAACTTGCAGTGGGTCAGTGGAGCCTTTGCTGTGTGGGGACATGCCTCCCTGATGGGAAGCCCAGGCTTTCAACTCTGCTACTCAGAGACCGTGGGACCCTGGGGGGATTATCCTCTCAGCTTGATGTCTTCTTGGTTTATTAGATAAATAGCAACACTTTCTGCTAATAGTTTTAATTCTACGTTATTTTTTCTGTTTCATTTTAAAAACTCATTTACTTTTTAAAAATTGTGGTAAAATATACATAACATAAAATTTGCCATTTCAAGCATTTTTAAGTGTACAGTTCATTGGTATTAAGTACATTCACATTGTTATGAAACAATCACCACTACCCATCTAGAACTTTTAGTCTTGCAAAACTGAAACTCTGTTCCCATTTAACACTAATTCTCCATTCCCTTTCCCCTAGCCTTTGGCAATCACATTCTGTTTTTATAAATCTGACTGCTCTGAGGACCTCTTATAAGTAGAATCATTCATTATGTCTTTTTGCAACTGGTTTATTTCACTTAGTATAATGTGCTCAAATTCATCTATGTTGTAACATATGTCAGAATTTCCTTTCTAAGACCGAATCATATTTCATTGTATAGACAGCTATCTAGGTGTTGATGGGCACATGAGGTATTTCCACTTTTTGATTATTGTAAATAACGTTGCTATGAAATGGGTGTAAAATATCTAATGTTCTACATAATTCTACATTATTTTATGCTCTGCTTTGAGACAAGAAAAGTCTGAATTTAGCTAAGCCCTTTCACCTTCTCTGTATAATAACAACAAAAGCAGTTGCTTCTGATCCTGGGTAATAATAATTTACTACTGCTTCCGAGAACTAAGTATGCACTTTCCGTTTTTCAATACCTTAGTAACAAGACAATTTAGCTAGGAGTATTAAAATGCCACAGGCAGATTTTGGCGAGGTACCAAGGATCACTGAAACCATCAAGGAATCCATTTCGCTCACCAAGTTCTTGGGTCTAACCACATCAGAGGAAGTTTTAAACATGAGCCCCATAAATTGTAACTGGACCACACACTTCAATGTGTAGTTCTGACCCTCTGAGACCTGCAGGGAGTGGCCCATATGCTAGTCTGTGTGTAACTAACTCTTGAGGAGTTCATCTTGTATGGGCAAGTTATCCGATACAAGGGTGCAATCTCCAGACCAAGAGGGCAGGTTGACCTGGGTAGCACTCACCTGCCATGCTGGGCAACACAATAAAAAGAAAATAAGGAAAATTGGGTACTACTGGGGTCATAAACCAAGCACATTACTTAACATACAGGCTTCCCGCTGACTCAGGAGGGCTGACCGATATGGATCCTGGCATGGTCCATGTACCTATTTTCTCAGGAAGCCTGAGACTCACCAGAACAGTGGCCCCATGAAGACCAAACCTGGGATCATTGAGAGGTCTCAGCCAGCAAGTCACGGTGGCAGGAAGGAAACCATGTGGTGGGTGAGGCCTATGGGTATAGGAGACCAATGTTGTCTTGGGTTTTGTGCCATTCCATGCTGTTTGCTGAGCCCCCAAAAGAACACTAGAAGGTGCTAAAAGGAGATCCAGGGGTCTGAGAGAGTTAAGAGCTCTTCATCAGCCTTGCCAGCTTTTTACACATCAACCTCCGGTATCTCTCAGTGTAGTAGTGACTATAGGTCAGTGAAAAGGTTCTTTGTTCCCCTAAATGCCCATGTGCAGTGTGATTCTTGAAGCAGTCTCACTTTTCAGTTTGAGGTGTAGCTTAAAATAAACATCTTGAGAGATAAACCCTGGTTTCAAATGAGACCAAATAAATGATTAATGAAATTGGAAAAGGGAGAGAAAGCACGAAAGTTCTGGGTGCTAAAAGGTTAAAATAAAAGTGTCAGGAAAAAAAAAGAGAGCTCAGAAATGGCAGATATGAGTTTTACAGAAGATCAACTTTATGTTTTTCTACTTATATCAAGTGTGAAGCTTACAGTCAGAAGTGCTGGGAGAAGGAGTGGGGTTGATAACCTTGCAAGACAGGTCATACATGGACTAGGTCATCCATTAGTACAGCAGCCACAGTGTTGACACTAAAATACTCGAAAATGGGTACCCTTATTTCAACTACATCTCATGCAATGTCTGGCTAACCATGCCCTTTAGGAGTATCTAGTGATCCCAGATCTATGTACCGCATTGCAGGAGTGAGCCCCAAGGTCAATTGGAGAATCACTTTATCGTGTACATAACAATTGCAGCAATGACAATTGGCCAAGTTAGATTTGTGTGTTTAATAGTCATAACAATGGTAACGACACTAAAATCAAAGAAAGGAGAATGTGATAACAAAATTTATAAAATTTACCTGGAATTAAAGATTGCTAAAATTTCCCTAAGAAAACAACGAAGATTAACTCCTCGAGGATGTTATGTGAGTGTCATTACCCCCTGATATGGTGAGATGAAAATAATACCTCACCTCACCTTTGTGGTATTCCTCCTTGAAAACCATAAACATAGTCTAGTCATGAGGAAAACACCAGACAAACCCCAAATAAGCAATATTCTACAAAATGTATTACCAGCACCTTTCAAAGTTTCCAGGGTCATGAGAAACAAAGACTGACTAGGAAACCACTACAGATGTCAGGAGACAAAGGAGACATGAGGACTAAATGTGATACAGTACTCTGGTTCCTTAAAGGCATTATCTAAATCCACCTAGATTTAGATCTTAGAACAGAAAAGGGTAATAATGAGAAAACTGAACAGAGACTGAACACAGTCTAGAAGTTAGTTAATAGTAATGCATGAATGCTGGTCTCTCAGTTTTGACAAATGAAATACGGTGACAAAAGATGACAATATTAGAGCAAAGGGAAACTGACTGAGGGGTATGTGTGAATTCTCTGCATTCTCTTTGAAACTTTTCTGTAAACCTCCAATTATTCACCCAAATGTTTACTTCAAAAGCAGAGAGATGGAAATTCTAAGAAAGAATAAAAACACCATAACAGATCTAAAGAATGCCTGTGATGGACTTTTTAGTAGACGACATGACTAAGGAAAGAACCTCAGAGTGAGGATATGTCAATAGAAACTATCAAAACTGAAAAAAAAGAGAAAAAAGACTGTGAAAAATGAAACAAAATATCCAAGAGATGAGGGACAACTACACAAGATATAACACATGTAATGGTAATATTTGAAGGGGAAGAAAGAGAGAAAGGAATGGAAGAATTATTTGAAGCAATAATTACTTAGAATTTTCCCAAAATTAATGTCAGACACCAAATCATAGATTAAGAAAGCTCAGAGAACACCAATTAGGATAAAATGCTAAAAACAAACAAACAAACAAACAAACAAACAACAAGAACCACACCCCAACCAAAACCCTGTATGTAGGCATATTATTTTCAAATTATAGAAAATTCAAAGATAAAGAATTCTGAAAGAAGCCAGAATGAAACAATACCTTACCTATAGATTAACAAAAAAAGAACCACATCCTACTTTTTCTCAAAAATCATGCTGTTGCAGAAATGTTTCAAAAATCAGACCGGAGAGAAACCAAGCACCACTCAGAGAGTTGGAGAACTCAGGTTTATTACTCTGGTGGTCCCAGAAGAGCTAGAGCTCTGAAGATCTGGGCCCCTAGCTCAGAGGCAAACTTTCTTTTATAAAGCTTAGTTGGCATGGGCTGATTGGTTAATTTATCCTCAGGTGGTTACAGAGCAAGAAAGTTGCTATGGGTTACAGGCAGTTATATTTGTTATTTAGACAGAACAAGCAAAAGGGAGGATGAATCTTTTGTTAATTTTGAGGTCACCCTGACTGACAGCCTATGAGGCAAGCATATCTACAGAAGCAGAACAAAGAGCTTATTATAAGGTTAGCCTTTTGAGTGAAAATTCCTCTTCATTCTCCCTTTTAATACCCTTTAAATACTTATAGAAAATCAATCTCTTGATTTTCTTGGTCTAGGGGCTGATATAAGGGTGGTTGCAACCATTTGTAACTTTACGGATTGTAGGTGTGAAGAGAGACAGTTCAGGATACAGGGTCCAAAAGAGAGAGCGATGAAGAGCATGAGGAGAGAACCTGCAAGTGGAAGAAGCCAGGACCCCCAACTCCATATTCTGAACCAGGACCCCCATGAGTCTTTCAATCGTTGGCTGATTTTTGAGGCTCTATCTATAAGCCCCTTGGCTGTACATCTAACTATACCAAATTAATTAACATAAAAACAACATTCTTCTTCAAAAATAAGCATAACCCTCCTTTTTCAGCCCTTAGAATATCAAGTCTCCACCGGTTTTGTAAAACTAATCCTGCTAAGGAAACTAATTGGCTTTGTAAAGTGACAATGCTTTTGGATATGTCTGCTAAGCTGTCAAATAGGTCCTTAGATAAGCTTTGGTAATAAGACAGGGATAAGGCTAGGCTGGCTCTGCCAGTGCCTACCCTTGTGGCTATGCCAAGTTCTATAAGAAGGGGAATAAACAGTATTGCTCATTTGGTTCTTGTGTGTGTTAGAGGGATGGTCATAGATTGGTTGTTGGGAGCAAGTAAACTAGGGTACAAGTCCCTGTCCAGTTACCCAGGAGATAGAGATATGAATTGGTTCCACAAAGAAAGAATATACCTGGGGTTCCAAGACAAAAACTCACCTCAATAGTAAAAAGGTGACCATTCAGCCTTTTGCTGTTTGCAGATTCCCAGGCCATAAGTGTCCCTGCTAGAACTGTCCCTGTGAGGGTTTGGAGGGGCCCATCAGAATCATCCTGAGATGCTTTAGAGGTTTTATTTTCCCAATGTAAAAAAATTCTCTTAGTATCTATAAAGACCCATTAAGTGAGGTTTTCATATGCTGGTAAGAGCAGGTATTCTTCTTGGGAGGGTTCAGAGAAGAATTCCCCAGGAAAGATGCTTAAGTAAACATTTGGTTTCCCTTGAACCTGAATTTTTGTTTAGTAACCCTGTAGTCTTTATATTGGGTTTCCATGAGAATTGTACAGGTTTCTTAAATGAAGCAGCCTGTGCTACTTGGAAACTAGATCAATCTTTAGAGGGTTCTATTTCTATAGTATAATTGCAACAAGAATCTTCGAGGGAGCCTAAATTTTGGCTCTGGCTTGGTTTTTGACTTCTCTTGATACAAAGGGGTACCTGAAACTTAAGATTTGTATGACTTGATATTGATCCCAAAATTGGAGGCTCAGGAGGGGCCGCCTGAGTTAAGCTGATTCTATAGGACATTAAGATGTTAACTGCCCATCCTGTCAGTGTACTTTCAGTCATGTCAGTGATTTGAAAATCAAATAAATTTTCTATAGTCATCAGTTTAAATGGCCAGCCTCCCCGATATTTGGGGTGAAGGGTCATATTACTTGTTGCACAATACCAGATGGGGATGGGGACAACTGACTAGCGGGCAGAAGATGGAGATAGGCAGAACCAACAATCTTTAGCCAAGTCACTTTTTGAAGAGTTTAAGAGTCCTATATAAATACTCGGTAACCATAATCCCCTGCCTTGTAGGGTGAGTTAAGAGACGCCATTGCCTGAATATAAAATCCTAGTAGAGTTAGCAAAGGAAAGATCTTCCTCATGATTATAACCAATGTCTGTTAGACAAAGCTTCTAGAAATGTATCGAAGAGGGGTTTAGCCTGAACATGCAAGAATTGAGAGGATCCTGACACAGGCTAAATAAGTTAGGGCTAAAGTATCTCTTTGACTCAGAGTCCAGTCGCCGGGTGCTATGGAAGCCAACACTGAAACAAGCAGCAGGACAAGTATACTAAAGAGGGTTAGGGCTAAAGGATATAACAATATGTCTGGACAGTCTGGATGGTTGATCCTCAAGCTTCTACCATGTGTAGACTAGCCAGCTTCTAGGAATGGCCAGAGCAGGGCCAGAGGTCTCAGGTGGATCTCTGCTTCCTCTGGAACATTACTCGGAATGGCTGATCAGGAAGAGGCTCTGCATTCCATGTCTCCTGTTCTTCCAGAGGTGCTGCTGTCTTTACCCAGGTGTGGTGGATCCATGGGGTGATACCTACAACCTTAATAGCAGTGGCAGTTGCTAATATAACAGTGTGAGGGCCTATCCAGATCGGCTGGAGTGACTCCTTCCAATCCTTAACTAGTACTTCATCTCCTGACTGATAAGGGTAGACCCAATTCCCCGAGGGGATAGGGGCTCTTTTTAGGATTTCCTGGGTGATGTGGTGGAGGATCTACCCTAGGGCCTGAAAGTGTTGGGACATTTCTAGGTCAGCTATCAGTCAAGGGTCTCCTTTTAGCTTCCCTGTCACTTGGGGAGGTCTCCCAGAAAGGATTTCAAAAGGGGAGTAGCCTGAAGGTCTTGGGGTGCACCATGCTCAGAGCAGAGCCAAAGGCAGCAAATCAGATGAAGGGAACTGGGTTTCCTGACAAACCTTAGCTAGAGTGATCTTGAGGGTCTGGTTTGTGCACTCAACTTTCCCTGAATTTTGTGGCCTATAGGCCATGTGGAGCTTCCATTTGATTCCCAGAGCTTTGGACAGAGTCTCGACTATCTCAGACACAAAGGCAGGTACATTGTCAGATCCTATAGAGAGGGGCAGCCCGTATCTTAGAACAATTTCCTTTAATAAGGTTCTAGCTACTTCTCATGCCCATTCAGTGTGTGTAGGGAAAGCTTCAGCCCATTTGGAGTAGGTGCAAACTAACACAAGCAAGTATTGGTGGTCCCAGTAGGGTTTGACCTCAGTAAAGTCCACTTCTGGGTCTTCAAAGGGCATAGTCCCAATTGTTTGCAGCCCTGAATTGGACTTTGGGCTTTGGCTGGCATTGTTTTGTTCACAAATTACACATCTAGCTCTAATCTGGGCACATAGGATTGGGAGTTTGGGTATGAAATAGTAGCAGCCTGACAGACTTTCTAAAGTAATCTTCCCTAGTTGAGTCAACTCATGGTGTCGTGCTACCAGCTGAGCTGCCACCTCAGTGGGAATAAAGATTCTCTGCTCTGGAAGCTCCTACCAGCCTTTCTTTCTCTTGGTTCCTGCTATGCTTAAGGCCCATTGTTCTTCTTTCTTGATGTACATCAGGGACAGAGGCAATTCTGGAGCTAGGAGAACCTTAGAGATTGGCTTAGGAACCATTATGGCACTCGGTTGGTTGGCAGCCTCCTTAGCTGCTTGATCTACCAGTCAGTTTCCCCTACTGACAGGGTCGGTTTCTCTCTGGTGGCCCTCGATGAGTGACTGCCACCTGAAAAGGCTTTCGGACTGCCTCTAGCAGTTGAAGGATTTCTTCTTTGTTTTTGATTTCTTTTCCTCCCACCGTCAGTAGTCCCCTCTCTTTATAAATGGCTCCATGTACCTGCGAAGTAGCGAAGGCATACCTTGAGTCAGTATAGATATTGGCTCATTTTCCTTCAGCCCACTGCAGCACCTGGACGAGTGCCCATAGTTTGGCCCACTGTGCCAACTAGCCCTGTGGCTGAGTCTCAGCTCTGATCACCTCATCTGTGTTTGTTATTGCGTAGGCGGCTTTGCGCTGTCTTTCATGGATGAAGCTGTTCCCATCGGTGCACAATACCAGTTCTGGGTTCTAAAGAGGAATGTCTTTCAGGTCCAGCCTGCTTGAGTAGACTTCATCTGTGACCTCTTCACAATCATGGTCGGGAGGCCCCTCCTCAGTGAGTGGAAAAGTAGCAGGGTTCAAAGTCCACACAGTCTCAAGGCAGACGTGGATTTTCACAAAGCAGTCCCTGATAATGAGTTATTCTGGTATTGGTCAGCCATTTGAGTCTCTGGTTATTCATTAATGCAGTAACAACATGGAGGACCTTTACATTATATTCTGTCCCAGGGTGAGCTTGTCCACTTCTCTGACTAGGACTACTATGGCAGCTAAGGCCCAGAGGCATAGCGGCCATCTTGCGGCCACCAGATCTAACCGTTTGGACAGATATGCAATCGGGTGCTGCCATGGCCCAACTGTTTGTGTGAGGACCCCCAGTGCAGCGTGACTCTTCTCATGTACGAAGAGGTTAAAGTTCCATGTCACATCTGGTAGTCCTAATGCTGGTGCACTGGTCAAAAGTCTCTTTATTTCTGTGAAGGCTTTTTCTTATTTGGAACCCCACTCCAGGAGGACTTTACCAGACCCAGCTGTGACCTTGCACAGTGGCTTGGCAATTTCAGAGAAACCTGGTATCCAGATCCAGCAGAATCTGGCAGCCCCTAGAATCTTGCGGACCTCTTTCTTAGTGTATTGAATAGACAGTCAGTTTCCTTTCATGTCCAAGTGCCTGATGTCCCTCTGAGATGATGAACTCAAGGAATCATACCTCCTGTTTACATATTTGAGACTTCCTCCATGACGCCTTGTATCCCATGGTAGAGAATAGGGTCAACAAGGCTCTAGTATCTTTCCAGCAGTCTTGGGTGGGGCTAGACAGCAAAGGTCATCTCTGTACTGGAGTAGAGTGCAGTTCAAAGTCTCTCTGGGGAAGGCAGCAAGATCTGCTGCCAGCACTTCACCAAACAGACTGGGTGAGTTCTTGAAGCCCCATGGCAGTCTAGTCCAGCTTAGTTGAGTCTTTCTCCTGGTGTATGGGTCTTCTCACTCAGAGACAAACAAAGGCTGTCTGGCTGGTGATAATCGGAGGCAGAAGGCATCTTTGAGATTGAGGCAGGTGAACCAAATTGCTTGGGCAGGTGAGAGATACAGGAGGGTGTATGGGTTTGGGATCACTGCATTGTTGATGGTGCGGAGGTCCTGGATGAGGTGGTAGTTGTTCTCTCTAGGCTTCTTGACTGGTAAGAGTTGGCGTTCTAAGGTGACTGACATTCAACTAGAATTCCAGTATCATGCCAATGCTGGATGTGGTCCCGAATTCCCAAGCATGCTTCCCATGACACTGGATATTGCCTTTGTGTGACAGGAGTGGCTCCTGGCCTTAGGTCCACCATGAGGGGTGTGTGATTCTTGGCTAGATATAAGGGTCCCTTTTCTGCCCAGACAGCAGAGGATTCTTCTAGCAGGCTGGTTGACTTTGTTTATCTTCTTTCTGGAGAATAAATGCGCCATTCATCTTCCCTGGGCACAGTCATAGTCATCATTAGAACAGGTAGGTTCCCCAGGGCGAGATGGGTAGGCTTTCCTGGGGCAAAGGTGATCTGTGCTCCAAGCTTTGTTAATAAGTCTCTACCCCAAAGAGGGATGGGGCACTCTGGTAGGTACAGGAACTCATGAGTCACTAGGTGGCCCCCTAACCGACATGAGTGGGCTTTGCAGAATGAGCAAGCAGCTCAGTCCCCCGTGGCCTCGATGATAGTTGTTGTTCGGTCTCTGAGGGGAGCCATGGGCGTGGTCATCACAGAGTATTCAGCCCCAGTGTCTACCATAAAGGTCATTGGTTGGCCCCCTACTTCTATTTCTATCATAGGCTCCCGGGGGCTTGGGATCAGGGAGCCCGGTAACCCCTAGTCTGACTCTGCTCCAGCCAGGCCTATAAGGTCTTGCATGATTGGCTCAGGCTGGTATTTTCCTTTATGGGGTTTATTGAATTTCTTTGACCCTTCATATGTCCTCCCACAGTGTGGGCACTTGTTTCTCCAATGGCTGGTCTCTTTGCAGTAGACACATTGATTGCAGTGTAGTGGTGGTCTCCTTTTGGTCTCTCCCTTCTCTGGGGGAGCAGTCTGTTGTACTGGGCCTGGGTTCCCTAACATGGATGCCAACAGGGGCACTTTTTGTTCCCCATCCACTTATCAGCTATCTTTTGGGCCTCCTGGTTGTGATTCACAAACACCTTGTTTGCGATCTCCAGCAGCTGGGTTGTGTTCATCCCAGCAAAGCCCTCTAATTTCTGAAGCTTATGGAGGCTATCAGTGTAAGATTGAGCCACAAATGTCACATTGACCAGGCATTGGTTTTCTCATGCTTTGGAGTCAAAAGGAATATACACCTGGAATGCCTCTCATAGTTTCTCATAGAACTCTGTGGGTGACTCATCTGGTTTTTGGAGTACTTTTGCCATTTTAGACATTGTCGGCTTTTTAGACCCAGCTTTCACCCCCTGCAGTATGACCTGCTGGTACCTGTTGAGAGACTCTCTTCCATTCAGGTTGTTGAAGTCCCGATTGGGCCTGGCATCAGGTGCAGCCCCCAAGGCCCATGCTGTGGGGTCTAGTGCACCATCTGGTGCTTGTCCTTGGAGCCATCCCTGTACTTCGACAGAATCTGACATCGTTCTTCGATGTGGAAGAGAGTTAGGAGGAGTTGGCAACAGTCATCCCAGGTAGGCTGATGAATTTGGGAGATGAACTCGAGCAAATCAATCATCGCCTGGGGTTTCTCTGAATAGGACGGGGTGTGCTGCTTCCAGCTGAGGAGGTCAGTTGTGCTGAAAGGCTGATAGTAGAGGACAGGATAGCCCAGCTGGAATGTGCTCTTTGATAACCTCAAAAGGGTCTCATGTCTCTCAGAGAGGCATCTAGAGGGCCGCAGGCTGCTGGACTGGCTGTGTGGCTGAGCAAAGATGCCATGGACTTAGGCTTGGCGACCGCTTAGACTGCTGGGGTGGCGAAGGTACCAATGGGGGAGGGCCGTCTGGTAATTGGGGATAGAGTGGCTGTGCAGGGACTGGTGGAGCTGTTGGGATGAATGGCAATGGGAAGAAAGGTTCTTACTCGGGGTGTTCTTGGTGGATGACTCTTGCTAGCTCCTTCTTGTTCTTTCCCCAGATGATTCGGACCACAAGTACTTTACTCTGTCCATGCTTATTTGCACAGAACTGAGCACAAGGGGGCACTACAATAGCGATTGGCAACCATGAATCTATGTGTGGAAACTGGCATGGATGTCCAGGTGTCCCTGTCACTACCTGGTATGCAGCTTTAACAGTGAGAAGGCCCAGGGTCCCTTCCGAAGGCCATCTTGCCCTAAAGGTGGGTCACTCAAGTTCACAAAGAGAATGAAGTTTCCTGGGGTTAACTTTATCCCGTAATCCTCTGAGAAACTCTTCTTAAAATTTTTCAACATACAATTTAAGACAGTTGGCTTAGAGGAACCTCTACCCATAATGCCTTAGAAAGCTTCATAATGGAGGGGCAGAATAGACCTTAAAATTCCAAGAAAATAATTTAATAGAGGGCCCCTATGTCAAAAGGGCTGTTTGGGGATAGACAATTCTTAAGCCAAATTAGTAATTAATTGCTTCTCCTCCCTGTGAATCTCACCCTCTGTCGGTGATACAAAGACAAACAAGGGTGGGTGCTTCCTCCAAAGAGGAGGCCACTCAGGCACTCATCTGGCTGCATCCCAAAGGAGCTTAGGTGAGACTTGGTTGTAGCAGACTCAGCTCTGTGACTTACAATCAGGCACTAGTCCAATGCTGCCCTGGACCGTAAGCCATGCAGCACCTAATCACAAATGAGTCCACTCAGACTTCATAGCCTTCAGGGGACCTTATGAGTGCCCAGCTGTGGAGCCACAAATTCTCACTTGACCTAGTCAAGCTGGCCAGACCACTCATTCACTTACATATTTATACACCAGAGGTTAAAACATTGCTTCCCCTCTTTTGGGAAGGGCCTGACCTTTGTCTTCTCCTCACTCCCCCCCATCCCGGGAAAACCCTGATGTGTTCCCCTGCTAGGAAGACCCTGACCTGTATCTTCTAACTGAAGACTTTAAGAGGTGACCATCTGAAGACGGAACCTGACTGGGGTGCTGAGACCTGGGGCCTTACCTTATCCTGTGGCCATCCCTGGTGAGTTGGTCCATCTGGAGAGTCAGAGCGCCAGTCCGAAAGAAAACTCAGAATACCATCAGGTGGCATGCCTCCTCATTTGTCTCGGAGCCCCTCTAGTTTGGCCCGGCCGAGCCACTGGTCCAGTGGATCAGTCTTGCTGAGGTCTCCAGAAATGCTGCAGAAATGTTGCAAAAATCAGACTGGAAAGAAACAAAGCACCACTTGGAGTGTTGGAGAACTCAGGTTTATTATGCTGGTGGTGTCAGAAGAGCTAGTGCTCTAAAGATCTGGGCTCAAGTTCAGGGGCAACCTTGCTTTTATGGGGCTTATCTGTGCAGTTACAGTTGGCATGGGCCGATTGGTTAATTTGTCCTCGGGTGGTTTCAGAGCACGGGAGTTGCTATGGGTTACAGGCAGTTACATTTGTTATTTAGACAGAACAAGCAAAAGGGAAGATGAGTCTTTAGTTAATTTGGAGGTAACCCTGCTCCATGGCCTATGCAGCAAGCATATCTACAGAAACAACAAAGAGCTTATTATAAGGTTAACTTTTTGAGTGAAAATTCCTCTTCAATGCAAGCAAGAAGAGAGTGAAATAAAATATTTAAGGTGTTGAGAGAGAGAAAAAAAACCCTAGAATTCTGTACTCTGTGAAATTACCCTTCAAAAGTGAAGAAAAAATGACTTCTTAGACAAACAAAAATTGATGAAATTAGTTGCCAGTAGGTGTGCTCTTTAAGAGATGTTGAAAGAAATTCTTTAGAGAAGAAAATAATATAGGCCAGAAACTCAGATCTGCATAAAGAAAGACATGGACATTGAAGGAGGAATAAGTAAAGGTAAAATAACACTTTACTTTCTAAATTCTTAATTGATCTAACAGATCAGTTTATTCAAAATAATAACAGCAACAATGTATTTGATTATGTTTGCTTTTATATATATCTTATATGCAAGCTTATATATATATATATGAAACAAATGATACAAAGTACTGAAAGAAAGTATTAACCATGAAGCAGTATAGCAGAACTGGGTTTGAATTAGTTGTAAATACATATTTCAAGCTCCAGGGCAACTACTAAAAATATATAATAAAAAAGTATTACTGATATGCTAAGAAAGGGGAAAAAATGGAATCAGATAAAATGCTCAACTAAAACTATAAAAGGCAGAAAACGAGCAGAAGACAAAAATAGAAATGAAGAGCAAAGGCAATAAATAGAAAACAGTAATAAATATGATAGATATTAATTCAACTATTTCAATAATATCTTGAATTTCAGTGGTCTAATTGCACCAGTTAAAAGACTGAGTTTGTCAGAGCAGATTGAAATACATAACCTAACTATATGTTGTCTAGAAGAAATTCACTTTAAATATAAGTTAAAAGTAAAGAGATAAAGATATACCATGTTAACTTAAATCAAAAGAAAATGTCAGTCGCTATATTAATTTCAGACAAAGTAGACTTTAGAGCATGAAAAGTTATCAGAGATAAAGAGGGACATTACATAATAAGATCACTACTCCAAGAAGACATAACAATTTTAAAATATGTATCCACTTAATAACAGATTGTCAAAATATGTGAGGCAAAAACAGAACTATAAGGAGAAATAGATGAATCTATTATTATAGTTAGAGACTAAATGACATACCTGGCAGGCAGAAAATCAGTAACGAGTCAGCTAAATTCAACATCTGCATTAACCATTTGGATATAATTGACATTTATCAACAACTTCATCTAATAGCTGCAGAATATACATTATTCTTAAGATCATATGAACCATTCACTAAGATAGACCACAATATGGAGCATTAAACATACCTTAAGAAATTTAAATAAATAGAAAATGTACAACGCGTGCTCTCAGACCACAATGTTATTAAACTAGCAATTAGAATGTAGCCATAAAATCTGAAAATATGTGGACATTAGATAGTATACTTCTAAATAATACATTGGCCAAGAAGAACTCTCAAGAGAAATTTTAAAAATATTTTGTCTAAATGAAAATACAACTTATCGAAAACTGTGGAATGCAGTGAAAGCATTACTTAGAGGAAAATTTTAGCAGTGATTGCATATAATAGAAAGAAGATCTAAAATCAGTAACATAAGCTTCCATTTTAGGAACCTAGAAAAAAAAGAGAAAATAAAATCCAAAGTAAGTAGAAGAAAAGAAATAATAAAAATGAGAGCAGAAATCAATGAAATCAAAGACAGGATATCAATAGAGGAAATCAACAAAATCAAAATATTCATTAAAAAGATCAATAAAATTGATAAACTTCTAGCTAGGCTAACTAAGAAAAAAATAGAGAGGACATGAATTCCTAACATCAGATATCACTAAGATGCCATGGTCATTCAAAGGCAATCAAGAAATAGTATGAACCACTTTATGCCCTCGAATTTGATAACTTTGATGAAATGGACCAATTCTTTGAAAGATACAATTTGACAAAACTCACACAAGAGGAAATAGACAATCTAAAGAGTCCTATATCTGTTAAATAAATTGAGTCAACAATTAATAAACAGAAATGACCATGCCAAGATGAATTTACCTGTGATTTCTACTAACCATTAAAGGAATAATATAACTAATCTCTGAAATCTCTTGCAGACATTACAAAAGTAAAAAAAATAAGCAAAATCTACAGACCAATATCTCTCATGAACATAGATACAAAGATCTTCAAAAATTGTTAGCAAATCAAATCCAACGATGTATTAAAAGAATTACATACCATGATCAAGTGGGATTTATCCTAAGCATGCAAGTTTGATTTAACAGTTAAAAATCAATTAACATAATACATTACATTAATACCCTAAAGAAAAAAAAGTCACATAATCATATCGATAGATGCAGAAAAAGCATTTGACCAAATCCAACACCTATTCCTGATAAAAACTCCCAGCAAAGAGAAATGGGAGAAACTTCCTCAACTTGATGAATATCTACCAATCCCCCCCCCAAAAAAAAGAAAACTAAAAAAAAAAATCCCACAACTAACTATATATAATGGTGAAAAACTTTAATTCTTTCTGTTAAGATCAGGAACAAGGGGAGGATGTCCCGTCTTACCATTCATTTTCAATACTGTAAGTGTTTATGTAGAAAATGCAAAAGAATTGACCGAAAAAAATAACCCTCCTGGAGCTAATATATAATTATAACAACTTTTAAGACATAAGGTTAATATACAAACATCAATTTTTACTATTTGCCAGATGTGAACAACTAGAATTTAAAATTAAAAGCCCATTACCATTTATATTTGTACCCCCCAAAATGAAACACCTAGGAATAAATCTAACACAAATATGTATAAGATCTATATGAAGAAAACTATAAAACTCTGATAAAAAAAGAAAGACCTAAATAATTGAGAGATATGATATTCCATATTCATGGATAGGAAGTGTCAATATTGTCAAGATGTTTGTTCATCCTGACTTGATCTACAGAGTCAACCCAATCTCAGTCAAACCCCAGGAAGTTATTTTGTGGATATCAACACACCAATTCTAAAGTTTACATGGAAAGGGAAAGACACAGAAGAGCCAATTCAATATTGAAGGACAAGGACAAAATTAGGTAGAACTATAATAAGTCTTGAAGTTAGGTAGAACTGACTCTACCTAACTTCAAGACTTATTATAGTTTTTATAATAATTAAGACAATGTGTATTGGTGACATAATAGATAAACAGAGCTATCGAACAGAATGGAGAATGCAGACGTAGACTCACCAAAATATAGTTAACTGATTATTCACAAAAGAGCAAAGGCAATAGAATGGAGAAAATAAATGTTTTTTTTTTTTTTTTTTTTTTACAAATGGTGCTGGAATAACTGGACATCTACGTGCATAAAAATAAATCAGAACATAAAGCTTATTTTCTTTATAAAAATTAACATAAAGTTAATCCTAGACCTAAATGTAAAATACAAAACTATAAAATTCCTAGAAGATAACATGGGAGAAAATCTAGATGTCTTTAGTATGGTGATGACCTTTTAGATATATCACCAAAGGCACAATCCATGAAAAAAGAAAATAAGCTAGACTTCATCAAATTAAAATTTTTGTACTGCAAATGACCTTGTCAAAAAAAAAAAATGAGATGACAAGCCAAAACCCAGGAGAAAATGTTTGCAAAAGACACGTCCAATAAAGGACTGTTATTCAAATATGTAAAGAAGTCTTAAAAGTTCACGATAAGAAAACAAAAAATCCAATTCAAAAACAAGCAAGAGAACTGAAAAGATACCTCACCAAAGAAGATATACAGATGCAAATAAGCATATAAAAATATGTTCAACAACTTATGCCATTAGGAAATTATAAATTAAAACAACAAAGAGATATCATTACACCTATTTAAAATATCCAAAATCCAAAATGCTGACAACACCAAAGACTGGTAAGGATTTGGAGTAACACAAATGCTCATTTACTGCTGGTGGTAATACAAAATGGTACAACCACTTTGGAAGACAGTTTGGCAATTTCTTACAAAACTGAACACACTCTTATCATATCAATCCAGCAATCACATGCTGGGTATTTAGCTAAATGAGTTGAAGATTTATGTCCACACACGCAAAAAAACTGCATGAGGATGTTTATTGAAGCTTTATCTGTAACTGAAAATACTCGGAAACACCCAATATGTCATTTAGTAGTTGTTATAGACTGAATTGTGTTCCCCAAGGTTCATGAGTTAAAGCTCTAACCTCCAATTTGACTATATTTGGAACTAGGGTTTTTAGGTAGGTAATTACGGTTAAATCAGGTCAGAAGGGTGGGGCCCTAATCCAATAGAGCTGGTGTCCTTATAGAAGAGTAAGAGACACTAGATCTCTCTCTCTCTCTCTCTCTCTCTCTCTCTCTCTCTCTCTCTCTCTCTCTCTCTCTCCATCTCTGGGTACACACAGAATAAAGGCCAGACGAGGACACAGAGAGAAAGCAGGTCATCTACAAGCCAAGAAGAGAGGTCTCTTCAGAAACCACTGCTTCTACTACCTTTATCTTAGACCTCAAGGCTCTGTAGCTATGAGAAAATAAATCTCGGTTATTTAAGCCACTTAGACTATGATGTTCTGTTATGGCAGACCTAGAAAACTAAAATGGTATGTGAATGGATAGATAAACTGTGGTTCGATGAAATATTATTCAGCTCTAAAAAGAAATAGGCTATCAGCCACAAGCTATATGATAATTTTTTTTATTTTAAATTTCATGAAAAACAATAAAATATTCAGGAGTAAATTTAACCAAGGAAGTGAAAGATCTATACACTGAAAACTATAAAATATTGATAAAAGAAAATGAAGACACAAATAAATGAAAGCTACTTTATGCTCATGTATAAGAAGAATTAATATTAATAAAATATCAATACTACTCAATATAATTGACAGAGTCGATGCAATTCTTATCACAATTCCAATGGAATTTTTCACAGAAGTGGAATATATAATCCTAAAACTTGTATGGAACCACAAAAGATCCCGAATAGTCAAAGCAAAGAAGATCAAAGCTGAAACATTATACTTCCTGATTTTGAGCTATGTTGAAAGGCTATAGTAATCAAAATAGTATGGTATTGGCATAAAAACAGACACATAGGTCAATGAAATAGAAGAAAGAATCCAGAAATAAAGTAAAATATATACGGTCAATTAATTTATGACGAAGGACCCAAGAATATACAATGGGGAAAAGACAGTTTCTTGAATAAATGGTGTTAGGAAACTGGGCAGACATATGCAAAATGATGAAACCAGACCTCTATCAAAAGCCATATAAAAAAAGCAACTCGAAATGAATTAACGAATCGAATGTATGATCCAAAATTATAAAACTCTTAGAAGAAAACATAGGCAGTAAGCTCCTTGACATCTATTTTGGCAATTTTTTTGAGATTTGACACCAAGAGTAAAGGCAACAAAAGCAAAAAATCAGTAAGTCAGATTCCACCAAAATAGAAAGCTTCCTGAGTTCAGCAAAGGAAATGATCAACAAAATGAAAAGGCAACCTATGGAGTGGGAGAAAATATTTGCTAACTACGTATCTTATAAGGGGTTAATATTATATATAATACCATATATGTGTGTGTGTGAGTGTGTGTGTGTGTGTGTGCACGTGCATGTATCTTATACGACTTAATAGTAAAATATAAATAATTAAATAACTCAATTAAAAATGGGTAGTGGATCTGAATGTATATTTTTCCAAAGTCATAAAAAAGGCCAACAGGTACATAAAAAGATGTTCAATATTACTAATTGTCAAGGAAATGCAAATCAAAACCACAATAAGATATCACCCCACATTTGTTAGAATGGCTATTATCAAAAAGTCAAACAATAACAAAGGCTGGTGAGCATGTGAAGAAAAGGGAACCCTTGGATAATGGTGGGAATGTAAATTGGTGCAACCACTATGGGAAACAGTATGGAAGTTCTCAAGAAATTATACCATATGATCTAGCAATTCCACTTCTGGGTACATATATCTAAAGGAAACAAAACTACTATGTCAAAAAGATATCTTTTCCCTTTGTTCATTGCAGCATTATTCACAATAGCTGAGGTATGGAAATAACATAAGTGTCTGTCAACAGATAAAATGATTTAAAAATGTGATATATACACACATATATTCCCTTGACGATATTCCCTTGGAGATATACACATATATATATACATATATATGTATATATATATACATATATATATATGTATATATATATATATTAGCCTTGAAAAAAAGAAGGAAATCCTTTCATTTGTAACTACATAGATAAGCCTTGAGGGTATTACGTAAATAAAATAAGCCAGACAAAGAAAGACAAGTGTTGCATGATATCGCTTAGATGTGAAATCTAAAAAAAGAGTGGAACTCATAAAAACAGAAGAAAAGTGGTTGATAGAGGCTGGGCATGAGGGAAGTAGAGTGAGGTTAGTAAAAGTGTATAATCTTTCAGTTATAAGATGAATAACATCTGAGGGTCTAATATATAACATGGTGACCATAGTCAATAACACCATATCACATAATTGAAATTTGCTGAGAGAGTAGAACTGAAATGCTCTCACTGAAAAAAAAAAGAAGTGTAAATATGTGAGGTGAGGTATGATGAACATCTTAATTCAGGGGTCCAGTAAGGGTATGTAGACCAGTACAAGTACGTGGCCTATTAGGAACTAGGCTGCACAGCAGGAGGTGAGTGGCCAGTGAGCAAGGGAAGTTTCATCTGTATTTACAGCCACTCTCCAGAGCTAGCATCACTGCCTCAGCTCCACCTCAGGGATTAGATTCTCATAGGAACCCCTGTCCCTGGTGCCAAAAAGTTTGGGGACCGCTGTAATTAACTCGGTGGGGGGTCCTTTTCACAATCCATACATATATCAAGTCATCAGCTTGTAAACTTTAAATATCTTACACTTTTATCTGTCATTATACCTCAATAAAGCTGAAAAAGTTAATGAAATGAAAGACATGAACTACATATCCATGAAAACACATGGAGAACTTTAACTGAATTTTACCAAGTGAAAGAAACCAATCCAAAAAGCTGCATATGTATGATTCCAAATATATGACATTCTGGAAAAAGTAAAACTATGGAGATAGTAAAAGATCAGTGGTCAGCAGACATTGGAAGAGGGAAGGATGACTAAAAGCAGCACAGGAGATTTTTAGAGCAGTGAGTCTACTATGTACTATACTGCAAGGATTGATACATATCATTTTACACTCGTCAAAACCCACAGGATGTGCAACATGAAGAGTGAACCCTCATGTAAACTGCAGACTTTGGATGATGATGTGTCAATGTAAGATGGTATCTCCGAAGCTCTTTTGCAAGTTATTGATAACCAGACCTCAGTCTAACCTGCAGATGTAACCTGCATTGCAAATTACTATAAACACAGTAACTTAACACTACATGCATTCATATCTTCAGTTTCTGTGGGTCAGGAGTGGAGGCTGAATCTTCTGTTCAGGGTCTCCTGTGGTTGCCCTCAATGTATCAGTTGGCCTGTGATCCTTTCTAGAGCTCAGGGTTCCTTTTTGTGTTAGTGATTGTTGGTAGAATTCAGCTTCTCTCAGTTTTAGGACTAAGGTTCCTGTTCTGTTGTTGACTGTCAACTGGGGGTTTTCCTACAAGATGTCTTCAGGTCCTTGCCACGTGGTCTCTTTCATAGGTTCTTTCCCACTTAGACTTTCTCTTCCTTTGGGATGGGCCCAGTCTTTTTTCAGGTTCATCTGTTTAGGTCAGGTACACATGGATAATCTCCCTTTTGATAAACTCAAAGTCAGCTGATTGATTATCTAATCATGAGCAATGCTCCATCACACTCACAGGTTCTGCTTTCACTTATTGGGAAAGGATTATTCAGAATGCACCTGAGGAGAGTGGAAGTCTTAGAGGTCATTTCAGAATTCTGCCTACCACAGTATGGGTTTCTCACAACCCTACAAGACAAGAAAGTCAGCAGAGCCAAATGAAGGAGGCCATCTAGTCTAGTAGTTTAAATCTCCATCCCTGGAACCAGTCAGCTTTGGCAGGTATTACCAAGGTACCAAAGCGGGTTACCAACCTCCCTGATTGCCCTTTCTGTATGAGGTGAATTTCATGGGGTAGTAGAGAAAACTTAACTGTGCTTATCCTTGTAAAGCATTTGCTTCTGTGGCTGGCACATGTTGACTCAAAGAGAGTGAGCATCTCACTAGTGTTATTCCTACAGTTACTGCAGGGCCTTGGCAGCATGTGCGAGAAGATTATCTTACACATACAAATATCACGATGCTGTTGTCAAAACTGAGTATCGGAGTTGAGCCAAAGGCCTTAGGGAGTGTGGGATAGAAATTTCACAAGCTAGAAACAAGCTTGAATGAGCGCTTGAGGGGTGAGCTGTAGAGAGTATTCAGGGACCCAATAGACACTTGGCTATGACCAGATCTTTAAGTGCACTCACATTTCCCGGGCTGGTTGGAGCTATTCATTATGGAATGAGGGCAATATGGCAGAGCTAACCCATCCATGTGAGGCTGCTAATGTCTCCATTGCTTGCTTTGTGCTTTCTAAAAGGACAGCTAGTATCCCTCTGTAGGTTGTAGGCACTGAAAACTCGGCTACAGATCTCCTGTGTTCTAGTCTTGATTCTAATACCAATCCCCCCTGTGGCCTGATATGAGTCACTTATTTTGCTTTCATTCTGGGAAACAAGTTACATAAACCCAACTCCTTGTAAGGCCCCATGCGAGTTATTTTGCTCCAAGTCAATCAAAACAGGGCCTGCTTGGGAGGGCGTTCATTAGTGAATGCTGGCACAGCAACTTCTGAAGTTAATTATTGTTATTGGGAGGCCTTCATTAAGAATGTTGAGAATCATTATGCAAGAGACAGTGTTAATTAAAATGCAAATTGTCCTATGCCACCCTCGTCCGTTTAAGTTTTGGAAATCAAAAAGGTTTATGTATGCTTTAAGAAAACTTTTCCCACCAGCCTAGTCCTAATGCTCCCAGTTGAAGTCTAGAAGTACTATATACTTTTTGACAGTGAAAACTTTCATTTTGATCTACCTTTGGAATAGAATTGTCAGCAAGTATGGCATTTAGAGAAATTATGGCAAAAATAAGGAATATATATCTCTGATGAATATTGGAGAGTCTAGACCTGTGCTGGCCCACACACCAGCCACCAGCCACATATGTCTATTGAAGCATTGAAATATGACTGGTCTGAAGTGAGTTTTGACTATTTAGTATGAAAAATAACTAATTAATGCTTGCTCTTTACTGATTACATAATGTAATGATAATATTTTGACTATGCTGGGTAAAATTGCTTGTAGTAAAAAATAATTCTACCTATTTCTCTTTACTTTTTAAATGTAGCTTCTAGAAAATTTACAATTATAGATGTGTTTTGTGTACTCTTCCTGTCTATCAGAGCTGTTGAATATGAAACAAGGAGGGTTTCAAAACTTTGCCTCCTTGTTGTAATAGCCACCTTTCTGGGCACACTCTGCCTCCCCAGCAGCTGCCTGTAATCCTCTGGCCCTGGACCAGAGGGCTCTGGCTTGTGCTAGTGTCACCTGTGCTAGTGTCACCTACGCAAGCCCTCGTATAACTAACTGTTCATTGTCAGGTCCAAATCTCCTTACCTGATGCACCTTCTCACCTTCCAGTGACCTTTATGCTCTAACTTCTGAAACATGCCCTGCCTGTGATTCTCTGAAACATGCCTTGTGTGCTTCCAGCATTACTGCTCCTGCAACTCTCATCTCTTCTTAAGACCAAGTCCCCTCATACCTCCCCTATGCATAGACTCAGGATAGACTCCCCATGGATAGACTCAGGATTCCCTCCCTGAGTTCTTCCTGCACCTTGTGTGTGTGTTCATTATGACCCACTGACACTGTGTTGAAATGGTTAGTTCAGTGCCCATCTCTTCATTAACTGCATTCTCCTCAGGGTAAGGACATCACAAGCTTTTGTCTATGTCTCCATGGCACATAGTAAATATTTGTTAAATGTGCATAGAATGAAAGAGCCAGAAGGTAAATAGCACTGGGTTGCTAACATTACCTCTGCAGCAACAGCTGAGGCAATGCAGGCTTTGTTTTTTATTTTTATGTTTAATCATTATTATTTTTTTAGTAACAATTAAAACCACTAGAGGGAGTAAACCCAGTGGCACTCCTTTAGGGTGAGAGGGAGTCAAAGGTGCACTCTCTTCCCTCTCCAGGTGTCCAGCCTCCCCTTGGGTCACCAGCAACCCCAGCCAGGGGTGGAACACTTGATGTTATGGTGAGTTGAACACTGGGAATTGCCACTAAGTGCCAATTAGCCACCTGCTGGGACTGCGAACTTGCTAACATAAAACCCAGAGAGTGATTGGCTGTTAGCCTATGTTCACAGGAGATAAAAATCTCCTTTGTGTCATGCAGATCAGTGTTTGTGTAGTTTAGTTCAAGTCTGTCTGGGGTTGTGGAGGCCATGTTGCTCCATGCCTTGTCCTCCCTTGGCCTCCCTGTGTCAGAGACTCCTGGAAGCAGCTTAGGCCAATTTGCCTTCTGCCTGCTGGACCACTGAGCAAAGAAGGCTCCTCGAGCAGGTCACTGCCCATTCAAAGAGGGTATCACGTTCAAGGATGTCCTGCTTCAAGCAAACTCAACATGCAGAAAGCTAACTGAGTAACATGGTCGATGAGGACTCATTCCCTCCCTGAGAAAGTTGCTTCTTCGGAATTTACTTGGATCCTAATAAGGAGTCAGCCAACATTACTCAATTAAAAATAATCTTTGCTTTATAGTGTGATTTAACTTTTTCAGGAATATACCTTTTGACAGATGAAGACCCAGCTTTTCTTGGTCAGAAGAGAAAAATGTTTTGCCTGTCTAAAACAAAAACAAAAATCCCTCACAAACAAATCTACTCTCATTTACCCACAAGGCTGCAGAGTAAGAAAGAGAAGAATGTGTCAGACGGTTTGAAGTCGTGGTAGGTATGCTGAGTGCTGCAGGCTGCATTTTGGCTCTGGCCAGCCCTGTTCCTCTCCTGTGACTTTGGCTTGCTGGGCCTCACTAAGGCTTCACTGCCAGGTTGCCCAACACCATAATGCAATTCTCTATCATGAAGGCACTTCCCCAGGACCTTCAAGAATTTGCTTTTTGCTCAGTTAGAACAGATCTGAAACTTCAAGACATGTGTTGTTTTTCCCTGAGGGATTCAGGTTGTGGTGAGACTACACATTAGACCATTTGGCAATGTGTTCCAAGTTTCCAGTCCATCTAGACCTCCATGGCCCTAAGTTCAGCTGCCAACATTCCTCCTGCAGCTCCCATGGCAGACGGCATGAGAACCCTAGCTGGCCCAGCAGCCAGGAGCTCAGTCATCCACTGCCCACTTCTCCAGATGAGATGCTGATGGCTGTGAAGACTCAGTGGTCTGAATGTCTGCAGTGGTTTTCGGTGCTCTGGCCTGCCCCAAGAATGCTTGCCATTAGCACAAAGGTTACACAGTAGATTCTGCACCTCCTACCATACCTGCCACTTCAGTTTTGAGTCTTTATGACTCGGGTCTTCCATTCGAAGGTCTCTTGTCTTCAATTTCTTTTTTCTCTTTTTAAAATTCAAATATTGACATTGTACTGATTGAATATTGACCAAGTACAGTCATAAACTCAGAACATAGAAGGGCTGAGCTAAGAGTTGGTGAATGGATCCTGAATCCTTCTTGGCCTTCAGGTTAAGAAGTTACATTACCCTCCCAGGCCTCAGTTTAATAATCTGTAAAATGCGCGCATGGCCCTACATGATCTGTAAGGTCCAACCTCTCAAACAGTTTAAAAGCCCCAAAACAAATGAAATTGCCAAGATGAATCAATTGTCAACACATAGAAAAACCATCTACACTGTTAGGTGGGTGAAGTTGAATAGAGAAAATGTTCTCTCCTTTCCATCTGATTAGTCAGTAGCTACCATTTCATATCTTGCACTGGATATTCTCAATTTGAAATATTATAACTTTGGAAAATCACAATTATGTCTATAATGTTTTTATTGTTATTGAAATTGCATTTTAAACAGAAAGACATTTTTCAGGTCTGTGCCTTTGTGGTACCAAAGTACCCCATTGAAACGTATACGGTCCAGACATATGACCTGTCTGATTTTTTTCCACCCATCTTCTGATTGAGCTGATTATTGTCAGCATGTTGTTGTGTATTCCAAGTTCAGGCAGTAACCTCAGAAGAAAACATAGGCTTTGTTTTGCTTTCACTTCAGGACTAGCAAGGTAGATTCCTTAGCATGTCTGTGTTTACAATTATAGTTGGAAGTTTTGGTGGGAGTTAAGTACATCATGTTTAAAATGTAATGGTTAATATTATCATGACTAATAATATCAAAACCAATAATATTTATAATACATAATATTTGTATATGCCTTACCTCATTAGATTACCCAGAAAACTTGATGGTGTGGGAGGAGATGTTTTTTTTATGAGGATTCTAATTCTCAGAGACATGAAGTGATTTTCTCAAGGTCAGATGTGCTCAGGGTCATAAAGCTTTCAGGCTCATGACTCAAGTGTTCAGATTTTTAAGTCATGTATGCCTTTAAATGCACAACTGTAAGAGTTTTAAGTGGCAAATCAAATAAGTAGGTTGAAATAAAAAAATTGAGTTGTATAAATATTTGAAACTAACAAGTTTATAATATAGCTAATAAAACATTTTAACTTTAAACTAGTATTTGAATAAAGATGGTTAGTGTCGTTATACACTTCTATCAGTCCTAGTCTTTAGTTCTGTGGATTACTGAAGATCACCTATGGCTGTTTAATCATTAAAAATAACCTTTGCATTTCAAACAAATTTTTTCTCTGAGAGCTGTGACACTTATATGACACACCCTTAGTTAATCATAAAGACCACGGTTTCCTGGACTCGCCTTCAAATACTGTACATTACATAAAATAGCTTTCACACATCTTCTTTCCCCATCTCCCCTCCCCCCCAAAAATCCCTATCAGTTGCTTTAATATTCAGCTACCACTGAACCCTGCCTGATTTTATCAGGGTTTACTTTCATATAAAAGGTTTAATGTTTCCGCAACACAAAATGGTATCTGTCAGAAATGACTCAGAGAATTCCACAGATCTGGTTGAAATATAGAGCAATACTTGATTCACAAATACAATTGGAATTTTCTCATTACAATTCTGCAAGGTTATGCTGAGAATATTGTTTACATGTATCTGACTGTCAAAGGGGACCTCTCACCCATGTTCTCCAGGTCGGGGTTTTCAGTTGGGCTTTAATGAAAGAATGAAAGATTGAAGGTCAGAGTGAGAAGTTCTCTCCAGCCTAGGTCCCTTTTTTCAATAGCTGGAACACCAGAATGAAGTGAAATGGGAAAGAAATGAGGTTATAGCAGGCCCAGTAGGCTGGCAGCATTTGTGTACAGCCAATCACTTGTGAAACTTCCAGCAATCCTGCCTGAGGATGCTTACCAGCCGAGGAGACTCATCTGTCTGTACTACACAAAGGGAGCTGGGAGCTTTCTGCTGATAGTGAAGATTCCAGACATTTTGGAGAACTAAGCAGCATCATCAATAATAAAGGGTACTTCTGCACAGGGCACAACAAATTGCATTAAAAGAGGTCTGCTAGATTTTATAGTTTTATTCGAGTTTGTTCTCTCTGTCTCTCTGTCTCTCTCTTTAGAAGTGCTAAATATTTGTGTATTTTATTTATCTTTTTGAAAAACCAGCTCTCTTAGTTCCACTGATCTTTTCTATTGTCTTTTTGATCTCTGCTTGTTTTTTTCTGCTATGATCTTTGTTATTTTACTCTTTTTATTACTTTGGGCTTAGTTCGTTCTTCTTCCAGTTCCCTGAAATGTAAAGGGAACCCTGGTGCACTATTGGTGGGGATCTAAATTAGTGCAGCCACTGTGGAAAACAGTATAGAGGTTCCTCAAGAAATAAAAGTAGAACTACTGTATGATCCATCAATCCCACTTCTGGATATTTGTCCAAAGGAAATGAAGGTTCTGAATATCGAAGAGATATCTGTACTTCTCTGCTCATTGAAATATTATTCACAATAGCCAAGACGTGGGAACAACCTAAGTGTTCAAGGATAGATAAAAAAGATGTGATATGTATATACAATGGAATATTATTCTATCATTAGAAAGAAGGAAATCCTACAATTTTTAATATGGACGGAGCTTGATGGCATTAAACTAAGTGAGATGAGCCAGACAGAGAAAGACAAATACTGTGTGATTTCACTTACATGTGGAATCTGAAAAAAAAAAATCAAACTCATAGTAATAGAGAGAAGAAAAGTGCTTGCCTGGGGCTGAGGAATAGGAAGATGTTGGTTAAAGGGTTCGAACTTTCAGCTCAAAGATGAATAAGGTTTAAGGATTTAATGTAAAACATGGTGACTATAGTTGATAACAATTTGTATAATTGAAATTTTCTGAGAAAGTAGAACTTAAATGTTCTGACCAAAAGAAAAATATATATATATATAAAATTATGTAATTATGTGAGGTGATCGGTGTGTTAATTAACTATATGGGAGGAGTCCTTTCATAACATATATGTATATCAAGTCATTATAAGTATACTTTAAATGTCTTATTTTATGTTAATTATGCCTCAATAAAGTCAAACAAATAAAATAAAATAAAATTTTCATAAACATTTTGAGTATAAGAAATGAATTTTTTAAAAAAGAACAAGAAGAAAGCTGAAGATATTGACTCAGAAAAGAAAACTGAAGTGAATTCTCATTTTCAGTGATCATTTCTCAGGAGATGACTTGGGCAGCACTGCTCAACTTGGACCAGTAAGGAAACTGGTCCAGAAATGATCACTACTAGAGAAAACACACACACACACACACTCATGCACAGAGATATACATATTCACACAGAGAAATACAAGTAGGCCCTGATGTATAGGCCCATGTGTACATTACATACATGTTCATGCACATACAGACACACAATTAGCATTTCTTATTTAAATCTTGGGGAAAAAAACAAAAGGAAAGTGAATTTTATGGTTTTGTTTTTAAATTTTTTAAGTGTTTTATTTAAAATATTTGAATTGTGTGGAGTTTTCATATGTGGATAAATTGATCTACAAGTACCTGGCTGAAGGTACTTGTGCATTTCTTCTGAAGAACTCCAACACTTCAGTCATCGCATCTCATTTTGCTTTACCCAAGAGAAAGAAAGACATTATTATTCTCACTTTATTAGAGGAAACTGGGACACTCTGTGTGAATCAGTCACCCTGAGTTGCAATGCTTGGGCCAGGGAACAGGCCCTGTTCTAACTCACAGCGTATTGCACATTGTCAACTTTATTATCGTGGGCAAAGATTGCAGCCTTACTGGCTGATATACCTCCTGTGTGGAAGCATATGTATTTCTGAGTATAGAAATAGTATAGAAACAGGTCTTTAATATAACAGTATTGTAAATAGTTACTGTGAATCTGCTGGTTCCAATCCCTGTGACTTCCAGCACTTTCCTATGGAAGCTAGGATAACATAGCCCTGAGCCGACTTGCATAAGACCTGAATTGCTGGTATATTTTAATGAACACGGGAGCAGTGGAGTCCCCAGGTCCTTTTAAAGAAGCAGGCTATGTATGTACCACTAATCCTCAAGGCATTATAACTTCAGAGCCACTTTGCCTGCACTGAAGCACCTGTCCCCTTTTGTAATCTTCACAAGAGGGGAGTTCTGTATTTGTCTGCTTGCCACTATAATTCAGAAATCCTTTGCTCCCTGAGGAAGATGACTGCTTCCAAGCCATAAACTAGACTGGAGTCTCATCTCCTTTGATCCTTACCTGCTCCCAACATTGACCGGCAAAGATTGCTCGCATGGTCGTCAGGCCACAAAACAAATGCTGCATCTTCCTCTGGAGAAGTCTGGCCCTGGTAGGGTCTCATATCCCCTAGCCCTTTCCTTCACCCAAGTTTTTGATATGAAGGAGGGGCCCCATGAGGCTCTTGGTCCCAGCTCATTATTCTGGTCTTTACTTGTATCACCAGAATGCCCACCAGCATCAAGGTAGATGGAATTTTCACGGCCAATTTGCTATTTTGTTGGAGCCATTTGTACACATATGAGAGGAATGCTGGAGATGACACCTGAGATATGAGAAGTAAGTATCATTGATGAGCAACAACAAAAAGGCAAAAATATTAGGAAACTCAAGATGATTTTGCCAATGCCAGAACATTTTTTCCACACCAAAGTGATAGTGGAGACAGGGTTTAAGTCCAGGGGTGAGAATGACTGAAAGAAGGTCCAGGCAGAGCCAGGAGCATGGGGAATGTGAGAACATGTCAGAGAGAGCACAGTGAGGTGGGTGGTTCCAGGTCTGCCTGAGAGAGGGACCCATGGACTTTAGTTATGATGGGCTGTACAGATGGAAACACCAGTGAGCTAGGTCTTTCTGCATGTTCTTCCCTTTCCCTCCCTGGCTTTCAGGAGGCAGTGGAACGTAAGAAAACAGGCAGAGAGAAGTTAGGCCAGCTCTAAGGCCATGTCCACTCACTGTAATACCCTGACAGGTCACGAGTCACCGTTCCAGGTCTGTAAGAAGGTGGATGGAGCCTATGATGCCTCTCTCAGCTAAAGAGAGAGTAAAATAACTATCCTTTAACCAGTCACAAATTTTGTCTCTCTCAGGTTTTTTCTTTTAGTGATGCCTGAGCGTATTCCCCTCAGTGAAATACTTCTATATATTTAAACCAACTGTGTGAGGTATAATAATATCCTTTGTATAGGAATATATGAAGTGTGACTACATTTCATAAAATCAATTTTGTGGAGCTAGTAAAATTGAGGAGTTGAGATCATGGTGGGGACTGGTGAATCAGGCACTTTTATGTAAGCTTTTGTGATGAAGAGAAACGGAATTTGCTTCCTATCAGTTGCAGTATAAAAATCTGTGATATATAGACAGATAGATATGCATACAAACACACAGGCACACATACACACACACACACACACACAAGCATACAGACACTATTATTTTACTTTTAAATGAAGCTAAAGATAGCTGCAGCTGGGATTTTTGGAATGATTTTTTACAAGCTTACAATGGCTGTTGGACTATTGAGTGCTGCTAAGCTCACTTATCGCTGAGAGTGGCTTATAGTAGAGCAGGTCTGTGAGTATCACCACCTCTGATAGGCGGTTGGTACACTCAGGGGCCAGTGTGCAGCTCACGTGTTCCTCTTCAATAACACTTTCCATCTCTTAGTAAAAACACCTACCTTATCTCACCCTTCTGATGGCTTGGTGCTTGAAGGGACCTGCTACAGTCGGTTTGGGAAACCTAATGGCACACACAAAGCCCAGAGCACTGGGAAATGGGGGCAGGGGTGGGGTGGGGACAAGCTTAGCTCTGGGCATCATCCCTGTGACTCTGCCAGAGATGAAGCCTCTCCACAGCAGGACTTGATTCTGCGCTATTTATCTGTCACCTTGGAGGGAAGCAGAGACTTCATCTTCCCCCTCATCGTAACTAGCATTTTCCAAGTTTTCTAGGTTGATTATTGAATTCAAGAATTATTCTGAAGAAACTATAACTAAAAAGTTGAATAATAATCTTCTGGAATATGTTTGTGCAGTGCCCAGGAGCCCTGGGCACTAATTGTGGTAAATACATTATATACACACACATATTACAATGGTTTCCTGTCTGCCATTTTGCCTACCCTCCCTGTAATGCCCAGTCACCCTGACACCCACCCACCCTTGGCCCAACCCTGCATGAAAAGAGACATCTGATACATGTGTTAAAGAAAAAAAAATTATTCCTGGCACCTGTTAAATAATGGAAAGGCTGACTTTGTTCAAGGGGGACACTGTAACGAGGTGGTATCTGCAGTTGGGGAGAGACATTGAGCTCTACTCTGAATATAGCAAGAAAAAGTGGGGATTTGAAGAGAAGGGGCCAGGTGGGGTCAGTAGGTAGAAAATCACTAAGAGGACACATAAGCAATAAGGAAAGTTCTGGCTAAACTGACCTACCAAGATCTTTGCTGAAGACAAGCTGAGGTGGTTGGACATCATTGGTGGGGGCGGGGGGAGGAGGGGTGGCAGAGGAGGATGGTGGAAGATGAGGAACCCGATCAGATATTCAAGGTGATCAGATATCAGGGATGGAGGATTTTGGCTAAACTGACACAGCAGGGCTCTTGCTAAAGTCAGACAATGGAAAATCCCCAAGTAGAGCCTGGGTTGCAAAAGAGCTCAGAGGAGCCTGAAGAGTTTGGTCCAAGAGAGAATCTGTCGCCTCCCTGCTATGCGCCTGGCCCCATCCTCTGCCTTGACTTTGGTAATCTCATTTTATATCCATAAGGGAAGGTGTAGCCCTGGGTAACAGATTGTTATAGGGATTCCAGCAACTTCAGGCTGTGGCTAAGAACAAAGGGCCCAAGCCTTTTAAGGAAGGCCAGCTTTCCAGGGGACACCTGCCAAGAGGGTGGCTTAACCTGTTTGGGCCTGAAAGGAAGGCCGGTTCCTGAGGAGAGTGTGGAGTTCTCTTTGAAGAAGTTGCTGGATGCTTTGCCCTTCCTGGAGGTGTTGTCTCCAGTGTGTGCCAAATGGGGGGAGGATTTAAGAGAATCCCTGGAAAGTGGGGTGTGTGTGTAGCTTGGTTGGTGCCTGATCCTGGCTTGGTGAAATCTCAGTCTAGTTGGCTAGAGATTTCCTGAGGGCAGAATGGGAGTGACTGAGTTGCATGGGTCCTAAGAGTAGAGTGAAATCATGGGCATGAGCCCACATGAAGTGTACCAGGTGGGGGTGACCGACAACTGGGGACAGCCCCATGTAGTACTTAACTCTGGTGGGGACATAGGGACATAGGGCCATCTGCTGAGAACCCAATAAGAAAGAGAATAGAAATGAATGCATAAAGACAGAAAAGAGAATGGTGGGTGCCAGGGGCCGGACAGGGTGAGGGAGTTGGGGCGGGGGGATGGAGACTCTTTGTTAAATGGGGACAGAGTTTCAGTTTAGGAAGATGACAAAGTTCTGCACGTGGAGGGTGGTGATGGTTACACAACAATACGAATGTACTAATGCTATTGATCCCCACACTTAAAAATAGTTAACATGGTAAAGGTTATGTTATATGTGTGTGTATATAATATATTTACCACAATTAGAAAAAGAAGAGTCAGAATGTGGTCATCTGCCATCCACTGGTACCAAAGTTCTGACTAAAACATCACCAGTGAGGTCAAGATAAAGTAAGTCATCGCCCTCCCCAATTCCCCCCTCATCCTGCCTATCTCTGGGAGCCTTAAGACACACAAGGAATGTGTAAGAATAGAAGGATCAAACACCTCACATCACTAGGACAGGTTCTGAGGGTCAGTCCTGGAACTGTGGCAATAGGGAACCCTGCCTTGAGTAAGATATTGGGCTGAGATTTGGACGAAATGGAACATTTCGGTTCCTGATCATCAGGCAGATGACTGACACGGGAGATGACCTTAATTGTCTTCATAGTTGCCTGAGATACCTTCTAAAATCTGAGAAGAAAGGAAGGTTTGATATGTGCAGTGTAAGGGAAAAAAATCTATTTCATAATTTTGCCAAAATTACACATATTTGAGTGCAAGATTTCTTTCCTTTTCCTTTTTAAAAAAAGTTTACAACAAAAAAATATCCCAAAGTCAAAAGCGAAGATTAACTGGGGGAAAGCATTACTCTAGCTAAAACAAAGAATTACTATCAGGAACATGTGAAGAACTTTTACAAACTAATAATAAAGTCAAATAGCTTACAGAAAAATGTACAAAATATATTAATAGGTAATTCATAGAGGAGTAAGTGCAAATGGATTGATAAACATCTTTTAAAAAATATACTGGCCTTCATGTGGAGGCATAGAAAAGCAAACAGAATTAAGGAAATTTATCAATTTTTGTCCACATTTTGGCAAAAATTCTATGAATAATATTCACTATTGGTAAGGACATAAAGGTGAGAATAATTTATACAGTGTTCTTTATTGTATATTTACACATCCTCTCCCTTTGACATAGCTGTCTCATTTCTGCTCATCTCCTTTATAGAAGTAAAATCATTTGCACATAGACATCTGTATGATGATATGTATATCAGCACAAAACCACAAGTCTCCCTAAAGAGAAATATCTGAATAAATTGGCTGTACACTTTGTATGAAATATTATTCAGATATTAAACATATTAAGTTAGATTCACATCTATTGAATTGTGGGGATGACCATGCTGTTAGGTAACGAAAGAAGTTACACAGATGTGTATATATCATGGTTCCTGTTTTGCAAAACTCAAGGACAGGCATTAGCCATTGATGTATATGTGTTCAGATGTGAGGACTGGACATACTGAAAGGTGAGTGAGCTATGCACCAGGTCGTCAACATGGCTCTGTAACAGCGTTAGAAAGATGGAGGGCAGAGGGGGAGACAAGACGTTAAAAAATACAAGCAAAACCAAGAAATATAAGCATTTATAATTTGAGTAAAATTGTCAGTTATAATAAGTCTGTTTAGTATTTTTCTTTCCATCATAGAGGAATGAATATCCACAGTAATTAGAATGAAACACAGGAAAAAGAAAAAAAAATATTGATTTGTTTGAAGGATAGTATTGTTGACTTCTGTGACTTCAATTTTTTAAAAATAAACTTTACATATACAATGGAATATCATTTAGCTATTAAAAAATGAAATCCTATCATTTGCAATGACATGGATGGACCTAGATGTTATTATGAGCAGTTAAATAAGTCAGGCAGAGAAAGACAAAAACTATATGATTTCACTTACATGCGAAATCTAAGGAACAAAAAGAACAAACTAATCAGAAACAGACTCACAAATATAGAGGACAATTTGGCGACAGACAGAGGGGAGGGAGGTTAAGGAGCAGGGAGAATGGAGTGAAGGGTTAAAGAAGTACAAATTAGTAGTTGATAAATGGTCATGGGGATGGGTAGCATGGCACAGGGAATGCAGTTAACATTAATGTATTGGCTAAGTGGAGAGCCAGAAGAGAGAAAGAGCAATTAGGGAGACCATTTTATAAAGTATATAAATGTCTAACCAATGTACTATATAATTGAAACTAATAAAATAAAATAAAAATGTTAGAGTTAATGAAAATCGGAGATATTGCAGAGTTCCCTTATACCCTTCACCAAGTTTCCCTCAATGTAATACCTTACATTATCATGATATACTTATTAAAATTAAGAAATAAATCTTGGTACATTACTATGAACTAAACCGGATTTTATCAGTTTTTGCATTAATATCCTCTTTTGGTTCTACAATCCAACCCAGGGCACCGCACTGCATTTAGCTGTCATGTTTATGGCTTTTTAACCTTAAATGGACTGTGATGTCCTACCTGTTTCTCCATTTTCTGAAAGTCTACAGCTTCTGCTTCCACAAAAATTTGCAATGAAGTAAAAAGTATTTTCAGTGATTGGTCATGTTTACATTGGGTGTTTTTTACAGGAAGGTCCTTCTTCATGTGCCCTAATCTCCTTCATAACTGGGTCTGTCTTTCCACCAATAGAAAAAAACATTACTCTAGCTACAACGAAGTATCTTTAGACCCTTGGGGCAAATTACATTGTGCAAATGCCATATTCTCCCCTTCTACCTTACTCATGCTGGTGCCAGTTTGAAGCCCTTGCTTCATTTCCTGTCAAGATTCTAGTGGCCCCTTTACAGATGTGGTTATTTGTCAGTTTCTCGCTGCCCCAAGATAGTTGTATCTTTTCTGCAAAATCCAGCCCCAGGGCCCACCAGCTCACAGGGCACGTGGGGGGTTCTCCTCCCAGTCCGGGAGCGCATGGCACAGGGTGCTGTTGTGTTTATGTCTGTGCCCCTGGTGTGTTGTTCAGTGCCTTGAACCATAGGTGTGTCACAAAAAGAAGGAGGAAGAGAAAAGCCAAAATCTGTCTTCTTGTGATTATTCCTCTGTTGGGTTGAGGGCTAGAGCAGGACTCTGTATCCTTAGAGTACTGCGTGGACCTGAAATATATTTTATTTCTGGTCAAGATGTCTATAAAAATAACCCATATTCATCATGGTATTATTCAAAGTAGTCAAAAGTGGAAGTAACCCAAGTGTCCATTGATGGATGAAAACAAAATATGGTATATACATACCATGTATATGGAATGGAATGGAATATTACTCAATCTTAAGAAGGAAGGAAATTCTGACACGTGCTACAATGTGAATGACCTTGAGCACATTATGCTGGGTGGAATAAGCTAATCTCAAAAGGACAAGTACTGCACTATTTCACTTATATGATGTACCTAGAGTAGTCAGATTCATAAGAAAAAATAAAATGATGGTTGCTAGGGGCTGGGTGGGCAGGAATGGTAAGTTAGTATTTAATAGGGACAGAGCTGCAGTTTGGGAAGATAAAAGAGTTCTAGAGTTGCATAGTGTTAATTGTTACAGAAAATGCGCATGCAATTAATGCCACTGAGCTATGTACTTATATATGATTAAAACTGTTGATTTTATGTTACGTATAGTTTACCACAATTTAAAAAAAAGTAAAAGATAAAGTGTCTGTCAAAATAATCCTTGGGCACTGGTTTGCCAGGTGACTAAGTGCTCTCCTGTCCTCTTTTGTAATTGAAAACAGAAAATTAATCATTTTAAGTCTGTTAGGTGAGGGCCTCCAGGTGGCAGGAGACACAAAAGGCCCCTGGTGACTGGTGCATTTCCATTTGTGTTGTGACAACAAGGAGGAAGTGACAGAAATGACAGCTAACAACGGGATAAAAAAAACTCACGGAAAGGTTAAATTGGAGCGCCTAAGCCTGGAGAAGACAATGAAAGAAAAACCATGACTGTTCCTGTGTGCTTGGCCCCTGGAGACAATAGCTACCCTCTGCCTTGCTGCTGGCGGACAGAGGACACTTTCAATCATTGGCCTGCTGGCACAATAGTTCCCCCGAGGCTTCAGAGAAAGGCAATGGAGTGATTCATCTAGAAACTAGACAGAGTCCTGGGGGTATGCTTACATAAATGTATTGGCACCGGAACCACACATCTAATTCTAATTTATTGACAGCTGGCAATATTGTAAGAGGCACCACTCAATTTTTTTTTTCCCAAAAGCCTGGCCCCATTAACACAGATGAGAAGTAGAAAAGTAGATTAAAGACACAGTAGGATGCCCCATGGGCTACGAATGAAATGCAAACAGTAATGGTTTCATAACTGAGGCACGATGGCAGGTACTTACTCATGATCAGTGCTTAGGCATTAACATTGCATGTCAATTTCTCATGAGCTATTTATTTGTGTTAATGAGAGTACTTCAATGAGAATAAAGGATCAACTTGAGAACGGGTTTTAGGGTGATTTTAGAGCAAACACAATGGTATTAGATGTCTATTGCTGGATAACAAATTTTAGTGGCTTTAAACAACGTAACTTTACTATCTCACAGTTCCTTGGGTGGGAATCTAGGTGCACTTTCGCTGGGCAGTTCTGGCTCAGGGTTTCAGAAGCTACAATCTGGCTGTTGGTGAGTCTGCAATTCTCTCAAGCCTGGAAGGAGGGGGAAGATCTTCCAGGTGAACTCCCTTGGATATGGGAAGGATTCTCTCCTTCGCAGATGTTGAGTTGAAGGCTTCTCTCCTTCACTGGCCATCAGCTGGAGCTGTGAGTCCTTTGCAAGGCGGCTTCTTTTGGGGCAGCTCATAGCAGAGTAGCTGGTGTCCTACAGTGTGAGCAAACAAAAAGCAAAAGAGAGTGAGAAAAGGTGAGAAAGAGTGAGAAAAGATGAGAAAGAGTGAAAGTAGAGACCTTTGTAACCTCATAGTGGAAGTGACATCTCTTTGTGAAAACAAGTCACTAGATCTGGCTCTCACACAAGGAGAGGGGCTATGGATTCCAGCATGTTCCAGGGCTCTTTTGGACAGTGCCAACCATGATCAAGATGAAAAAGGATACCAGCTGACATCATCGAAAACGGAGGCTCCCGTTGAGTTAGAGCAGGTAGAACTTGGGACTTGGCATCCTTCTTTTTCATGAGGAGCCACACCATGAGTATGGTGGTCACATCCTCTAATGGATGGAGGGAAGGTAGTGGGCAGATCTAGGTTCCCTTCAGTGTGGTCATTCTGAGGGAGCCCTGGTTGGGGGAAGCAGGGCGACGGCAAAATCCTCTGCTGGGAGCAGAGAAAAATGCAGGTCTTCATCTTCACCAGCAGCTGGTACCTCTGGTTTCTAAGTATGGCTGGGGAGTGCTCCAGGGGAAAATACATGGGGGTAATGGTGGACAGGCAGAAATGTCCAGAGCCCACAGTGCCTGGAGAGAGGCACCCACTCTCTCATGTTCCGTAACTGGGGTAGCTCAGCCAGAGAAGCCTGGCGGCCTGCTCTGTATGCTTCATTAAGAGGCAGCAGCTGCTGAACGCTCCTGTAAGCCAGGCATGAAGCCAAGTGCTTTCTCTGTGTCACCTCACTTAACCTTCACATGAGCCTTATAGAAGGGGTGCTGTTTAACCTCCAGTTTTAAATCTGGGAAAATTGAGGTTATAGGATTGAATTTTCTGCCAGAGGGCCTGGAGCCAGTGGGTGGCAAAACTCAGACTTCATGGCTGATCTGGACCAACGATCTTCACTTCTTTGCTTAAAAAATTCCAAGGTGCATCCATGAGAGCTAACCAGAAAGGCCATTTTTGAAATAGGCATCACTTAATAATAGCCAGTCAGCCCTGCATACAAGTGGGTATGCAGCTTCTCAGCATTTCTGAGGGCTGCACCCGGCTTCAGCCTATACCTGTAGTCATCATAGCCATGATTCTCGGCTGAAGAAGCCGACAAGATGTAGGGGGCATTTTGGGAGGAGGTGAGAAGTATAAAGCCTGGGGTGGCCCTTCTGGAGTGCTAGAGGGCTCCAAGAGAGGCATCCTTTCGTGGCAAGCTGTTAGCTCCCCACCTCATCCCTGCTTGGTGTGAGTTGGTGCTCTGAGGGCTCTGAAACCCCTTCTTGTGCTCCGTTAGGTATGTCCCACAACACATCACCTACAATGGACAAATGTGAAGCACACAGAGCAATTGTACCTGTGACCTGGATATAGTGTTACAAGAAAGAGTTGCTGAAGATTTAAGGGACGGCTGTGGCTTACAGTTAAATAATAGATAGTGTTCTTTTGTAGGTATCAATTCCTGGTCTTAAAGCATGGCTGAGCAAGGGGCAGGCTTTTCCTTATCATAACTGGGACATCGCATGAGCACTGCTGGAAGGATATAATCAAAATCAACTTTATTTTCATCCCCTGCAATCCCTTTGTAATTTATTCCACGAGGATAGTCCTTCCCTGCCCCTGAATGAAAATCTGGTAGGACCTGCAACCTCTCTGTTCCCTCCTACCTAAGGAACCATCCTAGAGTGAGTTGAACCATGTGCACTGGTTTAGTTCCCACATTGGAGTGTTTAGTCCAGTACTCTACCTCCACCTGTCCACCCGGTACTGTGGCCCTGCTGCTTGCAGAAGGAGCCATACATCTCCTACCCTTCCTACTACTTTTCTCTTTTATCCATCCTACTTTACAGTTTGGGATCCTACAGGCTGAGTGTGGAGAGGGGGAGAAAAGGGAGAAGGCATGGTCTCAGATGTGAGTGTATTCTCCATCTGCTGATGGGCCGCTGGGGCAGGTATCACTGGGATTTCCTCTGAAGGCACCTTCTATGGTTCTCCCAGCAATGTTCCTCTGCTGGGCTCTACAGCTGTGGTCTTCAGGGCGGGGCTGTGCCTCTCCTCGGGTGGCAGCTGCTTGTCCTCAAGCTCTGGTTTGTTAAGGATCTGTTCTACTTACTGACTCTTACCTTTGGATCCTTATGAAAGTGATTTTCTAAGATGACTTACAATATCTCCAGACTGCCATTTTTTCCCCTAAATGTCACGTCACTTCCACCAGAAGCACTCAGACCTTTGACTTGCCACAACAGGGAAGTGGGTACCTAGCAGAGGAGTGTGGTTACCTGCTGTGATGGCCAGCCTTTAGGACAGCCCCACATGATCCTGTGTCCTGGAGCTTGCATCCCTGTGAAGTGTCCTCCCTCTGAATGTGGGCTGGATCTAGTGACTCACTTCTAACAAACAGAACATGATGAAAGTGATAGGATGCTACTTCTTAGGTTATGTTACAAAAAGACTTGACTTCAGTCTTTTTTCACTCATATTTCTCTGGAGGTTCATTCAGGTTGTTACTGTATCTATAGTCCCTTCCTTTTTATTGTTGTATAGTGTTTCATGGTGTGGCAGTACCCCAGTGTATTTAATAATTCACCCGCAGACAGGAACGTTCATATACAAGTATTTGTGTGAACATAAGTTTTCATTTCTCCAGGATAAATGCCCAGATGTGTAATTTCTGGGTAGCTGCATGCTTACTTTTTAAAGAAACTGCCAAAATGTTTTCTAGAGTGGTTGTATCATTTTCCATCCAGTTTCTCTATATCCTAACCTATGTTTGGTGCTGTCACCAATTTTTTTTTTTTTTAATTTTAGCCATCCTCACAGTTGTATAGTGATATCTCATTGTGATTTTAATGTACATTTCCCTAAAAGCTAATGACATTGAATACCTTTTCATGTGGATATTTACCACCTCTATGTTCTCTTTTATGAAATGTCTCTTCATGTCTTTTGCCATTTTCTAATCGTTGTTTTTTTTTAACTTTTGAGATTTGAGAGTTCTTCATTATTCTATACATTAGCCCTTTGCCAGAAATGTGGTTTGCAAACATTTCCTCCCATCCGTGGCTTGTGTTCTCATCCATTTATGAAGCAGGGGATTTAGAACACATCGGACTTGGTGGGAGACAGTGTGTTGGGGTGGGACAGAAGCTTGTTCACTAGAACAGGACAGACCATCAGAAGATGACAAGGGTCATCCAGGCTAGCCCAGGGCCACAGTCAATAGTCCCAAACTATTCAGGGTATCAGGCCCTTTCTTGCAGAAGTCACTGCAGGGAGACTGTTGCAGATAGCCCTGGAGGAGGACACTAGGCAGCCAGGAACCATGAAGATGTGGCAGCTGCAGCAGGGTCTGCGGGACTATGTTCTACTTGGGAAAATCTGGTATTAACGACCTTAGCCCCGAGGCTCTGCCTGTTTCCCAACTTCACCCTGACCACTCACCCTCTCTCTCCTTTCAGCCACGGTGGTTGTCCTGCTCTTAGAATATAGCATGGCTTTCTACTTCCAGACCTCTGCACCTGCTGTTCTTTATACCTGGGTCTCCCCCAAGGCCCCTCCCCCAGGCCTTTGCCTGAGTAACTCCTGTTCAATTTTAATGCTTAGCCTAAAGGCCATGTCTTCAGAAAACCCTTCCATTCTGCCATCTCATATACCTATCACTTTCCCATCAAGTTATTCTGCATTTTGCCCCTAGAAACACCCCCCACCCCTCAATAGGCACTGCTTCTCCCCCAGTGAAGAGAGAGACTACATTCCCTTATAACTGTATGTTGGTCAGGTAATGACTGATGGGTAGAAGAGCCAGGCAGGGGCTAGAACCCTGACTGACCTTCCACATGGGCAAACCTGGAAGATGGGCAGATGATGCTGATGTGACTTCAGGAGAAAAGTGATAAGTGAACAAAGTTTGTTGTAGGAAAGACCCCCACATCCTTTCCTTGCCTTTATTTACTAATGTTGTGAGCTTTGACAAGTTACTAATCCCGCCACCCCACCATCACCACCAACAGGTGCTCGTGTCCCCACCGGAGTGACGACTCTGTGAAACTCCACGCCTGCCTTAGTGAAGTGCCTTGGATCGGGCAGAGTTCCTTTTCCCTCCTCTCCCATGCCTGCCCTGTTACACATCCAGGTGACTAGAGAGTCCAGCAGAATTCCTCTCACTCCACCCTAGTGGTCTCCACGTACACCATGGATTGGGGGAGGAGGATGGATGAACCCATCCTCACAGGCTGTCTGTACATACCCTGTAGGGCCTTGCAGGTAGGGAGCCAGATATAGTGAATAAAAGTACAGGATACCCAGTTAAATATGAATTCAGGTAAAAATTGAATAATATCTTATTACAGATATGACTTATTGACTATTTGAGACATACTTATACCAATAAATTAGTCATTTATCTAGTTTAAACTTTAACGAGGCAGCTTGTATTTTATCAGTAGACCCTCCCAGGAGGCACAGCAACTTGATTTACCTGCTCTTGCTGGTACCAGTCACATCACACAAGTGAACATCCCTTAGGATGGTGACTTGAGCTCTCTATTCTCAAAGTCTTCCAGCCAGACCACTGATGGGACACCTTTATTTCGGGCTCCTGGTGGTTCCTAAAGTCCTTTAACCCCTCATGCTCAGGACTTTAACTCTGCATCTTGATCTCCTCCTTTGGAGAGAGACCAGGACTTGGGACCTCCAAGTCCCACCCAAAGTGACTTATCCTATTAGTTTGCTTTGCAACAGGCCAGGTAATCTGGAGATAAGTTGTTTCCTCTCCCAGGCAGTCTGCAGGCGGTGGGGCCATCCAGTGGCTCACTTTCTCATCTTTTTTAGGGTTATAACTAAACACAGGTATGCACATGCAAACACATACATGTGCAAAGGCATACACACATACAAAGATGCATATACACATACATGTATACACACATGTATACGCAGAGACATGTTTACATATATACACATGCACATACATATACACATATACACAGACATATACAGCTGATTTGAAAACACATAAGAAGGAGATGGCCATTTAAGGAGAGGCAAAGATTGGAGTGATGAAGGCACAAGGGACACAGGGGTTACCAGAAGCTGCAAGAGGCAGAAAGGATTCTACCCTAGAGCTTTTAGAGGGAGCATGGCCCAACTTGCAGCCTTATTTCAGACTTCTGGCATTGATAACAGAGAGACAATGAATTTCTGTTCTTTGAAGTCACCCCGTTTGTGGCACTTTGTTATTGTGGCCCTTGGAAACTAATAATAGCTCCTCAAAAACAAAGCAGTAATGATCAATCAGTAAATGAGGCCCATTATCTAGCTGACCCAGATAATGCAGGGCTAAAATTGGCGAATCTGATAACAAGCATCTGGGAACTAATCTCTTACTCAGACACATTAAACTGGGCAGGAGCTGACCCACAAGCTGGGCAGGAGGCAGCAAGAACCATCTGGGTCACACAACAGATAATTCTTCTGGGTTTTGGAAAACCTAGGGTCCTGTGGTAGTTTAAAAGGACTTTTCTATGGCTTCACTGGAACAAAGCACCAGGCATGCGCTATGGTTCTGCAGGAGCTGGCTCTGGGAAGATCTCCTGCAGGGAGCACTGGGCACCTGCCAGAGATGGACAGGAAGTGGGGCAGGCGGGGCTGAATCAGCCTTGAGAATCAGGGCATTGCAATGTCAGGAAACTAGGTGAAGTTGAAGACAACCATTTTGGAGAGCTATCTGCAGGCTGATATTTTAAGAATGTATAGCCAGAGTCGTTTGTTCTATATTCTGAAGTACATACTCTGATTTAACATAGTTCATCTAAGAAAGGGTCTTCGATTCAATTTCCTTATAAAAAGACATATATTCCTCTTTCGTTTTCACTCAGTTTTTAGTGCTCTTCCTTTAAGTTGGCATCTATTAGTTGTCAGTGCCAACGCTCAGAGCGTGTGGATCTCAGGACACCTTTAGATGAGTTATCTTGTGTGTTTTACCATTGGCTAATATTTATGCAGGGTCTCATCTGTAATCCACAATGAAGACAGGGTGCTTTCTGCCTGGGCAAAAGGTCCTTTGCTCCACCAAAGCGAGACAAAGAGGGCCAACCACTTTGTCTTGACCAGCTAGGACTACCTGAAGAAAACTTGGTGGCATCTGCCAGAGTGGTCAGGGCCCCTTGCCCAGACAGGCAGGTGCCATGAGCTACTTGCTGTGCTATTCACCAGCTTTCCCAGCCTGACTCTGTGTGGGTTGGTTCACATCTCCATCTGAGAGCTTAAGTCTAGAGGCAGTAAATAAATATATGCTTAATGCCCACTCATAAACAATCCTATACTTCCACCATCCCGCACGAACTCCCACCAATTCTCCCCTGCATTCTTTCCCAATCGTCTCTGAAATGCAGTCCGTTAAGCTAATGAAACTTTTGATCCAGATCCTGCTGTAATGATATATAAAAAAAGTTAATCCCCATGTTTATAGAGATTATCTGTTCTGTTCTATATTCTGTCATGGTAAAAATTATCAGTGCTATTAATAAATTCTGGAGTAAAATGAGTCGCTGGCTAATTCAAGAGGAGCCTTTAAGACCATTTAAACAGTAGGTAAAGATTTTGAGGCCATATTAAGAGACTTTCAGAGCTCCTTAAAATATCACATGTGCTTTTTATTATAGTAAGTGCATGTTGTGGCGATTGAGTTGCTTTGCCACTAGCCCCATCACTAAACAACTGTGTGACTATAAATAACTTTACCTTCAACTTTTTAAGACTCAATCATTTTATAATTAAAGTGTAAATAAAAATAACAATAATTACAAATCACTGCTCTGGAAAGCCAGAAAATTAGTGTTAAATTAACTAGTAATTTTTCCTTACCCAAAGAATGTTTGTTTTCAAATGTCAAAAATATCACCTTCCTTTATAAAAGACTTGCATCAACTCTTAATGGCATGTGATTTGCAACCTGTGGATTTGTGTGGAGACTTGGTCCTGAGCTAGATGGACTTGCTCACTGGGCCCATTCTGGTGCTGATTCTCCTGTAAGGCCCCAGCACTGTTCTCAGCGTCAGTGGCCATTCTATAAAACATGCTCAGACTTCCCTGTTCTTTTTTATTTTTACTATCTGGATCCTCATCCGTTCATGTTATTTTCTTTTTGATATTTTTTCTTTGTCTATTTCCTCTCTTGTTCCTCCTATGTGTTACTGCCAAAACAATCTTTTAAAGCTGTTATGCTCATAGTTCTTCCCTCAATCCTTCAGTTTAGTATATTCTGCTCAGATTTTACCAGTGCAGGACTTTCTTATTACCCCACAGCCCTCTGCTTTCATTACACTGACTTTGGGCTGTCAGTTCCAGATGTCAGAGAACCAACAGACTAATTGTGCCTTAGGCAAGAAGACAACTTGCCGAGTCATGGAACCTGTGTCTGGAACTAGATCATTCATTCCAAGTTTGTTTCAGCGACTCAGCAATGGCGTGAAGGTCTCAGGCTTGACCTTCCAGTGTTGGCCTCTTTCCTTTACCACATGAGTGCAAGGGTTTGCAGCTCTCAGCAGGCTGCTGACAACTCATGTCCTGGAACTTCCACTGCATCCGCACTGCCATCTTTCAAAAGATTGACCTTTTGTGCTTTTACCTGACATAGAATATTCTCTTTATCTCTAAAACACACCCCCCTCTAAAGTCAAATCATTGTCACCTCTAAGCCTTCCTGTATTTACACTATTTTATTTTTTGTATTCTTGATGCTCTGGCATCTGAAGCCTTGCTGACCAGGAAAGGACAGCTCCTCCCTGGGTTAGCTAATTCCTGGAGATAGCAAACGACTCTCCTAGGAGTGTGCCTTTCATATGTAAACTAACCAGTCCAGCCCATACCTCCCCTAAGTGGCTCTCACACTCCAGGCCAATATTTCTCTGTCCTAATCAGGCCAGGGCCAGGTACCAAGCAGCTAGGGACAGCTCGTACACCCTAGAAACCTCTGAAATTATTTAAACTGGCCAATCCTAAACCTGCTTACCCTGCTTATTCTACCTCTCTTGTTCCTTCCCAAGGGGGAAAAAAAAACACACAATAAAGACTCATGTCCACACTTGCCCCTCATTTCCTCTTCCTCTTGACCAACCCCAGTGCTTCTTTGTATGTCCCACCACTCGCTTTCCCCCTTCCTCTCCTCGCCACCTCCAGCCACTCCCCGCCCCCCCACCACCACTATGGTGTGGCATGCTCCTTTCTCTTGGATCTATGAATAACAAACTATCTTTTTGATGGCTGTCATCTCCTGATCTGTTGGTCAATAATAAAGTCTACATTCTAAAAGATTTCTTAAGCTAGCTTTAATCTTAATGGGAATCAATGTGATTTTCCTTTTCCAGGCATTCATGTCTTATAAATTCAAATAGTAATGGGAGCTTATATGCACTTTGGCTGGAGGAGGCAAAGAACCCGTGGGAAGACAAGATGGCCAACCAAGATGGCAGCATTATTATTTCTGAGAAGTCCTGTAGAGACAGAAAGATGATGGAGAGGCCCACAGTGTGCTGCTAGATAAAAATTTAAAAAAAGGTGAGAATAACTAATTTAAATCATATTAATGGCAGAAAATGGAAGAGTCCCTAAAAAAGCCATATATCAGATTTGAGAAAGGTAAGAGAAAATGAGCAAGGAACTTGCTCTGATCTGATAGCCCCAAAATGTGGTTCCGGAAACCATAGTTCAACCTTAGGAATTGGATTTCCAAGATTCAGGCTCCTGAAGGAGTGAATTGCTGACTTAAAGGAAGTGGGATGTTAAATCTATTATTCAGATATTACCTGAAGGAGACTGGTGGGTAAAGGTGGTGCAGTCCTCCACTGAAAGATTTGGGCAAAAGCTAATACTCCTTCTCTCTTCCCTAACATAATCATTATATCTACTGGTGGCACAGGCTTCCTGCTTCTCATCTATGTTTTTTAAATATATCGTGTGTTGTTCTTTTTTATTCCAAGAGCCCAAGTATGCACAACACTCCTTTCATTCATTGTTGTATACAGATTTGATCCCACAATGGCAAAAGCAGTTACGATTGGGCTCAGCTGAGAGTAAGAAAGTCCAAAATCATAGCAACTTAACCCAGTGCTTTTCAAATTTTAATGTGCATAGAAATCACCCAATGGTTATGTGAAATGCAAATTTTTATCAATACGCAGATCAGCAGACTTGAGGAAAAATGAGATTTTGATTTCTAATATGGTCTGTTGGTTCAAGGACACACTTTGAGGAAGAAAGATAGCGACAACTTTTCCCACCCGCCCCAACAGAAACTTTTCCCAGGAAAGGGCTTATGTGGAGACTGCTCCATGGACTCCTTGGGAATCCAGGCAACTTCCATGTTGCCACTTCTTTGTGGAGCCTACATTCTGAAAGTCATCTCAGAGTTCAAAGTGGCAGCTGCAGATATCACCATTGTGCCCACATCGAGGCAACAGAGAGGAGGAAAGAGTGAAGAGGCAAAGACAAGGCTGCCATTCAGTTGCCTCTTAAGGAAGACTATAAGCAGCTGTTCCAGCATACTTAGGATTTCGAAACATTGCTTGGAACTGCCAAAGAAAGCCAGGGAATATCATCTTCGTAATAGGAGTTCCATGCCCAGCTAACGACTATTTGTTTTATAACTGTGTAGACTGCGTGAGTGGATATTAGGGGAAAGCCAGGATTTTGTGATTCTTTTTGAGGGTTTAGGATGATGTCAGGTATTTATATAAGAGATATATATTATATTATTACTTAAAAGTATAAACAACACCAATAATGGATAACAATTACATAGTAGGTACTATTTGTCAGGTAATGTTCTAAATGCTTTACATGCTCAATTCATTTAATTCTCAAAATAACCACATAAAAAAAATGAGGCAAGAGATGAAGTAATTGCTCAGGTCACATAGCCGGTTAGTGCCTGAATGAGGCTGCTTCTTGGCCTGTGTCCTTGATCTGCTGGTGTGTTGGTCAACGTTTAACAACCTGCTCTCTAGAGAAAAATGCCCCGGTGTGAAGCGCTTGCCAAATCCTGTGGTGGAAATACTTCCAGCTACCAACATGACATCTCTGAGCTCAGAGTTGGGAAGGGCTCTCTGTGGTTCTGTTGCTACATGGTACTTTACTATGGTATTAAGCAGTATTGCCATAGATGTAGGCAACCTCAAAAGCATAGGTATACAATGTGGCAAAATAACTCAGAAGTGATAACTTTTAAGTATTTGTTACCTTTAAAAAAAAATGTTCAATTTTACTGTGAATTCTTGCTCACAGTAAAATAATTGCTAAATCTAATGACTGGTTTGTAAAAATTCCTGTCAATTTAACAACTGGCTATTGTGACCCAGTACATGTCATGTCAACTCTGGCCATTGTGCCTGTACCAGTATGCTTTACAAACAACTTAAAACTAAATATTCTATATCTGTGTTCCTTAAACATATTGTCTCTTTGCCACTTTAGTCATTTCTGACTTCTCCATCCCCAGCCTCTTAGGAGTAATAAATAAAATTTAAAATACATTTAAAACATCTCATGTTCAAATGGAGAATCATAAAGCAAGATTTGCTTTTCTTTTTTTTGCCAACTCTTCTCCCTCTGACTTATTCGCTAGACATGTGACTTATAAAGGAGATACAGCCCTTCAAAAGGGTACTATGTTGTCAACTACACAGATTTTTTTATACAGTATTCTAGAATGCTCCATCTCATGAGAGTCAGAAGTAAAAATAATTTCCTTTAGCTTACGGAGCTATATCTGCATCATGTGAACTCATGGTGGAGTGGGTCCCTTAGCATGTTATCATGCTATGAAGATTCTCTTTTTAGAAATTGTTCTGCCTCCTTTAAATTTTTTTCTTTGAAAACTATGGATCTAGCAGATGAGATGAAATGTTTCACAAATGCTGCTTTGTATGCTTGAAAGATCTGGTCCCTTTGACTAGTAAAGCTCCATTCTGCACTTCTTAAAGTCCAGCATAGGGACACTCTTGGTAGCTGTAGACCGGGATCAGTGTCCTTCCCATGAGCTGTCATGTCTCTCTGTGCTCTTGTCTCATAGCCTTTATCACATGCATCATAATTACTATTTGTGTGTATTTTTCACTAGGCTGTAAACTTGTGATGATATGGACTGTGATTATAGACTTTTTATATCTCTTAAAATACCTGGCACCAAATAGATGTTCAGTCGCTCATTTAACTAATTTGATGAATAGATAGAGTGATGTGTACCATTTCATTAACTTACAGGGAAAATATTCCACACACACACACAAAACAAAGTTGTCTAAAAGTCAAAGGTAATTGGTCTCTCTTAAATTATGGAATTATATTTCTTCTGGATCTTCTGTGGCGAGTGGGTTTAAATTAGTGCATCAGAAATTCAAGAAGGAAGATTATAGTTCAAGCTAAGTAAAAATTCCTAAATTTAAAGATGTCACAAAATAGTCAGTGGTAGTATGGCTGCATTGAAATATATATATTCTATTTTCCTATATGAATATAAGAATATGGGTAAAATATTTACATTCGCTTAGCTGATGAATCAAAGGAAGGAAATTTCTAGATTCTGGGGTCAAGTGTTAAATTCAAGAGATAAACTTCATTCGGGGTCCCCCAAAGCAGACCCAAGAACAGATTTTAATGCATGTAGCTTATTTGGGTTATGATCTTGAGGTTGGAATATAAAAACTAGAATAAATTCATAGTAATGCTAAGAATGAGGTAAGGATTATGGTAGACTTTTACAAAACTTCTTTCACAGAATCTATATTTGTCAGCAAACTGAAGGCAGAAATACCTGCATAGGAAGAGATAGGGCTCCTAAAATAACAAATGCCTGAGATAGGGTTTTTTGTTTGTTTTGTTTTGTTTTCTTGTGTGTGTGTGTGTGTGTGTGTGTGTGTGTTTTGCATCTGAGCCTTGAGAATGCCTCCCAGTTTTTTTATCAGCATTATTTATATCCTTAAGGAAACCTGATGAGTGACATATCTCACCTATACTCAGGCCTGCAAGAAGTCCTTAAATCTTGGCAAGAGGCCAAAAAAGAATTATGATACAGGAAATCCTTGTAAACTATCTAAATTAATCAATCTTATATTTTACTTATAAGCATACACTTAAAAAATATCAAAGAGGGAAAAGGAAATAAAGGTGTGTGGGGGACGGGGCGTAGAATGAAAAAACAGGATTGACCCCAGAGGAAACAATGGAATCCAGAGAAAAGAAGAAATATTTAAAAATCCATAGTCGGAGTTGGGGGAGGGGGGCGGAATTACATCCATAAATTAAGAATAGATTACTGTTCAAAAAAAAAAAATCAGACGGCAGAATCAATTTATGACATGAAAAACATGGTACCTGAATACAACAATTTAATGGAACAAACTAAAAAAAAAAGTTGATAAAATTTTCCAGTATAAAGAGATGAGAAATAAAAGAAAAAAGCAACAAGAGTAATTTCAGAAAACTAAGAATAAAACAATGATATTAAATGCTTCTAAGAACAAGAGGTATTTTAACTACAATGAGAGAAAACCAAAATTTGCAGAAAAGTTTTCATCAGCAACACTAGTTTTTAGAAAATAATGGAACAATGTTTGAAAGTCCTTGGAAAAAGGATTTAGAACTTAAAATTCTCAGCTAAGCTATTGACCAAATGTAAGTGCAAAATTAAAAACTAAAAAAGATACTTTCAGACATATAAGAAAAGATTGGAAAGTTTACTTCCCATCCATATACCTTTCCGAAAATAAGATTTGATGATAAATTGTACAAAAACAACAAACAAAAATTCCAGTAAAGAAGAACTTTATGGTCTAAACCAATCACTTACTATGTATATTCTGTAGCCAGAAACTTAAATGCTGCACAGCAGAGATATTCTATGATGCTCTGTGATATCTAGGACCGCATCTAGAAAGACTTGAAATATGAGATAGCTTGACTGGCTGGGAACCAGAACCATCGGGAAGCTTCCTCACTCACATATCTGACACCCGGATTGGAATGACTGAAGACTGGACCAAGCATGAGCTCTTGGCCCTTGCTCCCACACATAGCCTCTCCATGTAGTTTGCATTTCTCACAGTGTGGAGTCTGTCTATCTATCTATCTATCTATCTATCTATCTATCTATCTATCTATCATCTATCTATCATCTATCTTTCTTTCTATCCACCTACCTACCTATATAGAGAGAATTTTGATGAGAGATTCTGCTGTTATAAAATAATCCATTTTAAATTTTTAATTCTTCTGCATGAAGATGGGAATCTTATCATGAGTGTTTAGTCTGGTAATGGCTTGATTTCTAAAGAATACACACAGCTCTAGTGTCATTGCATAACAAATAATTCACACTTTATTGTCTGAAAGTGTGACATTGGTGTCTACCTTTCTCCTCTCTTTATTGACACAATGAGGTACACTGAAATCAAATAAATAAAATGTCACAGTATGGCACACACACGCACATGGCAGTATCAGTGTCAATGGGGAAGCCACTGAATTGTGGGGCACAACATAGCAGTACAAAGCAAGGAGAGTGAACAGCTGGTCTTCATTACCACCAGTCCAGTCTGTAGTTGTAGTGTGAAAACAGCCACAGGTGGTATGTACAGGGATGAGCATAGAGTTCCAAGAAAACCAAAATTGGATTTTGTCATAATTTTCACATAGCATGAAATAATGTTCTCTTTTTGATTTTTTAAAAGCCATTTGAAAATGTAAAAGCCATTCTTGGCTGCTGGGAGTATACAAGTAAGCAGTGTGTTGCAGTCTGCCTATGTCTGCTGTGGAGAGATAGCTTCTCCTGCTGGAGATTTGAACAATTATGTCAGCATCAGTTAATACGTATGTTATAATCATTCTACTAAATTGAAATTCACTATTCATTGGACAAAACTCTGTTAGTGTCTGCACACGTTAAGACCTATTGCAATGAGTAAGGTAGGCTGCTTTCATGGAGCTTTTAGTTTACTGTTCGGAGGCACTTATATATGAAGCTCTCAAAAATAAATTACCTATCTTTGGACTTCCACTGAAATTAATGGGCAAGACAGACAAATAAATTGTCAATTACAAAATGATGTGCTAAGAATTGGAATAGAGGTAAGCACCAGATCATACATGTGCACATGAGAAAATCCTAAACTAGAATGAGATAATACATGAAGCATGAAAATAGTCCTAGAAGAAGCAAATATTGTGTTCGCTCTTGAAGTATAAGAAATATTTGTCAAAAAATGGAGATTTTCCAAATCAAAACTACATTAAGATATCACCACACGTCTGTTAGAATGGCTATTATCAAAAAAAGATAAGAAATAACAAGTGTTGGTGAGAATGTAGAGAAAAAGAAACAGGGTATTATGCTAAGTAAAATAAGTCAGACAGAAAAATACAAACACCATTCGATCTAACTTGTATGTGGAATCTAAAACAAAACAACCACAAATGAAATTCAAAGATTCGGAGACTAAATTGATTGGTGGTTGCCAGAGGTTGCAGGCTGGAGATGGGCGAATAGATGAAGGTGGTCAAAAGGTACAAACTCCAGTTGTAAAGTAAGTCTTGGAAATGTAATGTACAGCATGGTAACTACAGTTAACAATACTGCATTGTATATTTGAAAGTTACTAAGAGAGCAGATATTAATATAATATAATATTATATGACAATTATATTTTCATTTTTAAAATAAGGTAAATAAAAAGTGTAGGGTAAAGCATGGTGGGAGATGACATTTATAAAGCGAGATAAACAAGACAGTCAACATCAACCCGAACATTGAATTATAGCATACATTATCATATGGTATTCTTTAGGATCAAATGCAATATCAATCAGAACCCCAATCTCTTATGTTTTTTGGAGGGGAGATGGGGTAGCTCTGAGTAAAAAATAATTTTAGAATAAATATATGAGATTTACTAGGAAGAATAGAAAACAAAATGATGAGCGTGTGTATGTGTGTGTTGCTTAGAGGGAGGTTCTAATTATCCTAACCACCATCTTGGCCTCCTGCTAGTTTATAATCTCAACAAGCCATCTCATTACTAACAGCTGCTAACAGAGGGCAATTCAAATTACAAAGCCAATGGTGAGGACATTGTTACAGCAAGTATAGTTGTAGTTGAATTTAACTTTCCTTTAAGAATAGCTTTCAGATTACTATTTTGAGTGTCATTTTTCATATCTAGGTTTGTTCTTGTTGAAGGAAAATGTTCGTAAAATTATCAAATTATTTGCAACCTTAAACTGCAATACAGTTTTAGCTAACAAGAAATGTCAAAGGGGGTGATAGGATTTGTTGAGAATAAATATCGATGTTCCTAATGACAGTGTGTTCAAGTTTTTCCATTATGCAATTTGAGACATCCTTCCAAAATGAATCTCTGCATTTGCTATTAACTAGGGTTAAACTTATGAAAGTTGATGATTTCTTGATGTAATTACTCTGAGTAAGATTGATAAAATAACATATGTTGAGTGATATTTGGGAAAATGCCATCCAAATTCTATATTTAGAATGACTAAAACATTGACAAAGGCAAGCAAGCTTCAATAAATTAGTTTTATATTAAACATTAGGATATTAGAAACATAGGTCAATTCTTAAGAAGACCACTGATATTTCCAAAGATCTAAATTTGAAGGGTGAGCTGTAAATCCAGTAATTCCCCTAACTTTTTTCCTGTGTCAGGCTATAGTTGACGAGAACCTTCTGTTGTCTGGTTAGAATGTTTGCAAGCCAATAGGGACGCAGCCAACAATAATAATTTGCAGGCTTGGTGGGCTGCAAAAAGCCATTCATGTGTATTTGAAATGCTCTTGTGTGCAGTGAACAGTGCTTCTGGAGGGCCATCTTGCTCCATGGCAGCCTGGGGCCTGGCTTCTCTTCATCATCTGGGCAGTGTACAGTGCCTGGCATGAGATACATACTGCCATTTCTATTGGCTGTCTGAGACTAAGATAAGAGATTTAATAACAGGGCTGGGTGATCTGACCCTACTATTTTTGTTCCCAATATTTCAAACAGTTTTTGCGTGGGCTGTGTTTACTAACTCCAAGTTTATTTTGCCCATTTATTTTTCCCTTAATCTTTTTAATCCATCTGTGTTTTACAAGTAATTAAATCCATGAATGCTTTTGGTTTGCTACTCCTTAAATTTGTCAAAATGTGGTCTTGCTCTCTGAGCAGTGTTTGATGTCAGAGAATGCCCTGAGCCCTTTGATAACCATAAGAATTCATATTGTTGCTTTGCAAAGGGCACCTTTCAACTCAACAACCAAGCTGGGCCCACCACATAGTTCAACAAGCTGGGTTCCTGTGCTTCACATCTGTTCAACTCACTTAAGTTGTTCCAGCCCATATGGAATAGGATGGCAGCATGACCCAGGAGGTTGTTGTGCCTGTGAGGCTCATCCCCCTGAAGTCCCGGTTGTCAGAACTGGGGGTGGGTACCAGAGAGCAAAGCCTTTCACTGCTTGTCCTAGAAGGAGAGAGATAATTAAATTTCAACTGAGCTAATTAAGCAGATTTTCATATTGTAGTTTGCTATAATTAGAGGACTGTCTCTTGTCTTTGAAAAGAAGGAAGGCAGGAGCTGATCATTTAGATTTAGACTTACATTACTCATAGTGAAGTCAGTCTCAGGATATTGTCAGACTGCAATAAACTGACCTATTGGATCAACACACACACACACACACACACACACACACACACACTTCTGTTTTATAAAAGGAATGGCTGTTAACATCATCTGAAAACATTTTATAAATGTTTAGTCAACTTTTACCTTGGGCTTACTGAGAAATTTTAAATAGACAGATCTCTTGAAGTAATCTAATTCCCATTTTGTGTTTGTGTGTGAGTTAGTTTAGCTAGAATGATGCTAGACACTATAATACTCAGTAATATTCTAATTCTGTGTGAAGTCTTGTCACTATTACTAAAATTATACCTGAGATAATAGGATAAAAGCCCTAGAAGTTACTATTTTTCAACTCCCTTCATTAATGAGTGAGAAAATGAGACTGGAAAGATTCAGATATTTATTAAGACACAGTTTTTAGTAAAACTAGGACTAGAGTAAGGTCTCCTGATTACTGCTCCTGGGTTCTTTCTATTGTAAGCATTGATGTTGGTGTTTATGCCTATACTCTAGACACACATACACACACACACACGCACACACACACAGTCATGTATACATTAAAAATCTCTTTGGAGGGAAGAAGATAGATGAAATCCTGCTAAATACCACAATTACCAGTGGGTCTCTTTGAAGATCATAAAATCCATCCTTCTCTTACCCCCAACGCTATTTGCCCTGTCTTCCTCCACAGTCTTCTACAAAATCATAACTATATGAAATTTATATACATAAAACTGATGGTTGGTCTTTAAAATGATCACGGCCGCTACATTAGAGAAACATAAGAGAAGTTTTCTATGCAGTTTTGTTTTCCAGCTTCATGATGAAGTCACCTATGTACCAGCTGACAGAATGCATCTTAGTGCATCTTGGCTATGTGAAAGATCAGTCAGACTGGTGTGTAGAAACTGAGTCAGGGGGAATGAAAATTAAGACATCATGACCAAATTGAAGAACCATGATAGCATTTTCAAGAACCCAGAACCAGCCAGTTTGATTTGAAATCAGCTTAAGTTAGCAGGTATTGCCATATGAGCTGATTCTTCTTCAGACAAAGAAATAATCAGCACATTGCGTTTGGCCCATTGGAATTCACCAGTGGCAGAAGCCATGATTCAGCCATGATTTGGCATTGAGGAATGAAAGAAACCTGCTCTTCAACCTCCATTTCTCTCACCCCTACCAAAGAAACAGTGGTCAGACTTTGTCACTAAGGGTCACCAAAATACAGTCAGGCTTGCCTGGGACTTACAGAAGACCATTCAGAATTGAGCCTTTGTACCATTTTATGTGGAAGGTCTGGGCAAAATTGAGGCAATTACTTACTAATGTTAAACTTTGACATCTGGGGTTCTAGAAGACCAGTGGTCCCTTCTTTTATAACTTAACTTTTTATTTTAAAATAATTTTAAGTTTACAGAAGAGTTGCAAAGAGTACCAAGAATTCCTGTTTTTTCACTCGACTTCCTCTAAAGTCATCTTCTCCCAAAACCATAGTGCATTTATCATGGGTACAATTATAGATACACAATACAACACGATTAGCTAAACTATAGACTACTCAGATTTCACCAGATTTCCCACTAATGGCTTTTTTTTCTTCCACCAGGATCCTACGAAGGATACCATTTTTCATTATGTATTATGTTTCTTCAGTTTCCTTTAATCTGTAACAGTGCCTCAGTGTTTTTCATGACCCTGACACTTGAATAACACTAGTCAAGTATTTGCAGGATTTCTCTCAAATCAGGTTTGTCTGGTGTTTTCTCATGGTTACACTAGAGTTATGAATCTGTGAAAGAAAATTATAGAGGTTATGTGTTGGTGTCATCTCATCATATCCAGGGGGTGCATGATGTCACCGTCACTTGTCACTTGTGATGTTCTTCTTGATCACCTGGTTGAGGGAGCATCTGTCAGGTCTCTCTATGGTAAAGTCACTTACCTTTACCTTGCCTTAAAGGAGGCAAATTCAGCTTTACTTCCCGGAAGGAGAGATGTTGATGAATTTATGAGCATGTGTTAAAACTAACGCTCTAATTAGTAAATATTTTGGGGTAGATATTTTAAGGCTGTGTCAATATCTTGCTTCTCTAAGTTTTGATCTTGCCTGTGACAATTATCACTGTGATGTTATCATGGTGATTGCTATTTCCCTCAGTCCTTCTGCATTTATTGACTGGAATTATTCTGTAAGAAAAATGTGCTCCTCCTCTCACATTTTATTCACTTCTTCAATCATTTATTTATATCAGTATGAAGTTATTGCTATTTATTTTATTTTATGGGTGCATAATCAAATACTATCATTATTTACTTTTGTTGCTAAAATTGTTCTTTCTTTGACTATTAATAGCTCTTTCAGGTTGGTTCCTTTTGACATGCTCCCATCCCTACCCCGTCCCCAAATTTAAAAAAAATATATTTTTTCTTTTATTTTACTTTCTAGCACCACAAGATGCTCCAAACTCATCTTGTACTTTCCCTGTTCCAACCCTAGAATCAGCCGTTTTTCCGAGAAATGTTGATGATGGTTCCTTTTATTGGAAAAGGTGTTAGAATTCAAGTTCTGGTGCTGGGTGTGCTTATTGCTATTGTGTGTGTGTGGGGGGGTGATACTTTCTAGGCCTTCTCAGGAGGCAGAAATAGAAAAAAATGTATATGCATATTTATCCATGTATGCACATACATGCACGTGTGTATCTATTTGCACCCACGTTAAAACAAATACGAGTTCATATTGATATCTCCAACTCTAATCCAGAAGGACAGGAGTCATTCCAGCATCTTCCCTTCTTGCTTATTTGTAACTTCATTCTCTGTGGTGAGAATTCTGTGTCTCATTATCTAAAATGTATTTACCGATTTGTTTAACACTGTTATATAAGTAAAGTAGTTCCAGAATTGCTAACCACTACTCCTGTGAGAAATAAGTTACCACTAGAATACAGTGGTAACTTTATATTCTTTTTTTCTTTAGTTTCATGATATCTGGTCAGAAAGGTCCTTTTAAAAATAGTAATCTCCTCTCATAACCACCCCATTTCTATCCTCTTAATATCCCTTGACTTTGCTCAATTTTTCCATAGCAGTGCCATATTCAGATATAAATTTTACATATTTATTAAATTGTGTTTTTTCCCTTGAGTTGAACAGAAGCTCCATGAAGTCAGAGGACTTCGAAGGTTTTATTCACTGTTGTGGTCCAGCATCTAGCAGAGTGCCTGGCACACAATAGATACCATATCAACATATATGCATTAAGAGAACTGAGCACTAGTAATTGCGTATCCAGGTGAATTTAGATGTCTGTTTAATATAAGTGGATCCCAAAGAGGATCTTAATACTTCTGTAAGTAATGCAGAAAAATAACTTTCAGCATATCTATGTTCAGCACATCAGCTTCTTCAAGATCATCAACCACTTTATTGAACCCTTATAGAGATCTGCTAATGTTCTAGCATTGGAATCACCTAAAGCAGTGATCCCTAACCTTTTTGGCACCAGAGACCAGTTCTCTTATGAGAATGTAATGTCCAATCATCTGAAGTAGAGCTTTGCTGGCTCTCCCACCTCTCACCTCCTGCCGTGTGACCCTGTTCCTAATAGGCTACAGAACTATACTGGTCCGTGGTCCGGGGGTTGGGAACCCTGACATAAAGTACTAGCTCAGTCTGGGCTGCACAAAGGAGCCAGTACCTAGATCTGCTTCCAGGAACACTGATCATATTAGGCTGAGATAGGGTCTAAGCTGTGGGATTTTAAAAATAGGCATAAAATAGACATAAAATTTACCATCTTAATCATTTTTAAGTGTACAGTTCAGTTGTACAGCCATCAATGCCATCCATCTTCAGAACTTTTTTATCTTGAAAAACTGAAACTCTGTACTCATTAAATAACTTCTCATTCCCTTCTTCTCCAGCCCCTGGAAACCACCGTTCTATTTTCTGTCTCCATGACTTTGACTATTCTAGGTACCTCATCTAAGTGGAATTGTACAGTACGTGTGTGTGTGCGCGCGCACATGCATGTGCATGTGCACGTGACTGGCTTATTTCACTTAGCAGAATGTCCTCAAGATTCATCTATGTCGCTGCATGTGTTAGGATTTCCTTCCTTTTTAAAGATGAATAGTATTCCATTGTGCATATATACCATATTTTGTTTTGATGTTTATCTGTCAATGGACATGTGGGTTGTTTTTACCTTTTCCTTATTGTAAATAGTGTTGCTATGAACATGAGTGTGTACAAACGTGATAGAGTCCTTGCTTTCAATTATTTTGAGTAAATAAGCAGAAGTAAGATTGCCCAAACATGGAGATTATTACATGGTTTTCCAGATAGTTTGGATGTGCAGCCAAGGTTGTAAACCCATGTGCTACAGGCTTCATTACATTGCTAAGAGGAGAGGTAGGCTGGAATTTCAGTGGTCAAAGTCACTCCATTCATGTTTGTTGAATGGATGAATTCATAGTGAAGAGATCTTGGATGTCATACAAAAAATATTCATGTTTCATGTTTCTAGGAGAAAAGTGGAGTTGGAAGTCAAAACTGAAGGTATTTTGACAAAGAGTTTCTGGAAGTAGACATAATATCACTGTGCCACTTGAAGCCATAAAAGTAGAGCTTCCTTTTAGCTTTGTCTTCCATCCCAAGGCTTAAGTCAATATACTGTCAATTTAGTCATCACATACTTTGATGAGAGTGAGAAAAGAGAAAATACAAGTTGAAAAAACTCATTCAGATCATTTTTTAAAAAACTGCTTAATCTAAATCTGTCATAGTTTGGTGTCTTTTTTCTCCCTGAAAATACTTCTCAGAATGCTTTTGCAAAGAAAATTTATTGGGTAAGACCTTTGTCTCCATATGAACAGCAGTGTGTTTCTGCTGAACCACAACTGGCCAAAAACAACAATAAAAGAAAAAAAAAATAAAAAGAGAGAAAGGAAACAAGACATGCATTTTCCTCATTTGCTAGACATCTTTCCTCTCCCTGGTTCTGGTGGCAGCTAAAAGGGAGTGATATAGAACCTCTGAAAGTGGCGCCCTGCCCCAGGAAAGAGTAGAAAGGAACTTCTTAGCAGATTCCCACCATTGCCTTCAAAAGGGTACTTGGCAGCAGACCTAAACCATGGCTTGCCCTGAGGTCAGAGCATTTAACCCCCAGGGGCACCTGCCCAGCTACTCACACTCTGTCACTGTCTTGACCCTCAGTAGGGCTTCAGAAGCAGGCCTGACAGCCTCCAGGAGGCAGGCTTCCATCTCAGTATCTTGGGCCAGAACCTACCAGTTCTTGGGAAGGAGGCCTGGGGAATTGCAGCACGGGCCAGCAACGAGTGAGTTGTGAGCACACTTCCTGACCTTTTGCTCTTAGCTCTTCTGCTCAGAAACCCATGTTTCAACAGGAGAGTGGAGGAATGTTTTTTAAATGAAAGGAAACAGGGTGGAGAGGGGAAGGTTCAGGCACTGTGTCCCTGCTGGGCATCTGCCTACAAATGGAGAGAGGGGTGTACCATGTGGTATCTATGTGGCACCTGCTCCAGAAGGACTCAAGGTCATGGTTTAAGAGAATCATGGTCGTTGTGCTGCCATATCTGGACCTGCGTCTTCGCATGTGCATTCCCCATAGCGGCCAGCTACACAAGTGGGTCAGCTTAGCCCAGGCAGTAAGGGGTTAGGTCACTCACATTTTCCTTTCTTCAAACACTAGGATAAGTGCACTCTAGCTGGGAATTTCTCTCCTGCTTCATGTGCATACACACGCATCTCTGTGTCTCTGTCTCTCCTTCTTTCTTTGTCTCTCTGTCTCTATGTCTCATTGTCTCTTTGTTTTTGTTTCTCTTTCAGTCTGTCTTACTCTGCCTCTCTTTGTGTCTGTGTCTTTTTCTGTCTCTGTCTCTGTATCTTTGTCTCTGCCTTTGTTTCTATGTCTCTGTCTCTTTGTCTCTCTTTGTCTCTGTCTCTTCCTCTGTCTCTCACACACACCTACCCCCTCCCTCTTGAAGCTCTGAGTTTTTGACTCTTTTTCTAAACCATGGCAAGATGAGCAAGCAAGGAGAAAATCTGTTCTCTTCTTATTCCACAAACTGCCCACCAGGCCCCAGTTTGTTCCTCTAGGTTCTCGTATGGTCTCATTGTCCCTTCTGAGGCCAGCTGGGTGCATGCAGAGTCCTGCTCCCACCCTAATGGTGCTGGTGCACAGTTTCCCTTCCCCAGAGCAGAGTGGCTGTATCATGTGCTAAAGTAACGATCTGTACCCTGTCCTTCCACTTCGACTTGGTGACCATAAATACTGATACTGTGTGATACTGTGATTTATAATAAGGAAACATATTTGGTTTTTGTTTTATTTCTGGCACAGAGCTCCTAAAACCACTGAAATTTCCTAATGAGAATGAAAATGTCTTTTGTTATGTTAGTGAGGTGACTTTTGGACTTCACCTAGGGATGGGGACTGGTCATCAGAGGAATCTTCCATGTGATTAGAGGGTTGGAACTTTCAGTCCCAAACACTGACCTGTGGATAAGTGAGAGGTTAAATCAATTGCTAATGACCAATGATTTAATCAATCGTGTCTATGTCATAAAAGCTTTATATGAAAAAAGAAAGGGGCTCATAGAGCTTCTGGATTGACGGATAGGGGGAGAGTGGCATCTGGAAAGAGCATGGAAGCCTTGTGCCTCTTCCCTATACCTTGTCCTAGGCATCTCTTTGGTCTGGATGTTCCTGAGTTATATTCCTTTATAATAAACTGGTGAGCAGTAAGTAAAATGTATCTCTGAGTTCTGTGACTCCCCCCCGCTGGCAAATTAATTGAACTCGAGGGAGGAAGTAATGGAAAACTTAAATCTACAGCCTGATGGTCAGAAGAGCAGGTGACAACTTGGACTTGTGATTGGCATCTGAATTGTGTGTGGGGGTGTCAGTCTCATGGGTTTGAGCCTTTAACATATGGGATCTCATGTTATCTCAAGGTAGATAGTGACAGAATTAAGTTATTTGGTGGTGTGTGAAATTCACCCCCCCCACACACACACACATCCAAATGAATCAGAATTGGATGTAGAACCTTTTTTGATAGCCAGAGGATAAAGGTGGTCATTGTGTTTTTCTGAGTGACATTTGGAGGGATGACGGAAGAAGGAGGAAAGTACATATCTATTGATCACCTAAGACAATGTTTTCCAATTTTTTGACTGCAATTTTGAGTGAAAAATATAGAGTAGTCCTCCCTTATCCACAATTTCAGTCACCATGGTCAAGTACTTCATCACTCCTGGGACATGAGTCATCCCTTTGTTCAGCATATTCACACAGTTTATCGTCACTTAATAGCCATCTTGGTTATTAGATTGACTATCAAGGTATCACAGTACTTGTGTTCAAGTAAGTCTTTTTTACTTAATAATGGTCCCAAAGTACATGAGTAGTGATGCTGGCAATTTGAATATGCCAAAGAGAAGCTGTAAAATGCCTCCTTTAAGTGAAAAGGTATGTATGTATAGGAAAAATCATAATATATAAAGGGTCCACTATTATCTTTGGATTCAGGCATCCACTGGGAATCTTGGAACATATTTCCCATAGATAAAGGAGGCAAATGTATTTTACATTGCAAACAATTTTATACATATGATAGATAGGACTGAAACAAAAGTTTCATGAAAAAGCTCACTCTTACTATGTATAATAAAACTTAACAAAGTTAATATCAAATATGACTTTGGGAAGATTTAAGTCAGAGCTCCAGGAAATCATTTAGAATCAACAGCAACCAAAATCATTTAGAATCACATGATACTGAACTGATTTTCCTTCCCTTCAATGGATGGCAGCACTCATTTCAAAATCACTGACAAACCCATGTACAAGATACTAGGTGCTGGCACATCTCATTTAACACCCACAAAGCATATTGGAGGAAGACGTTAATATCTTTATTTTGCTGATAAAGAGACTCAAGCTTCAGCAGTTTAAGCGACTTGGAGAAATTTTTTGCTTAATAAAAGTCCATCCCTGTTCCACTCTCAGTTTCGGTGGCAGGAGTACCCATCTATCTTGCTGGGGGTGATAGGAGTTCTCTGGAGCTGGGTCTGTGCAGGGTCTCTGTGGGCAGTAGTTGCTCTTCCAAAGTCTGGACCAAGGGTGTCTTGTAGTCTCTTAGCAGCTGCTTCTTTGTCCCTGTGGATGCTGGAGTGTTGCTGAAGGAAGTGCCACTAATCCGTGCTGGGGGAAATACCTAATAAGAGCTTCGTCAGTAGCTGCTTCAGTTTGATTTTTTAATTGGCAAAGTCTTCATACTGCAGGCTGAATCTCATTGTTTCAAATGGAATACAGACAGGCCTAGACTTATGATAGTTCAACTTTGGAGTTTTTAACATTACAGTGGTACAAAAGCAATAGGCATTCAGTAGAGTCTGGCTAGGCTAAACTGCGCTGATCAATAGGTTAGTTGTATTAAATGCATTTTCAGCCTATGGTATTTTCAACTTATAATAGATTTATCAGGACATAATAGCATTGTAAGTCAAGGAGTATCTTTATTCCCAAATTCATGACTGGGCTGCCATTAGTCCTTCATTCCTTTACGGAATTCGCTCTTCCAGGGTCTGGTAGGAGCAAGCACCATTCCATCCACTGCATCTTGCTCCTGAGAAGTGTGTGAAACAAATTGTCGCTGGGGTATAATCTTCTTTGGATTTCAGCTTTTCAATCTTAAACCAAGTTTAAGGAGAGAAGTCGAAATTATATCAGAGACCCTTCCTTTTTTCCTTCATTTTCTTCAAAAATATCTATTTAGATTACACTTTGTGACCAATAGTGTGCTGGGCCTATGAAAGAAGGGTGGAAATAACAGAATTCTTGTTCTTAAGTAGATGACAAGCTAGATCAATGGTTTTCGACTTTAGCTTATCTAGGAACTGCGGAGAAGTGTTAAACACAGGCTGTGGGCAATCCCCTGGAGTTTCTAACCCAGCAGTTGTGGAGTGGGTTGAAGTTTGCATTGTTAACAAGTTTCCAGGTGCCACTGTTGCTGCTGGTCCTGGAACCCCACTTTGAGAACCACAGATCTAGTTAAAAGGTGAAACGTTTCCAGACTGATCTGAAGCCTAACTGGGGCTCTCTGGGCTCCTAGAGTGTGGAAAGATCATTGCAATCAGGGTCTTCAGCCTGCACTGAGATGTGATTGAAGCTTTTGTTCAATGCCTCATTCCTTTTCCAAAGGCTTATTCCCTCCCAGAAGTTGGATGTTGGTGATTGGCAGGTCCCTGGAGTGCACCTCCAAACCAGCTGATGTACATCCCATCTGTTATAGCATATGCTCTGAAACCCATAGGCCTCCCACCAGGAACTTGTTATTTACAAATCACTAAGTCAACAGCCGCCAATACCTCCTCTTGGCCACAGCTCTGTCCCTGTGGGCAATGCAAGTCTGACAGGTGCTACCCAGCATCCACTGGGGTCCTTTTCCTCCCCTCTGCCTCACTACCTGTGGACTCTCACCGAGATTTCTGTACAGAAAGGCACTACTGGTCTTAACATACTCTTGGGAAATTTGCACTTATACCTCTCTTTGTTTTTGTGGCAATTGTTAATTATAGTGAGAACTACACCTCGATCAAAGTCAATTTTCTCTTTTAATGTTGAACACTGAATAGAAATGTCTTCAAATCAAGCCAAATCTGTAAGTGTCTTCTGAGTAATTTGGATCTGTGCATATTTCCATGAAGTCTGTACACAACAGCCAGGGCTCTGAAGGCTTCCTAAGGCAGAGGAATCCTGGAGCATCCATAAGGGGGCTGGTAGGCACTCAGCAGCTGCCTTTTCCACCTTTGCTTTGATGGGTTTGCTGTAGTTAAGTCTCATGAACACTATTATTATTAACACATTATCATTATTCGAATGGGCAGAGAAAAGATTGAACAGGAGGGTAGGACACAGTTTCCTTTTCTGTTCAATATTCCAATAAGACTGTCGTGATTTGTCTGAAAGAGAGCACACACTGTTTATAATTTGGCCTGTATGCATCCAGACACCCACAGACACACTCGCCCCAGGTCAGACCTCTCGGAGCTATCGAAAGCTGGATACCTTGCTGTGTTACTCTGAAATCTTACAAGTCTAGCGCATTTCTGATGATTATTCTCCTCTGGCTGAGAAGAGAAATTAAAATGGTCTTTGTCAATAATTTTACCATTGATAGCATCACCTTGAAGGATATGTGAATCCTTGCAACTGAGTATCACCAGGTGTCTTTTCAAGAAGTAAATCCAGTGCTGTCCCTGAGCTTAGAGCTTTGCAGACCTGCTTTTATTTTAGGTCCTGAATGGGGTGAAGAAGTTGAGTGAGTATAGTTTCTGTGGATGAGAGTCTGTCTTAAAGAAAACCTCATGATGACCTGAGTCCAATGCAGCTCACTTGGCAGCCAGGGAGGGGTGGCTGTGGGGCACAAAAAATCAGGACCTGTCTTTCTGGGAAAACAAACTCCTCTTCATTTAAAAATAGTATCAGGTTTTGCAAGAATTCTCCAGTCTATGTATATGTGTCCAGACTGGAGAAACTCACCTGCAGCCTGAGCCTCGGTAAAAAGGAAATTGGATACATACAGACTATGACGCAAATAGTTAAGAACCAAGGTCACATTCACCCAGAGCCGTGGCTTCCCCTCTTTCCAGCCTTGGCTCTGGTTCGAGCAGGGGAGTGGAGAAAGCCAAGTCCTCAGGGCTGAGAAGACTGCACCTTTCACAACCGAAGGAACACTGGCACCAGGAGGCCTGTTTAAGGTAAAGGGGCAATGTGGTACAGTGGCCCCTGCCTAGAATCTGGGTGAGCAAGCACAATGCTACCTCCCAGGCTCTGACGTAAACGAAGGCAGCAGGCAGGGACAGAACACAAGGCCAACATGGGGCAAGTTCCTCCCTGTTACCAACAAAGCATGGTCTGGTCTGGTACTGACACTCAGCCTTGAGCCGCTTGATTTATGCTGTTCCCCTCCAGGAAGCCCACGGCTTCAGCAACTGGAGCCTGCAGAACAGAATGGGCTCCACAGGGACTGTAGGGCTGGGAACCTCACACAGGCTGTGATCTTCCTGTTTCGCTTGCTCCTGGGCAATTCAATGGGAAGAACAAGAACCTCTGGAGTGCAAGCTGAGCTCCTAGCAGCTATCGAAGGGCAAAGAGGAGGAAAGTGTGATGTCAGCCAGCACGAGGGGGCTGGGCCATGTCCTCAGATATTTGTGAGATGTCCACATGGAAATGTCACCCTATCCAGAAACTATCTGTGGCTTTAGTTTACAAAGACTTCCCACGCAGTCTCATTTAATTCTCCCAATACTGCAGGATGTGGTGAGGCAATACGGGCCCATTTTATGGATGAGGGAAGCAGTGGGTAAGGCCTCGTATGTGGAATTCCATGGCTTCTCACTCCATCATGGGATCTGTGTGTGTCTTCACCTATCCTTTCTTTCTCTGCTTTTTTTTTTTTTTTTTTGGTTTGTTTGCAAACCAGATAATATTTTCATCTGGAAGAACAATTATCAGCATCTCCTTCCAAAAGTTTTTTTTTTTTTTTTTTTTTTTTTTTTTTTATAACATGCCCTAAGCAAAAAGATTAGGGCCAGAGTTTACTCTTGTCATTGCAAAAGAAGAGCAGCACAGTAATGACGGCATTCCCCCCACTTCCCCACCCATAATCCCTGTTCTTAGCAAAGCAGGTGTGGGGCAGCTGAGGACAGCTCACGCAGAAGGCATTGAAAAGGATAGAAGCACTTTCACGGGTCCACACCGTGTAGGGAGGCAGTCCTGCTGCACTCTGTAATGACCTGCCCTTTCCCAGACAGCAGGAAGATATATGTAAAGATTTAGAAGGCAAGAGGCACTGCCCCCTTGGATGGTATGATGACAGCAGACAAAGGAGCCTAGTAGAGACAAGCAGATAGTTCTCCACCCCAGAGAAAAGCTTCCACAGAAAGAAAGCACACTCCAGCAAGATGCTTGTCCTCTTAGCCATGCCCCAAGTGGGAACACTTGAACCATCTGCTGGAGTGGAGTGAGAGGTGGTGTTTGTTGTCTCTAGGTGCAAAGTCCTCTCTGCATTGCTGTTGGGATGCAGCCAACACTAGTCAACAGGCAGTTGGAATCCGTGTAATTATCCTTCTCACATGAACAGCACAGAACCTAACATGTTTTCCCAAGAACAGTCCTTAAGGTGGCAACTCTGAGGCGAATGGCCATCTAAAGTAGCTATGCTTCACACACACACACATACACATACACAATCGTATATACACACACAGACAGGCAATATATACACAAACTACACACACCCTATATATACACATACTACATAATACACATGCAAACATCACACAGACACACACTTAACACACACCACACTACACATACCACACACACCCAAACACACACCACAAACATACACGTGTCATACACCTAAACACACACACACACACTCACTCAGTAAATGAAAAGCCTTTCAATTGTGAGTTTCTGCTGCCACCTAGAGGTTCAACTGTGGAAAAAGTAGATGAAAGAATGAAACCACCTTGAGAGCTTAAAACATGACCCTTGCATTTAAGAGCAACTGCATACTTTTCAAAAGGAAGGGCCAGAGAGATTCCAGTTAAGGATAGGAGACATGTGTTATTTGATAAGGAAACTACAACCTTGATTTAGTAGAATCTACTTTCCATTCTTTTGAGCTCCAAAATTCACATTGCATACATATGTTTCTCTGTGTCAATTTGCACATGCATTTGTGCAAAAGACCGTGGGTATTTTGTGTATGCATGTATGTGTACATGCACATGTGTGTATGTGAGAGACCCACATGTTTTGTGGATATATGTGAGCATGTGTGTGTATGGTTCCTGAGAAGACATTCTTATAATAAGAGTTGGGCAGCAGAGATATCTGAAGTCGTGAGGAGGCTTGAGAGAAGGGTGAGGGGAAGAGGATGGCCAGCTTGGAGTTATAAATTCAGAATGAGGTAGGGCCCACTGAATGGTCATGAAATCAATTGGCCCAGGCTTCCCTATTAATCAGTTTGGAAACCCTGACTAGTCAGTGTAAATAAACTCTCTCTGAAAGAACTCAGTCTCAGTTCTTTAAATACCCTCAGCATGGTCCTACTGCCTAGCCAAGGTTTGGAACCACAGTTTACATTCGGATCAGCAAACTTTTTTTCTGTAAAGGGCCAGGCTATACCTATTTTCGGCTTTGTGGGTCACACGGTCTCTGCTGTAACCACTTAGCTCTGCCTGTGGAGTTCAGAAGCAGCCACAGACATGGCCATGAATGAACATGACCGACTCCAACAAAAACTTTATTTAAAGAAACTGACATTTGAATTTCATATATATTTTTGTCATGAAATATAATTTTCCTTTCAAAATATTTTTAAATTCATTTTATAAAGCAAGATCATCCTAAGCAAACAGGCCACGCACTAACAGGCTGCAGCAGATTTGGCCTGAGGGCTATAGTTTGTCGGCCCTGATTTCTGTCACCATCTCTGGGATGAAGTTCAGTATCTATTACAAGGTTATACCAGATTTTTAACCATGATGGGATATCTGTGCTCTGTAATATTATCAATAAGGTTATTGGGATTTTATCACTGATATTTTTATGTACCCACATGATCCATTTTTTATTCTTAATATCTAATAGTGATTCTTTTTTTTTTTCCACCACAGGAATTGGTGAAGTTACAACTTAAGCTTTCTTGATGACCTCATTTATAATTTGAAGCCATAGAACATCCAGACAACAGCATCCTTTAATCTAAGGCTTAGAAAAGGGATTAGAGCGACAATTTGGAGATGAGTCGTTTGTGGTTTTTTTCTTTTTTCTTTTTCTTTTTTCTTTTGCAGTTGAGGATTGTTGCTTTGAAGACTTACAGATCAAGAACATTGCAGAGACATATTTGTGCTGCCGTTTGCCTCCTAAATGAAGTCTGCCACTAATGTAGGACCAATTTTTAGAAATATTTCACATAGTTAGTGAGTAAGGCTGCCAAAGGTTGATAAATGAATGATTGCTCAAGTTTCGGGTTTAAAAACCATGTTATTTTAGCTTTTTTTCCTCTAAGTACTATTAGAATATTCTATTTTGAGGGTTTCAGTCAACTTTTAATGATGATAGTTAATTGTGCCTTTCATGTAACCAACTCAACAATGTGGAAATAAGCAGATAGTTTTAAAACAGTTTTCTTCTAAAATAAAGTTCTGCAGACTATAGTGTGTGGTTCCTGCGGCTGTCACAACTACTTATTTTTTTTCTAAAATATAACAAGAATTTATTTTAAGAAAAATAAATTTTCCTAGATGTATTTTAAATATATCTTTATAACATTCTTCATCTGTAAGACTTCGAAGCAACTATCCTCCACTGCAAAAGAAAAAAAAAACACACAAGCAACCAATCTTTAAATTGTCATTCTAATCCCTTTCCTAAAAGTTTATTTTTCTTAAAATAAATTCTAATTTTTAAAATTGCATGCACATTTTTTAGCTGTTTGTTTAATATATTTGAACGTCCTCATTAATCTTTACTATGGACAAAGGACAATGTTTCCATTTTCAGATGCAATAAGTTTGAGGAGCCACAAAGTAGCTTTGTGAATTTGCTTAGTTTTTTACCAGATGACCTCAGAGTTCCTTCCATTTCGAATATTTTAAAATTCCACAGTTTTGTGAATGTGATGCTGAATACTTTTAAAAAGAAAATGAATCTAACTTTGCGCCTTAAATTTGTGTTATTGTAATAATGAGAGGCAGTTCCCTTCACGTAACTTTTTATTTAATAACACTCATTACTGCCACACATGCTGATATAATTTCAAAGTAGATTACAGAGTTTCTTAGTGATTCTTCCACAATTCAGTCCTGAAGACACATCTTCATTTTTGAAGGTTCTGTGTGTCTTTTCCCAAGGGTCAAATGTTTGCTGGCCTCCTGTTATGGACTGAATTGTTTTCCCCTCAAATTCATATGTTGAAACCCGAACGTCCCAATGTGACTATATTTGGAGATAGGATCTTTAAGGAGGTAATTAAAGTTAAATGAGGCCGTAAGGCTGGGGTTCTAATCCAGTGAGAATTGTGGCCTTATAAGAAGAGACAAGACATTTCTCTTTCTCTCTGCCCACACAGAGAAGAAGCTACACAGCCAAGGAGAGAAGTTTCACCAGAAACAAATGCTGCCAGCAACTTCATCTTGAACTTTCCAGCCCCCAGAACTGTGAGAGAATAAATGTCTGCTGTTTAAGCCACCCAGTATGTGGTATGGTGTTATGATGGCCATAGTACACTTCCTCACTGTTCTCTGCTAGGTATTTCAGTTTGCTCTAAAAAAAAAAAAAAAAAAAAAAAAAAAAATCACTCCCTTCAAGAGCTCAACCTTGAGCAAAGCCCTTACAGATGTACTCTGTCTCCTTGGCAACATATGTCAGCTCTGCACAGGAGTAGCCTTGTCTGCTACTGTTGCTATCTGTCTCCAGGCATTATGCCACCCCCCAAAAGGTGGCGGGGTCACATTTCCATGCACATTAAAATTACTTGAGAAGTTCTGCCATTAAAAAAAAAATGATGTCTATGGAAATCCGTGTGCGTTTCTGGACACATCCTTTCCTCTAAATGTCAGCAAATATCTCGGGGATTCTAGAAGCTTCTCTGGAGACTACCCTGTGTGGTGACTGAGGCTGTCACAACTGCTCCACTCAGGTGGTTTTCAACCTAAGGAGAACATAAGAGTTACATGGGGGAACTCTTAAAAAATGACAGGCTCAGGCCACACCCTTGGATATCCTGATTCTGAAAATGTGGATTGGACACAAACAGGGCATCTGTGATTGTCTGAGGTCCCTGGTGACTTGGATGTACCATTATGTGTTAGCACCCTGCATCCTTTCTGGATAGTTCTCAATCCTGATTGTACCACTTGTTCTTGCTGTGGCTTGGTGAATAATGGCCCCCAAAGATGCCCACGTCCTAATCCCTGGAGCCTGTGACTATGTTACCTCACATGGCTAAAGGTCTTTGCAGATATGATGAAGTTAAGGATCTTGAGATAAGTGATGATCCTGGGTTACTTGGTGGACCTGATGTAATCACAATCATCCTCATAAGAGGAGGGTGGGAGGATTGGAGTCAGAAAAGGAGACATGACAACAGAAGCAAATATCACAGAGATAAAGTTCTATGAGCCGAGAAGTTTAGGAACTGGTAAAAGCAAAGAAATGGATTCCTCCTTAGAACCTCCAAAAGGAATGCAACTTTGCTGATACCTTGATTTTAACCTACTGGAACTAATTTTGGACTTCTGATTTCTGAAACTATGAGATCATAGATCTGTGCTGTTTTACGTCACTAAGTTTATGATAATTTGTTATAGTAACAGGAGAGAACTAATATACCTGAGATAGTGCCACTGCACCTTTAAACCAGAACATCTGTCTCACATCCTTGCTCCCTGCATCCCCTTTTGAGGTAGGTCTTTATTTAGAACATCTAATTTCTGTTAATACCAACTTAATTTGAATAGTATATAAAACTTTGCTACTACATGTCTTTGTTTCTCCTCCAACCTTTATTTTATTATTGTTACAGATTACATCTTTATATTGTGTTCCTATTAATCTAGATTTATAATTATTGTCATGTGGTGTTTTTTTTAAATCAGATAGAAAAAAAAGTTACAAACAAAAGGAACATTTATGCTGTCTTTTATTTTTACCTATGTAGTTAACTTTATCAGGAAAAGTAGATACTTTTTCTTAGTATGCACTGGAGTTACTGTCCAATTTTCTCCCATTTCAGCCTGATGTGCTCCCTTCAGTATCTCTTTTAGAGAGGGTTTGCTAGAGAAAATTATAACAGATTGTTTCTTCTCTCAGCATGCCTTAATGTCCCTTTAATTTTGAGGAAGAGTTTTGCTGGATATAAATCCTTCCTTGATCTTTTTTTCCCCTTCAGGATTTTGAACATGTCATTCCACTGCCCTCTGACTGCCATTGTTTCACATGGAGAATTAGCCTTTGCTCTTATTGAGGCTCCTTTGTACACGATGAGTAGATTCTTTCATGATTTTCTTTCTTTGATTATGTTGGTTTGATTATAATATGCCTAGCTACTTGGGTATATAAATTAATGTTATTCATCAAATTTGGGGAGTTTTGACCATTATTTATTCAAATATTGCTTCCGCCTCTTTCTTTTCACTTCTTATGAATTTTATCATGTGTACATGGGTACACTTAAGGGCATCTCACAGATCTCTGAGGCCCTGTCCATTTTTTATGCTTTTTTTCCCCTTACACAATAGATAAGCTCAAATAACCTATATTCAAGTATACCGATTCTTTCATCTGCTTTTGAAAATATGCTGTTGAAAGCTCCTATAGTGAGCTTTTAATTTTGGTATTATACTTTTCAACTCCAGAATGTCTATTTGGCTCTTTAGTAATTTCTCTTTATCAATGTTCTCTACCAGGTAGAACATCAGTCTCATATGCTACATTAGTTCTCTGGATTTAGTTTTCTTTAGTTCTAGCTATACATTTAAAATAAATAATTTGAAGTTTTTGTCTAGTAGGTTCAATGTTTGGGTTTCCTCATGGATCATTTCTATCAACAACTTTTTCTTACCCTGTATATGAGCCATAATTTCTTGTTCCTTTACCTCTCATGCTGTTTTTTTTTAGTTGCAAATTGGACATTTTAGATATTATGTGGCAACTCTAGGAATCAGATTCATTTCTTTTCTCAGGATTTGTTTTTGTACAATTCATTGCTTTTTTGTTTATTTAGTGACTTTTCTGCAATTATTATGTAAAATCCATGTGTTTTTTTTGTCATGTTTGGCCACTGAGTCTTTCACTAAATCTTTACTTAATTAGTTTTGTAGTCAATTAATGTTTGAACAAAGATTTTATTAAACGCTTAGAACCAGTAAGTCTCCCAATATTCATCAAGGGCTCTGTGTGTCAATTGGCAACTCTGCCTTAATCTTCACTTCCTAGTGGAACAGAGTCCCAAGGTCATACAGAAGTAGAAACTTAGGGCTTTTTAAGGATTTTGATGAGCCTGCGTACAACTCTATGTTCATGACCTTCTAGGCTTCCAGAAATATCTTAGAGCTTCCTAAACCATCCAATGGGCATTTCATTTTCCAGTTTTTATATTTAAGCATTTTGGTTAATCTATTGCTTGCCCAACTATTTTTTACTGCATTAGGTAGGTGATATAGTCAATAATTAATTACCTCTGATTATTTTAGACAAACACTCCTGGGAAAAAGGTTTCTGGTACTGAACAAGTTCTGTGTCAAGTAAAATGGAAAGAAGCCTTGTGAGTGAAGTCTTCAAGGGAATCCCAGATGGGCCTCCATTTTTCCTCCTCTAGTGATGGTTAGGGTGCTGGTTTTCACTATGATCAATCACAGGCTGATGATTTCCAAGGGTTCTGAGCCATGGGAGAGCGAAGAGATAAAATGAAACAAGTCAAAATGTCATAAAACTTGTTGTTCTTACCAGGGTTTTTTTTAAATTTATTTTTTTATTTTTATTTACTTATTTTTTTAAATTGCCCCTTAAATTGTAGAATACTTTGGATAATTTTTGGAGTTCCAAAAAAAGTGGATTCTGACATTTTTGCCAATGATCTCATTGCCTTTATAAAGGAGAAGACTTTCAGAGGTCCTTACTTGTCATTCTCTCTGACTTCAGTAGGTGAAGTTAATTTTAATACTATATTTTATTTATCCCAGTATATCTAAAATATATTTTCAATGTATATTCAAAATAAAAATTAATGATATATTTTACATTGTTATATGAAGTCTTCAAAACCCAATGTGCATTTTACACTAACAAATCATCTCATTTTGGACTAGGCACATTTCAAATGCTCAATAGCCATGCATGACTTCTGGCACTATGTTGAATAACACAGATTTATTTCATAGTCCTGAATATGCAGTTTAATATGTTGTATTCTGTTTGATCAATGTTAAACAGATAATATAGGGAATTATCAGTTAGGTCACAGATGGTCACATTATATAAGTCATAGAAAAATACTTTGAAAGTAGCCTGTATGCAGGTTATAAAGTGTGTGTATTAAGTATACTTAGTTCGACCTGAAAATGGAAAGGGGAAGCAAAACATAAAATAAAAAAAAATCACTCCAGTAAAATATTAGTACCAACTAGTATGATAAATTAGATCATTTTCAGAAATATTTAGTCCCTTATCTTCACCTCCAATGATGTGTACCTGGTCCATTGATGTCAGCTTGGTCATGCAACTTGGGATATTAGTGTTCATGACATAAGCAGAGTCTTGAAAAGTTTTTGCCCAGTTGGGTTTTCATGCCTTGGTAACCTGCTGGTCCAAGAACTGGATGTCAGACATATGGTGCATAATTACTGCAGCCAACTAACCCCAGTCAAGCCCTGCATACTTTAATTTACTCCAGTCAATTCTCAAGTGCATGAGATATCAATATCTATTAATGTATCTACTGAAACTTTATGGTTGTCTGTTATGCAGCATTGTTGTGGCAATAGCTAGCTAATATAACTGTTGAAGATTCATAAAATAAAAAGTATGCTCTGAAATTATATAAGTCAATGAGCAAATAGGTAAGTGTATTAGTCAGCCTTTGCTGAGTCAACAAGCAAATCTCTTTTTCAGTGACTTAAAACCGCCAGTGCTTCTTTATTACTCACTCATGGGTTTGTAGATAGGCTGCGGCAGTTCTACTGTGGGCTGCAGATGGGCAGAGATCTGATTTTCATGCATTTATTAACTAAAGGAAGAGTCAGGATCTGGGACATGTGGTTCCCATGAAGAGAGTAAGAATACATAGAGTGAGTCAAAACAAGCAAGGGTGTTTATGTGTTTGCTCAAACAGGCACATCCACCTCCACTCACATTCCAATAAGCCAGAACAAGTTATTCAGCCAACTGTTTGTGGGACAAAGATGTCTATCTTCCTGGGGTTGGTTGGGAGTGTGACAAGAGAAATAAATATTTCCTGAGCTACAATACGATCTCTCATCAAAAGTCATATAGCTGTTTAGTTAGCAATTTTTCATGAATGGGTTGATGACCTTAAATAATACATTATTATACACATGATTTAATAATAATGTTGTTTTCTAGGAGCGTTGCTGAGGTCCATTTATTCTCAGAAATACTCTTTATGTGAAATGTATTTGTAGGAAAAGGAAAGAGTGAAAGCCATGGTTACATAGTGAGAAGAGCTGGGAATAAGGGTCATCATTCTTTTCTACATACTTAGTTCATAGATTAACAAGTTTGCTTTCTGATTTATAACTGTAACATGTGGTCAGGGCAAACTGTATTGTCATGTTAGCCCATGAAAGCTGCTGTTACCTCATCATGTCTCTGATGGCTTCTCTTGCATATTCCTGGAAGGATGATATTAGCTGTGCTGTTTCACAGGGTGACTTGCATTTGGCTGGCCCTGACTCAGCCTAAGAGTCTCCCTCGCTTCATGGCAAGGGCAGTGGCTGGAAGAGAGGCTGTCAACTCAGCAGCCGTACCTGTCATGTACCTGCCCCAGGGAACCCATGGAAGAGCAGGGCAGAAGGATATGGGGAGAAGAGTTACTTAGGGAGAGATGTATGAGAAAACCAGAGAGCAGTGACTAATATGCCCCTTTGAATATGAAACTGCATTGGTATGTCTCAAAATATGATTCAATATTTATCCATCCTGGCTTTTTACTGTGGTGTCCCATTTAATTTGAAATTACTAGTTTTCTAGTGGTAGTTAAGAAAAATGTCCCACTTTTATTTAGCATTTAAATCAGAACACAATGTTGTTAAAAGCCATTTTCAATCACAGAATATAACTTTAAAACAAGGTACTAAAACAAAATGCACAGCTTATTTTTCTCTTATATGAGTATGTTCTCATGAATGAAAAAAATAATTTGAGAAAGGACTCCAAATTTCTTCTTCCGTTTCTTAGCCCTGCCACTGTAGCACCTCTGTTTTAATGATCTAAACCTTGTATCTAAACATTACTTTGTGAATTATTTATAAATTTATAAGATTTTTGAACACTTGGACCGTAGCCTCAGAAACTATTGTTATCCCTAAAGGCATTTTAAGATCTTCAAATGAAATATATGAAGTTATACGTGTTTTCATCATTTCGATGACTAATTTAATTATGGTTTTATTTATTTAGAATAAAGTGTCCTCGATACAGTTACATTTATATGTTATTTTGTTGTGAAAGAACTTCTTCTGAGATGCTTTTGGTAAAGTGAGTATTTTGCCTTAGAAAACTGGCATGAACTGTGTATTAGTGCACATGTACTAATACCTTGTAAATAAAAAGAAATAAGAAAGGTCTTGGAATCAATCAGATATTCATCTTTTAAAAAGTCTTATTATGATAAAAGCACTTAACATAAGATCTACTCATTCGCAGATTCTAAGGTTACAATGCGGCGTTGTTAGCTATAGGCACGATGTTGTACAGCAGATCTCTATTATTCATTTTCCCTGCATAACTGAAACTGCAACCCACGGAACAGCAGCTCCCCACTTCTCCCTCCTCCAGCCCCAGCAACTATAATCTATCTACTCTCTGTCTCTATGACTTTGAATATTTTAGATTCCTCATATGAGTAGAATCATGCAATATTTGTCCTTTTGTGGTTGGCTTATTTCACATACCGCAATGTCCTCAAAGTTCATGTATGTTGTCGCAAATGGTAGGATTTTTTTTCCTAAGGGTGAATAATAGTTCATTATATGTATATCTCTCCCTCTCTCTCTTTTTGTTTTATCCATAGACAAGATGTAGTAACCTAAATGTCCACTGACAAATGACTGGATAAAAATATATATTTATCAATTAATGTAGAAATTTTCCTTGGAACTCCAGATGGTGCTATTGCTTTCAAGATGAAAAATAACAACCAAACCTATCAGAATCCCCAAACCCCAAATAACTGTTATCCCGGAAAGCCTGGCCCTCCTCCTAGCTTGCTTTTATTCCATTAGGTGTCTCTGCTGCCTAGTCATAGTCCTGGCTGCTAATGGCATGACTCACCCAATGAGCACACCTGCTCCTTCTGGATTGGAGTCAGGAAACACTGGGCATTCTCAGTGGGATCTATATTTATAGGAAAAGAAGGCTGTCAAAGCAGAACTGTTGACAAATGTAACATGGGTCTCCTAGAAAACAAATTTAAAGGCTGTATTTTTCAGGCCTCTGTTTTGCTTTAAGTAAGAATAGCTCATTTCCAATCAACAGGGCAAACATTTCCACGATATAGAGTAGTGTTGATGGCATAAAATCGGTACTGTTATTTTTCTCTCGTTAACATGTATTTACCTATACTCAGCCACAGAGCTGAACCAGGGTTCCTAGCAAAGATTCAAAAACATTCCATGTTCTTATCACCTGCTGCCTGTATGAGACCCAGACTTTTGGAGTCCCTGTGCATTTCCAGCAGCTGGTTGATCCATGTGCTGAATAAAGGGAGGGGCTGGTTTTAGGTTCATAAAGAAAATTTCTATGGGGGCCACTCAAGAGTTCAAATCACCCTGGATTCAGGAAAGAATTTTCTAATGATATTTTCATCCCATGTTTTTCTTAACAATCCTTGGATCCTCATTTAAAAAATGAAAATTAAGACTCTCTTTAAATTTAAAATTTTTTAAACTTAAAAATACAATGCAATGCAGTTTCCTCACTTTGCTCCTTGTGTCTGAATGAACCATCAGTTTAAAGAAGACTTGAGGCTCGAAAGCACATGATAATGACCAAAAGGCCTAAGGTAGGGGCAACATGTTTTGGCGTGTGAGGCAGGGCTCTGTAGGGTGCAGGCTGCCCACTTGCTGAAGCAGAAACCACAATCCAGTCTGAAGATTCCTCTTTTGGGGGCACATGCCAGAGACTTAGCTGTGTCTGAGAAAACTCTGATGGAGAAGAAGAATTGTACTCTCAGAGCTACACGGGACCACCCTGTGTGCACAGAAGAATTTCCTGATAACTCTGAGGCCAATACAGATTTATTTCAGAATGAAACTGTTTTGCTATTAATATTTTAATCCATTCATTTCTAAAATTTGCTCACTTTGTTCATATTTTCTGTTCTTGCTTCCAGGGGAACATCTTTTAAAACACTTGTACCTTAGATAGCCTGAGAAGTTGATCCGATGGGATTATGTTCACTCCATAAACAGTAAGTGTCTGTTTCTTTATCTTGGTTGTCTCTGAATGGCCAGCTCTTGGCACACTTATCACAGATCTGAAAAATTCAGATTATTTTTCAAAGTCTGTTTCAGGGAACGTCATTCCTTTTCAGAAGCTTTGTTTAAAAATTGAATGAAAGAATGTCACGGTTAGATGAATCTATGAAATTTTGTGTGTACCATTGTCAGTCTGTTGGAGAGTTATAAGGTTACCAATAAAGTAACCTATTTTAATGTCATGGAACCTAGTATTTCTCAAAACTGAGCATACATGCCTCCCTGTTCTTATGAAATATCTATTGACTTCATTGACAAAGGGGTAACCTACTTTGAGAATTGCTCATCGAGACTCATTAGCCAGAAGGATCCTCCTTGTGTTTCTATCTCCTCCACTTCCTGGCAGGGAACAGAGTAAAACTGTCTTAGGTGGGTTCTTACCCTAGGTGAAGGTTCTTCATTTGTTCATTGCATCCTGGGACTGGGGATAGCCACGACATTTTCATCTTCAGTGGCTTTTGTTGTTTTGATCCAGAATGAGATTTAGCAAGTCTTAAAAAAAATACATTTGTAGGCAGGAAATTAAAACAACAAACAAACAAATCTCTTAAAGCATTGCCAATTCAATGTGTATTTCTTGTTAGGGATTGCATACTTCTTAGTTACAAGTAGGAAAATCACTTTTAGGGCCTTCTCAAAATTTGGATTGATTTCTAAATGCAAGCGAGTTTACTTTCGAGAATCTGTATTTCTTTACAAAGATGAGACAGAGTTTCAATGTATACTCAGAATTATTCTAGCCATTGAAGAGCTGTAGCCTGGGTCTCAGTAACCTTGGAAATAAGATAAATGTTGAGATTCTGAGTGTATGTGTGTGTGTGTGAGCAGCCAGCTGGGATGCCTTTGTATTAAGTAATACAGCTGGAAACAATAGAACACTGTATGAAAAGCATTCATTTCTAGTTTGAGTTTGGGCATGCCAGATGAGACACTAAGAGACTAATATTCTCCATTTGACTAATAGGAGTTTTGTACTATTGAGATATCTTGTACATTAACAGATCCCACCTCCTGAGTATAGCAGAGAGAGGCAGAAATTTTCTTTTCTAAACTTGCTTCCTCAGGTGACAGTAACCCTGACTGTTATTTCATCTGACTGTATGAGTACAGAGTAAGTTTCTTGGAGCCATAGCAGAATGATACAGCAAGGAACTAAACCAAGACAAGAAACACAATTCCTGAACAGAGAAAATGTGCTGGGCATCACCTCTTTTTCCACCTGAGTACTAGGAGGCTCTCTAGACCCTGGCTCCCTGTCAGGTATGGCCAAGGGGAGGTTTCGTGAGACACTCTGATGGCTGGAGCTCAGTTTGTCCTGCTGTGTCACTACAGGCTGTCCATGTTCCACTCCTGCAAGTCACAATCCCGGTCAGGTAGCTTTCTCTGGGTAACCACCCTTGCTGGGGTCCCAGGTGGTAATAACTCCTCTCTCCTGTTGCCTCTTCAGGTTGGGACTGCCAGCTCCAGGGTACCTGCATGGATTTCCCTACATCCTGCTCACACATATTTTGAAAGTACTTTATTATATTTTCTTTAGTTACAATTTGAGAAGGTAATCTCTTTGCTGCATAGACCCTAAAAGATACAAATAGTAAACACCTTTTTGCTGACACTCTCCCAATCATTTCCTTTGTGACTTGATCCAAGAATATGCCTACCTCTGTTAGTTTGAAGATATGCATGCAGACGTGTATATATTAGAGAGGCAGGAGAGGGAGATAGAGACAAAAAGAGAGAGACTTCATTGTATACCATTTGCCGCTGCAACTGATGTCAAAATGTTGACAGGTCAAAGAGAAATTTTAACAAATTATGAAATCTGCATCACACAAGATAATTGTTAGTATTTCAACCAAATAAGTGGCATTTTCCTAAGTACAGTGAAAGTGTTAGATAAGAAAATGTAAAAGCTGTAAGACAGTGATGGAAGAGCTACGAATAAGAAGGCTGGCATATGTCTTTTTGAATAAAGATGTCAATTGTAAGAAGGATAAATTCAGCAAAACTTAAGCATCTTAATTGATTTGATATGCCTTTATAGTTTCTTTAAGGAATGAGAAAAATGACAAGCTGAATATCATTGAGCATAACTTTTACTTCATGTCTCACAGTTGAATCATCAGTACTCCAGTTGGGCCAGCAGATGTTTCCAGAGTGTTCCAGAGGTTTGAAAGAGCTCTCTGTGACACGAAGGGCTTAGGGAACATGGATTCTAAATGACATTTTACATCATTTAACCAACACAGAGAATATAAGAAAATACTTGAGAGATCTGTTTTCTGACCTGAGAGTGGGGAAAGAGGCTTTTAAAATAATGAACATTTACTCTCTCCAGCCAAGCAGACTTTGGATTATTAGCATCTTGTTTTTATAGATGATAACAGAAAACTGGCCCCTATTTGACTGTAAGCAACTTGAAGGCATGATCCATCATGGTCACATTCTTCGACTTACCAGTTTCCTGGAACAGAAAGGACAGACATGGAGATATGTTGAACTGATAAATGTATACATGATTTCTTGTACTAGGGTAGTTAACATCAGTGGTTCAGGGTGTGGTCTGATGTATAATTGTAGTCCAGAGTGTTCTACGAACAGGGTCCTCATAGATTGGATATCTGAAGCATGGCAGAATCTACCCCTTTATCTATGCCATGACTGGTCATTTGTTGGCCTAGAGATATTACACGCCTGTTCACTCAGCCAGAGTTATCTTGGGACTCCCATTAATTCTGGCCATTTATCATTTTCTCAGCAGTGATGGAAAGGAGACGATTAGCTATAACTTGGGTGAGAGTCATTGGAGTAAAGTGACTTTGGGGCTGGGCATGATTCATATCTATGGTGATACACCTTAAAGGAGAGCTGAGGACAGAAGACTTTAGGGCCAGTCATGTCTCCCAGTAAAAAAGAAGATCGTTGCATCACAAATGTGAAACATTTGACCTATTCTGAGGAATATTCATCATAGAGAACATGCCAGAAGGCATACCTTGTATCACAAGCTGATAATTTCTGTTCACACGTCAGCTGGGCTAGTGTTTCTGTATACTTACAGGCCTCATTTGGGCCTTTTAGCTGAGGAATAGTCTAGGGGTATTGCCACATACCCTCCCCACATGGGCTCCACTGGTTCCCGCTTACTCATTTCAGCCCATCCCCTGGCCAACATACTGCCTACAATGCCTGGTGTCTAAAAATAAGCCATTGTTAGAAATGCTGACCCACATATTCTTAACAGATTAGTAGCGTTAATTCCATAAGGCTCTGCAGCCCTATGCACCTCAGGCCTCATGCCAGGACATACCACATGGTGGTCAGAGGCCTCTCCAACTCCCCCAACTCTCCCAATGGTGCCCCCACAGACACCACGGGCCACATATTTTATTTTCATACTCTGAAAACTATTTCTTTCTTAGGGACACTGTTTTCCTTTGGCATCTCAAGTAGTAGCCACTACCCCAACTCCCATTTCTTTACTCTCCAACTTTGAAATGGGAAATGCACCTTACTATTCCTTACTATGACTTCATGACTGCTGTCCTTCCTCACTAATTACATTCCACTAACTTTGAAGCCCATGCCCTAAGACCATAGCACCTTCTGCCTTTTTTTGGTTGTAATTATGTGCAAAGTACTCCCAGTATTTCCAAAGATCACCAGCTTTCTGTCTTCTCTATATTGCTCTGTCACCATATTTGATGATTTCCGCATTCATGTAGACCAAAGCACCCTATATGCAAGCTCCTGCACTCCTGCACCCTCTATTTGGCAATACTCTTTTCTACACTTCACCTCATAAATCCATTCTCATGATTAAATTCTAGACTGGGTCATTATCAACTGTAGGACTTGCTCTAGTTTGACCACCAGAGCCATTTAAGCCAGTAATCATCACACCTCCATATCCCCACTTTCTTCACAATAATCACTCCCTTGTAAATAACCTCAATGTTATTGCACCTTTCTTCTTTTATGTACTTGTCCTTTAAACACTCAACTTTGGTTAAACAATCTGCTTAATCTGTGACAGACACCTGTGGAAATAAATAAAGAAAAAGTCTCGTTCAAATAGAGTCAGGAAGCCCTCAGGGGGGCGCTCTCATGTAAGTACCAATTGTCACTGCTTTCTCTGCAAACTGAGGCAAGAAGCAGCTTACTTTACATACCCCAACAGGAGTAAGGAAGATTTTCTTCTTCCCTAGCAACAACCCAGACAGTGAAAAGCCACATCAACTTAGCCAACAAGAAGCTACCACAGCCTTGAACTCTTGCTCTCCTCTAATGGACTTTTGCTCATAACCACCCTTCCCAACTTCCTCCTTTTTCTCTATAAAATAATGCTTCTCTTTTTTGTTCTTTGGACTTGCCTCTGGTTTTCCATCATTTCTATGTTCTGAATTGCAATTTCTCTGCTGGTAAAAAAACTGGCTGCTTTATTTTTAAGGCTGACAGACCCAAGCGGCTGAACATGACTGGAGCAAAACATGTAGCTATGACATTTGGCCGCATTTTAATTCGTCTTCTCCAACATTAAGTGGACTGCCCTCCACCTGTCTGCCAGGAATCCTTCATCAATCTTTTCTCCTTCTCTCTGAGACCACTCATTCTTCTTGTTCTCCAGATCCCCAAAGCTCACCTCCCTGCCCTCTATAAGTGTTCTTGTTTTATTTCTAAATCACTAAGTACAAACATATCTACCTTTGCGCACAAAAACATCTGTGATATATTCCATTAAATAAATTACTAAATATAGACCCCTGTAGACCCCAATATTCTTTCTACTCTTCCAGCTACTTCCCTATTTATCAATATATAATTACAAAAAAAAATAATAATAAAGTTGAAAAAGTTGTCCTTTCTTGAACTCACTCCAAGACTTTTAAAAGAGTCACCGTTGCTTAAGAATTGTTAAGTTCACAAACAATTCTACCCCCACATTGTGAAATCCTGAACAAAACAAGTAACTACGTGCTTTTGCTATCCTCTAAATCTCTACAGCCATCTTCCTTATTGAAAGTACTTTAATTTTACTCTTTCTTTAAAACAAACACAATTTTAGTTTTTACTGTATTGAGCTAATTTGATTTTGTAGGTAGGTCTACAAATTCTTTGCTTTTAAGTATTTCTTATGTTCTGCCTATCTCTCTGGATCCTTCCTGTCCATTTTAAGAAAAAAATTTTCAATGGGAAACTACTTTGTCTTTTATTTTTGAAAATGTTTGTGCTTCACTCACATTATTGAATGATAGTATGGCTGAGTGTAGGGTTAATATTCTTTGCTGATTTCTGGGTGACCCCTAACCCTGGGAGAGAAATTAAAACAGCAGAAAAACTTGGATTTATCTGAATCTCATGCAGAGTTCCTGAGAGGGAAGCTGAATTTTCCTAGTTCTAAGCCCTAAGCTGTCTTTTTAGACATGAAAAAGGTGAGCGAGTGTGCCTTCAAGCACTGAAAATGAAATTAACCCTTTTACTGCATAAATTATATTATTTTCTTATTATTTAATTTTGGATATAAAATCTTTCCAAATTTTACTCTAAACCTTTCTCCAGAATGAAGCTTAAGTTCTAATTATTGTTTGATTCATTTACATGTAGACTTACTTATTATAAGGCATTTACACTAAGTCAGGGTGGATGTGTCTAATTTTACTAGGTCAACTTCAATGAGGAGTGAATATGTAATGAGCTTTGTCAGATACAGTTCTGTTGGTGGGATAGAGAGTCAAGGTATCACTATTATGCCTAAGAGAATGCAAACTTCTCCCCAGTTCTGCCCATCTTTTCTCCTTATTTTCTCTATCTTTTCCAAGATCAGTTTCTCTTGAATTTATGTATTTAGCTATCAATTTCTTCTGTCTGACTTTAATGCATTTTTCTTTCTCCTGTTTGACAGGTTCTTCTCTGATTACTTCTTCCTACTCAACATACAGAATCCAAGATTGGAAGTTGTGATTTTAAAACTAAGTTATTTCGTTGTCTTTTGGTATCTTTTGCTATTAATGAAAAATTTGTCTGGTAATTATCAGCCTTTTGTGGATCTGCCTTCTCTGGTAGCTTTTACAATTTTCTTTTCTTTCTTTTTTTTTCTTTGATGATTTTTAGTTTTACCCCAGAATGACTAGGCTAATTTTGATTTAACTGGCTATTCAGTTCTTTCTTCAATCTCAAAATTGCTCCGTGAGTTTTTCAACCACAAACAATATCTTTAATTGTTTTAACTCTTTGTACTCTGTTGTAGGCAGGAACTACTCTTCTGATTTACCCCATTTTCTTACTTTCAAAGAGAGAAAATATAGCATAATGTTTATATTATCCTTCAAGAGTTTTAAAAATTTCGATGGCTGTATTTACCATTTCTAACATTTCAAATTAGTTATTTTTTGTGTGTGTGCACATGACCCTCGTACTTTCATTCATAATTACTTATTTTATGGTGCAGACTCATCCTTCTTTTATCTCTCCAAAGATATCAACATATTTATATGACAACCATTTCAGTATGTTGTAGTACTTCATTAGCCAGGAGAGAGAACATTCTAATTGCTGGATTTTCTTGGTTAGTATTCATTTGGGCTGTGTAATCAAAATTTTGATTTGCAAATAAATCTTGCATGACAAGTTTTTGTTTTTTTTCTCTTTAATCACTGATTTAGCAGTTTTGCCGTTGCTTTTCTTGTCCTATCACCACGGCTTCATAGGGGCCGCAGTTCTCATAGGCACAGCTTGAGGTTCCTTCCCTATAGTGACTTCATGACATCGTGGGTTCATCTAAAATCAAGGTCTTGAGGCAACATGGGTTGGCCAGATCCTGGAATATTGCGTGTGACTGCAGAGCAGCCCAATCCCTCTGGTCCAGGCCCAGTTTATGCAGTAAGTCTGCCTCTCAGCCCTCGATACATACAGAGTGCTTTTGGAGTTGTGATCGCTCAACATGTGGGAAAACACCAAGTCTGTTTCCACTTCTGTGGAAAGAAGCCTGTGACTGCAGCTTTCAGTCTTGCTGCAAACTTCAGACCATGTTTCTGACTCATTTCTGATCCATCAAACTGTGCATGTTCTTACTTTATTTTATTTTTGTGTTACCTATTATTTCTGGGGTGATGGGAAGGATTTAAAGATTGGTGGCACAGTCGTTCTGAGATGGTATTAGTTTCTCTGTTCTGCATGAATGAGAACCACTTACTACTAATGAGAGGAAGGGGTATGCAGCATTCCCTGGGTTGTTGATATCAAGGACTTGGGTTTGATAAATAGCATGATCTGGCCTGTGCCTCAGGTACAGCCCTGGGAAAGGCAAGAAGATGCAACAAGTTCAGTGGGACTTGTCCCTGTGAATTGAGAAACAGCTCCAATTGCCATTCTGCCACATGGGTGAGGAAAGACATGAAGGTCCTTGCTGCCAGTGACAGGGTATTTTGTCCCTGGTATGGAACCACTGTTCTCACCACCCACGTACCTAGTTAGCTGAGAGGTATAAAAAAGAATCCATATAAAGTGACTGCATTGCTTGTTGAGTCTGAAGATTCCTGCTGATTAATGTGAATATGTTTGCCTCCTGCAGCTAGGTGTAGGGATTCAAAAATAGAACATATTCAGTTTTACATTGTTCAGAATACTCTAAAAAAATCCCTTGAAAAAAATGTCTTCAGGTGTGCATTTTAGAGCAAACAATAAACAGCAAATAAAAAGGACAATATTTCCCAGGAAATCAAAGTTGACATACTTGTTATCAGTTGCTATTTATGTCAAGTTAAAAATTTGTTCGTTTTTATTTGTGATTATGTAACTACCCACAATCTGGTTGTTTTCTTACTGTGACCTAATTCCAGAGATCTGCCTCAGAGATGTTCCTACCTTCTGCCACGACCTAGCCTTGATCCACGTGGCTTTCTATTGTAGCCAGGGGGCCATGCAAGGCCATGGGCACTTGTTTTTGTCCATTCCTTAGGATTGCTTGTCCAGAAATGTCAAGGTCTTTCAAACCTGCACTTACAAATTGGATAGGTCCTGTGTCGACTTCCTTCTGAGGTAATAGCTATCAATCATGGAGACACGAGCTGTATGCAAATTGGGATAATCTATGCTCACACATGTGCTAATGCATGTACAGGTTGCTAACATCAGTCAAAGAACACAGGCATCATTCCTCTCCAGGTCAGATATTTAAACTGCAGAGAAAACTTTGATCTGTGCATGTGTATACTGTCTTCAAGCTTCCATATCTATAGGAGAGAGATCAAGTCCAGGAAGCTAAAGATCAGAGGTACATCTAAAAGAGGCCAGTGTCACATGTGTACACCCACTTTGGGTGCTCATAGTGACCCACAGGAGAGGGTATGTGAGTTTTCAGCACTTTGGCAAATGCAGATAATGAAGCCAGTGGCAAAGGCCTGGCTGAGTGCTCAGAGTGAAATTCACAGAGAGGCAATGATTTGCATAATTCCATTCCCGAGGGTTTTCAGGATGTGGTTCCAGAAGGAAAGATGATTGTAGACCATCTAGGAAGAAGGCTGGGGGAGGAAGTGGGTCAGAGAAGGACAGAAAGATGGAGAAGTTTCCCTCTTCACAAAACTCTGGCCACCATGTTTCTCTATGCAACAGCGGCCTATAAAATAGTCACTTTAAAACGAAGCCAGAGCCTCCATCCCGTAGGAACTGGCTTGCATGTCTTACTCCTTTGGAATATTAAAACAAGGCAAAATAACCTTTGGATTGGATCTAAATCAACATCGTGTTCCAAGGAACTGTTTGCAAAGATAATAATAAAGCACATATTGTGACTACGGGGCTGAAAATTAAAAACATCATTTAGATTGATATCACTATGCTATGTCATCTGCACCAATAGAAATGCCTTCCTTCTACTGATCTAATTGTTCCTTTTTTCTTTCTCATAAATACCTCTTGTCTTTGTCTCCTAACAGGAACACTATTTGGACTTCTACTTGAATCAGTGTTCCCTGAATAGCTATTTTTATTGATATCAAATAAATGTTTGTTGCCTCTCACTTTGGCCTTTTATTTTTAGATTAACAAGCCTCAGGTTGATGGGCAAGGACAATGGTAGAGTGCCTCTTCTATTCCCACTTAAGCTCCTTACTTAAGTGTCACACATCTCACCATCAGGTCACTATACCTCAGGTTAAAGCTCCAATCCTTTCCCACACCTTTGATTTTTAGTCTTGCAGCTCATTTATCCTAACAGCTGTACTAGCAGTTCCTAAAGCTAATTTAGATCTCTAATTCATGGACCATCCACTTTCTTTATTAAACGTAGGCCCCCACCAATTATTCACGCCTTCCTTACTCAGATAGTTATGGTGCTGTTTTTAAAACACTCTGCTCTCCTCCTATCATATTCGTTGACAGTCCAGCTATTCTAACTATGTATCCAATAACCTGGACCTATAAGAAAAATCAAATCACTGTAAATTTTTGACTGCGAACCTCAAGTAAGTTCTCAGACTACAGGCCATTCTGTGACAAACCCTAGTGTGCTTGCTGTGACACAGTCCAAAATGACTTTCCAAAGCTCTTGGTTCCTCAGTCTTCCCACATTACCATCTTCTCCCCTCCCTATTCTAGGCTCACGACCTTGGCTTTTCACCTATGAGGAATGTGAAACAATAAGATAAAACTTCTTCAACTTGCACCACTAAATGCACCAGCCACCTGCCTTCTCACCCATTTCCTGGTATGATGCAAAGTCTCTGCTCCCTTCAAAGCCTAACATGTACTCTGTGCACTTCTGTTCCAGTTGCTCTGGCATGCTTATGTTTTCGTTTCTCCAAAACCTCAATTTCTCATGGGAGCCTTTGCTCAAGCAATTATCTCCTTTTCCCCCTGCATCAACTTTCCCTCTTCATCTGGTTAAATATGCACCTTCTTAACAACAAATTTTTCTTGACACTCCTTTCTCTGTCAACTATGTATTAAGTCTTTACATGTATGCTTGGAGCATCCAGATAAAAACAGAACTCTAATTTTATTTATTCTCACATTTTCCTTCCCCAGCTTTCCCAACTCAGCCTTTTTATACACACCATCATACACCTCCTTGACCAAACTAGAGCCTGAAATCATTCCCGATTCCTACATTTGTCTCAATCCCCTCTCTCAATCAACTCATCAGCAAGTATCCTCAACAGTATCTCCAAATTATATTTGTTGATGTAAGAAACATCCAAATCTGTAAAGAATTTTCATAAGATTTTATTTAAGCCAAAACTGATGATAATTCCTGGGAAGCAAGATCTCAAATGCTTTGGAGAATAATAGTTTTGCAGTTTCTTTTATATATTTGAGATAAAGGAGGGAATGGAAGGAAGATTTCATGAAGGTGGGAGAAAGTGAGGCAGGGACTGGATTATAAGATGGTTAGTTAACAAGATTATGTGTTCTCTTGAGGGTGATTATACTTATTTCAAAGATGTGTTAATCCTAGCTGCACAAAAACAAGAGACAGAGCTTGCTTAAGGCAAAGATAAACCTTTTACTAAAGAAGTTATATGCATGGGGTGTGACTACTCACCATCACCTGCCTAATTAGGAATTTATGATCAGATCACCCTGTGTGGTTACTTTCAGTTAGATTTATTACAGCACCTCCTTTTCATGCACAGTTCCCCCCTTTTGGTCACAAATCAGTTTGAAGGATGCGTTGATGACTGAACTTTTGGTATGATAGTGTGGTCACACAGTGTTAGGAAGGCTCACTCCTAGGATGTCTCAGTATTGACATCACCTTGTTGAAACAGTGAACCATTGGGGCTAGGAAAGTACCAAAACCATTGGTTGTGAATTGAGGCTAAATTTTCCCCCAATGGAAGGGCAGGTAAATGGAAGGCAGTCAGGTCTTATGGCCTTTGTTGTAAAAAAATAAAAAAGATGGTGAATAATTTCTATACTATCAACTATCATGATCTGAGTTTTGCCATCTCTCTTATTTTTTTGTATTTTTCATCTAGTACATAAGGTATAAAAAGAGCATTAATAGTTATCTCATGCACCTTCAGTAATAAACAGTTGGGCTATAGAGAAAACCCAAAGAACAAGTAGAACTATTATTATGACTAATACCATTAGCAGACAGGTAAAGACAATCGAACAAAATGGTTTCTGGCTTCAACATCAATCCATACATATACAGTCCTTGTCGATGTTTTGGGATAGCTGTCTACTTCAGATGTCAGCAGCTTTCATTTTAGAAGAATTTTTTTTTTTACTAAATTCATTGGAGTGACATTGGTTAATAAAATTATATATGTTTCAAGTGTGCAATTCAATAATACATTGTGTATTCACCACCCAAAGTTAAATTTTCTGCAATAACTATATTTTTTGATCCTTCCTATCCCTATCTATCTCTCCCTTTCCCCACTTCTCTCTGGTAATCACTAAAATGTTGTTCGTGTCTATGAGTCTTTGTTTGTTTGTCATGTTTGTTTGTCGCTTTCAGTTTTATATCCCATAAATGAGTAAAATTGTATGGTTTCAACTTTTTCTGTTTGACTTATTTTGCTTAGTATGATTATCTCGAGGTCCATTCATGTTGTTGCAAATGGCAGTATTTTACTTTTCTTATGGCTGAGTAGTATTTCGTTACATGTATGCACCACATCTTCTTTATCCAATCATCTATCAATGGACACTTCAGTTGTTCCCATGTCTTGGGCACTGAGAATAATGCTGCTATGAACATAAGGAGCATATATCTTTACAGATAAATGTTTTCAAATTTCTTGGGTAAATACCCAGAAGAGGGATTGCTGGGTCATATAGCAAATCTATTCGTAATTTTTTGAGGAAACTCCATACTGTTCCTCATAGTGTTCCACATACCATAGTGGCTATACCAATTTGTAGGCTCATCAGCAACATGTGAGGGTTCTTATTTCCCCACAACCTCTTCAACACTTGTTATTCCTTGCCCTGTTGATAATAGCCATTCTAATAGATATGAGGTGGTATCTCATTGTGGTTTTGATTTGCATTCTCCTATTAGCTAGTGAAGCTGAGCATCTTTTCATATGTCTGGCAACCAGATGTATGTCTTCTTTGGAGAAGTGTCTGTTCAGGTCCTCTGCCCATTTTTATTTAGATTGTTTTTTTATTACTGAGTTGTATGAGTTCTTTGCATGTTTTGGATATTAGGCCCTGATCAGAGATATTGTTTGCAAATATCTTATCTTATTCAGTTAGTTGCCTCTTTGTCTTATTGCTGATTTCTTTTGTTGTGTAGATTTCAGTTTGTTATAGTACCATTTATTGATTTTCGTTTTTACTTCCCTTATTTTTGAGGTCAAATTTATAAAATCCTCTCTAAATCCAAGATCCATGAGTTTAGTATCTATGTTTTCTTATATGTATTTAAATATTTTAGATCTTATACTTAAGTCTTTGATTCATTTTGAGTTAAGTTTAGTGTATGGTGACAGATAACAGTCTAGTTTCATTCTTTTGCAGGTGGCTTTCCAATTTTCTGAGCACCATTTATTGAAGATGTTTTTCTTTCTCCATTGTATGTTTTTGTCTCCTTTGTTGAGAATTATTTACCCATATACATGAGAGGTTATATCTGAACTCTCTGTTTTGTCCCATTGGTCTGAGTGCCTGTTTTTCTTCCAATAGCATGCTGTTTTGATTATTGTCACTTTGTACTATAATTTGAAGTCAAATAGAATAATATTTCTGGTCTTGTTCTTTTTTTCCTCAGGATTGCTTTAGCTAATTGGTGTCTTTTGTGACTCCATATAAATCTGATGATTTTTTGTTCTATGTCTTTAAAAATGTTGGGATTTTGATGGGGATCACATTAAATCTGTATATTGCTTTGGGTATTAAGGCCATTTCAACTATGTTGATTCTTCCAATCGATGAACATGGAATATCTTTCCATTTCTTTATGTCTTCTTCAACTTATTTTGATAATGTCTTACAGTTTTTCATGTATAGTACCTCCCATGCTTCGTTAGGTTTATTACTAGGAATTTTATTCTTTTTGTTGCAATTGCAAAACAAGTTTTTTTCATTTTTTTCTGAATACTCATTGTTAGTGTATAGGAACACTAAGGATTTTTGTATGTTGATTTCATATCCTGCTACTTGCTGTTTATTGTTTCTAATAGTTTTTTAGTGGAGTCTTTAGGGTTTTTCATATAAAGAATCATGTCATCTGCAAAAAGTGACAATTTGACTTCTTTAATCCCAATTTGGATGTCGTTTATTTCTTTCTCTTGCCTAATTGTTCTAGATAGAATCTCCAATATGATATTAAATAAGACTGGTGATAGGGAACAGCTTTGTCTTGTTCCTGATTTTAGAGGGAAGGTTTTTAGTTTTCACCATTAAGTATGATATTGGCTGAGGGTTTGTCATGTATGGCCTTTTTATGTCAAGGTACTTTCCTTCTATGCCCATTTTATTAAGTATTTTAATCATAAAAAGATGTCATATATTGTCAAATACCTTTTCTGCATCAATTGTATGCTTTTTATTCTTTATTTTGTTTATGTGGTGTGTCACATTAACATTTGCATATATGTTAAACAATTCTTGTGCCCCTGGAATTAAACATACTTGATCATTATATATAATCTTTTTAATGTATTGTTGTAGTTGATTTGCTAGTATTTGTTTACGATTTTTCTCATCTCTATTCATCAGAGATATTGGTCTTTAATTTTCTTTTTGTGTTCTTACCAGGTTTTCAGTATCAGGATAATGTCAGCCTCATAAAGTGAGTTAGGAAGCATTCAATTTTTTGGAAAAGTTTGAGAGGAACAGGCATTAAATCATCTTTGAATGTTTGGTAGCATTCACTAGTGAAGCTATCTGGTTCTGGACTTTTAGTTTTTGGGAGATTTTTGGTGATTGTTTCAATTTCTTTACTGTCAATTGGTCTATTTAGATTTTCCAGTTCTTCGTGATTCAGCCTAGGAAGGTTGGATATTTCCATTAACTTGTCTATTTCTTCTAAGTTATTAATCTGATGATATATTTGGTGGAAAGTATTCTTGTATAATACTTTGTATTTTGATAGTATCTGTCGTAACTTCTCTTTCATTTCTGACTTTATTATTTTTTCTTTGGTGAGTCTAGCTAGGGGTTTGTCAGTTTTATTGATCTTTTCAAAGATCCAGTTCTTTCTTGCATTTCTTTTCTATTGTCTTTTTATTCTCAGTTTCATTTAATTCTTCACTAACTTTTATTATTTCCTTCCTTCTGCTGATTTTGGCCTTCATTTTTCCTTTTTTCCCCTAGTTTTTGAAAGATATAATGTTAGATTTTTTTTATTGGGAATTTTGTTTGTTCATTTGTTTGTTTCTTGAGATAGGCCTAAAGATATGAACTTTCCTCTTATCACTTTTGCTGTATCCAGAAAGTTTTAATATGTTGTATTTTCATTCTCATTTGTTTCTATGTATCTCTTGATCTCTCCATTTATTTCTTCTTTGACCCAATCTTTCTTTAGTAGCATGTTGTTTAATGGTTGTTTAATTTTTGTTTTTTCCAGGTTTTTTTTTTTTTTTTTTTTTTTTTTTTTTTTTTTTTTTTTGCAGTGATCTCCAGGTTCAAAGAATTATGGTTGGAAAATATGCTTGGTATAATTTCAATCTTTTTAAATTTGTTGAGGCTAGTTTTGTGTCTTAAAATATGATCTATTTTCGAGAATGTTCCATGTGCACTTTAGAAGAATGTATACTTTGGTATTTGGAGACAAAAGGCTCTGTAATTGTCGATTATGTCCAGTTGGTCTAATGTGTCATTTAAGGTTAATATTTCCTTATTAATTTTCTGTTAAGATAATTTATCCATAGCTGACAGTGGGGTATTAAGTTCCCTTACTGTAATTGTGTTTTTGTCAATCTCTCTCTTCTGTTAGAAGTTGCTTTATATATTTTGGTGCTCTCTGATAGGGAGCATTTATATTGATAAGTGCTATTTCTTAATGTATTGTCACCTTTATCATTATGAAATGTCTTTCTTTGTCTCTCCTTACTAGAAGTCTCCTTCATCTTGAAGTCTCTTTCATCAGATATAAATATGGCTGCACCTGATTTTTTCTGAAAGCCATTTTCTTGGACTATGGTTATCCACTCTTTCTCTTTGAGTCTATATCTGTCCTTGAAGCCGAGCTGAATCTCGCGGGCAACATATGGTTGGGTTTTATTTTTTGATCCATTCTACTACTCTGTGCCTTTTTATTGGTGAGTGCAGTCTATGTACATTTAGGGTAATTATTGATATATGAGGTTTTCCTAGAATCATTTTATTTTTTGTTTTCTGGTAGCTTGTTTTCTCCATTGTTTCTTTGCCCATGTTTTTCTGTCTGTTATTTTAGTTTGGTGGTGTTTTATATTCCACCCCCCCCCCCTCTGTTTTCTCTTGTTTTATGTTATGTATTTTAATTCTGGATTTTTTTGTGTGTGTGTATGGCTACCAGTAAGTTTAAGTAAAATAAGTTTCATGTATACAGTTGTCCTTTTTCTTCTGCTTGTGTCTTATCTCCGTTCCCCTTTGCAGTATTGAACTTTTACTTCCTCTTTTTTATTTTTATTTTATTTTTTTTGTTGTCTCAAATATTCTTATTTGTACTGTGAGTTCATTTCTAGGTTATAGTAGCCGTTGTTTTTTTCTCTTTGATCTTTACCATTATGTAATATTTAAATTTACAATACCCTGTTTTTACTAAGGGTCACAATTTTCTGTTTCTGTCTATTAGTCATTCTCCTCATAGTTATGTATTTCCTGGCCCTTTTGTTTTTGGTAGAATGACCCCCTTCAGTATTTCCTGTAATGCAGACCTTGTGGTAGGAAATTCCCTTAGCTTTTGTATGTCTAAAAAGGTTTTTATTTCTCCTTCATATCTAAAACAAAACTTTGTTGGATATATTCTTTTTACCTGGCAATTTCTCTCTTTCAATAGTTTGAATATTTGATTCTATTTCCTCCTAGCTTGTAAAGTTTCTGCTTAAAAATTTGATTATAATCGAATGAGTTCCTCTTTATATGTTACCATCTTCTTTTGCCTGGCTGCCTTGAGAATTCTTTCTTTGTCATTATTTTTTGACAGTTTTAATATAATGTGTTTTGGAGAAGGCCTTTTTAGATTGAAGTAAGTAGTGTTCTGTTTGCTTTTTGGATTCAAGGGTCCTGTTCTTTCTGTAGGTTTGGGAATTCTCACCTACTATTTGAATAGACTCTCTGTTCCCTCTTCCTTCTCTTCTCCTACTCATTATGTTTACATTGCTTTTTCTGATGGTGTCATATTTTGTAGAGTTTTTAATTTATTTTTCACTCTCTAGTCTCTCTCTTGTTCCATATGCATCATTTCCAGATTTCTGTCTTCAATATCACTAATTCTTTTCTCCATCTGGTCAGCTCTATTTTCTAAGCTTGCTATTTTATTCTTCATCTCCTTTATTGGGTTCTTCAGCTTCAGAACTTCGATTTGGTTCATTTGAAAGTTTCAATTTCTTTGCAAAGTATTCCTGTTGTTTATTAATTTTGTTTCTGAGTTCATTGAAGTTGATCAGAATTCTTTTGCATCTCATTGAATTTTTTCAGAACTGCAATCTTAATTCTTCATTATTTAAATCACATATTCCTATATCTTTAATTTTATTTCTGGAGATTTTAAATTTTTTTATTGAGCTGCCATGTCACCTTAGTTGTTCACAGTATTTGATGAATTGTTTCTTTCTCCAGGCATTTATGATAATGTACTCTGCTTTAATTTTGTTTTTTCTTATTATTTAGGGTAATCTCTTTTTAACAGGTTGATAAGAAGAGGTTTTTCTTCTGTTTTCCAGTAGGTGGTGCACAAGCCTCCTGCACTGCCCAGGTCTCCTGGATCTCTGCTTTGTGTTAAAGCAAATAATAAATAAATAAATAAATAAATAAATAACCTTTTATTCCCTAGGGAGGTGTGTATCTCCTCTGTGGCAAGGTCACCTTGGTCTCAGGACAACATCCCCATGTGAGAATGTGTTGGTCAATGGAGATCTGAGCCTCTGAAGAGCCCCTGAATTCCTGGTACTGCCCTAGCACCCAGACGCAGTCTTGTGCTGCATCCTCCGGAATCTGCCTTGAAGAATGGGGTGCGGTGGGTTGAGGGAGGCTGCCTGTGTATCTGTGGCTGTTTTCTTTCCAGTAATGCTGGCTGCCAATTTTGGCTGCCTTGCTTTTATGTCTATCCCTGTCGTTGGGACCAGCTGCAGTGTGTGTCTTGGTTCCCTGCTCTGTAGACCGACCCTTGCTGTTGCAGTTTCTTCTGGGGCCTGCTGCTAGCCCTGGGAAGATGTGGGGAGATTTCCTCTGGGAAGGTAGGGGGAAGTGGCCAGGCCCCACAACTCAGCTCTCTGTCTGGCAATGGCAGTTGCAAAAGCACAGCTGTCGCCTCTCTGTATTCCATCTCTGCCCTGGTTTCTGCCCTGATCTCAGGGCTCTGCCGTATGGAATATGCTGATCTCTCAGGCAGGATTGCTCAGAGCTTCAGAATGCAAGCCACCACCTACTTCCTCCACTCTCCTCATGCCCTGCAGGGAGCTCTGGGCTGTGGCCGCAACATCAATATCTGCTCCTTTTCCTCTTCTCATCCCATGCTCCCTCAATTTGCCGACCTTCAAGTTTTCTAGGAACTAGTCAATTTTATCTACCTTTTCAAATTCATTGGTATAAAGTTTTGCATAAAGTCCTTTTATTATCCTATAAGTGTGGTACTATCTCATTTTTAAATTTATGGTGTTGATAACTTTCTCTTGATCAGCTTTGCTCTCTGTATTTTTGGCTTTGTTGATTCTATTGTGTGTGTGTATATGTGTGTAGTTATTTTCTATTTTATTGTTCTTATTTGTATTTTAATTCCTCCTTTCTAGTATCTGTTAGTTTAATCCGACCTCTTTATAACTGCTTCAGTTGCCACCAGCTGCCCAACATGATGTTCTTCTCAGCCTTTTCCTTCTGTCCCCTGGTGTTGTCACAGATCCCTCGCTGCTGGCCCCTCCCCCATGAAATTCACCCATCCTCCTCTAGTTCTCATGTCTACTCCAGGTCTTGTTTCTCCTCCTTCCTCTCTGAACACCTTTCCTCAATTTTCTTCCTCAACAGGAACACATTATTCACACTTCTATCATTGGCTTTCATTTCTTGTCCACCTGCATAAACTTCAGGTGTGAATTAAAAAACAAACAAATGAACAAACAAAAACAAAACAAAACAAAAATCCACTTCTTTGCCAGAGATTTTAGGAACATATCTAGTACTAACTGAAAAATAGCTTTCCAAAAATATCTAATTTACACTCTCAGCAGTAGTATAGCTTCCAATTCTGAACTTGATTAAGTCATTTAATTTCTCTTGCTTTCTATTGTCTTATTTCTAAAATGAGAGATATATTCATATTTAGATATAAATCTCAATCTACATACAGATATACATATAAAATTTAAGTACTAACTGGAAAGATCATTTCTTAGGGCCCCTTCATTATAAAAACCTACATTTCTCGAGATGGTTAGCTTACATAGAGAAAAAGGCATCTGCGAATAAAATTCGTCCAGACTGAAAGTGGGAAAGGTATTCCAGGTAAAAGGAATAGACCTTGGAAAGCCCCAGAAACCTGAAAGGGTGGTGAGATGAAGAATAGAGACTGAAGAGAGATGGACATTTAACAGGAGGCCAAGCTCGGTCATGAGGTGAACCCTATGCCACTGTAAAGGGGTTGGAATTTGAATAGATGGAAAAACAAGATCCAACAGTATGCTATCTATAAGAAACTCACTTTAACTTTTTGTTAAAGATAAAAAAATTCAACCAAGTATATTTTAAAAATATAATTGGCTTTATTGAATGATTCATAAATTGAACAGCATCACAAATAGTAAATAGAAAGGTGCTTCAAGAAACTGTAAAAAATTAAAGGTTTTTACAGGCAGAAAGAAGGTAGGACAAGGAAATTAAAAGAGTGGATTATGTCAGGCAATGTCATTTTCTCCTAGCGGATGACAGGGGTCTTATTATGCAGGTCACCTCACTAGTGTTGACTAGGGAATTCCAGATTATTGATTTAAATTTCCACTCCTGGGAGAGGCTGAGACTGTAGTTAAGTTAGGTATTATATCTTGAAGGGGCTTATTACAAGTGACTCTATTTTGGGTCTATTGTTTCTTTTTAAAAATTTAAAGACACACACCTGTCAGAAAATGCTGAAAATAAAACATGCAGGCAGAGGAGAGGAAACCGTATTTGAAAGAACTGAGGAGATCAGACATCTCAATAAAAGGGCCACAATGATTGCTCAGGACAGGGCCTGGAGGGCATTGCAGTTTGGATATTACTTACTCAGGTCAGGGTTAACTGGGGACAGCCAGTGGGGAGTAGGCTGATGTAGAAGCTGCATAGTGGGAAGCTGTTGGTCATGGATGAAAAAGTAGTGAGACTCTAGTGTCAAATTAGAGAAGCAATGTAAGGGTTCGTTATTTGTACAGAGATTGTGTAATCCACATAAATACTAGGAATGACATTTTTCTTAAAATAACAACTTGTTTTTATGATTTGTATTCAGTCACTGTCTAATGGCTTTTAGTTCTCTTCTGCTCCTCTATCCTCTCATCTGTTCTCCTTACTCTCCCTTCTTGGTTTCTTTTTTAAATGTTTTATTTTTTAAGGAAAATGATTAGATCCTAAGTGCAATTTCTTCTACATCCACTGGGTGGCAGGAAAGCATACAATTTTATTTTCCATTCCATTGTGTTTTCGGTTAAAAACAAGTACTTACATTACATAGGTAATGTCTATTACAAAAGTGAAAGACAGTTAGTTGTATGTATTTTATAAATATATAAAATCAAAACAAGAAACTAAAATTAAACTGTAATCCCTATACTGCATTCATAATTTATTTTAAATCATTTCTTTTAAATTGATATATAAATATGGTTTACACTTATTGAGATAATATTGAAAAATCTTCAGTTTTTGAATTTATTTCATTACTATTTTATCATAAAATTTTTCCATATCATTATTTAAGTTTATATTTGAAAATTATAAGAGTTTCATATTGTATATATGTCTATATCTCTATCTACAAGTAAAGATTTATAAATAAGCCAATATAAGTAGCCATGCCCATGAATGTTTATCTGCCTCTCTGGTCCTTCTAAGGAGGTTTTCAAAGAATTTAAATTCTGTGGTTAAAAGAAATGAACATTTTTTTGTAAACTTTTAGTCTTGAGTACATAGTTACTTATTTACATGGTTGTTAGTCACACCTGTATCTGAGCCGGCCCTTCTTACTGTCCCCTTACCAAATTGAGATAAGTGCTTTTTTACATGTTAAAGAATAATCATTCTCATAATTTTACTTCCAAAGGTATGATGGTAAATCAGTTTGGCCAAAATCTCAGATGGAAGCTGATATACATAATCAAATTGATGTTTCCTGTTTATGAGTTTACCCAGTGTAATTAAACTTGAGTGATAAAAATATAATATAAGAAAGTAACGGACAGCAGATGGCATCCTAGAATTAAAAAAAAAGTAAAAGAAAAATGGTGATATTTTTCTTTCTTGACACCATTTCTCTCTGAGAAATGGCTGATTTTGATTTAAATATTCTGTAAGGAACTGTTGTTAAGTGTGAAAAAAACAAATGCTCGAAGTTAAGAAAACACATCTAGGGCTAAGCAGAAATCCATGTGAACCTAGAAAGTTGATAACATTCAAAATCTAACACTTGGTGCAATGCTATATTCATAGGCTTACTGAGAAATTTCAGTACTTTCTTCGTGAAGACCCTGAGAACAGTGAGTCAAAGTCTCATTTCTTCAGATTTTCTCACTTTCGTGAAACACTGCTCTCTCCTATCAAGAGTTTGTGGCTTATACTTATTCTAGGTAGAAAATCTAAGACATGTGCTTAAGAAACATCTTCTCTGTGGCACAGGCATTAAAATTTTCATTCCTCTTCTTAATGATATGGCAGTATCTAGTAAAATGGGTCAAGGCATCAGGAATCCATGTGAATACAGTAAAAAAGTGGTGCTGATTATTTTGTTTTGGAATGTTTTGGAAACTGCCATTGCTCCAAAGGAACAGAAATGCCATGGAGAGAAGTCGCATTACGAGGGTCCAATAAACTGAAATCCTGCTGTCAGTAAATCTCATATTGATAGGAGTGTGTGGTGATGGGAGTTCTTGGGAGTAGTTGACACATGTTCCCTGGAGCTCAAAGGCTTATACACAAACATAAAGACTAATACCAACATGTTGCCTCGAGATTGCTGAAGTCTGGGCTGCAGATGCAGTCTGTGTTAGAGGTCCTGAAGGATGGTGGATATGCGCCAGGCGAGGATAAGGGTTAGCAGCTCCTCGTCCCATTTAGTTCTGTAAAACCACTAGAGAGTGCAAAGAGACTTTCAGAAGTTTAACTGCCCAACTGAATACACCAACGGCGTTTCAAACTAGGAGAAGGGGTTAGGATGTGTGTGATTCTGATCAGGCCAAAGAGAGTCATGGCTGCATCTCCAAGGGTGTCCTAGAAGTAGAGGAGCCAGCACTGTGCATGTCAGACTTCCGTGCAACAAGGACTTGAGCACTACATGGAGCCCATAGGAACAAGAGTGCAGCCAGGACCACCTCCATATTGCTAGCAGATGAAAAGTCATGTGAAACAGTGCTGCCTAATTTCAGGTTCTCTTCAGCACCAACCTGAAAGAGCTAGCATTTGAAGGGGGAGAGGAAGTTGACCGGAGAGTAAATCAGGGCTCCTGAGACCAGTATCAGGACTACCCATAGGGCTGGGAGGAGAAGATGTGCAACAGAATAGGAGAGTAGTGTTGTGTCTTAGAAACGAATAAGACTGAGTTTTAAATTGTGCAATAAGACAGCTGTAAAACTCAAAAATGATAGAAAATCCATAGATTCCAAGATATTAATAATGGACCATCTGCCTGGAAAAGAAGTACAGTTTGACATATTATGTTTAAAAGTGGTTATTAAAACAAACAAAAACACAAATTCCCTGCTTATAGCCTAAAGTAGTGACACACATCAAGAATTCAGTTGAATTTGTAAGTGGGGAATTTGGTTTACGAATTTTAGTATTTGAGAGTTTAGATTTACAATTTTATATGCTCAGAAGAAGATTGCCTTTTAGGTCTCTAAATAGTACAGGTATAGGCATTGTAGTATCATATATAACATAGTATAGTATAGTATATAATATAGTGGAGGATATAATAGTAAATACAGTACATTGCACAGTATAATATATAGTAATGTAATACAAGGTATTTAGTAATTGAGAGAATCAGATATATTAAATTTATCCATGCGGTATTCTTTTAAATATACTTTCTAATTGAAAGATGGCATGCATACAGAAGAGTACACTAATTAAAGTATGCAGACTTATGAATCATCAGAAAATGAATGTAACTATGCAAGCCCCACCCAAGTCAAAACATAAAATTAGCAATGCTCCAACATCCACTGCAGTGCCCCTTTTCTGTCATACCTGCCACATTTTTTCTAAAACGTAACAACCATTTTGACTAACTATACATTATTTTTGCTTGTTTTTAAATATTATATAAATTGAATTATTTCCTAAGTAGTTTTTCTTTTTTAAATTTATTTTTAATTAAAGTATCTTTGGTCCATTCTGCTATTGGTTACATTAATTTATAACCAAAAAACTAATAGTGATTTGACATTTTTATACCTTACAACGTGGTCACCCCACCAATTCTAGTAATCATCTGTCACCGTGTAGGCTTATCACAATATTATTGACTATATTTCCCTTCCTCTTTTCCCATCCCCCGACCCCTCCCTTCTAATAACCATCCCTTTGGTTTATTGTTTCTATAAGTCTGCTTTCATTTTGTTTGTCTTGTTTTGTTTTAGGTTCCACATATAAGTGAAACCACGTAATATTTGTCTTTCTCTGCCTGATTTATTTCACTTAGTATAATACCCGGTAGCTCCATCTATGTTGAAAATGGAAAGATTTTATTTTTTACTGTTGCATAATATTCCATTGTGTGTGTGTGTGCATGTGTGTGCATGTATGCATATCACATCTTTTTTCATTTATTCATTTATTAATGGACACCTAGGTTGCTTCCATGTTTTGGCTATTATAAATAATTCTGCAATGAACATAAGAGTGCATATATCTTTTTGAATTAATATTTTCATTTTCTTTCGATAAATACTCAGAAATGGAATTGCTGGGTCATATGGCATATTCATTTTTAGTTTTTTGAGGAATCTACATACTGTTTTCCATAGTGGCTGCATCAATATGCAGTCCCACCAACAGCGCACAAAGGTTCTCTTTTCTCTACATGTTTGCCAGCACTTGTTATTTGTTCACTTTTGGATAATAACCATTATGACTAGCGTGAGGTAGTATCTCATTGTGGTTTTGATTTGCATTTCCCTGATGACTAGAGATATTAAGTATCTTTTCTTATGTCTGCTGGCATCTGTACGTTTTCTTTGAAGAAGTGCCTTTTCACATCCTCTACCCATTTTTTGATCAGATTGTTATTTTTTGTTGTTGTTATTGAGTTATTTTTCATTGTTTTCATATTGCACCATATTATGTTTGAAGAATCCATCAATTTTTTTTTCATTGTCACTGCTGTGTGAATTCTATATTATGAGAATATAAAATTTTACTTATCTATTCCACTATTGATGGATGTTTAGGTTGTTTGTGGTTTATAAATTTTTAAAATAATGCTGCCATGAACTTATACATGATTTTGGTACACGTGTACACATTGTTATAAGATATGCACCTAGAAGAATTTCTGGGCCATAGGATTTAAGTATTGATAAACAGCTTTCCTGAGGGGTTGTAGCAATGTATATTCCTACTACGGAATGAGTTCCAGTGGCTTCAGATCTTTGCCAATATGTGACTTTGATACTGAAAAGAGGTATTTTAAAAATCCTTTTGTTCAGTTTTCTAATTATATTAGGGAAGTATAGTATGAAATAAGCTGGTATGCCATTGCTTGGTCAAACTACTCCATACAGTTTTAACATTTTAAGGAAGTTAAAAGATTTTTGTAATCAAGCTTAATTGCTTAGAAAAAGTTAATTTCTTATATAACAATATTAATTAGTTTATCAGAAAATCAATATTGCTGTTTTTAAAACAGCTATTAGTTTCATGAGTAGTAAACAAACATTTTTAAGTGTAACTTAAAAACTTGTGAAAAAATGAATAAATTCAAAAATTAAAAAAATTTTAAATTCAGCATGATGAACTCTGAGAGGACTTTCAGTATAGAAATTCTTTCTATCCCTCCCAGACTTTGAGACAACTCACTCACTTGATGAGCATGTTACCTACCTGTCTCTCTGTCTAGCTATTTCTCTTTGTCCATCCATCTTTCTTTCTTTCGGTTTGTATCTGATTCCATCCTCAGAGATTCTGATTCTGAGTTCTGCATGCTGTAACAAGAACAAAGCGTACATGCATGATTCTTTTGAAAATCTGTAATTGTTTTATTGCTTAGTAAAATAATTTTAAAAAAGCAACAAAAATGTGAATTGTAGGAATTCTGCATTTTTATACTCTGAGAGTTGCTGGGTGATCCAATTGATTTGATTTCCAAAGCACTGCAATAATGAATTTATAGACCTTCCAAAGAATTTTTTTAGCAGGAGGTGGGCAAAAAGAAGTCAATAAGGCTACCTTTAAAACATGGGAGTCTGTAAAGAGTGAGTGATGAGGACAGCACATTGTAGTAACAAACTCTAAACCCACTTCTCATTTGTATGGGGTAATAAACAGCTGCACACCTGCAGATATTTAGGTATTTTTTTCTTGTTCTCTGTATCTATGGGTCTGTTTCTGTTTTGTTTATTTATCTTGTTTTGTTTTAGATTTCACATATAAGAGAAATCATATGGTACTTGTTTTTCTCTGTCTGACTTATTTTATTTAGCATAATACCCTCTAGATACCACATCTTCTTTTTCTATTCAACTATCAATACACACCTAGGTTGCCTTCATATCTTACCTACTGCAAATAATGCTGCAACAATATTGGGGCACATATATCAAATAAGTGTTTTTATTTCCTTTGGATAAATACCCAGAATTGGAACTGTTGAATTGGACAGTAACTTTATTTTTATTTTTATTTTTTTGAGGAACATCTATACTGTTTTTCATAGTGGCTATACCAATTGACATTCTCACCAATAATGCGTGAAGGTTCCATTTTCTTTACAACTTCACCAAAACTTACCTTAAAAAGAAAAAGTCGTTCTAGCAGATATGTGGTGATATTTCATTGTGGTTCTGATTTGCATTTCCCTGATGATGAGTGATGTTGAGTACCTGTCGGCCATTTGTGTGTCTTCTTTAGAAAACTGTTTATGCCCATTTTTAAATCAATTTTTCTTTTGTGCTATTGAGTTGTATGAGTTCCCTGTATATTTGGATATTAATCCCTTATCAAATGGCATACAAATATTTTTCCCCATTCTGTAGGTTGCTTTTTTCTTTTGTTGATTGTTTCACTGTGCAGAAGTTTTTTGTTTAATGTAGTGGTCCCTTGTTGATTTTTTCTTTTGTTGCTTATGCTTTTAGTGTCATATCCAAAAAACCTTTGCCAAAGCCAATATCAAGGAGACTTCCCCTTATGGTTTCTTCTAGGATATTAACAGTTTTATGTTTTACATTGAAGTCCTTAATCCATTTTGAGTTAATTTTTATGAGTATGATATAAGGTCCAATTTTGCTTTTTTGCATCATAATTCTTTTCTTGGAGGAAGTATTTTACAAGACAATATCTTTCCTGCCATTATGTCATCAAGTTCCTGTTGAAAACATGCCCATTTTTGTTTAGGATACCATTTTCTCCCACTGAGGTTAAGTGGATCCCAGGCCTGGCTGGTGCCAGGTCTGTCTGTGATCTAGGCTCATGGCTAGGAATAGAACTCAAGATTCAGACTGTTACACTAATGTAGTAGGGTGCCTGCACCTTACATGTAAACATAATTCAGCTTATTGTATCATGCATGTATGGCTGAATGCCATTATTGTACTCTGATATATGTGAAGCCATGCCATTCCCTGGGGAGCAGAAGGGAAGCACAAGAAGAGCAGTAGCAGAATCATGCTTCACATGGTAAAGTTGGTACCTGCCATTTCATTCTCATGTCGGCCCCTTGTGCATTCTTTCAACTGGACATCTCACCACTGAAGCCTTTCTTTCTCGGTCAGCTTGGTGCTGACCCTTGACATAGTCGGATGGATGAGATGTGTATGGCCCACAGTGCTCTGGCTGGTTCCTGGGTGGAGGAGACCATGGTGGAAGACATGTGGGCTCCTGCCTCCCAGTGGTATCCTGTGGCCATGTGGCTACGTGGATGCCCCTAGAAGATTGAGATGCAGTGAAGCCGAGTCCAGAGGACATCTAGAAAGCTCTGGAGATGTTGGAGCCGAATGTCCTGACAGGTCACCGGGAGGCAGCAGGTTGAGTAGCCTGGATGTTCCTGGCGGTGCTGCGGCAGGCCAGCCTGGAGGTTCAGGATCAAGCTCAGTGGGTGCAGCAGCTATAATGCCAAGAAGAAGTGCTGGAAAGGTGACTGGCAGCAGTGGAATGCATTGCTGCAGCACCCTGAAGTGCTGCTGCCTTGTTCTGCTTTGGGAGCCTGCCAGCGATACTGCAGGCATGGCCAGTTATACGGCAGCAGGTTGAATGAAGTGGAACAGCCTTTGGTCTTGAGGGGACAAGCTGGCAGTGCCCCTCATGCTAAGAAGCAAACTACCTTGATCCAGTACACCCCCACGGAAATCCGGGACCTGATGAAACAGGTACGGCAGAGAGCCAGGGAGATGTTCTGGGGTGGCTGCTGTGACTGTGGGATGATGGGGCAGAAGGGACTGAATTCTCTCTGGAAGAGATGGCTCAGCTGACCTCCATAATGGTGATACCGCCCCTCAGGCATTGCCTCCAGAATGTGGCACATTCAGTGCAGGGCGCAGGCAATCACTCCCTGATTAACTGGCTCAAGTCCGCTGCATGGACAGTGTGGGCCCATCCGAGGGAGCTGCCAGAGACAGTGAGCAGATGGACCACATACTTAGATCTGGTCCAGATAATTCGGGAAATGGGCATGCGACAGATGATGTCTCACATCCAGTATATATGCCCCAATGAAGAAGTATTTACAACCTGTATAAAGGACTTGATTTTGCTTCTGGCCTGGCTGGTATTTTTGGTGCCATGGTGACACTGCTGGCCCCTGCTGGATCCACAAGGTGATGTCTGCTATGGCTAAGTTGGGGATGTGGAAGTGAAACACAAGGAACATTCCACCCAAGTGTGCATTATCCCAGGCGCTGCACTCCCAGACTGGCCAGTGTGCAGATAGAGGTGTGGCCGAAAAGGGGGAGCTGAGCAGCTCCCAGCCCAATCAGCAATGAAAGTGAGCAGCAGGCAAATGTGATTTGATCTCCTTGTGGCAGGGGTTGCTGCAGAAATGATTGAGCAGCAACTCAAAGAAGTGCTGCTGATGCTGAGGAATCAGTTGCACCCTGACTAGGAATTCACTCTTATTCCCAGGAAAGCCATAACCCAGGAGGTGTGGCTGGCCGATTATCTCCTTGATTAGGGATTTGGCTGGGGCATCCAGTTGGTGGTGGAGCCGGTTGACCTGAATAAGGTTACGCCGCTCCTGCATGTTGTCATGCTGAACGTCACGTGCATCGTGGACTGGTTGTCACATGAACTTGGATGATACCATTATGTGATGGGCTTAGCAAATGCCTTTTTCTCTAACCCTACCCTGTGTCATGGTCTCGTGGCTCGAAATTTAGCCACATGGAAACGACTGCCCACAGTGTACTTGTATCATTACATTGATGTTATAATGCTAACCTCTGATTCTCTTACAGAAGAGAACCAGCATGTGAGAAGCTCTCATCGACTGGGGTTAGGGCAGTCAGTGAGAACAAGGTCCAGGGACCTGGGTTCTCTGTTATATTCTTGGGAGTTGTCTGGTCGGGTAAGACAAAATTAATGCCAGAGGCAGTGCTTGATAAAATATACAGCGATATCCCCAACCTGAGACTGTGAAGCAGCTACAAATCTATTTGAGACTGCTGGGATTTTGGAGAGTGTTCATTCCCCATTTGGCCTCCTGGATGTGACCCTTACACTGTCTAGTGCAATGGGGTGCTCAGTGAGATTGAACCCCAAGATAGAAGAGTCCTTTAAGGCTACAAAGCAAGCTATAGATTCGGTGGATGAGTGCAGGTGGATGACAAAGGATTTGGATCGGGCTTGTGGCAGAAACACAGTTCCTGGAAGGTACCAATAGGCTTCTGGTCTCAATTGTGGAAAAGCGTGGAAGCGCGATATTCTCTGATGGAGAAGCAACTGGCTGCCATATTTGCAGCCCTTTGGCCAGGGAGGCCACCACTGACCCTAATCCCACAACCTTGCAGTCTACAAACCCCTGCCATTTCATTCGCATGTCACATGCCCCTTGTGCATTCTTTCAACTGGGCGTCCCAGCATTGAAACCTTCCCTTCTCGATCAGCTTGGCACTGACAAGTCAAAATATAAATTCAGTGTTTGCTCCCTAACTCTCTCTTATTCATAGACTATAATGTGATTTTTAAGTCCTATCGATTATAACCAGCAATTTCTTCAACAGTTGAACATTGCTGCCCACTCCCTTTTGCCCCATTGTCTGCTGATGCTGGCAATGTGGGCATTGCCAGTTCTTCACATACCTACTGTTCTTTGTAAAACACAGTTATGATTATGGAATAGTAAATGTGTCCATAGTTCTGCATAACTTATTGAACTAAGCCTATATTAATTACCCCTTAATCTTACTTCAACCCTTTGTCCCCAAGTAAAGTGTTGGTGTTTAGTGTGTCTGGTGGGGAAAAACAGTCCGGAGCTTGGTCTCAGATTTCTAGGCTGGAGTCAGTCCAGGAAAGACACATTGTCCTGAGTTGGGAAAATATTCTCCCAGGATCAATCTGGCTTTTTGGCTGAAGATCTTCTATAGTGTGACACCTCATTGATAGGAGACATGGCCTGGATTGTATCTTTTTAAACATTTTTTTCTACAGACTAACTCTTTTTTTCTCCCTTCCATTTTCAGGATCTTAAGAGCAAACCAAAAACCTATTACACAGAAATGTGTATAATATTTCTTCCCTAATGAATTGTATTTTTTAAAATAAAAATATGTATTCTTTAAAAAATTGATATAGTCATTGGTATGCTGCCTCAGAGATAGTCTATAGAAATAAATGGGACCTTAAACCATGTGTATGACTTGACTTATTTTGGGGAAAACTTAACTCAAATTCCAAGTCCCAGAAAGTGTAGCTTAGGGCAGGAAGGTGATTTATTGCTATAGGTTTCCTAGCATTGGTTTAGGAGCTTTCTGGTTGTCTGGTGGGGGGTGAAGGTGAGCATCCATCACAGGTGAGGTGGTGAGAGAAGCTGTTCTAACTGGTGATTGTTGTGGTTCCAAGAGCAACCATGAGTTTTGGTTTGCTTTGCCACTAATACCTGCTCATTTCCCAAGACAGATGTGTGTCATGTGCACTGAGACTATGTTTGCTTATTGATAAGGATGGGTGCAGTGGGAGCTGGTACAAAGAAGTACCTAGGAATGTGACTGCTCCTGTGTCTGACTAAGTGCAGCATGGCTAGCTGTGTGGAGAACCCAAATCATAGGTAACTTCTTGGAACGACTATACACACAAAAGGATCTGAAATCTTTTTTTGTGTTTGTATTTTATTTTTCTTATTGTATTTTGGTTTAGTAAACTAAGCTATGATTTACTATAAAATAATTATGAGTTATAAAAGTACATGGCATGCTCATCAGCCTTCAAAAAATGCTATTAAGAAAAATAAACATTTCATTCGTTTATGTGTGAAAAAATAATCTGGCTCCAGCCTCATTTTCTATTCCTTTCCTCTGTCACACCTGTTCTCATCTTACAGCCACCTTCCCCTTTACACAGCAGTAACATGGACCTCATGAATTATTGGAACACACAGCTGTATCTTTCCACCCACAATACACCATTTGTGGAATGCCCTTTAATACTTTTCCCATTTAAACACTGTGAGTAGCCCAGCCCATTTTTTCCCCCTTCATGGAGTCTCCCTGACTACCTATGTCAGAAGAAAGCTTTTCTTGTCTTGTCCAAAACCTATTTTCCATCAATGAAGATGTCCTGCCAGGCAATATCTAATGTGCATTCTCTATTCTCTTAAGCAGAGATTCCTGAAAAAATGCATTTCACTTAACAAATTTATGCAGCACAGTGCCTTGCATATAATTATCAATAATTTCTTGTGGTCATGGTGGTTGAGAAAATGAACTCAACATTCTTAGGAAGCCATGCTTCGATATGTCAACTTTACATGTAAAAACACAGATGTTGATGACAGTTAGTGGGCAAAGGAAAGTTCACCTTGGTCCAGTGGAAACTAATAATCTATCATCTCTGGGTGGGAGTTTCAAGTTTAAAAAGAAATTTCCTCTAATTTAACCAATTGCCAGGATATAAATGATCATCATTGTTTGGTTGGTGAGGCAAGTATAGGACAAAACCAAATAGCAAATTGGATATAAAGCCAAGAGAAGCATCTACATTTAATAGCTCAGTGGTTTGCAAACTTAAATGAAACTGAAAATCACTCTTCTCACAAAACCCAGAAAGTATGATTTAGCAGGTCTAAATTGAAATCCTAGGAATAGCTGAAATACTCTGTGGTAGTAGCTCTTTTTAGTTGGGAGAGCACTTGGAAGGGCTGCTGTCCTGTTTGGAGGACTCCAAGAACCAGACCAGTTTTTTGTGGTGACCGATGTACAGTAGACATTCCTCTGCCCTCTGGCTCCTCTGACCAAAATGATACATCCAAGCAATTGAGCATGCAGGTCATTGAAGAGAGAGAAGGCTGAATCTCTGCTGAACACATCTGGAACTCACCATTAGGATTTTCCTGTGTGTGTTTCTTTCCCACTAGTTTTTAATCTTCTAAAATGCAGCCCCTACTTTCCTAGTCCTATAAGAACTCTTAAATGCTTCTTGACTCCTGGTTTAGTTTATTTTTGGAACTGCTTCTTTTATCTCTCTGGGTCTATGATATCTGTCAGTCCTAATACAACTCACTGATGCCCAGAATTAGGATTCACAGACCTGCTTTTATTCTCGCCTGTCCTTGGCCCTCAGAACCAACCCTGCTCACCTTGCACAGGTAGCCTTCTGAACCACATACACATCTTAGAAGCCTCATTCAGCAACCGCTCCAACCTCACCACTAGCACACAAACATGCTTCAGACTCAGGTTGTCATGATTATGTCTCTGAAACTTCATGGTAGCAAAATAGATCTGCAGATAAACTTGAGCTGAATGGCATCTGCTGAATATCTGGGGGAAATGCTCATTACATAAACGATGAAGATATTGGTTCACAAAAAGGAAATGCTGCTTGTCATAAGCTCTTGGGATGCATCTTAGCAGAAATGGAGCCATCAAGAGGTCATGAAACAAAATACGTGCCTTAGGGAAAGTAACGTAACCATAGATACACAGAGAAGTGGGGAGAAATGTCTGTTACTCAGTGGTTGACTTCATCTAATTATAACAAAGAAAAGTAATGGAAATCTAAGGGGAGGATAAGCAGAGGCAAGGAGTTTTGTTGATATTTATATATTTTTCCCTATAGAATAAGGTTTAGTTTCCTTTCAGAACTTTTACCCTTTTTCTCAAAGCTGCTGGCAAACAATACAACTATGCTGCAGATGAAATTATACAATCTGAATAACCTTTATATTGACTTGGTTGGTTGCTAATGGGTGATGTTTCAACTATTGGCTGTCTTCAATGGGCAGGTCCCAAGTATTCAATGGGGTATGTCATATAGCCACTGGGGTGGTGAGAGACCAGCACACTTATAGTCACTCCAAGAGTCTCCTAAAGAACCATTTCATAAGTTTCTCCTTCTTTCTTATACCTACATAAATGCCATATCATCTGCCTGTTAAATCAGGAAAGGAAATATAGTGTCAAAAAGCATAAGTGGCAAATAACTTGGCATCTGATGGTGAACCAAATCCATTAAGTGAGACTCATCATGAAATATAAGCAATATCTAATATATTGAAGTTGTAAAATACTGCATTTGGACAATCTGTGATGAGCAATGCAAAATGACCCATGAGCCAATTTCCCCTTTATCCTCACAACAGATTAAAGTATTTAAATAGCCCATAGGGAACAGGAAATGCTATGGTTTCCTGTTTGGTTCAGAGTTATACCTCCTTCTAAAAATGCTAGTGCCAAGTTTTCACATTTCCTCATATTCAGTGCACCTGCCTCAATCCTTTTATTAAAACTATTTTATGTCTGACTAAACATTGCCTTTTGTTGACTGTTCCCTTTCTTTTATTGTAACTGGCATGCACACAGATCTAGCATTTATCACTATCTGTGTTGTAATTTAAATGTACAATTTGTAAATGGGTGCTTAATAAATTGAAAAGGCTAATTGGCAATGAGGACTGCTGGAAATCATAAAAGAAAAGAATTATTGATTGTGCTCTAATATTACTGAAACTGGAACTAAGGGCTTTAATTTTTTATATAAAGAAACTATCATTTGTATGATATCTTAGAACTCTCAGAAGTTCTACAGAAGTGTAGATACTGAAGTATGAGTATAATTGCAGTGGAGCATTCATTATTTTTTATCAAAGCTCATATGAATTATACAAATTGTCCTATAATTTTGGTTTATCTTCTGCTATTTTCCAAATGGCCCAATATAGAAAAAAATATGCAAATGTTCCAAGGAAACTTATTTAATTGCTATCTATTTTATTTTAATTTTCTAACAATTCTACTAAAAGTTGTATGTTTATGCTATCGAAGAATCCAGCAGAATGAGTATGGATAGAAAGCTTTTTTTATGGTAAATTATGTAGAATAATTCATAAACAAGGTATTTTAGTTAAGGAATATTTATATCCATAAGAAATAAGACACAGTTGTGGAGTATTAACTGCTCTTTTCTCTTTTCTCCCCTTTTCCCAATACCCTTCTCTATTCAGAAGGGGTTATCACCCATACAGTTTAGTTGTCTCAGCAGAATCAGAAAAAAATTTGAAATCTATAACTTTTCAGTTAAAATAGAAGCTATTGACCAGGTATAACACAGAAGGATTTAAGATGCATATGTTTTCCACAAATCCCAAGAGCATCAGCTTTAAATCTCAACTATGTCCTTAATATGGGCACTAGGCCCCTACTACTGAGAAGCGGGTGAGTTCATCCTGCAGCCCTTGATCAGACCCAGCTGGCAGGTGCTTCCTACTGAGCAAGGAGCATGTGCAGACCCGACTCTCAGCCCTGTCTGAGAGAGGGGAGTGGAACAAGACCAAAGAGTCCGTAACGTGTTTGGGAGGACCCTATTCTCACCCTAGTGAGCCGAAGAGAAGAACTGCTTTCCAAGGACGGATAAAATGGTAAAAAAATTCTGATAGTCTAAATATACTTATAAGCTGTGCACATTACAAGAAAAAAAAGAGCACAATGTAGAAGATAGAAGTATGAAAAACAACATACATCACATCTATCACTAGCTATCGGTGCCTTCTATTCAGAAAATGTATGTCAAGGGTTATAAGTATCCACAGCGCACATATCATGGGCCGGCCTGTGGGATGCAAAGGGATGCAGATGTCAGAAGACAGGTAATATTTGTTTTTCCTCTGGCCTCTCCATCTCCTCTTCTATCTGCTGTGAGAGTGGATAGACATTAACAGTGGTATTAATCATCACTTTTGGGATTTTCATCTGTATAGCTCAAGTGGAGTGGGTTTCATTCCATCATACTTAACTTTTTTTAAATAACTTACTTTTTTCTGCAAAAGGCAATGGACCTTTTCCAGTATTGTGTAAGGGTCCTGCAGGCAATACCCTTCTGTGTTTACACTCACTCAATGAACGGAAATTCACTACTGCACTCCTGATTCTATATACCTGAGTACCAGTCCTGCAACACACGGAGACTTTCACAACAGAATAAACCCACCAAACCTGAAATATGCTGGGAGCACAATAGAGCACCCTTACCAATTGCAGAGATGCAATCATATTAGGAAAAAGTGGGGAAGGGTTGGATATGCCCAACACACCATATTTAAGCAGTAAAGTTTTCAGAGACTTAAAGTCATTTACCAGAATATTATCTGTGGATATTGGCATTTTGTAATACACATGGCAATCTTTTAAATATTAGATAAATGCTGTATCTTGACCTGAGTTCTCTTTAATCATGTATACTGACACTATTCTCTCTTGGCATGGTAGGGTTCACTTCTTCATCCCCTGATAAGTTTTGCAATTGTGTTACCATTTTACTATCTAACCAAAATTCTCTTCTGATTTTTCCCCTGGAGATAAAGAAGCTAATGTGGGCTAGAGTTACATAGTAAAAGTCCTCCTATGGTCCTTTTAATAACTTTAGCCTGTGGTCAAGGTGACATCTACATGTTTTTCGCTGGTGGGGGACCTGATCAGAGACACTGCAGGCTGTCTTGGAGCAGGTGCTACAACGCTTACCTGAACTCTCTCAGCTATGCACCTGCCACGGGGAGGGAGGGGGAGGGAGTGTGACAGTACCTTTTAGGACTCGACAGCAAAAATATCTCTTCAACTCCTCACTCTACTCCTGCTTCCTCGTCCAGGAAAATCTCACTGCCGTGTGCACTGACATTCAAGTTTTAAACCCGAGGATTACCCTAACACCACATAGGTCCTCAGTCTTAACATTTAATGACACTTGACTCCCTGTGAGTGGTTTCCTTAGAGCAGGGCTGCATTATGACTTTCATGGCCCCAAGGTGTTTTGCCTTTGTCATCTTCTTCCTCTATGAAAAACAAAAAAAATGTTTAAAATTCATGACTGTGTTGGTGTAAAGACAGATATATTGTAGGTTAAATTAATTGTTACATACTTATTAGCTTTATGTTTTATATTTTAAAAGAAATTAACATGAAAACATATTTGTGGGTCTCTAAAGTATTATGGGCCACAGGTCTTGTTTGTCCTAGATCTGAGGGCCAGACATCCACTCGGCATGTTCCCTGAAGTCTGCATCCTCTCTGCTCACCATTTTTCCTTAGCACCTACTCTTTTATGTTTTAATCAATCAATCAATCAATTAATTAATTTTATGGTGACATTGGTTAATGAAATCTGGTCAGTTTCAGCTGTACATTTTAACATATATATATATATATATTTACATTGTGTGTTCACCTCCCATAGTTATATTTCTTTCTGTCACCACATATTTGACCCCTTTTATCTTATCTAACTTCCTCCTCCCCCCTCTCCCCTATCCTATGGTAACCACAGTCTATTGTTCATGTCCATGAGTCTCTGTTTGTCCTGTTCATTTGTTGCCTTGTTCCTAATCATAGAGGGAAGATTCTTAGTTTTTCATCATTAAGTATGATGTTGGCTAAGGGTTTGCCATACATGGTCTTTATTATGTTAAGGTACTTTCTTTATATGCCAGTTTTGTTAAGTGTTTTGATCATAAATGGATGCTGTATCTTTTTCTGACATTTCATTATTAGAATATAGGAACACTATAGATTTTTGAACATTGATTTTGTATCCAGAGACTTTACTGTATTTGCTTATTGTTTCTAGTACTGTTTTTGTGGAGTTTTTAGAGTTTTCAATATAGAGAATTATGTCATCTGTAAATAGTGACAGTTTGACTTCTTTGTTTCCTATTTAGATACCTTTTATATCTTTCTCTTGTCTGACTGCAATTGCCAGGACCTCCAATGTTATATTGAATAACACTGGCAATAATGGACAGCCTCGACTTGTTCCTGATCTTAGAGGGAAGGTTTTTAGTTTTTCACCATTAAATATAAAGTTGGCTGAGAGTTTGTCATAGATGACCTTTATTATGTTAAGGTACTTTCCTTCTATACCGATTGTGTTAAGTGTTTTGATCATAAATGGATGCTGCATATTGTTGAAGGCTTTTTCCGCATCTATTGATATGATCATATAATTCTTATTTTTAAATTTGCTTATGTGGTGTATCACAACAATCAATTTGCATGTGTTGAACAATCTCCGTGTCCCTGGGGTGAAACCCACTTGATCGTGATGTATAATCTTTTTAATATGTTACTGTATTCCGTTCGCTAGTATCTTATTTAGGATATTTTATCTGTGTTCATGAGAGATATTGGTCTGTAGTTTTCTTTTTTTGTATTATCTTTACCATGTTTTGCTATCAGGATAATATTGGCCTCATAAAATGAGTTGGGAAGTATTGCCTTCTCTTTGAGTTTTTGGAAGCTTTTGAGGAAAATGGGTATGAAATCTTCTTTGAATGTTTGGTAGAATTCACTGGTGAAGCCATCTGGTCCTGGACTTTTACTTTTTGGTAGGTATTTGATGATTGTTTCAATTTTCATACTGTTAATCAGTCTATTTAGATTTTCCAGTTCTTCTTGATTCAGCCTAGGAAGGTTTTATCTTTATAAGTACTGGTTCATTTCTTCTAGGTTATTAAATTTGGTGTTATATACTTTTTCATAGTATCCTTTGTATTTCTGCAGTGTCTGTTGTAATTTCTCCTCTTTCACCCTCGATTTTGTTTGTGTCCTTTCTCTTTTTTCTTTAATGAATCTAGCCAGGGGTTTGTCAATTTTATTAACCTTCTTAAAGAACCAGCCCTTTGTTGCATTTATTTTTTCTGTTTTTTTTTTTAATTTCATTTATTTTTGCTTCTTTCTTGATGATTTCTCTCCTTCCGCTGACTTTAGGTTTCATTTGTTCTTCCTTTTCTAGATTTTTGAGATGAAGCATTAGGTTGTTTATTTGGGCTCGTTCTTCTTTTTGGAGGAAGGCCTGTAATGATATGAACTTTCCTCATATGACTGCTTTTGCCTTGTCCCAAAAGTTTTGATATGTTGTACTATCATTATCATTCATTTCTATGTATCTCTTGATCTCCCTTTTTATTTCTCCTCTGACCCAGTTATGCTTCAGTAGGATGTTGTTTAATCTCCATGTATTTGTGGTTCTTCCTGCTTTCTTTTTACAGTTGATCTAGCTTCAAAGTATTGTGATCAGAGAATATGTTTGGTAGGATTTCAACCCTCTTATATTTGTTGAGGCTGTCTTTGTGTCCTAGGATGTGGTCAATTCTTGAGAACGTTCCATGTGCACTAGTGAAGAACATATAGGCAGCTGTTTTGCATTAAAGGCTCTGTAAATGTCAATTATGTCCAGTTGGTCTCGTGTGTCATTTAAGGATGTTATTTCCATATTGATTTTCTGTTTGGATGATCTATCCATATCTGACAGTGGGGTATTCAGGTTCCCTATTACGGCAGTGTTTTGGTCTGTTTCTTCCTTTAGTTCTGTTAGTAATTGCTTTATATATTTCAGGGCTCCTTGATTGGGAGCATAGGCATTAAGAATTGTTATGTCTTCTTGGTGCATGATTCCCTTTATCGTTATGAAATGTCCTTCAGTATCTTTCTTTACCTTTTTTATTTCGAAGTCAATGTCTTCTGTTATTAGTACTGCTACTCCTTCTTTTCTCTGAATGACATTTGCTTGAAATATCGTTTTCCATCCTTTTACTTGGAGTCTATATTTGTCTTTGGAACTGAGATGTGTCTCTTGAAGGCAACATATGGTTGGGTTTTGTTTTCTGATCCATTCTGCAATTCTGTGCTTTTTAATTGGTGAGTTTAGTTCATTTACATTTAGGGTGATTATTGAAATATGAGGTCTTTTTATAGCCATTTTTATCTTTTGCTTTCCAGTGTTTCCATTTCTTCCTCGTCCTTGTGTTTCTGTTTTTAAAATTTTGGTTGACTTTTGTGAGTTTTCCTCTGGTCCTTCTTGTTTTATGTTATATACTTCAGTTCTGAATCTTTGGCATGTGGTTACCATTATGAATATGGAGAGGATAGATTACATATATATATATAGTAGTCCATTTTCTGCTGTGTGTGCCTCATCTCCATTTCCCATTGAGAATTTAGATCTTCGATTCCTCCCCTTTTCAGTTATTGTTGTCTCAATTTGTCCCTGTGGATGCTAAACATTCGTTACTATCTTGCTATAGCAAATCTCTTCTTATTGTTTAAGCTTATAATGCCCTGTTCTTAGTAAGGGTTGTACTCCTGTGCTACCAATATAACTTGTATAAAAATTTCTCCCTTCAATTCTGTTCATTTTCTTTATATATTGGGGAACTGTGATGTTAGGTGCATATATATATTTATAATTGTTGTATCTTCTTGGTGAATTGACTCTTTTATCATTATATAATGATATTCTTTGTCTCTTGTAACAGTTTTTGACTTAGTCTTTTTGGTCTGATATAAGTATGGCTATTACTGTTCTCTTTTATTATTATTTGCAAATAATATCTTTTTCAATTCTTTCGCTTTCAGCCTATGTATCCTTAGATCTAAAGTGAGTCTCTTGTACACAGCATATAATTGGATTTTATAAAATCTATTTATTAAATTATATATTTTGATAGGGAATTCAATACATTTACACTTAAAATAATTACTGCTTGGCAAGTACATATCCTCCCCATTTTATATTATTAGTGTTACAAATCACATCTTTTTATCATATGTATCTATTAACATAGATTTACAGTTATTTTTTGTCCTTTTAAAAAAAATTCTATACCAGAGCTAAGAATGATTTTTATACCAACATTGCAATACTAGAGAATTTTATATATTTTTTCTGTATTTTTTCCTTGCCAGAAATCTTTATATTTTTATATGATTTTATGCTGCTGTCTGGGGATCTTTCATTTTAACTTGAAGAATTCCTTTAGTATTTCTTGTAGTGCAGGTCTAGTTTATGAAATACTTCGCCACTGTTTTTCTGGAAATATCTTAACTTCTATTTAATTTTTGAGGAGTAGTATTGTCAGATGTATTTTTTTGGTAGTTTTTTTTTTCTTTCAATACCTCGAATATATCATTCCACTCCTTTCTGGCTTGCAAGTTTTCTGTTGTGAGATCCACTAATAATTTTATAGAAGCTCCCTTCCATGTGATGAGTTACTTTTCTCTTGCTTTAAAAGAGTTTTTACTGTGTCTGGGACTTATGACAGTTTGATTATAATGTGTCTCTGTGGATGTCTTTGAGTTTATTCTAGTTGGGTTTCACTGTGATTCTGGAATTTGCATGTCCATTTTTTTCTTTCCTTCAAGTTCAAGAAGTTTTCAGTCATTATTTCTTAAAATAAGCTTCTGACTCTTTCAGTGTCTTTTCTCCTTCTGAAACTCTCATAACGTGTATATTGGTCTACTTACTTGTGTCATATAAGTCCTTTAAGCTTTCTTCTTTTCTATACTTTTTTACTTCCTCTAACTCAATAATTTTTAATGACCCATCTTTAAGATTTCTGATTGTTTCATATGCTTCTGCTTGATCAAATCTGTTATCGAATCTCTGTAGTAATTTTTCAATTAAGTCACTAAATTCTTCAGCTCCAAATTATCTGCCTTTTTTTTAAAAAAAAATAGTTTGTTGTGGTTGTTGTTGTTGTTGTTGACATTCTCATTTTGTTAATGTATCATTTTCCTGATTTGCTTTAGTTGTCTGTGTCCTCTTTCAGCTTATTGGGCATATTTAAGATTGTTATTTTGTATTCCTTCTCAGGTAATCCATAGATCTTTGATTTTTAGACTTGGTTACTAGAAATTCTTTTCTTTCTTTCTTTTTTTTTTTTAATTGGGATACGTTTCTCTGTTTTATTGTATGCCTTCCTATCTTTGTTGAAATTTGGGCATTTGGTAAAACAGTCACCTCCTCAGTCCTTACAGCCTATTTTCACACATGGGAAAAACTTCACCAATCAGCCTGGTTAGAGATTCTGTGAAACTCAAACGTTTTTGGAAGATGTGTTTTCTCTGGGTTCACGTGTGTAATTTTTCAGTTAAAGAGATTTGCCTATTTTTTTTCTCTGCATCTTCTATTCTCCCCTTGTGTCTATCTGCAGTACTGCAGCCACTCTTGTGCTACAACCAATTGTAGAATTTACATTTGTTCTCATTTGCTCTCAACCTGACATCCAGACCATGCTGGTTCCCAAAAATACTCCAACAAAGGTGGGATAGGGCAGCTCCCTTCTCCATATTTGAAATATTGAATGCATTTTTTGCTTTTCTATGTCCTTCTGTGAGAAAAACTGGGAGCTGGTTTTTCTCTTGATGTAGATACACTGTGCTGGGAAATGGGAGAGGTTAGAGTGGACAAAATGCAATAAATTTTCCTACCTGTTTCTATGAGGCTCTCGTTGACTTTCTATGAGGTTCATTTGTTGTGCTGCAACTTCTTGTCCATGTATTGTTAAGTCTGTGCTTCAGGGAAACATGGCCAGGAAGCTTCCGATCCCATCATGTGGATGACATCCTTCTTTAATATTGAGTTTTGAGAGTCCTTTATATTTTCCAGACACTAATACTTTGTTAAATATTATCATTTACAAATAATTTCTGCCAGTCAGTAGCTTGTCTTTTTATTGTCGTAACAGGGCCTTTTACATAGAAAAAGTTATAAATTTTGGTTAAGTCCGACATCAATTTTTTTCATGGTTTGTTTTATTGGAGTCAAATCTAAAATCTCTCAGGGTCTTGAAGATTTCCTATTTTTTTCTAAAAGTTTTACAGGTTTATATTTTACATTTCAATTCACGATCCATTTTTAGTTTTTTTTAATAAAATGTGAGAATTCGGTTTTTCTCGTCTTCCTCCTCCTCCTCCTCCTCCTCCTCCTCCTCCTCCTCCTCTTCCTCCTCCTCCTCCTCTTCCTCCTCCTTGTCTAGATGTTTAATTGCTATGGCAGCATGTGTTGAAAGGTCATCTTTTCTTTTTCAAATTGTTTTTGCAACTTTTTCAAAAATCGGCTGGGCATATTTCTGCGAGTCTATTTATAGGTTCTTTATTACATTTTATTGAACTATGTATTTATCACTGTCTGTTTATTATTACCACACAATCTTGATTACTGTAGCTATTTAATAAATCTTGGAATTTTGTAGACGAATTTATCTAAGTTTATTCTTCTTTTAAAAAATCTTTTACTATTCTAGTTCTTATTTCTTTCCATATAAATTTCAGAAATGTCTTTATATGCAAAAAATATTGTTGAGATTTTAATAGAAATTGCATAAAAACTGCATATTAATGTGGGGGAGAATTAGCATATTGAATATGTTGAATCATCCAAAACATAAAAATATCTCTATTTATTTAGATATTTCTTTATTTCTTTAATCAACATTATGTTGTTTTCATTACTTAAGTCTTGTACATGTTTTGTTAGATTTGTACTTAGGTATGTTTGTTTTCTTAATCATGGTAATGGTATTGTATTTTTAATTTTAGTGTCTATGTGATCATACCTAGTATAGATAAATCAGTTGATTTTTGTGTTTATATTGTATCCTGAGACTTTGATGAACATGCTTATTAGTCCATGGAGTTTATCTTGTTGATTCCTTAGGATTTTCATGTAGACAATTGTGTCATTGCAAATAGGGACAATTTTATTCTTTCCTTTTAGATGTGTGTATGTTTTTTGTTGTTGTTGTTGTTCATTTGTTTTCCGATGTCTTTGACTGGAGTAGAATGGGTGTTCTCAAAGCTTTCTCCCTTTTCAGAGGGCCTGTCATGTTCCTTTGACTCGAGAGAGCAGGCTATGGTTAGGGCTTTTCTTTTCTATATCTGTTTATGTTTCCAGGTTGTTAGGGTTATATTACCTAGTGCAAGATATATGAGACCAAAAATAAAACCAAAAAAAACAAATCACCACTGTATTTTCTTGAATCCCTATGTCCTTAGTTGGTCTGCCTTATAACATCCCACATTCAGAATATGATTCAGAGTATAATTTCAAGATTTTAAAGTTTGTACTTAATGGGAAGAATAGGAGAAAGTACATGTACTCCATATTCCCAGTGTTTTAAAACATTAATCTTTTGGTATGTATTTTAAAGGTGCATTAAATTAGGACATGCTTTATTAAAGAGTTAAAACAGCCACAATGGAAACAAATTATGATTGTTTAAGAAATGACATCTTAAGAATTGTCTACCATAGATTAGAACTCAATGAGTGAAATAGTGAGGTTGGCTTGCCTAAGATCAATTTGCCTGAAAGACAGATACTTTCTCAGAAGAGAAAGCCATCTTGCCAGAAGAGCTGCAAGCTCAGCTGTATTACAAAATTTAAGTAGCTAGAGGAGATGAGACACTGGTTACATTTGTCTTCCCATCAAGCTCCCAGGTTTCCTGCCTGAGAATTTCAGAGGTTATAGGAAAAACTGGAAGGAATTCTGCTAGTTACAGCTTCGTAAAACCTGTGGCAAAAGGCTTCATGCTTTGGCTTTTCTTTCTTTGTCGTTATCCTTCTTTCTCCTTCATGTGTGGGCTTTGAAAGGACAGCCTGAAGTTGTTGTAGACATTTTGTGACCTTTGGGCAGAAAACACATGATGATGGAGAATGGTGATAGAAAGGGCCTGGTTGGTTAGCGCTCTGTATTTTAGGAATGCTTATATTTATTTTCCTAAATCTTCAACATAATTTCCTACAGTGTCAGTTCAACCTTTGATTGCCTCAGTGTAGATTTTTAATTTGACTGTTGCATTTTTTATTGTCCTACATTATTCCCAATAATGAGTTATCTCACTCATCTCCCTCTTTACATTAGCCTGTTCCAACTTATGGTTTTTGGCTACAATATTTTTAGATATTGCTTTATTGAATACATTAACTGTGCTTTCTAAAACTGTTTTTCCAATATCTATGCATAATTCTTACTCATATTTTAACCATTTCTACATGTGCCTTATCCTCTTCTGCTCTTCATTGTCATTTCAGACATGATTTTTGTCATCTGACAGTGTTGGCACCTGTTTTTATTCCCTTCATCGCATACATTGGGCTGGGTGTATATCCCAGTCTACTTCCTGGTGTCTGGCTGGTGTCATTTTCAGATGCTCTTCTGCAAAAAAAGCAAAGCAAAACAAAACAAAAAAACAGGAATTTTGTTACTCTTTGGGCTGCTCCTTGATGCTCTGAAGAGAGAGATTGCATAAAACTTTGCAGTTAGCTGTTCTTGATACATCGATCAAGGTTCTTCCACTCCTAGCCCTAATCTGAGGGAGCTTTGCTGTAGTTACTGCAGTTTCTAGGGCACAGTCCATCAGTATAATTTTTTTCACTTCCTCTCTGCCTATTTTCTGTTTGGTGCAGTTTCCATGACTATACAGGGCACTTGGTTAGAATGATGGGGAGAGCAAGTGAATGATGCTATGGAAAAACAGCAGTCTGACTTCCTGAAGGGCAGCAGGTAGTTAGAGAGGAATATAATTCATATTTCTACATGACACTGTGAACTTTCCTGGAAGGGAGGTGGAATCATTGTGCCCTGCTTTGGGCTGGGGATGTGCTATATTTTAATTTCCACTTCAGCTATAGCCTGCAGTTTATATTTCTCAATCCATCGCCATTCACCTTGGGCTGTCCTTACATGGCTGTAAATCAGAACCACCTCCAGGTGATCACTGCATAAAACCTCCTTGTGAGTCTCTGATTTACTGCCAGGTTGAGAATTACTGACATTTTGGTTAGTGGAAATGCCTGCCAGATTCTAGCAAAATATTGTCCGCCTGACTTATTTTTTCAGTGTTGCAAATTTTAATTTCTTCTGTGCCTTCTTAAATATTTTAGAGGAAATTTGGGCAGCCTGTATCAGAAAGTGCTAGCCAGTGCCTATTTAGAGCAGAAGTAGTCTTTTTCTTAGGTAGTTACCTATCATCTCCTGCTTGTCTCTTCCAGCATTGAATGCCACACATTTGCATTGCAATTTTGTTGGAGAAAACAAAGAGAAGTGAAGGCTCCACTGGAGGCTGACAGGTGGACAGAATGGGGAAACAGTAAAAGTTGTCCTGAGCCATTTTTCTCTGTATCCATCTCTTTGGCACGCTTTCATAATTTTCGATATTGCACAAGACCAAGAGTAAACTGATTCTCCATTTTTTAACAATTAAATGTCACGGGAGGGCTCAGTATTATCACCCATCATGTTGGTGTCGCATTAGTAGGAAATTATTTTAGAAGATCAACACAGATTTTAGCTATGAGCACAAGCAAAGATCAGAGCCAAGGCTTTGGGAACTGTGAAGCAGGCAAGTCCTCTTCCTTCCAACCAGGGTGTTCTCCACCTGCTCACAGCCACAAGATTTCTTTTTGCCCAGAAGTTATTCTCCTGTGCTAAGGTTCAGTATGGCCCAGAGCGTGGCTTGGATTTTTTGACTTTAAACCATACTTATTATGCAAATGAGTGATCCCTGCTTTATGTTCGTGGTCTCTAAGCATTTAAGGAAGAAACATTCTTTCTGGCTTTTCTCACCTCTTCTAGCCAGGTCTCAGGGTCTGGCACATCTCTATTGCCATTAACAAGGATGATCCTAATGATGTAGGACAGGACAAATTCCTTTGAGTGGGAGGAGAGCAAGCCATGTACTGAGAGAAGATGAGAGTCCTTTGGCAGAGAATGTAGAAAGAATTCAACACTAATGCTAAAGTTGGAGTCAAAGGAAAGTTTACTGGAGGAGGAGTAATACTCCATAGGCAGGAAGTGTGGTCTGGTCTTCTCTCAGAGACAGAGTGCAAGAGCCTAAGAGAGACCCCGAAAGACAGAGACAATAGAGGTGAGGATAGCGAAAGAGACAGAAAAAAGGCACTGAGAGTAAAGGCACTGAGAGGGACAGAAAGACACTGAGTGGGCCCCTCAGTGTTGGGGCAAAGAATTCAGTTTATGTATCATTCTTTAGTGAGTTACAGTTTAATGACTTTGTTTCCACATTTCCTTTGATATGGACATGCAGTGAGGAAGGGGAAGGGGAAGAGTATGTAGCGTGAATAGGTAAGAATGTATAGGGTGAAAGGCATGCTGGCTGTTCCCAGCTTTCAAACCATAGGTTCCTTATGGTTTTAGCCATAGGGAATGAACTATTTTATTTGTGTAGGGCAGACACTTAAAGACTCTGTTTTTCCTTTTTCTCTTTCACAGGTGTGGGAAATGGGCGATTCCAGCAGAAATCTTCCTTTGTTCTGCAGGAGTCCTCCTGACTGGCTGCAGGGCTGGTCAGCACATCGCAGTATCTGAAGGTAGCTTGATTTAACACTTTAGTTCTCCTGCCTCCTCCTGACCTTACTAGGAACAAAATATATGTGAAGTTGACCAAATCTGGTTTTTCTCCTTCCATCCTTCTTTAAAATGTATGAGTATTACGTGCCCTCCTATTAAAAGCTGGTCCTTTGGCATATCACACAAAAATAATTCTAGATATCTCTCTGTGTTCAGGATATTTGCCAATAGTGTCTTCTCTATTATCAGTTGCGAATTTTCACAGTGGACGTTTATCATGAAGGATTTTGGTCATTGGAGAGAATACTTGAGAGTAGATGCAACTTTGTGGTGGGTCTAAGATTACATCTCAATTGGAAATATTTTGTATCTGAAGAAAACTTTTGTCTAAAGGAAGTCGTTATTGTTACTAGTGTTTTAAATTAATAGTCAATTCCTTAAATTTGTGGTACATTTAAAAATATTTTAAATAACATTTACATCCAATGAATACACCTTATTCCCTGAAGACGTGCAAGCACCCACCTAGACTTATAAATTTAACCAACAAAACTTTTCTTGATCACTTAAGCAGCTCTTATAATGCTAAGAAATTACACTTAAAATATAGTGAACTACTTCAAACATCTTAGAAGCAAAGCTTGCGCAAAAAGAGTACCACTGAAGGTGAATTTTCCACTCAAATGGCAAACCTCGTAATCAGCTCTTTGTTCTGCTTCTGTAAACATGCTTGCTGTATTGGCTGCAGGGCAGAGTGATCTCGAAATCAACTGAAGACTCACTCTCCTCTTTGATTGTTCTATCTAGATAACAGATGTATTGCCTAAATTCTTATTTGAAAATCTCATGCTCTGTATCTGCCATAGGCCATAGCAACACCCTGGGTCTGTAACTGACTGAGGACAAATCAACCAATCAGTTCATGGCAACTGTAACTCCTGTAAAAGTGCAAATATAAAAGCAAAATTGCCCCCTAAGCTCAGGGCTCAGATTTTCAGAGCACTAGCTCCTCTGGGACCACCGGCATAATAAATCTGAGTTTTCCAACTCTCCAAGTGCTGCTTTGTTTCTCGCAGATCTTCTTTCACAACATTTCTGTAACACCATCCTTAACAAGCTGTGCTACACTTGAGAATGCATCACATACAATAAGATTGGGACTACAAGCATGCTTCATTTTTTCATCCAGGTTTACAAATTTACTTACCAAGCTAGGGAAAGAGAATTGCCCTTTTAGGCTTCCAGAGCTAGTGAAAGAAGGTATTTAGATAATCAATTGGAAATTTAGATCAGGGCCTGAGACTTGTGGAAAAAAAACCAAAAAAACAAAAAAGCCATTCAGGACTATTTTGCCTCAATTGGCTTTTATTGGCTTTAGCCATTACTTATAATAGAACATTTCAAGCTAACACATCTTGTTGCAACATGATATATCACACACTGTTCCCTACCATTTTTTTTTCCTGAAAGAACTTAAAAACTTTATCATAACCTCTTTCAAAATTTTGTTTCCCGATTAAAATAATATTACTCTGCACTGTAGCAGAGACTAGAGACTGGCTAGCTGGCCTCCAAAATCCATTTTCTATGTTTTCTTAGTATACAGACATTCTACATCCCTTAATTTCTACAATTGGGTGTGGCCATGTGACTAAGTTCCAGCCAATGAAATATGAGCAGAATTGATGTATCTACTTTCAGCTTTTTTCCTTTTGGCTGGATGTAAATGTAATGCATGATGGAAGCAAAGCAGCAATGGCTATGTGCAGAGGAGTTGCCTTATTGACCTGAGATCTACTTTGGATTTACATGTGAGACAGAAATACACTTTCTGTAGTTTATTCTAATCCACTGAAACTTTGGGGGCCATTTCTTACCATGGCATAGCCTACTCTAACTAATACACATACTCTTAACAGAGTTTTACAATTAGTGATTAATTTGCATTGATGGGTTAAATCATTCACCAAAAACTTAATGGCAATATATACATGGTTTATGTTGATTAATATGCAGTATTTCTATAAATCATTATGTAGCTGCTCTTTAGGGTACCTGAGAGTAGCTGATCTTTTAAAATCTCACTATAAGCCCACGGATTTTCATGGCATTATTATTTTCTTTGCATTGTTTAAATGGTTTGACCATGATGAAGGAATCCCTTTTAAGTAGATCCTTTGTTAGTTCCAGCATTATGCTGGATATCTTTCAAATCACTCTTAATTCTGACAATATGAAATTTCTAGTCTCAACTTAATTATTCTGTCTATTAAAAAGCCTAGAGCTCTTTCTAAAGAGTTATTGTTTTCCTTAGGTGGAAACAAACGTCAGACTTCTTTTCTTGACACAGATAGTGGCTGACATCCTTTCTCAGTCATTTTAGAGTGAAAGCTAGAAACAACATATTTTTCAAAGAACATAAGTTCCCATTTATGTTTGTATTTTGAACACTGCATTTTCTAAGCTTTATTTATCTTGTATTTATACAAAAGATTTTCAATGTATTTTTTTTTCTGAGTGTCTACTGCAGGTGACATATTCTTAGTAAATTTATGATAACATACTTTGTGTTTTCATAAGAAACCATGCATTTAAATTACAATACTATTTTAAAGTTTTCATAACATAATCAGACCCCCATTTTCTTGGTTCTTGAATGCCTCATCAAGGGTTTGACTTACTAATTTTTTTTCACAGCCTTATTATTTTTTCAATTCTTATTCTAAAGTCTTTTTTTAAAAAAAATTAGTTTCAAGTATACAGTACATTGGTTAGACATTTATATAGTTTATAAAATGATCCTCCTTATTGCTCCTTCTCTCCTCTGGTGTTCTACCTAGCCAATATATTAATGTTAACTGCATTCCCTAGGCCATGCTTCCCATCCCCACGACCATCTGTCAACTACTAATCTGTACTTCTTTAACCCTTCACCCCCGTCTCCCAGTCCCCTACGCCCCATCCCCTCTGTCTGTTACCAAATTGTTCTTTATATTTGTGAGTCGGTTTTTGATTCGTTTGTTCTTTTTGTTCCTTAGATTCTGCATATAAGTGAAATCATATGGTATTTATCTTTGTCTGACTTATTTCACTCAGCATGGACATCCTGTAGGTCCATCCTTGTCATTTAAAATGGCAGGATTTCATTTTTTTTAATGGTTGAGTAAAATTTCATTGTATAGATGAACCATAACTTCCTTATCCAATCATCTGTTGATGGGCATTTGGGTTGCTTCCATATCTTGACTATTGTGAATTGTGCTGCCATGAATATTGAGGTGCACGGATCTTTACGAATTATTGTTTTGGCTTTCTTTGGATAAGTACCAGAAGTGTAACTGCTGGGTCAAAAAGTATATTCATTTTTAATTTTTTGAGAAACTTCCAAACTGTTTTCCATAGTGGCTGTACCAATTTGCAATCCCATTAACAATGTATGAGGCTTCCTTTTTTCTCTGCATCCTCAAAAAAACTTGTTTTTTGATTTTTTAACATTTGTTGTTTATTGATGATAGCCATTATGACAGGTGTAGGGTGATATCTCATTGTGGTTTTAATGTGCATTTCTCTGATGATTAGTGACCTTGAGCATCTTTTCATATGTCAATTGGCCGTCTGTATTTCCTCTTTGGAGGAGTATCTATTCAGGTCTTCTGCTCATTTTTTAATTGGAATTTTTGATTTTTTTGTTGTTGAGTTATATGAGTTCTTTATATATTTTGGATATCAACCTCTTTTCAGATATATCATTAGCAAATATCTTCTTCCAATTAGTCAGTTGTCTTTTTGCTTTGTTGATGATTTCCTTTGCTGTACAAAACCTTTTTAGTTTGATGTAGTCCCATCTGCTTATTTTTTCCTTTGTTTCCCTTGCCTGGGAAGATATATCCAAAAAGAAATTCCTGTTAGTGATATCAGAGAGTTTAATGCCTATGTTTTCTTCTAGAAGTTTTATGATTTCAGGTCTTACATTTTTGTCTTTAATACATTTTGAGTCTATTTTTGTATCTGTCCAATTTTCTCATCACCATTTATTTAAGAGACTGTCTTTACCTCATTGTATATATTTGCCTCCTTTGTTATATATTAAGTGAGCAGATTTATTTCTGGACTCTCTATTATGTTCCATTGATCGATGTATCTGTTTTGTTGCCAGTACCATATAGCTTTGATTACTGTAGCATTGTAATAGTTAGATATTAGGTAGTGTAATACTTCCAACTTTGTTCTTCTTTCTTAAGATGGCCATGGCTATTCAAGGTCTTTTATGGTTTCATATAAATTTTAGAATTATTTGTTCTAGCTCTCTGAAAAATGCCATTGGTATTTTGATAGAAATTGCATTGAATCTATAGATCGCTTTGGGTAGTATGGCCATTTTAATGTTGATTCTTCCTACCAATGACCACAGTATATGCTTCCATTTATTTGTATTTCCCTCAATTTCTTTTTTCAATGACATAATTTTCTGAGAACAGGTCTTTTACCTCCTTGGTTAATTTGATTCCCAGGTATTTTATAGTTTTCGATGCAATTGTAAATGGGATTGTTTTCTTAATTTTCTTTCTGAAAGTTTATCATTGATGTATAAAAATCCCACTGACTTCTGCATATTTATTTTTTAACATGTTATTTTAAAGAATTCATTGATCAGTTCTAACAGTTTTTTGGTGGAATCTTTAAGGTTCTCTTGATGTCATTGGCAAATAACGAGAGTTTTAATTCTTCTTTTCCAATTCAGCTCCCTTTTATTTCTCTTTCTTGTCTTATTGCTGTGGCTAGGACTTCCAATACAATGTTTAAAGGGAGTGGTGAAAGTGGGCATCCTAGTCTTGTTCCTCATCTTAAGGAAAAAGCTTTTAGCCTTTCCCTATTGTGTACAATGTTAGCTGTAGGTTTGTCATATATGGCCTTTATTTGGTTGACGTATGTTCCCTCTATTCCCACTTTGCTGAGAGTTTTTTTTATCATAACTGGATGCTGGATTTTGTTGAATGATTTTTTCGCATCTATTGATATGATCACATGGTTTTATCTTTCGATCTCTTAATGTGATGTATCACATTAATTGATTTGCAGATATTGTACCAACCTTGCATCCTAGGAATAGATCCAACTTGATCATGGTGTATTATATTTTTAATGAATTTCTGAATTTGGTTTGCTAATATTTTATTGAGGACTTTTGCATCAATGTTCCTAAGAGATATTGGCCTATAGTTTTCTTTTTTTGTAATGTCTTCATCTGGTTTTGGAATCAAAATAATGGTGGCCACATAAAAGGAGTTAAGGAGCCTTCCTTCTTCTTGAATTTTTTGGAATATTTAAGAAAAATAGGTATTAATTCTTCTTGGAATGTTTTGTAAAATTTGCCTATGAAGTTGTCCTAGTCCAGGACTTTTGTTTTTGGGGAGGTTTTTGATTACTGAGTCTATTTCATTGGTGGCAATCGATTGGTTCAGATTTTCTGTTTCTTCTTGACTCAGTCTTGGGAGATCGTATGTTTCTAGGAATGTGTCCATTTCTTTCAGATTGCCCAATTTGTTGGCATAAAATTGCTCGTAGTATTTTCTTATGATCCATTGTATTTCTGTGGAGTCCATGGTTATTTCTCCTCTTTCATTTCTGATTTTATTTATTTGAGTACTCTCTCTTTTTTCCTTGATGAGTCTGGCTAAGGGTCTATCAATTTTGTTTATCCTTTCAAAGAACCAGCCCTTGGTTTCATTAATCTTTTGTATTGTTTTTCTAGACTCTCTACCATTTATATCTGCTCTGATTTTTATTATTTCCTTCCTTCAATTCACTTTGGGCTTTGTTTCCTGTTCCTTTTCTAGTTCTTTTAAGTGTAAGGTTAGATTGTTTATCTGAGCTTTTTCTTGTTTCTTGAGGTAGGCCTGTATTGATATAAATTTCCCTCTTAGGACTGCTTTCACTATGTACCATAGATTTTGTCCCATAGATTTTGCCGTGTCCAATAGATTTTCATTTTCATTTGTCTCTAGATATCTTTTGATTTCTTCATTGATCTGATTCATAATCCATTCATTGTTTGGTAGCATGTTATTTAGCTTTCATGTGTTTGTGTATTTTTCTGTTTTTTTTTTTTTTGTAGTTGATGTCTAATTTCATATCACTGTGATCAGAGAAGATGGCTGATATGATTTCAATCTTCTTAAATTTATTGAGAATTGATTTGTGTCCTAACATGTGATCTATCCTAGACAATGTTCCATATGCAACTGAAAAGAATGTATACCAAAGTCTTTTCTTGATAAGTACAACTGTATGCTTTATTACATTCCCCTGAAAATCATCACCAAAAATACTTCAAATTCTCATTGATAAACAGGGGCAGAATCATCCACACACATTTATGGTAATTTTTATGTGAATAAGAATAAGAATAAAAATATGGAGTGTATTTCTAGATATTTTAAAATCTCATTAGAAATTGAATGGTTGTCATTTTTTATCTCTTTTAAAATTAGAAGTCTTGTTTATGGATTATTGAAAGGAGACAGAGAAAGTGATTTTCCATTCACCAAGGCTGTATAAAATAAGCTTTTGTCTTCCGATTTAGTGCTTTACCACACTAGAATAATAGACCCTTGGTGAGAGTATAGTGTATTACAAAAATTGTTTAGAATATGTTATGAGATTGATGCTCTCATTTAGGGAACTTTACAGGAATATTTGGGAAAAGTTAATAAAAAGAAACTATTGTTCAAAGCTATCAACTCATTTTTGATTTTCTTATTTAGCTTGACAGTAACCATAAATAGAAAACCACAAGAATGTGGAACAAATACATTAATTTTGTCTTTGATCTCTATTTACTGATGCAGAGTGTGTTGTAATAACACAAGATCAACAAGGTAACTCAAAAATGTAAATCTGAGTAAATCTCTGATACTTGATAAAATTGGACCATGTTGTATATTACAATAAAAATTTGGACAACAGAAAAATGCAGTTCTAATAGAAGGGAATAGAAATAGCACTACATATTTGGAATATAGTCTCTTCTATTTAAACCTACTTTTAAGGGTAAAAAGAAAGAGGAATTATTAGAGTAGGATAATGCTTTCTTTACAGATTATAAATTTGACCCAGAAATAGGATTTAATAATGTGGCAAGGAATACTTGAAGAAGAATAATGGCAGAATATTTATTTGGCAGAAAATCTGTCAAACTATTTACTTTCTGTGGTGACAATATTTTTTTTTCCATGCAGAAGTTGAAAAAGGGAAATTTCTATCTGCATGTAAATCTCATATTTAAGAAGAGTTATATAGTATGAATGAACATCTTTATGTCAAAATTATTTTGCATTTTGAATCTTATATCAGAAAAAAATAGGGATATTTTGGACATTCTTTTCATGTACTGTAAATCTTAAGTAAGTAGATTTCAGATATTTCACAGAAATGATTGACATGATCCCATGAGTGGAGTCTGAGAAGTACTACACAGGGCAAATCAAAACCACTTGGTATTTGAAGATTCTCTGAGTCTATTTGGCACGGCATAATGAGTCCTAGACATCACTGCTATTCTATAGGAAGATGCAGTAAATAGGACTGATGCTCATGTAAAGATGGCTATTGGATTATACCCATTATTACGCCACTGGAGTAGATGAATTTCTTTGGTATAGAACAGGTCCAGTATAGAAAAATCAAACATTTCTAACACCAAGGTATTAAAAAAAAATACTGGGAGTTCAGTCATTTGCCACCAGAATTTGTACGTTTCTCATTTCTTCCTCCTGTAGCAGAATGAAACTAAAATTTGTATCTACAGTTTTTGTTATCACTACAAATCCCAAATGCAAATACATTTAAAGACAGCTGTGACTATTATGGAAATAAACCTCAAGCAGCATGAGAATGGATGAAGTCATGGCACTGGTTAGAAGATGCAAATAAAACTATGACCAGGCGATCCTTCCCATGCATGTTTTTTCTGTTCTGCTTCCAACTTTAACTGTACCTAGCATATCTTCCTTTGTAAAGAGGATTCTATTATGTCATGGACCTCTCTTTAGTCTCACCTTCACTGGAAATTTCCCCCACCTCACTGTTCTGCCGACATTTTCATGTAACTGCACATATTGCCTTTGCCATCATAGTTTCCAAGGGTTTGTATATTGTGCCTTCCTGTCATTTCTCACTATTCTGATTCAGACAAATTAGTCATTCAAAGGTCATTTTTCTTTTGGAACAGAGTAAATTATGCAAGTGTATCAAACATGTATATGCTCAGTATTCAAAACATGGAATTTCCAGTATTTTCTCTCATATCTGGCTGCTGAAACACGACAAACTTCTTACATGTATGAGTGCAAACAAATATGCATACCCATGTACTATCTCTTTAATGGGTTTCTGAAAAGCCTGCACTTTTTTCTTGATTTTTAAAATTTATCTCCTTCTCCCCCCAACAGCCTTACTTTGATTTATGTTCATGTTTTTTCTTTTTCTGTAGCCTGGAACTTCCATTAAGAAGATGTTTCTAGCATAAAAAAGTAATTCCTACTGGCAGCAAACTTGAAAGGATTTTAGAATCCCCCACTGAGTTTGATGAAGAATGAATATAAATTAAAGGTTCATTTTCTTCCACTTACTCTTCTGTAAATATAAAGTAATTATCAGCAATCAGGTAACTTGGCAGAGAATTTTCATATTTATTAAATGTTTCAGAGATGTTAGCACCATTCCAGAAAAATATGTGAGAGGAACTCAATTAAGGAGATTTGTTTGGTTTAATTTTATACTTTTCAATAACTTCTCTTCATATTTAATTCCAACTTTTGCAAAAGCTTCACCAACTCTCTGTTTCCGTAGGAAACTTTATGTGTTTTACTTTATTTTAGAAAGGAAGTTTATACCATTTTCCAAAAATAAGTCATGCAATGTAAAGCAATGTGGTCTGAAGCAGGGCTATGAATAATAATAGATCAGGACTTCACCAGTACCTTTGCTCTCTAAAGGAAATGAACCAAAAAGTAATAAAGATGGTTTGTCTAGGAGCTACTAATACATACAACATACAAATATCTCTTTAGACTATAGTACCTAATTTCTAGACTTTGTAATAGTTGATTGCTCTCCTCTCTGTTGGTGATCTGCCTATGGCTTCACTTTGGATCTGATTCTATATAAAGATATTCATCTGAGTAATAGCTAGATGGCTTTTGGTCATAGATTCAATCTCCAAGTGTCAGGAGAGCAGAATGACTGCATTTACTTTTACAGTTGAATAAGTGGTACTGAGTTATAAAAGCTTAGTTCTCTCTTTCATTCATATAAATTTATTTTGACTGTAGCTAGCTGTGAATTTATTCCTCTCATTTCATTTGATGTTTTCTATTTACAATGCTTTCTTGTTCTTTATGTTTTTCCTTTACCGGATTTTACTGAATTTATATATATATTATCAGAGTTATATTTTATTTTTTAAAAGTCTTGGACATTTTATATATTATTTTTAATTTTATAATCATGCCCATCAAATTTTAATATATATTTAACTTATGTTTTTCTTTAAAATCTGAAGCTTTTCAACAGTTGTAATCTTTCCTTGCATGAGATAAGAATCCAAGGATACATTTTCTTCCATCAGGCATCACTCCTCATAAAGATATCTTAAGGATTTTAGTTTCTGGTTGTTATTAATTTGCATACTTATTGTCAGTATTTAAGTTCACATTTACTTAAAATGTAACTAAACTATAGGTTTTTAGCTTCTTTTTTTTCTTCAGTGTTATTACTTGAATTTCACATCTACCTTTGAGATTCATTTTTATTTTGCTAGCATACAGCTTATAATTTGTTCATACAATTCTGACTTCTTGTATATAAAAAAAATTTCTTTTCTTTTTTGTCTTGTAAGTTGATTTGACTGCTCAGAAAAATCTAATTTCAAAAATATTTGCTCTCAGAACTTTGAAGAGTTTTCATTAACATTATTCTATAAAATAGTTTTTATAATATAAAAGCTTCATGGAAATATCATTATATAAAATTTAGCCCTAGAGCTATAACTCATGTCATGTCATGATCACTCCACAATTCCAGCTTTAACCAATATTATGTTTAATTCCCCTTGTCAGATGTAACTACTCTCACCTAATCATTCTTTTAGGTTCTTTTTCTGAGCATTTATAAATTTGGTAATTTATTCATTTGTTCTCTCAATATGTATATATTCATGTGTGTTTAGTATATTAGTTATTATTTTAGACATTGGGAATACAGGCTTATCCTCATATAGTATGTATTTATAGGGTAGGGATAGATATTAAATCCTTATACATACAATATTAAATCTTTATACATATGCGATCTTGCAGTGATAGGAACTATAATGAATATTAAAACAAAATGAGGAGAGAGTGACAGGAGGTCTTCTTTTAGATAGGGTCATTCCAGAAGGCATTTTCGATGGGAGAATCAGGGGTAGAGACACACATTTGCGAATGATGTGATTCTGTTGGTTTTTGAATCCAAATGACTTGATGAGATCACACAAAAAGAAAGAGTAGATAGACAAAAGATCTAAAGACTGAGATCCTGGACTTGACATTTTTTTAGAAGGTAGGAGGAATTAGATGGTAGCAAAGGAAACTGAGGAAAGCCTTTTGATACAGAAGAAATTTGAGAGCCTGTCTTGTTTAAAAAGCCAGCAGGGAAGAGCATTTCAAAAAGAATTATTTAATTTGTGGAGTAATTTAGTAATTTGTTTCAAAGCCTCCTGAGAAGTCAAATAAAATAAGGAGATAGGCTATTCATTGAACTTTAGCAATGTAGAAATTATGATATATCTTGAAAAGAATGGCTGCTGCAGAGTCCTGGGACAGAAACCCAATTATTCCAAGTTTGAGAGAGAATGTGAGCAGGAGAAGTAGAGGCTGCAGATGTAGATGACTCATGAAAAAGGTGTTACTTATACAGAGGTTCCAACGAAGGCATCAATAATTGGTAGGTGATATGGAGACAATGAGCTATTTTACAGAATATATGATCTATTATAGTTCATTTGTATGTTCATGAGAATAATCCTGTAAGGAGAGAAAAAATAATCATGTAGGAGAGAAGGTAGGTGGTAATTGTTGGAGCAAATATTATGAGAATCATAAGAAACTGAGAAAAGATGGGTTCCAGATGGGTCTTACCCTTAGGACAAAGTGAGAAAGTTTATCTATTATTGTTCCAATAGGGAAGGTAGATACATGTGAAACAAAGCTGGGGGATCTCGTCAATAATTTCTCTCTGAATTAGCAGTAAAAAAGAAGGTATTAGAGAGGAGAAGGGGCAAAATGGCATTGGAGACAATGAGGAATACAAAAAGAGCATAGCTGCATCGTGGGGTAGCACTTAGCATGCACTTGAGGTTTAGAGTCAAAAATTTAAATAGAGAAAATTTACATATATATTTCCCACAACTGCATTCAGCTGCTTGAGTGTGAGTGAGTGGAATAGAATAATGGTTTTGCTAGGCAAATATGATAAAAGTCCATTGACTTGATGAGTTAATCAAAACACTCATTATAATTATAATAAAGGATCTCGGAATCTAGAGATGGTATGAAGAGAATGATAATGAGAAGGTGCAATGGTGGTGGACTGTGAGTTGGTGGAGTCTGGGTAATAGAGTGAGCTGGAAAGCATGGAGAAGATGATCAGAAAATGCCAGGTCTAAAGTTGAGATTTATCGAGGTTATTAACTGATTTAGTAGTCTGGAGTTCAAGGTGAGATGAGATAAATTTATTGGAATGGAGGAGATTGAGTTATTGACCAGGTTTGTTGGCTCATTGAATGAATCCTCTACATGCATGTTAAAATGACCATAAATATGAGAGTAGAGCATGTAAAATGAAAAATAATATTATAACCACCTTTGGGAAATATCGTCTGCCACAGGCACTATGAAATTCATAATTTAAATCTACATGCACCCCTGGTGAATGAGTTCCAGTTGTTTGCATGCAAGTTCTGTTTTCCATGCTTACACTTGGAACTGTCAATCCTTCAAATTGTTGCCATTCTAAGAAGTGTAAAGTGGTAACTCACTGTGATTTTAATCATCGTTTTACTGATGACGAATGATGTTGATTATCTTTTGAAAGCTTTGTTCAAGCCTTTTATCCACCTTTCCTCTCTTTTTTGTTGATTGCTTTTCTTTTAATCATTGCTTTGTAAGATTATTCTGAATATGATACCTGATGCATTTATGTTTAGAAATGTTTTCTCTAAGCCTTTGGCTTGTATTTTCATTTTCTTAATTGTGGTTTTTGATGAGCAGTAAAGTGTTAATTTTTTGATGAGCAGTAAAGTGTTAATTTTATTGAAGTCTAATTTAATATTTTTAAATTTTATGATTAATGTTTTTTATGTTCTGTCTGAGAAATCTTTGACTTTTACAAGGTTGCAAAGATACATCTTTTATTTTAAATAATTTTTATCTTTTTAGACTTAACATTTAGTCCTATAAATAATCTAAAGTTAACTTTTTTTTTTAATTTCAAGATTCATTTGTTCCTTGTGGATATCTAGTTTTTCAGCATAAGTTTTTGAAAATCCTTTCCCCATTGAATTATCTTGTAATATTTGTTGAAAAACTAATAATTGCATATGTGTAAATTTATAGGGTGTCCATAAAAACTGGACACCTATATAATATTATCACTTGCAATTATATGATGATGATGATAATAATAATAATAAATCGTTAATTATGCATTTGCCAGTGTTTCCAAGACCTGTTGGCTATCTTGTATATATATCAATTTTTTGTTCTATTTACCTACTTGTCTATCCTTTCCCACTACCCTGATGCCATGATTGCTACAGAATTATAGCAAGTCTCAAATCAGGTAGTATATAGTAGAACTTTACTCTTATTTTTCCAGATTGTCTTGGCTCTTGTAGGTCATTCATAATACAAATACTTAAATCACTTTGTCAATTTCTGCAACAACAAAAAAGAATCTACTTTGATCAATCTACAAATTAATTTGAGGGACTGAATTCTTCACAATGTTGTGTCACCCAAACTAAAAATATGATATATCTTTCCATTTATTTAAGTCTTTAATTTCTCTCAGCGATATTTTTATTTTATAGGCATTGCACATATTTTAAAAATTCATTCTTATTTTTTTGATAGTGTAAATAGTATTTCTAAAATTTCAATTTCAGTTGTTTGTTGCTGGTAGGTTGAAATATAATTATTATTTGTATATAAAACTTTTATCCTGCAAACTTGATAAATTTTCTCATTAATTCTAGTAGCTCTCTTGAAGATTCCTCAGAATTTTCTATATATTCAAGAATATCATGTGCAAATAATATATATTTTTCTTTTTTCCTTTTCAATCTTTTTTCCTTTTCCCTCCTGCTTTATTGCAGTAGGTAGAACTTGTGGTACAATGTTGAACAAAAGCAGTGATAGCCAACAGCCTTGCTTCCTTCTCAACCTTAGGGGAAGGTGTTCAGTCTCTTCCTATAAAGCAGTAGTTTCTAACATTTTTGGCACCAGGTACCAGTGCTCCTATGAGAATCTAATGCCTGATGATCTGATGTGAAGCCAAGGCAGGTGATGTCAGCACTGGGGAGTGGCTGCAAATACAGATGAAATTTCCCTAGCTCCCCCGCCGCTCCCCTCTTGCTGTGCAGCCCAGTTCCTAACTGGCCACAGACCAGTGCCAGTCTGTGTCTAGTGGTTGGGGACTCCTGCTGTAAAGGATGATTTTTAACTTTTGTTTTTTTTGAGAGATGCCTTTTATCAGGTTGAGGACAAACTCTTCTATTCTTAGTTTGTTGAGAATTTTATTATGGATGGGTGTTGAATTGTGCAAAATTGTTTTGTTTAAGGTGATCACATGATTTTTAAAAATTACATTAATGTTGTTAATATTGTTCTTCCTTTTTCACATTTTGGAACTTTCTCACAATGCTCATTTTGTAGTTCAAAAGTGTCTTTGGCAACTACATTGTGGAAATGCGCTTTGGGTTTCAGTAAGTAGACATCTGTGCTAGACTTCCATTTGAGCTGAATTCTCTCAAGCCACAGATAGGCAATGATCATTCCTGCTATCTGAGTGGAGGCTGAGTGAGGGCAGCAGCCCTTTCCCTAAGCCCACTGGCGATGGGCTCTTGAAACCTTTGGGAGCTGCTCGGTTTCTACCTTTGCCTATTGTGCAGTCTGTTTCTGTAGTGCTCTCTGCCTCCCTCATGAGTTCTGTAATATGTATCTCTCTGACTTTTCTGGAAGTTTGACTCTAGTCTGTTTTGAAAAGCCTTCTGTAAGTTCACTTAGCTCATGATACCCTTGAATTTATCTTGTTTCAACAAAAATTATCCAAAGCAGACTCTGTTTCACTTCTACGCATGTGCAAATGTCTGAGTCACATCTTAGTGTGAATGTGCAGGAGTTTGCCAAGTTAAATACTCAAGAGTGGGATCATCATGCTGTGCAAATTTTTTTCTAAAGGGATAAAATCTGTTAACATCTAACCGTAAGGTGCAAATGTTTCCACTGCTTTGTATGTATGATACCCAAACTTATTGACTGGCCTTTAAATCTAGCTGCTTTGATGAATGTGAAATAGCATCTCATTATGATTTTTATTAGTAAGACTGAATAGAAATGAGGTTAAGCATCTTTTGATATGTTTCTTGATCAGTCATATTTACTTTAAAGTGAAATTACTGTTTAAGTTTGTGTAATTTTGGGGGGCTGTTTCTCTTTTCCTTATTGATCGATAGGAACTCTTTTATTTCTTTTCTGAGTTATGTGCTTCACAAACACCTCCTCATGATTTGTGACTTTTCTTTTTTATGTTCTTTATTGTGTCTTTTAATAATATTAGTTTCGAATTAAATTTAATTAATGGTATAAATAGTTTTAATGATTAACATCTTAAGAAATTCTCCCCTGCCCCAGAATAACAAAGTTTTATATATATATATATATATATATATATATATATATATTACAATTTTATACTAAAGTCTTTAAAACAACTATTATTATCATGTTTTTCTTTTTCTCATTTTTCTCTCTTCCCATTTGGAATCTAAAACACTTTTATCTATATTGTATAGTGTTTATCTTTGAAATTAAAACAGACATACTTAACTATTCTAAAATTAATCAGTATCTTAAACCTTGATCTAAAGTACAAGAATAGTAGAGAAAATTGATTTCTACCCCCTACACTCACACATATTATTTTCCAGTGTTTTAGGTGTGTATTTTTATATTCCCACAAATTAGGCATCATTTTAATAATTTTTGTTATTTTTATACAGTTCCTAAGTGTAGGGTTATTGTCTTCAATATCAAAGATATTTCAGTGTAGCTTGACAATGTCTTTTGAGTTTTCATGTGGCTGCTGAGAAATCTGATTCTAACAGGTGCAGCTCCAGATTCAGGGGTGGGGTCTGAATTTATTAGCATTAATAATCCACAGTTTCAACTAATTCTGAAGATCAATATGCCTCACTTTAACTCAACTTTCTTCCTCACAAAACTGGTGTGGCCATTCATCTCATTGCTAAATACATAGTTGATACTGAAAAACTCAGTTTGCAACTATTCCGCATGTGTGACAACTGCAGACATAAAGCAAAAATGTCCTAATTTTTAAAAAATGAATTAAAATATTGTGATTTGGAATATTTTGCATCTTGAATCTGACTGTAAAGTTAGCAAAGCACTTTGGGTTTTTGGCTCAAATGTTATTATTTTTCTCATTTAGTTCACAATTAAAACCTTTATTTTGTAATTATAAGGAATATTGTTTCTAAAAATCAAGCATGAAATTGTATCCTCTATATTTTCCATGGCTTTATTTGCTTGATGGAATCACACTGACAAGCAGAACATGGTGAAATAATGAAGAGGAAGGGGAGGAGGAAGTAGATAGAGCTTGGGCATCTGTTTCCACAGAAATGTTAAAAGTCTGACTTCCTTCCACAAAGAGTACAACAAGATCTTGAGGCTTATGGTCCTGTGAGATACCCTCTGCTGTTTTATACTTATCTAAGATCCTTGACTTATTACTGGCCTTAGATAAACCACAGTCATATTATAAGCAGCTTTATCTGCACTTAACTCACATCAACTAATGTTTATCCATATTATTTATGCAGACAGTATTCATTATGTTTTATTTAGTTATCATCAAAATGCAATACAGTATGCATTTTACTTCTATAACTATATGAAGACCTTCTATATATAGCACTTAGATTTTCTCTTTCATACAGCCATATGTCCAGTGCCTGATAAAACACATCAATTCAACTTTATTTCCTGAATGGACAAAAGTGCTTAAAGGTCTTGATTTCTGTGCTGTTTCATCTGCACACTTTTATAAACACTTGGAACTAAACATTGCCTGGCAGTAAATGTGCATAAATGAAGATGATTTGTGATACCCTCTTAACAATATTGATGATAACTTTTAATTTCTTCTTTGATATATCCTTTCACCAGTTCAGGAAATTGAAGTCTGCTATGGTCTCCTTTTATTTTTCTAAGTTATAGAATCAAATTTCAATGGAGAAAACCGTGATGGTGCAGTCTCATGTAATCATTAGCTGTTGGTTCAATGAAATCAAGAGACTTGACACAAAATCAATTAACATGATAAAATTGCCTTAAAAATATATGTGGGAATAACAATAGCACTCACATTTGGTCACACACCATTTGCAGCTCTTTACATGTAAGAACTTATTTAGTTTTCCAATTTAAGAGTGAGATCCTAACATATGTATATATATTTAATCATTTTACACATGAGGAAAAGGTGATGTGGGTCCAAGGTCACACAGCCTGAAGTGAGAGGAGACAGGACTTGAACCAGACTGTAGCCCTGTCTCCATGGATATGTAAGAGGTTTTTCTTAATATGGACAAGAAATATGTGTTATGAAGATCATATTCATGACCAAAGGCTTCTCAATTTAGTGACATGCTCAACACAGTTTCATTACGTCAAAATAAAGCACGTTTTATTTCTTTCCCCCCTCACTCACTCCAGAACAACAAGCCTATATTCCTTGAAAATACAAAAATTCCTATATTCTCACTGTCTCTCTTAGCTTTTTAGATCCGGTCCCACTGAGAAAAATTTATCTGAACCATCACAAGTGAGAAAGCAATTGAAGTAGTTGTTTAGAGGTAAAGAAGCAAAAATAGAATGTAAACTGCGGAATGAAAGGGTTTACGTTCCAAGATCAGAAATTTGGATTTCACCATCCAATGGAAGGACATTGAGTAGAAGGAGAGCTGTGTTGAGTGACTAAGGAATGTTGACTATAACTGATAAGGAACCTGAACAAAAGTCCCTTGTGCTCCAGTTTGGAACAAAAGAAGTAGAAACCTTGCTTAATTCATTTTTTAAAAAATATATCATTTAGGCTCGAGTGATATCGGTGAACAAAATTACGTACTCAATAGTAGAGAGACTGTCAAGTGTATTGACTATAGAGACATCTTTTCACATCAGCCTCCAATGATGACTAATGTTGGGTATCTTAAATTTTTGCCAGGGGAGTACACAAATCCAGGTTTTACCTGACTAAGGGAGCATGCCATTTTGGAATAGGGCAAGGGATTCATAAGTGATAGGCTTGTACTTTCTACATATTATCTATGTGAATACAAAATATACCAGAGTACTGGAAGCTGATGAAATGAGCTAGGTTAGATAAATCTGATGTGCAGCCCAGTGTAGAATCTGAACATGAGAGTCAGATGGGCTGTTCAAATCCTCTGTCTCTTGTTTTCTGATTTGGGGTAATATATTTATTTTCTGTGAGTTTTAGTTTCCTTACTGCCAAAAATAGAAGAAAAATATGTACAACATTGACTTGTTCCAATAATAACATGGAAGAACATAGAGCACTGAAGGGTATGTAACTAAAGTTGATTAAATTTATTATTGCTATTATTTGAAATATGGAGTAGCAAGAGTACATTTAAAAAGCCATTGCTGTCTTGAATATAACAAGAGCAAAATGTAGTTCTTGAACATCCGGAAAAAGAAAATTTTGATTTTTATATTTGCTTTTGTTTTTTTCTTTGCAGAGATAAAATGTGGAAGAGAGAATTTCGAGCTACTTCACTGTTGATCACTAGCGATGCGGAGGCACTCATCTAAGGTGTGAGCTTCCATCGGTGCTGTCAAAGATGACATAAATTTTAAATTTAAAAGAAAATGGCATGCGGCTTTCCTGATATTTTAGGCTTTCTCTGGGGGTGGATATATGTGATGTGAAGTGGAGAAGAAACTCAGTTAAAGGATGGAGTTATTGTAAAGTCCCATTGCACACTACTGAGATTTCTTATGGACTGTGGAATTCAGCAATGAATAAAGCAGATTGGCTGGAGGAGTCTGGGGTAGGGAGATTTCTGTGTTGGAGTGTGTGTATAATATCACTACAAGAAGGAATCTCTTTTATAAATCTATATAAATATTCATCCAATTAATGTTTATTAATTATTAACTTTGTGTCAGACACTGGGGCACTATTATCACCAACAAATCTCAGGAATACAGCTTTCTAGCTTGTTAGAAGGACTATAAACATTAAACAATTATGTAAGTGCAAAATGCTTATAAGAGAAAATAAACAGTATGCTGGAATAAAGGTTAGTATAAAGTTATCTTAATTACATAAGGAGATCAGGGAAGTTCCTCTAACAAGTGACATACAAGCTGAGAAAAGGTGAAGAGAAACTGGAGAACAAGCAAAATGCACTGGGAAGAGGAAGGAAAGCCAGCAAAGAGCTGACATGGCCAATAGCTTGTTTTGTTCTAGGAAACTGAAGAAGGCTGGCATTAGCCAACTGGGAAAGTTAGAAGAAACAGTCATTGAGGTTCCTCTGATTTTGTCCTTCATAGAGTAGGTGTTCAAAATGGAGGAAAAGAACTATGCATCTGGTCCAGTGAATAGAGGAGGTAAAGGCAACAGCCCTTCCCTGGCCAGCCTCAAAGTGGAGCAGCTAGAAGACAAACCTTTCTATTGCAGGTTTGTTTGCTCTCCTATAACACAGTACCACTGTTATGGTAACCATCTTGCCTCTATTCTCTGTCAAGTATTCCAAACTCCATGAAGTCCCTATTCCATAAGAGGGAAACTATGAGTATTGTCCAGGAATGGGCTACAAAGATGAGTGAGACAACCTCATTCTTGCATATTATCACTTCCATGGTCATGCTATAAATTTTATTATACTCCCGAAGGAATATGTGTAGTGCTTACACTCTGCATGTCAGAACATGGTTCCTGAACACAGAAAACTACCAGTAGAACAAGCAATATTGAGTTGGAAAAGTGCCCACAGAGCCACAGGCAGAAATAAGGAAATACTGAGAACAAGAAAGCCTGTAGGTACTTATGCCAACATTCCAGTGGGGTTTTGGTAGCCGTTTTCATAGAAACTTCAACTCTGCTGTTTTTCTTTTCTTTTCTTTTATCTTTTTCTCTTCTAACCACTGCCTACTTCTAAATAGGGCTTCTATAGGGATTTATTTATTTATTTATTTATTTATGCCTTCTGTACTTGGTCTTCCTAGATGGGCTCCCATCCAAGTACTAAACAGGCCCAACCCTGCTTAGCTTCCCAGATCAGACATCAGGCTTGTTCAGGGGGCCATGGCCATAGATGTATAGGGTTTTAAAAAGTAATTTATTGGTATAAATATCGATTGAGAACCTAGATGATCAAGACACTGTATAACATACACAAATGAATTAGATTTGGATCTTATTCTCAGTGGTCATACAATACAAAAGATTAGTTTCAGGTGTGTGAAGGTAAAGAAGAGGAAACCAAAGTATAAAACCAATATTAGAGAATGAATAAATGAATATATAAGTAAAATTATATATGTTTTTAACAAATAAAAAATTTAGGCTTCCCTGATAAAATGAAAGATGCCCAGCTAAATTTGGATTTTTAATAAAAGTACTTTTTTTTTAGAATAAAAAAATAAAGAATAAGTATAGGACATACTTATTCTAAAAAAAAAAGCTTGTTTTATATTTGAAATTCAAATTTAACTGAGCATTCTATATTTTTATTTGCTAAATTTGGTAACTATAACTTATTGGGTATGCCTTATATATGTTCTAGGCATGGTGAATATGAATATAAATTTGAACAGAAAATAAGCACTTGCCCTTTATTTGCTTATTATTTACTAGATTTATAAGTAACTCTATAGAAGGCTAAATATGCCAAGGGGAAAAGAGAATGAGGCCAGAGGAAGAAAAAAATTTAAATGTAAACCAACAAAATTTTTGTAATCTTATTTAATAGTTTTTTAACCATCAAAAGTCTAAATATAATAGAAATAATTTAGGTGTCTTCATTCTGTCTAATAATTAGGAAATAGACGGTTTGGTCTTAGTGAGAAAAGTGAGGCTGAGAGGTTGCTTGAAGACTGAGCTTATTCCACGACACCATGCTGGCCTTCTCAACACAGTAAGACTCAAATATCAGGGCCATTGTTGCCACAACCCTCTGTCCTTGAAATCTTGGTATGTTGTCCTGTACCCTCAGCTCATCACCTGAGAGCTGCAGTCTGGAAGCATCTGCACTTCTACTTCCTTTCCACTTTCCCTCTTCCATTCAGCTCTGCCACCTTTCCAACAGGAGGCTATGGGGCATCCCTATGGTTGGCACTGGCTGCTCATGCAATGACTGAGGTTAAGGGTACACCTGAGAGAGTATCCAGGTGTGTTCCCCAGGAAAGGCCCTCAGATGAATTTGTAGACCGGCTTTCCTGCCCACTCCTGCTCCTATACTCTTTATCTGTCACAGGTGCCCCCTATCCTTACTCTTCTAGCTCTGCTTATGGTCTCCTTTCTGAAGGACATAGCCAGTACAGATGGGATGTGCATGAGTGCCAAAAACAGACCATTAGGACTGTACAGGGACAGTTCTTTGCCCTGTTTGTAAGGTATTTCATATAACTTGTGGGGGATCCCTGCCCCTTCCACACCTCTGCCCAAATCTCCTATATTGTTGTGGGGAGGAGACTGTTCAATGCTGACACTAAACATGCTTGAAAAAGTGTTCATTTTTAAAGAGATAGTTGTTTCAACTACATTACCTTATCTGAGTAGGTTTTACAACCCAAGAAGTGAGACTAATTTGCAAACCTCAGTCTCTTTTTTCGATTACAGTATAATGCGAAGTTGATAGACATGAGGAAAAGTATCACAGCTCTCTTGACATCCGCTGCATGGAGTGAAATGCAGACTCATAACCGCTGTAGGCTTGCTGTCACTAAATCATTTCTTTTTATTTAGAAAGTTCCATTGGTTATGAATGTGATTTAACTCTCCTGGCAGCTGCATTTGAACTCGGCAAGCAGCTCACACCATCAATTAATTCTTTGAAGGCTATTCCACTGACTGGTTGGAGGCCAACTGGTAAATGAGGCAAAGATAGCATTGGCTGGCATGCTGAGCCTTCAGGTTAGGCATGAACCAATTAACCATGGAAAAAAAAAGTGTAGTCCATTTTTGTGAGATTCTAGTAGATTAGCAAAAATCAACTCTGGAATGTTCAAGTCATTAAAATCTGATTGAAGTGTAGCCCATTTTGTTCTAAAAAAATTATCTTCTCTTTTTGTCACAGCATAGAAATATAAGCATTTCTCCTTAAAATTAGGACTGGCACCACTTCCCTTGTGCCTCCTGTGATTCATTATCAACTGGTGTTACTGGTCCTTATGCTCACACTTGCTTTTCTAGTCACATATGTGCATCTCCTACCATCCCCCTTAATAGTCCAAAGAGTGCAAATTGATGTTTTTGATGAAATTCCACTAATTTTTTCATTCATTTAGGATGTATGGAGAACAAAAGTCTGTGTTGGAAACTGATGGATTTACAAAAATGGCAAGTACTGCCTTCAGAGAGCATAAGATCTCCTTCCTAGAATGGGAGATACTTATGTAAATAAATAATATAAGTAATGCAAATTTTTTACTGTAACAGTACACAAATAATGAATTCTGTTGACTCCAAGGACAAAATTACTTTTGCCTAGAGGGACTCGAGAAGGCTCTCAGGAGGGTCTAGGAGGGTACAGGTTGCCTGTCATCTCAATCAGCTCTCTCTCCATAAAATTTAGCACCCTTTAACTATATTAAGGAATATAGACATTCTGGAGTAATCTCACATCGGTAACACTGAAGCTGGAACTTAACCTATGTCAGAATGTCCCGGGGGATCAAGAAGGAAAAAGTATTGTAAGGAGTGAAAACAACCTGTGCAATGACATAAAAGAGTAAAAAGGCAATTGTAAGTCATTATGTTTTCTATTAGGATTTGAGTACAATAATGTAGACAGCTGATACTGAAGTGTAGTCAAGTGACAGTTGGTAAAGTTCTTTTATTCTATTTATTATATACATAGCAAAAGAGTTCTATAATATGTATACTGTTTTGGAAAACTCATGTCATATATCCCAAAACTCCTTATACCTGTTATGGGGACCACTGATGTTTATTGTCGTAAGAACATTGATGTTTATTTTTAAAAGGACCACTAATGTGAATTGGTGACAAATTATTCACTAGAGTAAATAGTTACTGTCAGAACATATTCTGTAAAAGAATTAGAAGTGTTTTTTCTTTTCTCTCTCAATCATACAAAAGAATTCTTTCATTGGCTTGCCAAGGTATAAAATTCTATTAAGTAGAATCAACTCTTTATGACTTTATTTTATTTCTATAAATGTTCCCTCAATGTCTCTAGCTGGGCTAACAAATCATTAATAGCTAATGGCTTAGGAAATAAGTCGACAACCCCTGAAGGAAAGCCACTAAGCCCTGAGAATAAGGAAGTACCAATGAAGAATAAAATAGAGACATTGGGAACATTCTTCGATTTTACCAAGGGCCACATTCAATTGCCCTTGTTTATGTTGGAAACTGTACCTTTGCACTGAAAATGTATTGTAGTTCTGTTATTTAATAGCATCTTATGTCATTATCCTTAAGTCACACCAGAGTGAAACTGCAGTAAATATAATGATAAAAACTATAATACAAGTCCTTTACTGGACAAAGAGAAGAAAAAACATGATATATCTCAATATTAATGTCTTCTTTGTAATCTCTCATGTTTTAGTCATTTGTTTTACAAAAACTTAAATATTTCCAAATATAGAACCAACCTGTATGAGTCTGGATTCAGTTACAGAAAACAGAGTCTATTCTAGCTAGTTTAAATAAGAAAATACCTACTGTAGGAAAGCAAATAGTTTAAATATTTGTTGGGAGAGCTGGAGAGATAGACCTTAGATGAGAAGTTATCAACCTGTCTTTGCATGGGAAGCAACTTTAAAATATCCACATTCCGAATTTACTCCCTGAAATGACAGTTACTACCCGGGTGCAGGTAGTAATAATTATAGCTCCTGTAGACAATTATCATGTGCAGACAGATTAAAAACCATGGTTACAAGTTGAAGATTCAGAATTCTGAGGACTACAGTACAGAATCAGTCCACTGAGAGAACTACTATTGCTTCTACAACAAGGAAGCTGCTGGCTCTGTGATTTCACTGCTATCATCATGACCATAAACCTCTGATATTACAGCAGGTTCCAGCATGGTCTGCACTAGCAGAACAGATTTCCTGTGCCTTGACATCTTCAAAAGAAAATGATATTGAAACAATTATTTTTAACACAGGAACACACACACACACACACACACACACACACACACACACACAGAAACAAAAACCAAATGCCTCCATGATCAGACCTATAGCAACAAAAGCAAAATGTGTAGAAGTGTGGATTCACTTTTTCCTCCCAGACCTGGAAGAAATGGATATTATTGGTTGAACCTAAATCACATGCAGCACTTTAGTTGCAAGGAAGCCTGGAACATGGCATCTTTAGCTTTCCATTCTCTGCAGGACTATAAGGAAGAATAAAAAGAGAATAAAATGAAAGTCAAATACCAATCTATTTATCCCAACACAGCATGTGCAAGAAATACTTATATTAAATATTTTATTTAGAAATTGTTATTATTTAAATTGTACTTATATGAATAATAGACATAGTTTTTAATTTTGTAATAGGTTTACCTTAATACATCAGGAAGTAGGATTGTTTCAAATTACCACCTTCTTTCCATTTCAACAGGAGCTTAGAAGTTATCACTACCATCCTCACAACAAGAAAAAATAAAAAGCTTGAAAAACAACAACACTTCTTAGATTAACTACAGAATAGAAGGCAAACTGCTATGCCAAAAGATAGAAATAAATGACTAGAGAGAACCTAAATAACCAAGAGCAGAAGCTGCGACTAAAGACAGAAACGGCTAGGAACACTGAAATAGTAACGGACAAATTATGGGAGGCTACATATAAACTAGGTTGGAAGTTAAAAATTCCCGGAGGCCCTTTTTTAAGCATTCTACACACTTCCATGAGTGTGACTAAGTTCTCATGGCCAAGATGGCAGGGGAAGTGGAAAAGTATCCATTTTGAAAAATGGGCAGAGCATTCTGTTCTTCATGACAGAATATTGCTCACAGGAGAAAATACTTTGTTGGAACTATGTATGACCTAGGAGAAGGGCAATTGGATGGCTTAGGTCCCTCTGGCCTTTCTATCTCACATAAGGGGGAAAAACAGAAGGCTAAGAAACTCTTGAAGATCACAGTCCAGGACTTGGGCACACTAAAAAAAAAAAATAAAGGAGAAATTTAATTACAATAATACAGAATGCTCTTTCTCCTCTGCAATACCTTATAACCACATCAACAGAGCTCTAGTACTATAACAGTAGCTCACAACTGAGAAAACTGCAAGATACAGACTCTACTTAAAATGAAATTTCCAGGGAAACCCAAAGATAATAGAAGGTATTAAAACAATAATCCTAGAAGAAATAGAAGCCTTTCACAATGACAGCTACAGACAACATCAAACATAGCCTAACTCCTCTCCAGATAAACATAAAACCTCACACTAAAAGACTATTAATCTCAGCTCCTGCTACTGGATACAACATTTACAGCTTTCAAGAAAAAAAAATTATAAGGCATGAGAATAAACAGGGGGAAATTGATGTGAAGACACAAAGCAAGCATTAAAACCAAACTCAAATATGGCAGAGATTTTGAAATTATAAGACCAGAAATATAAAATAACTATGAATAAAAAGTTAAGGGTTTTAATGGAAAAGTAGGCAACATGCAAGAACAGTTGGATAACTAAACAAAGAGATGAAAACATCAAGAAAAAATCAAAATAATTGTGATGAATTAACAGTACTGTGAAAGAAATAGACAATGCCTTTGAAAGACTTATTAATAGACGAAAAAAAATCCAAAGAAAGAATCATGGAACTTGAAGATATGTTGAATAGAAACTTTCCGAACTGAAATGCAATGAGAAAGAAATAAGAGGAAGAAAAAACATAAAGAGTATCTAAAAACTATAAGAAAATTACAGAATGTGTAACATTTGCATAAGCAGAATATTACAATTGGAGCAGCAAAATTTTTCAAGTAGAATTTTCCAGAATCAATGGCAGACCACAAAATACATATCCAGGATGCTTAGAGAACACCAAGTAAGATGAATTCCAAAAAATCCACATTTAAACTTATTCAGCATATGAAAAACCTAACACAAAGGAAAAATCATGAAAAAAGCCAAGGACAAAAAAAGAAGAGGAACCTTATTTATAGAGGAAAAAGGATAAAAATTATATCAAACTTTTTATCAGAAAGCATGTAAGGAAGAAGAGTGGAATGAAATCTTTAGGTTTTATGGAAAAATCTACCAACCAAGAATTGTATATCTGGCAAATTTGTCTTTCAAAAGTGAATGAGAAACAAGGGAATATTCAGACGATGGAATATTATCTACTACTAAATTAAATGAGTCATTAAGCCATGAAAAGACATGAATTAACCTCAAATGCATATTATTAAGTAAGAAAGCCAATTTGAAATTCTGAAAAAGGCAATGCAGTGGGGATAATGGGTTACTGAAGTAGGGGTGAGATGACTACGTGGAACACAGAGAATTTTGGGGGCAGGGAGTATCTAGGAAATCTCTATATCTTCCTCTTAATTTTGTTGTAAACATAAAACTGCTCTAAAATAGTCTTTTAAAAAGTGAAGAAGAAATATATACTGTCTAAAACAAACAAAGACTGAAACTTGCTTTGTAAGAAATCTTTAAAAGATTTTTGTTGGAAAGAAGGAAAATGAAAATGATATACATTAGAACTTAGATCTACATGAAGAAAAAAGTGTTAAAAAAAGAAATTCAATTATACTAAAAAGCAACAATAATCAAAACAGTATGCTATTGGCAGAAAAACAGAAACACAGACCAATGGAACAGAATTGAGAGCCTAGAAATAAACCCACATATCTATGGGCAAAAAATTTTCCACAAAGGAGTCAAAAATGTAAACTGGAAGAAAGAAAGCCTCTTCGATAAATGATGCTAGGAAAATTGGAAAGCCACATGCAAAAGAATGAAACTAGACTGTTATACTGTCACCATACACCAAAATTAACTCAAAATGGATGAAAGACCTAAATATAAGACATGAAACAATAAATTACATAGAAGAAAATACAGAAACTAAACTCATAGACCCTGATTTTAGAGAGGATTTTCTGAATTTGACCCAAAGGCTAGGGAAATAAAAGCAAAAATAAATAAATGAGACTATATTACTAAAAAGCTCTGCACAAGAAAAGAAACCATAAACTAAACAAAGAGGCAACTAACTTAATGGGAGAAGATATTTGCAAACAATGCCTCCAATAAGGGGTTAATATCCAAAATATATAAAGAACTCATACAATTTAACAACTGAAAAACAAACAATCCGATTGAAAAATGGGCAGTGTTCCTGAACAGATACTTCTCCCAAGAAGACAAAAGTGACTAACAAAGACATGAAAAGAAGCTCAACCTTGCTAGCTATTAGGAAAATGCAAATCAAAACCATGATCAGATACCATCTCACACCTGTTAAAATGGCTATCATCAGCAGGACTGGAATGACAAGTGTTAGAGAGGTTGTGGGGAAATAGGAATCCTCATACACTACTGGTGGGAATGTAAACTGGCACAACCACTATGGAAAACAGTATGGGGTTTCCTCAAAATATTAACTACAATGTGACCCAGCAATCCCTCTTTTGGTTATTTACCTCCAAAATTTAAAAACATGTGTCTGTAAAGGTATATGCACCCTTATGTTCAAAGCAGTATTATTCATAGTGACCAAAACATGGAAACAACTGAAGTGCCCTTCGAAAGATGATTAGATTATTAGATAAAGAAGATATAGTGTGTGTGTGTGTGTGTGTGTGTGTGTGTGTATGCATATAAACAATGGGGTATTACTCAGCCATAAGAAAAGATGAAATACTGACATTTGTAACATTTAGATGGATCTTGAGATAATCGTACTAAGCAAAATAAGTCAGACAGAAAAAGTTGAAAACCATATGCTTTTACTTATATGTTGGATGTAAAACAGAAAGCAACAACCAAACAAGACAAAGAAACAAAAATTCGTAGACATAGACAACAGTTTACCGGTTACCAGAGGGAGAGGGGGAGGGGAGGAGGTAGATAAGGGCAAAGGGGGTCAAATATGTTGTGATGAAAAATTTTTCTTTGGGTGGTGAACACATAATGCAATATACAAACATGTTATTTAATTGTACAATATACATAGTATTTACTTGCACACTTGAAACCTATATAAATTTACTAACCAATGTCATCCCAATTTTCATAAAAAAAGAAAGAAATGAAGATAAAATAAAATCTTCTCTTCTAACTTTTTAGCTGATCTAATAGATAATATTTGTTCAACATAACAGCAACACTGCATTGAGTGATTAAAACTTATGAATAAGTAAAATGAATTACTGAAATGTTATGAAAATTAGGAGGGAGAAGTTAGCAAAACTCTGTTAGAAGTTACTTGCACTACCTGTGAAGCAGGTATTTGATACAACATTTGAAAGTGCACTTAAATCAGTTGTAAATATATATTGCAATATTTAGGATAAACATTTAAAAATAAAAATGCGTATAATTGATATACTAAGAAAGGAGAGAAAATGTAATCAAAACTGGACTAGTCAGAAGAAGAGGGAAGACAAAAAAAGGAGGTAAAGAAAGAAAGAAAAAAGGAAAAGGCCAATGAAAGGGAAACAGTTTAAATATAGTATATGTATCCTCAACTCTATCACCAGTTACTTTAGTGCCAATAGTCTAAATATAAAAACTAAACCACAGAGCATTACAGAGTGGATATATAAAAGAAAACCTCAAAGTAAGAGTATATTTAAACTAGCCAGGATCATCAAACAATTGGATATAAGTGACATTTATAAAATACTTCATTTAACAACAGCAGAATACACACTTTTCTCAAACTCATTTGGACCATTTACCAGGATAAACCACATCTGAGCTACAAAATACACCATATCATTTTTAAAAGAACAGCAATCATACAAAGTGCTCTTTCGACCATAATGGCATTAAACTTGAAAGTGATAACAAAAAGATAGCTGTAAATCCCCCAAATATTTGCAGATTAAACAATACACTTTTTTTAATATATAACATGGGTTAAAGCAGTGTCATGAGAAATTAAAAAAAATATTTGGAACTCAGTGAAAAAAATATATAACATCAAAATTCTGGATCAGAGAAAGCAATACTAAGAAGGAAACATATTGTACACTTGTATTAGAAAACAACAAAGATATAAAATCAATAAGCTTCTATTGCAGGGAGCACGCTTCTGTTGTGCAGAATGCGCTTCTGCTCTATTAGGGGACTGCATGGACTCCATTCTGCCACACATGTGTGGTACAATAAGCTGAATCATGCTTACATATGTTAGGTGCAGGCGCCTTACTACACTAATGTAATGTTCTAAATCCGGAGTCCTATTCCTAGCCTTGAGCCTAGATCATAGCCAGACCTGGGACCAGCCAAGCTTGGGACCCATACTCTGTCCCTGCAGGGCACTACCTTGTGCCTACAATCCACTTGTCATTCCTGGAGTGGCTTAGCCCCATGGGGCACCACTCCTGGGGTACTCGTTACCCTCTGTCTCTCTGGGTGCTGCTCAGCACACTAGGGGCATTGTGACATGGCAACTTGTACTTGTGGTCAGGTTAACTATAGCCCTATTACTTTGTTACCTATTTCATGGCATGGGCCCCTACATGCTCTAGTTTTTGGTGGAGCCAGGAGCCAATGTCATCTGGAACGGGTGGCATCATTGCCCAGGGTCTGAAATAGCAGATGGCCAGGGATATGGTATATGGTGGCCCCCTGCTGAAGGCTCTGCTTCCAAAGGGCTTCCCACAATCCCTGGCCCCATTGCGGGCAGTGACCCATCATCCACTCTTGGGAAGCCCACTGAGGCAGCCACAGAGTTAGACCTCAATACATAGCCCAACTTTCGGTGCAGATATGCACTGGGCCAGTTTCATTCATGAGGACCAACCACACAGCGTGAAGCTCAGCCTATTGGCTGGACTGCCCAGCACCAGTTTCATCCCAGAAGGTTACTGTGGATAGCCCCCACGTCGGGGGCTGTCCGTGGCATGAGCCCTCTGAGTACCAGGAATCCTCAGGGATGAGAGCCTGGCCTTCTACAAAGAGACTAAGTATGTCCCCTGTCTCAACAGGCTCCGCCAGGAGGTCCGCTAGAAATTGCATGGGTCCCAATAGGGAGTGCAGTTGACCTGATAGGGGGCTTTTAGAGAGCTATGCCCACTGCTCCAAGTACACCCCTCCACTTGGGGGTCTGTGCAATTCCTGTGCAGGAAGTCTTCACCCAGGACCACAGCCACCTTTCCACAGGGTATGTGGACTGCATGGTTATGGGATTACGGCCAGTGATGGCCTCACTGGCCAGAAGAGCTGCATATATGGCAGCCAGTTGCTTCTCTATCAGAGAATAGAGTGCTTCTGTGCCTTTTAACAATTGGGACCAGAAGCCTATTGGCACATTCTGGGAACCATGCTTCTGCCACAAGCCCCATCCAAATTCTGCATCATCCACCTGTACTGTAAGCAGGAATGGGAGGGCCAGATCTGCTACACACAGAGTTTAGGCTTGTGCTACAGCTTGCTTTATAGACTTAAAGGCCTCTTCTATCTTAGGGGTCCAATACCACTGGGCACTCCATTGCAGTAGATGGTGCAGGAGTCACAACAAAGAGGCCAGGTAAGAGGTGGACACTCTCCAAAACCCCAGAAGTCCAAATAGGTTTGAAACTGCTTCACAGTCTCAGGTTGAGGATATGCCTGTATCTTATCAATCACCACCTCTGGCATTACTTTTGTCTTATCTGACCAGACAACTCCCAAGAATTTGACAGAGGACCCAGGTCCCTCGACTTTGTTCTCGTTGACTGCCCCAACCCCAGTCAACAAGAGCTTATTGCAGGCTGGTCATTGCTGCTTCTCTTTCTGTAAGAGAATCAGAGGTTAACATTATATTATCAATGTAATGATCCAAGTGCATTGTGGGCAGTTGTTTCCACATGAGCTATGAGACTATGGCACAGGGTATGGCTGTGCAGATAGCCCTGGGGAAGGACGAGGAATGTCCACTGTCGCCCTTCCCAGGTGAAAAAAACTGTTCTTGATTTTCTGGAGCTATGAGTAATAGAGAAAAAGGCATTTGGCAAGTCTACCACCTAATTGTATCATCCAAGTTCATGTGACAACTAGTCCATAGTGTCCGTGACATTCGGGTCGTCAGCATGTAGGGGTGGCGTAATCTTATTCAGCTTCCAATAGTCAACCGTCATGCTCCAGGAGCCAACAGGCTTCTTCACTGGCCACACAGTGGATTTGTATGGGGTATGAGCAGGATAAATAACACCGGCCTTTTCCCATCTCCATTATAGTATGTCCTATTTCCTCACAGCCTCCCAGCAGGCAATACTATTTTATGTTCACTATCTGGTTGTCCTGGGGCAATACCAATGGGGCATGGTGTGGATGTCCCTGCATAACAGATTTTACTACCTGAATACGAAGGCAGAATTTAACAGTAGCGGTATTCATAGTCAAGCCTTGAAAAACACCAATCCCCAAAATGTACTCCTATATGAGGCATATGTATACTTGGTACATCCGAGGAGACAATCTGCCCATACCCAGTGTTACAGGGATCTCCTGCATGAGAACGTTTCGACCCCTATAGCCTTCTATGGTTGAAATGGGTCCAAGAAATTTTTCTTGATTCCCATAAAGCAGGATGCTGTCAGCACTCGTGTCCACAGGGCTAATACCCTTTGTATATTGTAAGGGGACCAATGTATAAGTCAGTTCCACATGCATCCTCAGGTCAACTAGCTATCCTGACAACTGGGTGCCCCGGCCTTATCCCTAATCTGGGAGATAATTGGCCAGCCACATCTCACAGGTCGTGGCTTTCCCAGGAATAGGAGTGAACTGCTGGTCAGGATGCAGCTGATTCCACGGTGCCAGCCACACTTCATTAAGTGCTGCTAAATCTTTTCTTCAGTGGCAACTGCTGCGAGGAGATCAAATCACATCTGCCTGTGGCTCACTCTCATGGCCAAATGGGCTGGGGGATGCTCCACTCCCCCTTTTCGGCCATGCTTCCTGCATCTCTCCTGGAGATAATTCAGTCCCTTCGGCCCCCTCGTCCCACAGCTGCAGCAGCCACCCTGGAACTGTCTTCCTAGCTCTCTGCCATACTTGTTTCGTCAGGTCTTGGAGTTCGGCAGGGGCGTACTGGATCAAGGTGGTATGCTTTTTCACGTGTGTGTGTGTGTAGTCGGGGGCGCCAGCAGCTTGCCCCACCAACCCCCAGGGCCAATGGCTGTGCCACTTCGACCAGCTGCCGTATCACTGGCTGCTCCTGCTGCGGTGTCACCGGCTAGCTCCCAGACCAGGATGATGGCAACAACCCGTCAGGGCCCCTCAAAATGTGTTCTGCTGCTGCCAGCCACCTTTCCAGTGCTCCTTCCTGACATTATAGCTGCTGCATCCACTGAGCTTGATCCTGAACTTCCAGGCTGGCCTGCTACATCACCACCAGGAACATTCAGGCTACCTAATCCGCTGCCTCCTGGGGAGTGGTTGGGATATTCGACTCCAACATCTCCAGGGCTTTCATGACGACCTCCAGACGGGGCTTCACTCCATCCCAATCCTCTGTGGGCATCCATGTAGCCAGATATGCAGCCATGGGATACCACTGGGAAGCGGGGGCTGCAAGTTCTCCACCTGGGTATCCTCCAACCAGGGACTGTCTTGAGCTCTGGGGGCCATACTTACCTCATCCTGTTGGCTATGCCATGTGTCAGAACTGAGCTGATGGAGAAGGGAATGTTTTGGTGGTGAGACATCCAGCTGAAAGAATGTACAAGGGGTAGACATGAGAATGAAACAGTTGGCACAAACTTTATTGTGGGGAGTGTGCATATATTGTGGGGAATGTGCTTCTACTTCATTATATATGTCAGAGAAGAGTAGTGGCATTCCGCCACACATGCATGATACAATAAGCTGAGTCATGCTTACATATGTTAGGTGCAGGCACCCTAATACTAATGTAACATTCTAAATCCAGGGTCCTATTCCTAGCCTTGAGCCTAGATCACAGCCAGACCTGGGACTAGCCAAGCCTGGGATGCACAAATATCAATTAATGTAATCAGTCACATCAATAGGCTAAAGAAGAAAAATTATATAGTGGTATCGATTAATGCAGAAAAAGCATTTGACAAAAATCCAACACTTATTTATGCTAAAGACTCAGCAAAATAAGTATAGAGGGAAAATTCCTCAAAATGATGAACATCTACTAAAAAGCTCCAGCTAATATACTTAATGGTGAAAAACTAGATAATTTTTTTCTTACAACAGTAACAAAGCAAGGATGTCCCATCTTATAACTCCTATTCACACCATACTGGAAGTCCTAGTTAATGCAATAGACAAATAAAATAAATAAAAGATATGCATATATGGAAGAAAAAATAATGCAGTCTTTGTTTGCAGATGCATAATTGTCTATGTAGAAAATCCTGAAGAGCTGACAAAAAATCCCTTTTGGAACTAATAAACTACTATAGCAAGGTTATAAGGTCATACAGATTTCAAAGTTAATATATGAAGCAAAATTGTTTTTTATATGCTAACAGTAAAAAACTAGAATTTGAAATTAAAAACACAACACTATTTATGATAATACAAAAAGAAAAGGTTTAGGTATAAACCTAATGAAATATATGCTAGATTTATGTAAGAAAAACTACAAAACAGTGATATAAGAAATCAAAGTAGATCTAAATAAATGAAAGGATGTTTTATGTTTATGTACAGAAAAATTCAATGTTGTTAAGATATTAGGTTTTACCAACTTGATTTATAGCATTCTAATAAAAATTGTAGTAAGTTATTTTTCTGATACTAACAAAGAGATTCTAAAATGTATGTAAAAAGGAAAAGAGACAGAATATCCAATACAATATTAGAGAAGAAAAATGTTGGACTAACACTACCAGACTTCAACATATACTATAAAGATATGATAGTTAAGACATTGGAGTATTGGTGAACTAATAAATTAATACATAAATGAAATAAAATAAAGAGCCCTGTAATAAAACTATACACATATAGTCAACTGGTCTTTGACAAAGGGACAAAAGCACGACTACGGAGAAAGAACAGATTTTCAGCAAGTGGTGCTGGAACAAGTGGACATCCACAAACAAACAACAAAAATAGAATCTAGCCACTGAAACTAGTCGCTATTCATAAATAATAATTCAAAATAGATCACAAAACCAAACAAAAATGCAAAACTATAAATCATCTAGAAGAAAATATAGTTAAAAATGTAGGTAATATTATGTTTGATGATGAGTTTTATGTATAACACCAAAAACATACTCCATGAAAGAAAAAAATGGTAAATTTACTTCATTAAAATTTAAAACACCTGATCTGCAAAAGTCATTTTTAAGAGAATGAAAAGACAAGCTTCAGACTGGAAAGAAATGCTTGCCAAACACATAACTGTTAAATGACTTAAATCCAAAGTATATAAAGAACTTTTAAACTTAGCAATAAAAAAACAAAACAACCAAATTCAAAATGAGCATTTACCCAAAAAACTTTAAAATATTTATCTGCAAAGCTATATGCACACCAAAGGTATATGTTCATAGCAGCATTATTCATGGTGTTGAAGACATGGAAGCAACCAAAGTGACCTATGATAGATGATTGGAAAAAGATGTGGTACATATATACAATGGAATATTACTCAACCATAAGAAAAGACAAAATATTGCCATTTGGGACAACATGGATGGATCTTGAGATAATTATGCTAAGTGAAATAAGTGGGACATAAAAAGTTGAAAACTATATAATTTCACTCATGTGTGAATTAAAACTGAAAGCAACAAACATGACGAATAAGCAGAAATTCATGGACAGACAGTGGATTAGTACTTACCAGAGGGAAAAAGGAGTAGGGGCACATAGATAGGGGTGAAATGCGTCAAATATTGGTGATGGAAGTTAAATCTAACTTTGAGTGGTGAATACGCAATGCAATGTGTATATGACATATTGTTGAATTGTACACTTGAAACATTTGATTTTATTAATCAATGTCACATTAATAGTTTTAATTTAAAAATGTGCAAAAACTCTGAACAGAGTACTTCCTTCAGCAGCACATATACTAAAATTGGAATGATGTAGAGAAGATTAGCATGGCCCCTGCACAAGAATGACAGATACATTTGTGAAGCTTTCCATATTTTAAAGACATAGATTGGCTGAATGGATAAAATTGTTTAAAAAACATTGTAAAAGGATAAGAATGAATTCATCAGGAAGATAAAATGATACATTTATACATCAATATCAAAGCTCTAAAATGTATGAGTTAAGCGTTGACAAAATTGAAGGGATAAAAAAACAGCTCCGCTATACACACACACATACACACACACACATACACACACACACACACACACGTGAACTACACACACGTGTGTGTGTGTGTGTGTGTGTGTGTGTGTGTATTACCTTCAACAGAAGCAGAATATACATTTTGTGCATATGGAAGAGTCTTCACAGTAGATTATATTTTAGGTCACGAAATATGTCTTAATAAATTTTAAACATTGAAATCGTACAAGGTATTTTTTCTGGTTACAATGGAATAAAACAAGGAATCAATAGTCAGAAGAAAATGGGATAATACAAAATTATATGCAAATTAAATAGGATACTTTTAAGTGAACAATAGGACAACGAAGAAATTGCAAAGGAAATTGGAAAATATCTTGAGACAAATACAAATGAAAACATAATATACCAGAATAGATGCGACATTGTGAAAGCAGGACTAAGAGGGAAATTTATAGCTTTAAATACTTATGTGTATAAAAAGAAGAAAAACTTCAAACCAACAACCCCATTTCATACTTAAAGAAAAAGAAGAACAAGTTAAACTGAAGCTAGCAGAAAAAGTAAAATAATAAAAATTACAGCAGAGGTAAGTAAAATAGTGAATAGAAAAACAATGAAACTAAGAGTTGGTTCTCTGTAAATGTTATCACAATTGACAAACCTTAGATAAATTAAGAAAACAGAAGTGAGAATTCAAATAACTAAAACAAGAAATGAAAAAGAGAATTTTACCACAGATTTTACAGAAATAAAAAGGATTATAAGAGAATACAATGAATAACTACACACCAAACAATTTGATAACTTATATGAAAGGATAAATTTCTACAAACACATAAGCTACCAAGACTAAAATCATAAATAAATAGAAAATCTGAACAGATCTAAAACCAGTAAAGGGATTAAATCAGTAATCAAAAGCCTCTCAGAAAAGAAAATACCAGGATTAGATAGCTTTACTGGAGAATTCTTCTAAACATTTAAAGAATGAATACCAATCCTTTTCAAACTCTTTTTAGAAAGTTAAGAGGAGAGAACACTTCCAGATTCATCCTATGCCATTGCCATTACCCTGATACTATAGCCAGAAAAAACATATTACAAGAAAGGAAAGCTAAAGACCAGTATTCTTGATAAATACTGATGTAAAAAATCCCAGAAAAATACTAGCAAACAAATTCCAATGGCACATTGAACAGATCGTACACAATGATCAACTCATACTTATTGCTGCAAAGCAAGAATGGTTTATCAAATGAAAATTAATCTATGTAATGCATATCATTATTATATAACATCACTAATTATTAGGGAAATGCAAATTCAAATAATAATAAGATAGCACTTCACACCTATTAGTATGGTTACCATGTAAAGAATACTGGTGAGGATATAGAGAAACTGGAACTCTTGTTCACTGTTGGTGAGAATGTACGTAGAGAAATTCGAACCCTCACAGATTACTGGTGGGATCTTAAAATGTTCAGACATTTTGGAAAACAGTTTGGTGTTTCCTAAAAAGACTAAATGTAGAGTTACTATATAATGCAGCTATCCACTCCCAATTATATATCTAAAAGAAATGAAGACATAAATCTACACAAAAATCATTCACAAATATTTAAGCTTGCCTTATTCATAATAACCAAAAGAGGAAGCAACTGAAACATCTATCAACTGATGACTGAAGAAAATATGCTATATTCACATGGTGGAAAATTGTTCATCAATAAGAAAATCAAGTACTGATATGTGCTACAACATGAGCAATGTATATACTTTCATTTATTTGTTGTATCTTCTTAAATTTCTTCAGTGACTTGTAATTTTCTGAGTACAGGTTTTTTACCTTTTTGGTTAAATTTATTCCTAGGTATTTTATTTTTTGATGCCATTGTGAACAGAATTGTTTTCTTCATTTCTCTTTCTGTTAGTTCATTATTGGTATATAAAAATATAACGAATTTCTATTTATTAATTTTGTATCCTGCTACTTTACCAAATTTATTTATCGATTCTAACAGTCTTTTGGTAATATCTTTAGAGTTCTCTATATACGATATTATGTCACCTGCAAATAATGACATTTTTACTTCTTTCTTTCTAATTTGGATATCTTTTATTTCATTTCTTATCTGATTGCTGGTGGCTAGGACTTCCAATACTATGTTTAATAAAAGGGTGAAAGCGGGCATTCTCGTCTTGTTCCTGATCTTAAGGAAAATGATTTTAGCTTTTCACTATTGAGTATGATGTTAGCCATGGGTTAGTCATAAATGGTCTTTATTATGTTAAGAGATATTCCCTCTATTACTACTTTTTTTGTTGTTATTGAGCTAAATGAGTTCTTTGTTTATTTTAGATATTAGGCCCTTATTGGAGGCGTAGCTTGCAAATATATTTTCCCATTCAGAAGGTGATCTTTTTACTTTGTTGATGGTTTCTTTTGCTGAGCAGAAGCTTTTTATTTTGATGTAGTCACATTCATTTATTTTTACTTTTATTTCTCTTGCCTTTGAGGTCAAATTTATTCTTTAAGTCCAAGGTTCTTGAGTTTTGTTCCTATGTTTTCTTCTATGCATTTTATTGTTTCATGTCTTATATTCAAGTCCTTAATCCATTTTGAGTTAATTTTGGTGTGTGGTGATAAACAACAGTCTAGTTTCATTATTTTGCAGGTGGCTTTCCAGTTTTCCTAGCGCCATTTATTGAAGAGGCTTTCCTTTCTCCACTCTATGTTTTTGTTTTTTTGTTGAAAAACATTTGCCCACATAAGTATGGTTTTACTCCTGCATTCTCAATTCCATTCCACTGGTCTGTGTGTCTGTTTTTATGCCAATACCATGTTGTTTTTAGTATTGTCACTTTGTATGTAGTATAATTTGAAGTCGGGCAGAGTGATGCCTCCAGTCTTGTTCTTTTTTCTCAGGAGGGCTTTGGCAGTTTGTGTGTGTGTGTGTGTGTGTGTGTGTGTGTGTGTGTGTGTGTGTGTGTGTGTGCTTCCATACAAATCTGATGATTTTTGTTCTATTTCTTTAAAAAATGTCGAGATTTTGATGGGGAGTGCATCAAATCTGTATACTGCTTTAGGTGATATGGTTATTTTAACTATGTTGATTCTTCCAATCCAAGTACACAGAATATCTTTCTATTTCTTTGTATCTTCTTTGATTTCTTTTAATAGGGTCTTGTAGTTTTTGTTATATAGGTCCTTCACATGTTTTGTTAGATTTATTCTTAGGTATTTTATCATTATTTTTTTGTTGCAATTGCAAAAGGAATTATTTTTTCCACTTCTTTTTCTGACACTTCATTATTAGAGTATAGGAATGCTATGAATTTTTGAACATTGATATTGTATCCAGAAGCTTTATTGTATTTGCTTATAGTTTCTAGTAGTATTCTTGTGAAGTCTTCAGGGTTTTTTATATAGAGGATCATGTCATCAGCAAATAGCGATAATTTGACTTCTTTGTTTCCTATTGGATGCCTTTTATATCGTTCTCTTGTCTGATTGCACTCGCTAGGATCTCCAATGTTATATTGAATAACAGTGGCGACAGTGGACATCCTTGCCTTGTTCCTGATCTTAGAGGAAAGACTTAGTTTTTCATCATTAAATATAATGTTGGCTGAGGGCTTGTTATATATGGCTTTTATTATGTCAAGGTACTTTACTTTTATACCGATTTCGTTAAGTAGTTTGATCACAAATGGATGCTGTATCTTGTCGAAGGCTTTTTCTGCATCTGTTGATATGATCATATGATTCTTCTTTTTAATTTGTTTATGTTGTGTATTATATTAATTGATTTATGTACGTTAAACCATCCTTGTGCTCCTGGGATAAAGCCCACTTGATTGTGGTGTATAATCTTTTTAATACGTTGCTATATTTGATTCACTAGCATCTCATCTTATTTAGGATTTTTGCATCTGTGTTCATAAGAAATATTGGTCTGTAGTTTTCTTTTTTTGTGTGTTATCTTTACCAAGTTTTGTTATCAAGGTAATATTGGTCTCATAAAAGTAGTTGGGAAGTATTGCCTCCTCTTCAATTTTTTGGAAGAGTTCGAGGAAAATAGGTATTCAGTCTTTGAATGTTTGGTAGAATTCACTGGTAAAGCCATCTGGTCCTGGACTTTTACTTTTAGTAGGTTTTTGATGATTGTTTCAATTTCCATAGTGCTGATAGGTCTATTTAGATTTTCCAGTTTTTGATTCCGTTTAGAAGGTTATATCTTTCTAAGTACTGGTCCATTTCTTCTAGGTTATTAAATTTGGTGTTATATACTTTTTCATAATATTCTTTTATCATCCTTTGTATTTATGCAGTGTCTGCCATAATTTCCCCTCTTTCATCCCTGATTTTTTTTATTTGTGTCCTTTCTCTTTTTTCTTTAGTGAGTTTAGCCAAGTGTTTGTCAATTTTATTCAACTTCTCAAAAAACTAGCTCTTTGTTGCATTTATTTATTTTATTTTTTTGGTTGTAATTTCATTTCATTTATTTCTGCTTGAATTTTGATTATGTCTTTTCCTTTTGCTGACTTTAGGCCTCATTTGCTCTTCTTATTCTAGCATTTTAAGATGAAGCATTAGGTTGTTTATATGTTCTTGTTTTCGGAGGTAGGCCTGTAATGGTATGAACTTTTCTCTTATAAATGCTTTTTCCTTGTCCCAAAAGTTTTGATATATTGTACTATCATTATCATTTGTTTCTATGTATCTCTTGAGCTCTCTTTTTCTCCTCTGATCCAGTTTTTCAGTAGTATGTTGTTTAGTCTCCATTTATTTGTGGTTCTTTCCACTTTCTTTTTAGAGTTGATCTCCAGTTTCAAAACATTTTGATCAGAAAATATGTTTGGTATGATTTCAACCCTCTTATATTCATTGAGGCTATCTCTGTGTCCCAGTATGTGGTCAATTCTTGAGAATGTCTCGTGTGTACTAGAGAAGAATATGTAAGCAGCTGTTTTGGGTTTACAGGCTCTGTAAATGTCAATTATGTCCAGTTGGTCTAATGTATCATTTAAAGATGTTATTTCCTTATTGATTTTCTGTTTGGATGATCTTTCCATATCTGACAGCGGGGTATTTATGTCCCCTACTATGATAGTGTTTTGTTCTGTTTCTCCCTTTAGTTCTGTTAGTAATTGCTTTACAAATTTCAGGGCTCCCTGATTGGCAGCATAAATATTAATAATTGTTATGTCTTCTTGGGTGCATGATTCCCTTTATCATTGTCCCTCAGTATCTTTCTTTACCTTTTTTATTCTGAAGTCTATATCATCTAATATTAGTATCGCTACTCCTGCTTTTCTCTAAATGGCATTTGCTTGAAATATCATTTACCACCCTTTCACTTTGAGTCTATATTTGTCTTTGGAGCTGAGATGTGTCTCTTGGAGGCAGCATATGATTGGGTTATGTTTTTTGATCTCTTCTGCAACTCTTTGCCTTTTTATTGATGAGTTCAGTACATTTACATTTAGGGTGACTATTTAAATATGAGGCCTTCTTATAGGCATTTTATACTTTGCTTTCTGGTAACTTGATGTTTCCATTGCTTCCTTGTTCTTGTATTTTTTAAAAAATTTTTGTTGGCTTTTGTGTGTTTTCCCTCTGGTTCTTCTTGCTTTATGCTATATACTTCAGTTCTGAATCTTTGGCATGCAGTTATCATTATGAATATGTATGTATACAGTTGTCCCTTTTCTTCTGTGTGTGCCTTATCTCCATTTTCCTTTGTGAATTTGGATCTTGAATCCTCCTCTTTTCAGTCATTATTATCTCATTTTGTCCCTATGTATGCTGAATGTTCATTACTATCTTGCTATAGCAAATCTCTTCTTATTTTAAGCTTATAATGCCATGTTCTTAGTAAGGGTTGCACTCCTCTGCTTTTATCAGCCTGCTAGTCATCTTACTCCGAATTATGCATTTTTAAAAATCATTTTGTTTTAAGAGAGCTGACCTCTTTCAGTATTTCCTGTATTTAAAGTGAGCTTACCTCTTTCAGTATTTCCTGTAGTGCAAGCTTTGTAGAGGAGAATTCCATCAATTTTGTATGTCTCAAAAGGTCTTTATTTTTCCATCATATCTAAAGGAGAGCTTAGCTGGATACATTATTCTTGGCTGGTAGCTCCTTTCATTTAATAATTTGAATATTTAATTCCACTCCTTTCTGGTTTGTAAGGTTCGAACTGAGAAGTCCAATCATAATCTAATGCATTTTCCATTATAGGTTATTGTCTTTTCCCTGGCTGCCTTGAGAATTCTGTCTTTCTGTTGATTTTTGATAATTTTAATATGATGCGTCTTGGTGATGGCCTTTTTAGGATGAAATAATTGAGTGTTCTGTTGACTTCTTGAATTCCTAGCTCCAGCTCATTCTCTTGATTTGGGAAATTCTTGTCTACTATTTGTTTGAAAATGCTTTCTAATCCCTGCTTCTTTTCCTACCATTCGAGAATTCCCATTATTCTAGTTTCCTCTCCTAAGGGTATCAGCTGGTTCTTGTATTTCTCTTTAATTATTTTTCATTCTTTGGTTTCTCTCTTCTTCTTTCTGATTTATTTCTAGATTTCTGTCTTCGATATCACTGATCATCTCCTCAATTTGGTCAACTCTATTTCCCAAACTTGTTATTTCATTTTTTAACTATCTTCAGAAGGTCTATTGAGTTCTTTTTGAGGGTTTCGATCTCCTTAATAAACAACTCATTCTTCTCATCTAGTTGTTTTTTCAATTCCTGAAACTGTTGATATGATTCATTTGGGATCTCAGTTTTTTCAGAAGTATCATCCTGAATTCTCTGTCATTTAAGTCACATATTTCTATGTCTGTAAAATTATTTTCTGGAGATTTTTCTCTTTCTTTCTGAGATGCCTTGTCACCTTGGCTGTTGATGGTGTTTAATGGACTATTTCTCCACCTGGGTATTAATGGAATTGTGTTCTGCTTTTGTTTATTTTTTCCCCTGAAGGATGATTTATTACATAATGGTCCATAGCCTGTTGCAAATAAGGTGTTTTTCTTTTGGTTTCCAATAGGTGGCAACTAAGTCTCTCGGATCTCTGCTTTCTATAAAGTGTTAATAATGTCCTCTTTTTCCTTACAGATATTTAATCATGCTTGCTACCCTCAGTCCCAGTTCTTGTCAGTGTTAGTGACAGTTTTGGTAGCATTTGCTCAGATTCCCCTGAAGCTCTGCGGCATTCTGTCTCAGAGGGTATGTGGGAAAGTGCCCTCTGGGTTGGGAGTTGAAGGCTGTGGCTCAACCTCAGTTTTACAACTGTGACTGGTAAAAATCAATTGTCATTTTTCTGTCATCCTCGCTTTTCTGGCATCCCTTTTTCTCTGACTTCTGCCCTGATGATTGGGTATTGACGCTGGCTGTGTGGAGCTCAACACTCTCAGGCAGGGCTATTCAGGGAACTCGCCACTCCTTCTCCCTTCCTGCTCCTCCCACTCCTTTCCCCCTCCCTCGCAGCTCTGGCTGCAAGAGGCAGCTTCTTTGTTCCTCCCAGTCCACCCCCGACCAGGGTTCTAACCTGTGGTAGCTCTTATGTGTAGATCCCATGCTCAGACATGCTGGTGTGCTGTTTGGGGTTTTTGTTGTTGTTGTTGAGTTTTAGATTTTCAGTTTATTGTTGTTTATAGGGGAGAGATTTTGGAATGTTTCTCACACTGCCATGTTCAATCTGGGAAGCTCTTTATCTCCCCTATTTTAAATGATAGCCTTTCTGTGTAGAGTAGTCTTGGTTAGAGTTCCTTGTTTTTCATTACTTGGAATATTTCCTGCCAAACCCTTCTGGATTGCAAAGTTTCTGCAGAGAAATTAGCTGACAATCATATGGGAGCTCCCTTGTAAGTCGTTGACTGCTTTTCTCTTGCTGCTTTTAACATTCTCTTTTCATCTTTAATCTTTGGCATTTTGATTATAATGTGTCTTGGTGTGAGTCTCTTAGAGTTCATCTCATTTGGGTCTCTCTGTGCTTTCTGGACATGTGTGTTTATTTATTTATTTTCTCTAGGCTAGGGAATTTTCAGTCATTATTTCATCAGATAGGTTTTATATTTTCAATCCCTTGCACTCTCTCTTCCCCTTCTGGTACTTTTTTTGATACGAATGTTAATAAGCTTGATGTTGTCCCAAAGGTCCCTTAAATTATCCTGTTTTTTAAAAATCATTTTTGCTTGTTGCTGTTCTGATTTTCTTTTCCGTACTTTATATTCCAAGTTGCTGATTTGATCCTCTGCTGCATCTAATCAGCTGTTGATTCCGTCGAGTGTATTTTTTATTTCGCTTATTATATTCTTCATTTCCGACTGTTTTTTTATGATTTCAATGTTCTTTTTTATGTTACTATCTCTTTGTTGAAGTTTTCACTAAATTGATTTATTCTTCCCCCAAGTTCACTGAGCATCCTTATAACCAGTGTTTTGAACTCCATATCTGGTACATTGCTTGCCTCCATTTCTTTCAATTCTTTTTCTAGAGTTTTGTCCTTTTTTTTTTATTTCAGATGTGTTTCCTTGTCTTTTTATTTTGGCTTCCTCTCTGTGTTTGTTTTTATGTATTAGCTAAATCTGCTACGTCTCTCAGTCTTGGCATGGTGGCCTTACATAGTATGTGTCCTGTGAGACCCAGCAACACAGTCTCCCAGGTCACCTGAGTTGAGCATTCCAAGAGAGTCCTTATGTGGATTGTCTGTGCCATCCTGTTGTAGCTGAACCTTGATTGCCATTTGTTCATTAGTGGGTGGGGTTGGCCCTACGTCTGACTGGCTGTGAGGACTGGCCATGACCACAGTGGGGGCTGACTACGTGGAGCCGCATTTGCTTAAACTGGGCTCTGGTGCCCCCTGAGAGCACCCTGTGGATGCATCATTTGTGGAGATAATCAGCTGTTTCTCTGTTGTGGTCTGAGCCTGGTCACCAGGTGTGTTGCTTTTGGGGCCTTTTGGGAGGAGCTTTGGTGCAGGCCAAGGTCAGCTGCTGCCTATTCTTGGTCCAGGTCCACCTAGTAGGAGTTATCAAGTGATTTGCATTTGGCAGTTGCCTGCACTGGGCTCAGAGATGTGTGATAGAGGTCATACTGTGATCCAAGTTTGGATGTCACCATTGCTGAGCCTGGAATCACTCAGCAAAAGGCACAAGGCATACTGAGGCCAGCCATCACCTGTTAACAGACCTTGGGGAGCTTTAAAAGCTTGCAGCCTAGGCTGCAGCTGCCTGTGAAACATAAATAATCAAAGAGCCAATGGCAGTGTGTGAGTTGGGTGGGGGAAGTGGTATTTACCAGGTTAATGCAGACTCAGATTTTGCACCTGCCTATGCTTGCAGGCTGCAATGGAGGGTGGGGGTGATCAACACAAGAACAAAGGTGGCTCTTGCCCTGAAGCCATTCAATTCAGTCTCTCTCCATAGGTCTCTGCTGTCTTTTAAACTGCTGTCCCTTTGCTGGAGCTCAGGGTGAGTGCCTGTGAATGAGTAAATCTGTGCATAAGCCCTTTAAGATTACTGGGTTTCCACCAGCTCTCCCTCTCAGAAGAAATCCCTACTGAACTGAATGTTGTGGGGGTCTCAGGGAGTCACAAGGGTGGGGCAAGTGATATTTTCCTGGTGAATGCGGATTCAGATGTGCCATCTGTCTTCTTCTATAGGCTGTGTGGGTGAAGGGCTCAACAGAGAGACAATGGTGGCCTTAGCCTTGATGCTACACAATTTAGTTTCTCTCCATATGTCTCTGGCACCTTTTGAGCTGCCGTCCTTTTGCTGGAGTTCAGAGTGAAAGCCTTAAACAAGTGAGTCTGTGTGTGAACCCTTTAAGAGGGTATTTGAGTTTCCATTAGCCATTCATCTCATCAGGATGGGAAAAAATTGCCATTGTTAATTACAGTCATCTGTTGTGTGACAACTCTTCCTGGAATTGGATCCTTGGGCTAAGGAGCTTTGTGTGGAGCTGAGACCCATTGCTCTTCAGCGGAGACTTCTGCAGCTGAAATATTCATCCCAATTCTTAATTGCCACATGTGGGTATAAGATCAATTTGTTTTGCATCTCTGCCCCTCTTACCAGTCTTGATGGGGCCTCTTCTTTATCCTTAGTTATAGGAGTTTTGTTCAGCTAGTCTTCAGGTGATTCTCCAGGTTGATTGATTTATAATTTAGTTTTAATTTTGATGCGGTCATGGGAGGAGGTGAACACAGCACTTACTTCTCTGCCACGTTGAGTGGAACCCCTACCTATTAATTTGTAGATTCTGTTGAATTTTCTACATAGTGTCACCTACATGCAGAATAATAACAGTTCTATTACTTTTCTTTCAAGTTTTCTCCACTCCCCTTCTCTGCCACCTGTTACTGCACTGACTTGGAATCTCTACTACAGAGTTGAATGAAAGTGGAGATTGTAGACATTCTTATATTGTTTTTGATCTCAGAGGAAAAAAATTTAAAAACTTTAAAGAATAAGATTGCTTTAACTTTTGTCTGTGTTTGTAGATAACCTTTATCAGATTAAGAAAGTTTTCTCCTATTTCTAGTTTTCTAAGAGTACCTATTAATAACACATATTAATTTTTATCATTTTTGAAAGTATTGAGCTGGTCCTTTGTTTTATCAATGTGGCGTCCTCATTAATGTGCACTGCAGTCTTGTATTTAAGGAATATGTTTTGTAAGCTGTACGTTATCAGATACTTTTATATCTAGCTTGACAATATTTTAGTTTTGATCAGAGTTTTCCATTTTCACTTAATGAGCTATTCTCTTTAGAGTTAATAAAATGACTGATATTTGGGGGTTGAAGTTACCATCTTTCTCTGCCTGTTTTATATTCTCTTGGGACTATAATCTTCATTTTGTAGGTAATTAAAAATTGATTTCAAGTCAAATTGGAAGTTATGAAAACTAGTTATATGAGAGAAAGCTTAATAAATAAAATTGGATCAATATATTTTCTTAGTTTTCTGAAATTAAAGTTAGTCATATAATAAAAAAATATTTAAAATTATTCAGTAGTCATTACCTACTGCATCTTATCCATCTACCATTGTTTATTCACCTGTATTCAGTCAGTTGTTTACCTACTTCAATTTATCCACCTACCACCATCATGTGAAGAAGCACCATAAAATTAGAAAATTACCCTCAAAAGTTTTTATTTTTATTTTTTAATTTAAGTATAGTTGGTATGCAATTTTACATTGGTTAAATTAGTTTCAGGTATACAATATAGTGATTCAACATTTTTGTACCTTATAATGTGGTTATATCACTAATTCTAGTAATCACTTGTCATCGTGTAGACTTATCACAATATTATTGACTATATTCTCTTTCCTCTTTTCACTCATTTCCCCTACCCCTTTCTTGTAACTATCTTTTTGGTCTCTGCTTCTATGGGTCTGTTTTGTTTTGTTTTGATCTGTTTTTAGATTCCACATATAAGCAAAACCATACAGTATTTGTCTGACTTCTTCCACTTAGCATAATACTCTCTGGATCTATTCATAAGTAGCAAGTGGCAAGATTTTATTCTCTTTTTTATTGCTGCATAATATTCCATTGTATATATATCTTATTTACCCATTCATCTATCTATGGATAATATTCTTTATCCATTCATCTACCTATGGACACTGAGGTTGTTTACATGTTTTAGTTATTGTAAATAATAAATACAAGAGGGTATGTATCTTTTCAAGTTAATATTTCACTTTCTTTGGATAAATACACAGAAGTAGAACTGTTAGGTTGTATTGTATACCCATTTTTAGTTTTTTGAAGAATCTTCATACTGTATTCCATACTGGTTTCATCAGTTTGCAGTCCCACCATCAGTGCATGAGGGTTTCCTTTTTTCCACATCCTCACTAACATATGTTATTTTTTGACTTTTTGATAGTAGACATTCTAATGATGTGAAGTGATATATCATTGTGATTTTGATTTACATTTCCCTGGTGATTATTGATGCTGAACATTTTTTTGTATGTCTGTTTGCCATCTGTGTGTTTTCTTTGGAGAAATGCCTTTTTATGTCCTCTGCTCATTTTTCAATAGGATTGTTTATTTCTTTTTTGTTATTGAGCTGTATGAGTTTCTTATTGTTTTGAATATCAACCCCTTATCAAATATATCACTTACAAATATAGTCTTCCATTCAGTGGGTTACCTTTTTATTTTGTTAAAAGTTTCTTTTGTGTGCAGAGCTTTTGCTTCTCAAGATACTGTCTCAACATATTATATATAAAATGTGTGTGTATAAACACACACACTTCCTTTGTACTTATCTACTAAGAAAATAGAATATCCTCACCAATAAAAATAAGTGACTCTATACTGCAGGGTTTCAAACATGGTCGAATGTTAGAATCAAAAGAAATCTTCACAAAGTATATTCTAGATTAAATTTGATTCAATTAGCCTAAGATGAATCTGGCTTTTGGGTGATTCTGACATATGCTCTACTTGGGGAAAAAAATGTCTATAAGGACTATGAAATACATTTAAATGTTAATGGTAACATAAAAGCACACTGTTTGTAATTCATGGAACTTATATCTCAAAGTTTGTCTTGACCAGAAGAGCTAGATGCTGGGTTCTAAAAAGATATATATTTTCCCAAAATGTACTCTTTCATCAGGTAGCTATATATGCATACTTGGGCATAGTTAGTATTGATGAATGAGCATAATTAAAGCAACTATTCAAATATGAAAATTATCAAATTATCAATCTACTTTTGTTCCACCACAGTTTCACCTAAACCTTACATTGGTATGAAGTGGACATCACAAACTGTTTTCAGATTGCTTATGTGCGAGGCAGTGGGGATGATTTTTATATTCTGTGTGAAATAAAGGGCAGCCCCAGTTCACTCACCAGAAATGCTTGGTTTGAAAAAGCAGGACAATTGAAATGTCCTCAGAATACACAAGATCATGTAGCAAACCTGAATATGTGGTCCTTCTTGCTCTCATTTTCTTTCAACTCCATTTTCTTCTGTGAAAAAAAGAAAGAAAGAAAATAATTTGGTTCTTTCTGTGGGAAGATTTTCAAGTATTGCCTTTTAAAGAGCAATTAAAAGTGAATTGTGGGCAGTATTTGAAAAGAGTGCTTCATTTCTAAAGCTATTGAGATAAAAGTTAAATTAAGCCTGCAACAGTTCTCTCAAAAGCAATTTTGGATGGGAGTACTGTGCAAATTATAATCATGAGGGAACTTGAATAAACTCAACACTAAACTCTATTATTTAGCAACTGTGTTGAAGTTATAAGGCTATTCCTATCATTTCAATAATAAAATATCAGAAAAATTTTTATGACAAAATGCAAATCAGAATAGGTCAGAAATCAGAATTGTAAAAAATGTCAGGTTCACATAGCAGGTTGAAACATTTCAACAAGTTAGGGTTACCCAACTCTTTACTCCATTTCTCACATTCAAACTGCTTTTATTAGGTTCTCTACACTAGTGGGATATCCCAATAGGGTCCCATGTCTATGGTCTTCCCATTAGGTTTTCCAGTGGGAAGTTCTGGAAGATCAGAGGGAGAGCAGACAAGTTCTTAGGAGGACTAAGTTCTTTCATTGAACATCACTGTTCTTCTCAAGCCCTATTTTAGTCTCTGTTGACCAGGTCTTCCTCTAATCTTGTTGGGAGCAAGGGTAGTAATAATACTTATGCTATACCATCTCTGTGACAACCCTACAAACTTCTTATATATTATCAAGACTCTTCATGAATAAACTTTCCACAATTAATCCTAATTTGGATCCTGACTGACACATTTTGATATGCCATATTTTGTTTACCAGGTATAGACAGTTAAGAACAAAAATGGATTTTAAAAAATAAAATGAGAAGAATTGGAGGAACCATGGCACGGGGAGAGATATCCCCAGATCTCTCCTCTTAAAACAACAAGCTGAACATCTAAAACTCAACAAAAAACACCAAAACTGCACAATAGCATGTCTGAGCGTGGGATCTACACACAAGAGTTTTCACAGGTCATAACCTCAGGAGTCAGGTGGTGGACTAGGGGAAATAAAGAAGCTGCCTCTGGCAGCCACAAGAGCTCCCTGTAGTGACTTCCTTGAACAGCATTGCCTGGGAGAGTTTGTGAGTTCCATGCAGCCAGCAGCAGGGCTCAGTCATAAGGGCAAATAGCAGAGAAGCAGACAGCAGAGAAATAATAGTTGATTTTTACTGGTCGCAGTTGCAAGACTGAGGCTGAGCAGCACCCCAAACTCCAAACTAGAGGGCCACTCCCTTCATACCCTCTGTGACTTATCATGGAGCTCCAGGGAAATCAGAGCAAACACTACCGAAACTGTTGTGAACACTGACAGGGTCTGAAACTGAGGGTAGCAAGCATGATTAAATACATACAAGAGAAAAAAGTCATTATATAAAGGCATTAATTAAGGCTTTATATAAAGCAGGGATCCAAGAGGCTTAGATGCCACCTACTGGAAACCAAAAGAAAAGCATTTTCTTTGCAACAGGCTAAAGAGAGACCTTTATAACATAAATCTTCTTTCTGGAAAAAAGCAGAATACATTTCTATTAGTACCTAGGTGGAGAAGTGGTCCATTAAACACCACGAACAACCAAGGTGACAAGGCATCTCAGAAAGAAAGAAAAAAGTCTCCAGAAAATAAGACATAGAAATATGCGACTTAATGACAGAATTCAGGATAGTACTTCTGAAAAAACTCAATTCCTAATTGAGTCACATCAACAATTTCAGAAATTGAACAAATGCCTAGATGAGCAGAGCAAAAAGACTGAAACCCTAAAAAAGAACAGAATAGACCTGTAGATAAAAAGCACACACACACACTGCAAGAGTAGAAAAATAAAATAGCAAGCTTGGGAAATAGAGTTGACCAAATGGAGGGAAGGATCAGTGATATCGAAGACAGAAATCTAGAAATAAATCAGAAAGATGAAGAGAGAAACTGAAGAATGAAAAATAATCAAAGAGAAATACAAGAACTAGCTGATACCATTAGAAGAGGAATCATAAGAATAATGGCAATTCTCGAATGGGAGGAAAAGGAACAGGAATTAGAAAGCATTTTCAAACAAATAGTGGAAAAGAATTTCCCAAATCAAAAGAATGAGCTGGAGTTTGGAATTCAAGAAGTCAACAGAACGCCCAATTATTTCAATCCAAAAAAACCATCACCAAGACATAAGAAGATATGAAATACTGTCATTTGCTACAACATGGATGGGCCTTGAGATAATTATGCTAAGCGAAATACGGCAGACTGAAAGAGTTGAAAATCATATGATATCACTTATATGTGGGATATAAACCTAAAAGTAACAAATGAACAGGACGAATGAACAGAGACTCATGGACATGGACTGTAGACTAGTGTGGTTAGTAGAAATGGGAGAGTAAGGCAAAGGTTGATGAGGTAAAGGGGGTCAAACGTAGGGGATAGGGGGTAGGGTGAAGTGGGTAAAGGGGATCAAATATAAGGTAGCTGAAGGAAATTGGACTTTGGGTGGTAAATACACAATGGAATTTACAGATGTCAAATTATAATGTACACTCGAAAATTATATAATTGTATTAACCAACGTTACCCCAGTAAACTTAATTTAAAAAACTTATTAACAAGAAGAGAGAAATAAAATGAATGGAAAAGAGGAGAAAATTATTTTAAAAAAATGTAAAGAGAAGCGAATAAGAACTTGGAATCTCTTTCTTTTCTTTCTTAAAAGGAAAACTTTTCTTCTCACAGTTACGTTTACTGCTGAACTCCAGTAAAAGTCTTCTGTGGAAACAATTGTACTGTCATCAGCAGCTTAATTTTAATTGGCTAAGGGCACTGAACAAATGAGAAACTTTCTTTTAACTCTTCATTCCTATATATGTAGTGTTTCTACTTAATTATTTGTTTATTTGTTGTTCATTATTCAAGTAATACAGAAATACATCATCATTTTAAAAGATTCCAATAATTTCAGATATATAAACTCATATACTCTCCAATTCTCATATCCTCTTCTTCTGCCCACAATTGTACAAAAACAATGTCAGTAACTGCATGTCTTCAATTTTTTAAAGTATTTTTGCACAGATATGAAAAAATAACATACTTTAATTTTAAAATTGGAGTATGATACATATACACTGATATAAAACCAAATTTTCATTTAACAGTGTGTTTTGGAGCTTGCTTCTTATCAATAAGTATACAGAGATCTCTACCATTTTATTTTAGAGGACTGCATGGTATGCCATTAAAAAGATGCTGTTTAATTACTGCTGATAAACATTCTTACTCTTTTTTACTCCATTTTTTTCTCAGTGCTTCTATGAATATTTTTGTACATAAATTTTTATGTAATAATTGATATGTAATTCACAAGCATGTATTTTGCCCATTTAAAGGACTTCTTTCGATAGCTTTAATATACTCACAGAGTTGTGCAATCATCATTATAAACAATTTTAGAACATTTCCATTACCCCCAAAATAAACCTAGTAATCTACTAGCAGTCATGCTTATTTCTTCAAGACTTAAGCAACCATTAATCCAATTTCTATCTTTATAGATTTGCCTATTCTGGACATTTTATATAAATGAGATCAAATAATATAAAGTTTTCTTTACTCTGCATCTTTCACTTACTATAATGTCTTCAAGGTTTATCCATTAATACTTCCATTCTATTGCTGAAAAAACATTTCAGTATGTGGTTATAGCACATTTTATCAACTCATCCTTTGATAAATATTTGGATTACTTCGAGTTTTTGACTGCTGTCAATAAAGCTACTATGAACATACGTGTACAAATGTTTTCAAATGTCTTGGATATAAACCTAGGAATAAAATTCCTGGGTCATATGGTTACCCTATGTTTAATGTTTTGAAGAAATGTGAAACTTAAACAAAAATGACTACACTATTGTATATTTCCACCGCAAGTGCGTGAGGATTCTAATGTTTCCATATCTCATCGCTAGAGGTTATTTCCTTCTTTTTAAAAAATAGCCACCCTAGTGAGTGTGAAGTGTGTCTCATTTTAATTTTGATTTGTATTTGCCTGATGATTAATGATGTTGAACATCTTTTAATGAGTTTATTGGGCATTTGTATATTTTATTTAGAGAAATATTTATTCTGATTCTTTGCTTATTATTAGTTGGGTTATATGTCTTTATATTGACTTGCAAGAGCTATTTATAAATGCTAGGTACAAAAAATTCTAGAAACACTTATCATATATATGATTTTCAAATATTTCCTTCATTTTGTGTATTTTTTGCCCTTTTCTTTATGATATTCTCTACAGCATTAAATTTTTAGCAATTTTGATGAAGTCTAATTTATATTTATTTTCCCTTTTTGCTTTTGATTTCATAACTAAGAAAACTTTCCTAACCTAAGGCGACAAAAATTTACTTCTATACTTTTTACTTAGTTTTATAGATTTAAGTCTATGATCTATTTGCAATACTTTGTGAATATGTAAAATTTTTATTTTTTTTGTAATTTTATTTTATTTGCTGGTTCAAAGGTCACGTGGACTTTTTGCATTTTAAAATACACTGCCAAATAATTCTCCAATACGATTTTATCAATTTCCTCATAAAAAATAAGCAATGAGGTAAAAATTTAGACCATTATTGCCAACAGTAGTTTTCTACTTTTAAGATTCTTCTCAGTGCGATGAATGACAAATTTTATGTCATTTTAATTTGCAATGTGCCAATAACAGATAAGTCAAAATGTATTTTCAATTGCTTCTAAGATATTTGTTTTTATTACTTTTAGTCAGTAAAATTTTCTATTTATGTCATTTGCACTCTTTTCTACCAGAAAATTAGTATCTTGTTCCATTTGTTGCTTATCTTTTAACTTTTTATAAGACCTCATATTAGTAAGACCAAGAAAATAAGATGAATAAAAACTACATACATAGGAAAAATTTAATGCTCAAATATAGAAGGAATTTAGAAAGTTTCCTGAGATAAAGAACAATAATTAAAAAAGGAGAAAGATTCAGATTGACAGTAGAATTTTCAACAGAAATATAGAATATCAAAGAGGAAATAGACTATCGTTGAAAACACCCTTGGGAGAAGTACTTCAGAGAGAAGTTAATACATCTTTAAATTTCAATGAAATCTGAATAATATGATTAAGAGTAAAGATGCATAAATAACCTAAGAAAGTTTATTAATTACTGAGCTTTCTAAAGTAGACTCTATTCTTCCTAGGGTGGCATAGAAAAAGATTTGGAATTTAGGAAGAAAAACATTGAATTCATAGTTATAATCTGACTTTTAGTTTCTACTTGTTTGTGAAAACATTAGTCTAAATATTATGTTATTAAAAGAAGAACCATATATTTTATAAGTAAATGAACATGATTTTTACATTGATAGATATTTACAATCAAAGAAGTTTTGGGATGACTATTCTAAAATGGCAAATTCATCCTGAACTCAAAAATATATCTATAGCAATCTAGAACTAAAAGTTTAGAAAATAGTAATATAGTAATCCGGTGGACAATAGGAGAAAAGGAAGAGATATGGGTATACTAAAGTAATCATTTCATCAGAGTGAAACTAAAGATATTAATAAACTTTTCCAGTTATTAGAAAAAATGTCAGTCTGAATAAATTAGAGATAATTATCAAAATATAATAATAGGATGTTATAAGCGTAGAAAAAATTGATCTATATAGTATACATATGCTGAGTAAAGTAAGTCAGACAGAAAAAGACAACTATTATATAATTTCACTTTTATGTGGAATCTAAAAAATAAAACAAAACAAAACAGAAACAGACTCATAGGTATTAGAGAACAAACCAATGATTGCCAGATGGAATGGGAAGGGCAAAAACAGTAAAGGAGAATAAGAAGTATAAATTTCCAGTTATAAAATAAATAAGTCACAGAGATGTAATATACAGCATAGGAAATATAATTGATACCATCTTAATAAGCTTTGGATGGTGCCAGATTATTACTAGACTTATTGTTATGATTACTTTGTTAGATATATAAATGTTGAATGATTATGTTGTACACTTAAAACTAATATAATATTGTATAACTAAACTTTAAAATATATAATAACCATATACTATAGTATTCCAAGTTCTGCATATATGTTCAAAATAATTGAAAGCAGGGTCTCAAAGAGATATTTGCACATCTATGTTCATTGCAGCATTATTTGTAATAGACAAGAGGTAAAAAAACATGAATACTTATCAACAAATGAATTGATTGAAAAAAACAGTATATATGTATAATAAAATATTATTGAGCCTTAAAATGAAGAAAATCTTGTCACATTTTACAACATAAATAAGTTTTGAAGACATTATGCTAAGTGAAATAAACCAGTCACAAAAACACAAATAATGTACGATTCCATATAAATTATCTGAAGTAATCTAATTCATAGAAAAAGAAGATGGAATGGTTATCAGGGGTTAGGGTCAGAAATACATGGGGAGTTGTTGTTCAATGGCTATAGAGTTTCAGTTTTGCAAGATGAAAAAGCTCTAAAGATCTGTTGTACAACAATGTGAATATACTTAGAACTACTGAAATGTACACTTAAAAATGATTAAGATAGTAAATTTTATCTTTTTTACCACAATTAAAAAAATAAATAATGAGAAAAACCTTAACATTTGAATGTTAACTCAAAGGGAAACACTTAATCTTTGAGGGGTTTTTTTTCCATTTTTGGAAGACAATTTCATATTTACAATTAAACACAAAATTATTACAATATTCCATTGCTGAAAGGATATGAGAAATTGAATTTTAACCTTAGGAGGAAATTCAGGGTTACTTCGCTTGACTTCTAAGCCAATTGATGAATATTTCTCTACAAATTCTGATTATGTAACTTTTATTACAGAACTGGTCTAATATTTAAGGATTAAATTTTTTTGGTATTTAATATTTACCTAATTCTATCCATCGGTTCTAATTCTTCTCCTGTAATTACATAGGAAAAGTTTAATCTCTTTGTTTTGACAATATTTTGTATGTTTGAAGACAGACTTTATATACCTCTATCCCCAACCATCACTATTTTTCTCCTGAGGAACACACCCAGGTTCCTCATTCACATGATTTCCATACATTTTGCCATGGTACTTAAACTCACTTAACTGTCCAGTTTGCCAATATTGACTTTTCTTTCTTTTTTATTACCTCTTTTAAAATATGTAAAAGAGGCTTTCATTTATTACTGATGTTTCTTACTCTGGGCCTGCAGTGAGGTAAAATTAGATGTGTTATTTTTAAAGCAATGACAATTTAACAAAAAAGATAAGAGAATTGCCAATGACAGTATTTTTATTAGACTACTCTGAAATATTCTTTTTTCATGATGAGGTTTACAGAACTTGAGATGCAACAGGAAGAGTAGAGCTCATCAAATCTCATTCCTGATTTTATCAGAAGGAAGCACAGGCCCTTGAAAAATACATCACCAGCTCCAAATGTACACAGCAGAGTCAACTGCAGTCAGGTTTTCTGCAATTTTCTGAGCAAAATACAGTGAAGACAAATCAAACAGCTTTGCAAATATAAATTTGATGTACAAGTTTTATGTGTTATAATTTATTAATATAATAACAGTATGCTAGATTGAGTAGTAAAATTGATCCATTAATAATACTCAACAATTTCTTAATAGATTTCTTCCAAGAAAGTTAGAACATAGCATGTTATATTCATCCCCCAAGCATCTGTGACTATAAATCATCACCGAGGCTAGAATATTCAATTTATACCCAAAATATAATTATAAAAATTTAAAAAAGTGCAATAAATTGCTGACATGACAGACACAATAAGAAAAATCACTTTAAAATTAATTATTTTGATTTATGGTAGGATAATTGGTTATTTTTTCTTTTTGATATGTCCTTCATATTTTTTTCTATTGTTATTTTTGTGATATAAGCAAATTAAATGGAAATAGAATAAAAGTCATTGGTTAAAATGAAACTAAAATATGTCATTGGAGACATTAATTTAGTATTTTATTTATGACAAATTTCCCACAAGCCACATTCAAAAATACATCCAATAGCCAGAAAGAAAAGACTATACATTTCAAAATCCTTATTAGTATTTAATTTGCATATCACTAGCTCAAACCAAAATAGCCTGAACAGTCTCTTCCAAGAAACATGTAAATCAAACATCTTCTAAACTGCATTATTTCCTTTGTTTCTCTCTCTAGTCCTCTCTACCTCCTTTCCCTGTTTTGGATCCTGTGCTGCAGTAAGCTATGAGAGAAGGAGGTTGTCCTGGGAGTCCAGGAGACAGAATAAGGAAGGAGCCTGCATCATGTGTGTCCAGAGTTGTTCACACCATAGAGCTGTCTCTGGGAGACCACCAGCCTGTCTGTCAGTTATAGCCTGGGCTTTTATGCCTCTGCAAAAAGGTAGGCAACTGATGGATAAATATTGAGTAGACTGAGTAATGTCCATGATGTGAAGTGAAATAAGCAAGGTATAGATTAGTGTATAGAACCAAAAAATTAAGAACATTTCCAAATGACAGTATTCTCATTAGCTTGTTTTGAAATATTTTTTTCCACGATGAGGTTTACAGAACTTGAGATGTGACAGGGAGATTAGAGCTTATCAAATCTAGTTCCTCATTATCAGAGGGAACATAGGCCCTTAGAGGGCATGTGACCAGAAATCGCAATATTATAATCATGATATAAGGAAAAAACAAAAAATGAGCTAGTAAACCCAAAACATGTACACATATGTGTGTGTGTGAGTGAGTGTGTGTGTGAGTATGAGAATAGGAAAACCAAAATATGTCTGTGACACTAATCAAACTGTCCAGTAGTGATGTGGATAGATCTGCATCATCTTTACCTTGGGGCAAATGTAGGCTATATCTGTTATTAAGGTAATATCCAGGAAATAAAAGGAAAAGGAACTTGTGAGTCTTAGGCTATAATTTGCAGGTCCAGTTTGGTCCTCACTTAGATTGTGACCTGGGCAATTCTCAGTATCTATGTTTTTGCCTCCTTAAGAGATTCTAATGTGCAGCGGGGTGTGGAAGTTTGATCACTGATGAATATTCACTCACCCGTGTGCTGTCCACAGAAAAGGATCATAACCCTGGTCACATACTGGCATCACTGCCTGGCATCTAAGACATCATCATGTGCCTAGTGGTGCCCTGGAAGAAACTTTTGAAAGGTAGATAAAGATTCTGGTGTCTCCAAAACAATCCTGGGGCCATGTTGGGGGCACATGAGTCTGGACAATCTTAGTCATACTTGCCCTCAAGAGAAAGACATTCTGGGGTAGGGCTTAGAGGTAGCCAAAAGACTAACTGGATTGTTAAGTTGGACTTCAGAACTATTCAAGCATTGATTCTTGAACAATGCCCCGTAAATCACTTGAGGATCATGATACAATGCAGATTCTGAGTCAGTGGGTCTGGGATAGGACCTGAGATTCTAAATTTCCAATGAACTCTCAGTGATACTGATGCTGGTTTGTAGACCACAAGCTCAGTAGCAAGGCATGAATAAACCAAGCTTCAGGGTTGAGCACCAAACTCTGTTCATGGAGTGCCTGGCATTTCCATTTACATGAGGTGCTCAAAGTTAAAAAAAGAATATGTGATATCTGTCCATATGTTGTATCTATTATATTCCACAAAGTCTATGTTGCCACTGATTATAAGATGCAAATCATTTCCAACTTCAGGAACATTGAAATGTCAGGAAATGTTTTTTGGAAAAAAATGAATTTACACACATATACACAAACTCCTAAAGTGTATATATATGTGTTATTATAATATACATAGCATATCCCTACCTATAATTTACACTTCTGTTCTTTGATGAGATTTTTGCGCTTAGAGTTAGCACTTCTCTGTTTTGGGAAATATTAAGTCAAATACAAATTGTGGAAAAAAGAAAAACTTTCTTTTCTCTGCTCTTCTCCCTCCAATATCTTACTCCTGATTAAAACTGAGACCCGGAGAAACAGAACCGTTTAAAGTAAAACAACAGCTGACTAATCTGGACAATATAAATTTATTTTATGAAGGTTTCCCCACTGTCTTTCTTTAACACCTTAAAAGCGTTTGAAGGGATTGAAAACAAAAGAGTGGGGTGCTAAGAGAATTGGTACAAAGGATTATAGAAGCCAAGATTTTACGAATTTTTGTGATTTAATTTGCAGATGAATAAGATATATTCCCTTTGTTCCTAAATTTACATTTCTTTGCAAAACATAGACAAGTTTATGGAAGTAAAAGTTAATCTTCTTCCAAAAACTAGAGAAGACAATGTTAGAATACCATGCTCGGAGATTCAATTTTCATTGCAACTATGTGGAAAATACACTTGAGATAGCAAACAATTTTTTTTTAAGTTTTCTTATGGAACTCATAGTAGATTGATAGCAGCTACAGGGAGAAAAATATCTTGGCTTTTCCCTAGTATTTTTTCATGAAAACACGATTTAGGCCAGTTGAGAAAGGTCTGGCGGAAGAGAAGGATAGGTATGAGAGGTGATGATCTATTCATATGGCCACAGTTCTCTGTTTTTAGAAATTTTCCTTCTCATTTAGGCTTCTATCCTACCCTGGCTGTGGTCCAGGATAGTTAGCAATCTATATTTCCCTGAATAAGCTGAAGAAATCTAAGTACCATCCTGGATGGGAAGGATAATGGGGCTGGGAGGGTGATAATTGCTCTTTCCTTAACTCAGTTTTGAAGAGAGATGAATCTTTTGGAAAGAATCTTCCAAGAATTCAGAGAACTAGTTTTTATGAGTATGTTCCAATGTGTATTTTTCTAGGTAGTGAGTTTATGCTTTTTATGAGATCCTCAAAGCAGTTCTAGATACTACGTGTTAATTCTATATGTCACTTTACTTGATCATTGTTTAAGTTTCCAACATTTTTGAGGTACTGTGCACACATCTGAAAGCTTTAGTTGCTCTTCATGAGGACATAGATAACAAAATTGATACCTACATTTATCCTTATATCTCAATAGACTGTTAGGTTTCATATTTTAGATAATCAAGATCTAATACTTCCTTAGGTATTGATTGCTAAGGTGCCTACTATATGACTACAAACTTCCTTACGTATTGACCGCTAAGGTGCCTATTACATGACTACAACGCAAAATTAATATGTATGTGTGTGAGTGATAGTTAGGTATACATTGCAAGTAATTTCATGGACAAATGTCACTGAATTAAAGAGGCAACTATTTTAAAGACATAATTAGAATGGAATGAATTACAGAGAGAAAGGATATGTAAACTTAGAGTTAAATTGGAGCCTCATTTATATTTCAACTCTTTGAGGTTTTTTTACTTTTTATTGTAAACATTTTTATGAATTCAGAAAAATATGCATATCAAAGAAACATGGAGATTCTCTTAAATAACCACAACAATAAAGTTAATATTATTTCTGTAATTATATCTGAGATAAAATTTACTCAATTATCTCCAAAGTATTTGAATAGTTTGTTCATTTGAATCAAAAGCTAAACAGTATCACACAGTTTTTTCAGATTGTTGCACCAACTCAGAAGCTTAATCCTGAGGGTGCCATGTTTGTGCAGAAAAGGACCAATTTGGTAAAGGCTCCTGGGTGACTGAGGCAGTTGGAGTATATTAATTGGAAGGGATTTCATTAAGGTGCCCTCTCAGGTCTGAAACAGGACAGGCAAAGATCCCCCTCCCCGCCCTGCCCAGAATTACTATCATACTAATTTGTTCATCATCTTGCTTTAGTTAAGGGTTCAGGTATACTTCTTCTCCCCAACCCTTTCCTCTTTCCCTCCCATTGTCTTTCTCATTCCAATATAACCAGCACGCATTAACTCACATTTATATGATTCCTTAGAACACAGATTATCATTTACTTCAATGGTCCCCAGTCTTTTTAGCACCAGGGACCAGAGCTCCTATGAGAATCTAATGCCTGATGATCTGAGTTGTAGCAGAGTTGGTGAGGCTAGTGCTGGTGAGTAGCTGCAAATACAAATGAAGCTTTCCTCGTTAACCCCCTGTTTACCTCCTGCTGTGTGGCCCAGTTCCTAAAAGGCCACAGATTGGGACCAGTACTGATAGGTGCCCTGGTAAGTGGCCCAGGGTTTGGGGACCCCTTATTTACATCTGTCCTATCCCAAATTTTTGCTTACCCTCACCTGAGGTAACTCCTTTCTGAAAACTTGTGTTTATCATTCTGCTACTTTCAAAAAATATAATTTTAATATAATAACATTCTTAAAATCTTTTAAAACACATTTTTTGGTCATTGTTTTACTTCACATTGTACAAATGGTCTAATGCTGAATTTAACCTTCTGAGGCTTGTCCACACAACACTGTGTTGCTAGACTGATCATTATGGCTTTGTGAACCTGTTTTTATTTTATAATGTTCCATTGTGTGACTATACCAGTAAATTTATGCATTCTCCAGCAATAGACATTGTGATTGTTTCCAAGAGGTTTCTAGTAGAAATTGTTGTTGTGAACTTCTTATACATGGTTTATGATGAAAACTTGCAAGAGTTTCTCTTAGGTATGCTCCCAGGAAGAGAATTTCCTTGTCATAGTAAGATATGCAAATCCTCTACTTTATAACATAATTCTAAATTATTTTCCAAAGTGGTTATACCAATTTACTTTCTACATACAATGAATAAGAGATTCTTGATTCCTATCATCTACAAATCTTAGTATTGACAGGTTTCTCAATACCTGGAAGTTTATTTGGTGTTAAATATTATTTCATCAAAATTTCATTTTAATTCCTTGTTACAGGGTTACAGATATATTTAATATATTTACTGACAATGTATGTGTTGTGTTCTCTTTTATAAAATACCACTCTTGTCTTTGGAAACTTTTTTGTTGTTGTTCTTTAAATATTTATTTTTTATTCTTTATTATTTTTAGTATTACTTTTTTATTTGCTCCATAATAAATTAACAACACAGTGGCTTAACGCATCAGAAATTTATTGCCTCACAGTTTCTGTCAGTCAGAAGTCCCGCAGGCCATTCTCTGCTCAGAGTCTCATTGGTGGAAATCCAAGTGTCAGCAGTTTTCAGTTGAGGCACAGGTCCTCTTGGCAGAATTCACGTTGTTGTTGTGTGATGGATGTCCCCATTGTCATGTTAGCTGTAGGCTAGGGACCATTCTCAGGTCCTAGAGGCTGCTCACAGTTGCTTGCCATGTGATGCTTGTCTTCTTTTAAAGAGGCCATGTCTGCCTTACCTCTTCCACAAACAGCTGGGAACTCTGAAATGGCTCACCTGGCTAAATTGGCTCCATTTGGATAATCTCCTCACATTTAGTGACATATGGACCTTTAATAACATTGGAAAACTCCCTTCAAAGTAGTACCATGATTAGTGTTTGAATAAGTAACTGGAAAAGGGATGTGTTCACCAGGGACTGGGAATTTGGGGACCATCTGAAAGCTCTACCTTCCACATTGTCGCAGATACCTCTACCAGTTTTAAATTCATATTTGTTTTTTTCATAAAGTTTCTTATTTTTATTTTGATGAACAGAGGTCCTTTTCTTGTTATTAATTAAGTTAATACTTTATTCACATTTTGCAAGCTTTTTTTCCCCCTAATGACCTTTTTCTGTCCTACTATCCTATCCAGGATACTGTGTTGCATTTAGTCATCATGTCTTGTAAGGCTCCTGTGGGGTGTAACAATTTCTCAGACATTCCTTGTTTTTAATAACCTTGACAGTTTTGAGGACTGCTGGCCAGGTATTTTATAGAATGTCTCTTAATTTGAGTTTATTCAATATTTTTCTTATAATTAGACTAGGATTATGGGTTTTGGGGAGGAAGATCACAGAATTAAGTGTCATTCTCAATATACTCTATCATGGCACAAGATATCACCATGACTTACCATAGATGATGTTGACTTTGATCACTTGGCTAAATTAGTGTTTGCTAGGTTTCTCTACTTTACTTGGTCACAAGGTACTGTGTACTATCATTGTTATACACAGTAGGATTTAGATTGCTAAAATGTTTTTGTAGGACAACTGTATCTATATTTTTGAGTAAAATAAGCCTGTAATGTTCTTTTCTAATACTGTACTTGTCAGATTTTGCTCTGTTATGGTACTGGTCTTGCAAAATAAATTGACAAGTCCCTTCTCTATTCTCTGAAAAAGTCATTATAAATTGGAAAGGTCTATCAGATGAGAATTTTATAAAACTAACCTACAAAACCATATGACAATAGTGTTTTCTTGGCTGATCAAAAAGGTTTTACCATTGTTTAAATTTCTTTAATAATTTTAGGATTATTCATGCAATATAGTTTTACCTGTTAGATTTGTTAAGTTATATAGTGCAAGAACTTTCCATTTTCATCTAAGTTTTAGAATGGGTTTCACTGTTATTCTTTTAGAATATTATGGATGATGCTCTATCTGCGGTTATGTCCCTTTTTAAAATTCATAATATATTATTCATTTGTGTCTTCTTTTTACTTCTCTATCAGTCTTGCCAGATTTTTTTCTCTTTGATATAGGGTGACTGTATAAGTTATCTTTCAAACCAGGAGAGTGAAAGGGGACCCCCAAAATAATTAAAATTACATAAAATATGGAAATATAATAAATTGACATTTTATAGTATACTAAAATAGTTTAAAAAGCTATTTTAAAAATAATTTTTCTTAAAGATATATAATTGCTTAAGCAAATTTAGAAATAAAAATACTTCATAGTAATGATTATCCAAACATGAAAAATACAAAAGAGTAATTATTCTTGATAAATATTTACATACTTTGGTTTCTTAGCTGTAATTTTCTCTAAAACTATGATTGAAATGTTTCAGAATAACATATTTTTAAATATGTGGTCTTACTATTTTTAATTTGAAACATAAAATCTCTAGTCTTCCTCAAAGTCACATTATGTGATTAATATATTTGATCCCTTCAATAATTGAGTATCCTCCATAGACCACTTTTTTTCATAATGAAACTACTATGAGCTGAAGTACCTGGAAAGTTCAGAGCTTGATAGAAGCTATTTTCAATTTTAATTTTTTCTGTATTATAATTGCAAATATTTTAGACAAAATATTTTTACAGGTACTACTTTTTTGCTTTCATTCAGGATACATGTCCTTGAAAAGTATTTTTACAAGACAAAACTTGTCTAATAACCAGTGTATATAATTTTTGGAAAAGTTTTACCAAATTTAGATGCTGAAAAATTATCCCATTTTTATTCTTAGATATTCTTGTATTGCTAAGACTTCTCATTTACTTAGAATAAAATACACAACTAGATTTAGAAGACTAATGAAAGTTTGACATCATTGTTGGTTCACATGGGTTACTTTTTATTTGTTACTTCAAAATTTCTAACATCTACAATATGCTTTGTGATGCATAGAGAAGAGGAATAAAACACATTCTGTTGTGCTATTTTTAAATTTTAAATGCAAAATTTTGTAGGTTAGTACAAATATGTAAATATTTATAAATTTTGAGAATTATATTTTTATTCCAATTGGTTATTTAGACAAGATTATGAAGTATGTTTTCGATAATCGATTTCTAGTATGCTTCTCCTCACAGATTTCTTTTTTTTAACTCTAGAAACAATATTGTTTTTACCACAAAACTTGGCACTACCAAAATTTTCCTTATTAATATCACAAATTCAAATACTTTTAAACTCATGGTTGAACTTCTAAGCTCAAATCCTAGTAACATTCACATAATGTCAGTTGCTTCACATTGAAGAGTATAAACTTCCGAAGGATAACTTTGATTACGTGGTTTACATGTAAAGATCAAAACACTATTGAGATTAAATAATTTTCTGTTTGAAGCATCCAATGTACTGATAGAAATTTGCATAACTTAATCATTGACCACATTCTTTTGCCAACCGAAGCCAAATATTTATAGCTATGCTAGAAAAACTTCAAATTCAAAGTGAAAATTGTTATTTGATCTAAATGAGAAGACTTTCTTCATAGCGTGCTATGCAAACACATGTTCGGCAGATGTGTTCAATTTTTACTTTCAGGTTTAGCCTTACATATTCACTCTTAAATCTATGATTTTCATGTCATTACTTCTCATTTCCATGTGGACACCATGATCCCCATGGTGATGATTAATGCTAACACATATTTTGTGCTAGGTAACTATTCATTATCAGTATTCTTGAGAAATGTGATTTATGTATTTAGTTTTCAATTAAACTTTTAATTTTTAACTCATAAGTCTAAAATAATTGCAAAACAAAACACTTAATTTCAAAATTAAAATGTTGCTAAATAATACAATGAATAGTTATAGATTTATAATACATTATAAATGAGAAAAATGCTATAACAAAAACATCCAGACTATATACACTCCATGGAAGGATTGGTCTACTTCCATTTCTTATACACATTTCACATATACGTACGTTTTAAAAAAATTCTACATCCAGACTATCCAATATGGTAGTGGCTAGTCGGTGTGACTATTGAGCACTTGAATGTGACTAGAATAACTCAATTTTATTTAACTTAAATTTAAATTTAATAAGTGGCATCTGGCCAGTGGCTACTGTATTGAATAATGTAGCTCTAAAATGTCATGGTTTGGTTAATAAGCAAAAATCGAGTTTTCAAGTGGGATCTAAACCTTCTCAACTGTGATAATAGGACCTCATGTTCTTCCCAAATTTCTAATTCTATCTATGTTTTTTTTTTTTGAAATCAATTCTTATCTACCACAGTTCAAATGTTCTATCACTGTGCAAGCTGTTCCTGGTGTTACTAATTAGCATACAGCTGGTAAGGATAGAGAGTGACCTTTTCTTGACTAATTTCTCTTTTTCAATTCAACAAAAGCCCATGAAGTACTGTGTAATTAATAAGAATGTAGAGAGAAGTAAAGGTCTTATTTTATGTTTAAAAAAGGATTAATTTCACAAAGAACAAGCTAGTTATAATTCTAATAGTAGTTCCTATGCACCCTTTAGCACACTATATAATTGAATCATGTCTGTGTTTTACAAGAATAAAAGAAGAAGCAATTGTTTTTTTCTTTTTTGCATTATGTTTAAATGAAGTTATTCATCAATTCATAATTAGAAGACAACATACAGATCTAATTCATTACCATAGCGCCTAGACTTTATTTTTCCATGTTTAATCATTGACCCCACCAATGGCAGCCTGGTGGCCAGGCCACAACCAAATGGATGACAGGAGTGTAGGGTCAGGTATCTCTCGCACCATTAGGAAAAGTGATCTGTGTCTAACCGTTAGTGTCCAGGCATACTTCAATTTATCAGCAAACACTTCATGATGTCCCTCTTACAGAGGCATGAGTCATGTCATATCTGTAGATAATAAAGAGAGAGACAAGTTATCACAGATCATCTTTCAATTTGAACACATGTTTAAATGAGAATCTGTTCAATTGCAAACACTGCTAGGTGAGATCGTGGAAGAAGCTAGAAATACAAAATGGAGGCTTACCAAATTCATTCTGAATTAACAAAATTCAACTATTAATAATTATATTTAATTAACAATAAATAATATGAGACATAAGATATATGGAAAGTGACACCAGACAACAGAGGGAAATGGGCTTCCCGGGTAAGCCAAATATATGATTACCCAAATTTTGTACATATTTTCAAAGAAGCAAGTTTTTGCTTTGTTGATTTTCTATTAATCTTTTTATTTCCTTGGGCACTATCCTTGCTGTCAGTGGAAAAACAGCTCTCATGGGGTCTTTGTAACTTCCTTTCCTGACTTGGGTACAATTGAATGTAAGATGTTCTTCTTAATAAGACAGAACAACACACTTGGTCTCTAATTTCTACCAAATATTGTACTGTGACCTCTTAATGCCTGTCATTAACAAACTTCCTTATGTTCTCAAATACTCTCCTCGAGTTTACCTCCTGGCCTTGATGGGTCTATTCTTCAAGATACATCAATCACCCCTGCAGCCATCTCAGCAGAAACTGATGTAGTCTCCCCCACATCCCCTACTTTTGAAACAGCAAAAAGAGCTGGGGCTTATTTTTCCCCATGGTTCACCCCTCCCTGCTTTCAGGCTCAGGCCATTCTCCTCTACCACTTACTGCCTTAATCCTACTGTCTTCCTGCACACTCCCTGTCATATTCTTCTTGTCACTTGTGCATCAATATTAATAGCATCTAGCATGTGACCACTCTTTCTTGACCTTTACACTGCCAGAGATGGTTGCCTCCACTCCACCTCATTTCCTCTCACAGCCATGCTCCACACAGCCTTGTCGATGGTCTGTGGAGCCAGAGAAGCCAAGTGTGATTGGAGCAGAGTGAACAGGCATGAAGTATGTGGGAGATGTGAGTGATGCAGGGCTTCATAGCCTGGGGCACATGTTTGCATGACATATTCTATGTGCAATAGGAAGGTTTTCAGCAAATAAATGATATAATTGGTTGTGGGTTGTAACAGGATATCTCTGGCTTCTTTGTGAATTATAGAAGGACAAAATAGGATCAGGCTAAACTAGTTTGAAATGTGTTAAGAGTAGCTTCTATAAAAGATAGAACCATCTTGAAGGAGACCAACTATAGTATACAAGCTATGAGTCAACCTTGATTTCTCCTTAGGCTATACCATCCTCAGAGTCACTCCGCTGCCAAGCACTGTGGGTTTCATTTTCAATCTGTTATTCTCCCTTTTTCCCTTGTTATTTTGGTTTTAGTTACTGTCACCTATCACCTAGGTAGTCCTTCTTTCTTCCACTCTTAATTTATTCTGAAATTTAATAATGGAGCATGAAGATTTCCAAAAAAAAAAAAAGTCTTTTTAAGCAAAGCCCTTGATTTAGGATTATCAAATCCTAAATTCCATTGAACTTAAGGTAAAATTCAGTCTCTTCACAGTGGCCCATACTCCTCATTCCCCTACATGTTCTGCCCTTTAACTCCTATCTAACATAATGCAAATTTTTCCTTTTGCATTATTCACTTTAGCCACTCTGCTGTATCTCACCTCTAAAACAAGTTGAGTTCTGAAAACAGGCTTTATCTTTCCTCAGGGACTTTGCATTCATTGCTTTATCAGCAAGGGCTCCTTTTCCCACAGCTCTCAGCAAGCCAACTCCTTTGCAAAATTTGAGTAATCATGTCTTCAGAAAGGCCAGCCCAGTGGCCCCACCTACATTCTTACTTTCTATTACACAATTCCTTTCACAATTTGTGATTAACACAATGATAAGAGCTATGAGCGAAGGGAACACATATGCTGTTCAATGATTTATCTTCAGTCCTCTGTCATGTATGATCCTGAGAAGGCACTCCTTACTCTTCATAAGCAAGTGAATTAGTAAAGAGAAATTGGAGACAAATTTGTATTTCTGATGTTCTGTTCTTTGTCTCAAAGTATAGTGCTTCCTGGACCCTCAGTTCCAATGTGAACACGTAGGGAACGTCGGGATTTCTCTGAACCAAGGGGAATTATAAAATTGGTGTTGCTTTGTACCTCCCAACAATCTGTCTGCTGGAGTCTGACCTATTGGGCTTGGCGTTCAGTTGCCTCTCATATACCTTTCTCCAGCAACTTCCTCATTACTGAAAACAGCTATTGACAATATGGCTGCCCTGGCTGAGCACTCCATCACAGAATTGCAGGAAAGGGATGGTCCTCAGTAACCACTTATGAAGATGTTGAAATGATAGCTGGTGGGGCAGGGAGGGGATAGACATATATTTTTCATGTAGTATTTCCGGAATAGTTACAAGGAACTCTTCTGAATCATGTACAGCAGGATAAGTCCAATCATCACTAAATAAAACTCCAAACAGCACATCTCAGGCCACAGGAGTTGGCTACAGAGAAGAACTTCCTTTCCCAGCATTGGCACTTGGCTGCTAGTATCAGAAATCTTTCCCTGGATTATAAATAGAACCTGGTGGGATGGGGCATGTCCCCAGGACAGATAGCTGAGAGATGCCCCTGGACTCTAGGAGCAGCTGAAGAAACTACCAGCTAAAACTTCCACAGTCAAAAACATCTCACCAAGCCCTCTTACTAACAGCTTCTGAGAAGAATGTTGCATCAAGAGCCCCTTATAAAATGAAAGTTCCACAGAGGTACCCCAAGTGGTTGTTATAGGCTTCAACTATCTAGAAAATTTAAAAAAATACACATCAGGAATTTAAAAAGTTAACCTGGTGGTTAATCAAAAAATATAGTAGCACTCTGGCAGGTGGCCGACAGTCTATATTGCTAGTGGGTCGCATGACTCATCAGTCATTATAACTGACACTCAGAATAACATTTCCACTGTAGACGGAGACTATAAAATGAACTGCAGGCAGAGAATGTGCTTGAAATTATACCTGTGAAGCATGTCTCTGTCTCTCTCTGCAAAGTATTGACTCCCGCACAAAATGTTTACTGGAAACAAAAACGTTTTTAGGTAGAAGAAATGTGTTTTTAGTTTTAAACAAATAAAAATGGCTAGGAATAGATGGAAATGGGTGAAAAATAATTTCTTTGATCTTGTTCCTTTTAGGAGTTTGATCAAGGTAATTTAAAATATGTGTGTCTACATATTTCCCCCTCTGCAAATCCTAGAAATTTTTACTATCTCTATGTGAAGGCTATGAATCTCTACATAAGCAGTGGTCTGAAAATGTAGAATAGATAATTTTGTATAGCCTCGAAAGGAATCTGATATCAAAGAAATTAGACTTACTGCTGGCCCTTGGACTTGGAATGGCACAGGCAAATTTCTTGTAATAAGTAAGTCCTTCTGCAATAATTCCTGTAATAATACATGTATGTGGCTGTACATATATCATATATATACATATCTTACATATGCATATATATACACATATCACACACACACACACACACACACACACACACATACACACACACACACACTATTGATTCCACATCCCTGGTTGAACCCTGGCTGATGCACATAGCAGGAAACACCCAATATGTGTGTGGTATACTTTTCCTATTGAACTATGGTTATCTTTTTCCTTTTTACTCTTATGTTTCTTATATACAGATGTCCTAGTGGAAGTGCAGACCACCTATGGGAATTTGAATTAGTAGTTAGTTCTGTGAAATGGGTTCTCTTGATCCAGAGTTTACAGAGGCCCCATAGTATCCTTTGTAAGTCATATAGTCTCATGACTTCATATGAACTCATAAAAATTCAAGATCTGATTCTTTTTAATTCTGTGGTTTTTGTGAGCCCTTAATTTTTGTTTGATGGAGATAATAACACTGACATGACTCTGTTGTTATGAGTACTAAATGATACAATGTGTATAAAATACCAACAAAATGTATAGCACAAAGTTCTTAGAAGAATAATTGTTGCTGGTGCTGTTATTGATCCTTCAATCCCTGATAGTGATAGAATCCATCCTTCAGTTAGTAATGTTTAATGTTTTAGTTTGACTCCCATAGATTTAAGAAATTGGTGAAAATATTATCTTCAGCATCTATACAGCTGCATTATACATCCCTGTGGGCAGGTTTTCTGGTTAAAAATGTGAGTCAGATATAGTAAAGCTAACAAATCAGGAGACAACTGGCTTGAAAAGATAGTCGATTGCTCACAGTTCTCAAGAGGATGTGGCACACTGTGCTCAGAGGGCCACATGAGAGATACTGGGGCAGTTCAAGGATAGAAAGAGTTGGTGGGAGGAACATACACCAGAGCCTTTATTGTAGTTTCTGCAACAAGCAATCAGGGAGGCAGGGTAAGTAGGTTTAAGATTGACCATTTTGAATAATTTCAGTGGGCTTTGGGGCACAGTTGCTATCCTAGTTGTCTGGTACCTGATCCTGGGGTGATTAAGGCAGGTGATATTAGCCTTGAGTATGAGCCCAATAGAGAAGGCAGGTGGGTCTGTGGGCTCTGGACTGATTGGTTTGCGTATAAAAGGCATGTTCCTGGGCAAGTCTCCACCATTTCTAGGAATTATCTAGTCCTAGGAAAAGCAATTTCTTCAAGATCAGCAAGGCTGCAGATGTCAAAGCATTAAAATGCAGCAAATAAAAAGAGAAAGGAATAAAATCACAATAACTGATGGAACTTCAAGGCCAAAGCACCCATGGAATTAGACCATATCCAGCACATCATGGGGAGCCCATTATGTTCACAGCTGCTGAGTGAACCAGACAATGCTTGTGTACTTGCTATAGCAGAAGAAGTGGTAGATTGACCCCTTTTAGCTGGGTGGTGGCATCTGTGAACACATGGCTTGGTGACAGTGGGTTTACCACTTAGAGGTGGTTCAGATTCCATGAAATCTAATCTGTGAGGACCTAAACTTCTCTTGTCTGGAAGAGAGGGAATAACTGCATTTGGGACATAAATTCAACCAGGACAGAGAATAGATTTAACATTCAAATTTCTCTCTATAGAATAGCTATTTTTTCACTAGGGTCTTCCTCAAATGGAGAACACAGTGATTGCGTTATTTTCTGCAATACTGTTCTCGATTCTGCTGTTACGATTCATAATTTCTTGTTTGTTCCCTGTTAAATTTTGTCCAGCATTGAACAGAGTGAACTGGGTGATTTACTTCAGAATTATCTGCTTTATGTAAAAGCTACATTTACACTTTTGAACAAATTCTGTTCTCTTGTTCTAAGACTAAAAAAGTAGAAGATTGATATTAGAAAATAAAATGTTTCTTCTTTTAGGTGTTAAAATCATTTGCAATAAGCCCAACCTGCATAGAAGCATGAAGAGATTTGGAAAAAATTTTTTATTAATTTTGATTTATGTTTAAAAGTCAAAGCAATGAATGAAATGGTGACTAGTTTAGCAATGTTGATAGTATTTTGCTAATAGATTCTAAGTCTTTTTTTCTAATATCACAGTATATTAGTAAATTTTTGTTCATATCTAATCAGTTTTGTTCACAAATTGTAAAGTCAAATGTTTTAACACGTTCCCAAGCCTGCCCCTTCCAAATAACAACCTTGCTTTTCTTCTTACTCAAGCTCTGTGACTTAGATGATGGGATGAAGAAAGAGTTTGATTCTTAGTTAACTTTGTAAATGTCTCTGTTTCACTATTTCTTATCTTTCAGTTATAGTTATCTGCTGATTCCCTGGCAATAAAACCAAAGATTTGATTTTCCTATACTAGTTACTCCTATGCATTTCAAAACACATAATTTTTCTTTGACTCCACCCATTCTATTTCTAGAGCTTAAGAAATTTAATCATTGTACTGAGTGAGTGGATTCATCTGATGAAAGTAGGGAAAAATTCCTTATACTACCACCACTGTTTGTTCAACTCACACTGAAATTTGCTCCTATCTACTCATTGACAAAATCTAAGTTAATCACAAGATATTACCTGTTATTTTTACTTAATAAAATGAATTCTGGTTACTACTTGGCACCAAACAAAATTCATAATTAAAATGTTTAATTCTATATAGAAGTCAAGACTTTAAATAGTTTTAAAGTTATTACCCTCTTTCCCAGTTTAGCAAGCCTGCAGCGAAAAGGGAAACAGACTCTCACCCTTCATTTTTCTTTTCTCTCTCTTGTGCCCCCAGTATCTCAACCCCAAATCCCCAAAACTAGGGTGAATTTGGCTTGGAGATTAAAGGATTAAGGGGTCATGAGATCATTTGAAGAGCAGATTGAAGTGTGAGGGAAGAGAAGGAGAGGCCTTGCTGGACTGACACTGCTACAAGTAGTAACTGTGATGTGGCCACTTTATAGGACTAGCAAGTCTCCCCACTCTCCCCTCTTTTCTCTTCCTCTTTCTTGAGCTGATCTCCTGGTGGGTCTCCGCATTGAAAATGACTGGCTTAGCTCCAGATCCAGGCAATGTTCTTCCTCCTGCCATCTCCTACCAACCTCCAGCCTCTTCTTCTGCTAAAATAACCTTCCTGAAAACCCCCACTACACTGGCTTCTTCTTAGGTAGCCCAAATCTCATCCATGGGAAACATACACTTATATTAAGAAAAAATATTTCACAGTTGGAAGTTATGTTACTTTAGAAAATGGTAGGCAGCATGTTCTTTCAGTTTTATGTGGGCACATAGTGTCACCCAAGGGATCATTTAGAGGAATGTACTGTGATTAGCTTACTGTTTACTTCTAGGGTCCCAGATCTAGTGAATGCACATGTCAACCCATAGATTTTTGTTCAATAAAGATGCAAATGATTTATGTGGTAAGAAAGGTAATCCCAAAATTTAGAGTTTATTGTCCTGTTGACCATGTTGTAGCTGACCCAGCAGTCTTGCCCACACATTTATCCAGTTCCTTAAACATTCTTTGAGTCAGCCTTATCATCTTACTGGTTTCCTCCATCCTTATATCTCTGACATGTGCTCATCTGTGTATTTGTACAGAACTCATGCTTTCACTTTTTGAAAATTATCCTATGTCACCTATAACTTGCACCCATGGATGTACATGCTGCACATAAAGTCACAGCTTTTCTTTTCATTCCTAAATCAATGAATGGACACAGATCTCATACTGAAAAATTTTAAGTGCAAGCCCAGTACTATCCACAGTCCAAAGAAACCACTAAAAGCCCTCTTACCAGCTCTTCAAACCTTTACTCTATGCTGAGCCAAGTGGAAGAAATACCCTCCTTTCTCCCATGTGAGGGGGACTATTTCAGTCTTCTAAAAACATCTCCAAAAAGTTATTTCCTCAAGACCCTTTATACCTTAGTACCAAGAGACAAAGTTAATAGAACATCATACATTCTTTTTTGTTGTTGTTGCATAAATGTTCAGGAACTATAGTATAAGAACTTTGTAAATGTTATTCACAGCTGTGCTGAGTAATGAGTTATATATATAGTTATGTTGAACTATTGCCTTTTAGAATTGCTGTTGAGGAGTACTACACCATTCAGATTCTCAAAAATTTATCTATGTGATTTTTTTTCCCTTTCTAGGTGGAAGTTTATAACCTAATCATTATTGTAAATTTTCTGAAATTTTATAGTGGGTGCTTTGTTAGAATCTTTTTAATTCTGCATTTTTTAGTGGTACTTTTAAATCTGGAAAAAAATTGAAACTCATATGTTTCAATTATGAAAAACTGACTTTTGTTTATGAAACATTGATTATTTACTTTAGAAGGTCCCTTTAGAAGGATTATTTAATATTATTACCTTTCTCAAATTTTCCCTCTTTCTTTTAACCCTAACTTTTAATATATTTCCTTATGGAAGCTAAAGCTTGCAATCATTCAATTAATTTTTAAAGAACTTTCCTGTTGATAAGAATTAATTGATTCTTTAAATATTTCTCTTTTTTTCAGCCACATGTTCTTACTTCACGAGTTCAATCTGTTCTTATTACTTTAAGGATATTCATTACAGTTTTAAAAAATAATAGCGTTCTGTTTCCTATATAGTTTATTTCTCCAAGTTTCTCTACTCTGTTACTTTGTACTCGCCTGTCTTCATGCTAAACACTCCTCTAAATGTCTAACGATCTGTCATTATGCTCCTGTGCTTACGTGTAAAGCAATGAAAACCTGGTGCTTCCATTGCTAAACCATCCTTTGTTCCATAGCTTGAGTTAGCTTTCTTTCAGGTTTTCTTTGGCAAGTGTAGCCTCAAGTTTTCCATAAACTAAGAAAGTAACCACCCTTCTCGCTGATTTCTAATTTCTAGATGTAGCTGCTTCTCCTATTCTTTGTCTCTGTGTGTGTTTTGCTTCCTCCTACCCCCAGCTTTATCTAAAAAGATTTAGAAGGCAAAGAGTTAGGCTCAAAAATCCAATCTGTCATGTTCAGAGATCTCATCAAACCATTTTCTATCTTCACAATGATTGTCTTGCTACTTTTGTAAAATTTAGACTTCTTGTCTTTTAATACAAATTAACAACAAATCCAAAAGAAATTAATGTCAGAATTACAGTGGTACTAAAACCTCATGATAATTGGCCCCATTATGTCAGTCTTATAATTAAATTACTGAAGATAAATTTTAATTCTGAGGCATTTTCATTGTTTTCACAGCCAATGTGGTGGATTTGTGAGCCACTTTTATCAGCAGATGGTCAATAATGTTTTTGAACTATAATTCTTTTCTCAGAACTGGTCGAGTACCCTTTAAAAGAAATCAGTTTTCTGCTGTGCCCAACGCAGGTAGCATTGCTCTGAAATATCGCTGCCAAATCCTTTATATCACATTGTTTCGCATTCTAAAATATGGATCAAGAGGTTTCTATTTGTTTCTAACAAATTCTCTCTCCTTCCCATGTCATTTTTTTTGTTGTTGTTTCCTAATTTATCAAAATTAGGTTTCCTTTATGTACCTGCAGGCAGAATTCAAAATTTCTCCTATGTTACCAGTCCATCTGTCAGTCAGCTGTGTCTCCTTCCTTCTCTTTGGGCTTCAGAGTGTTCTTCCACCAACTCCTCCTCAAAAGCTGCTCCCTGTCTCCAGGCAGAATATGGTCCCCTTGTGTTTGTTATGTTTTCATTTCTTTCTATACAGGACTTTAAATTAACTACATGCAGGGGTAGTGATTATGACTGAGGTTTCCAAATTTTCACACATTTCTCAATATTTAGCTCCATCACTAAGTGTCCCTGCATTCACAAATTCCTGAGAAATACTCTAAGAAATATTTCTATGCTAGTTATTTAGAATATCTTAACCCAATGATTTCAGATGTAAATTCATTATTGTCAATAATTGTAACAAGACTTCTAACATATTATTTGGCAATAATTTACCCTCTTCAATATCAAAATATCATCACAGGAAACTCAGTAGGCAGTGCACAGGATAACAACCCTCCAACACTAGTTAATTGTCAACAGCCAGAAGGAAACACCACCATTATATTTGTCCTCTCAGTTTGAAATATGCATAATGCCCACCTATACACTTCACATGCTGAAATAGATGGGCTAAAATATACTTGAAGGAAACGAATCATAGTAAAGCATAATACAATATGAGAAACATAACCCCTCCAAGTACTGTAGTATTTTTTTTTTAAATACATGCTTGTTGAAATCGACATAGATAACATTGTGGGAAATTTTTATTTAATGGCCTAGGGAAGATTTTTGCATCTGTTAAGAGTATAGCTTGGCCACACCCACAGGACCCACCTGCTAAACAAAAAAAAAACTCCGGTAGCATGTTACTCTGTTCCTAGGTATATGTGTGTGTGTGTGTATACATGCATATATGTGTGTGTGTGTGTGTGTGTGTGTATAAATTAAAAATGGATTGCATGCACTTATATCTTTTACTAACCCTAAGATAAGGAAAAGTTTTGATCCTTCAAATATATAGTCATCCAGCAATTAATGGAATGACCTATCATAGCTTAATATTCACATTAAAAAAAGACCCAGCCAAAAAATTTTAAGGAATATAGTTAGTTATATCAGTTTTATTTTTAATGCATATTGAAAGAAATTGCATAACTGATTTGAGTGTTAATCATTTTTCTAGTAAGAATGTAAATTCAATTTCCTCGTCTTTTGGGTAAGAACATTGTCTCTTTACTCTGAACAGATACAGTTAGACAGGTGGGATCAGGACACAGTACAGAGTTCTACATACCTATCAAGCTTCCCATGACTGTAGGATGATGTAAGCAGCAGAAAAACTGGTCAGAGTTGGCTTGCCCTGAAGCCAGCAGTCCACAGCAACCCTTGATAAATTTCCTGTGGCCCTTTTGGGCACATTTTGGGGTTCTTGTCCCCTCCTCCTTAGACACTCTAAGGACTTGCTTCTTCCTCTGTAAACTCTAAATTTCTGGCTACCAGGGACCAGGTTTGCTTATTTCAATTTGGTCAGTGAATTCTTTGCACATAGCAGAAGCTCAGAACGTCTGTCTAAGATCGAAGGTCTGCCCTATTTGGCTTTCACACTGGGCTCATTCTCTCCACTATAATCATGACTTGCTAAAAGTAAACCCAGTGTCAGGACCCTTGCTGTCTGAGGTCAGGAAGCAGGTGGGCAGTGTCAGGAAGTGGGAAGCACTGTGCTTCAAGCTCATAAAATGGAGCAGAGCTGGATTGGAAAAGCAGCACACCATCTGGATCCGATGAAACCTTGCTGTCAGCAGGGCCCTGGCTGCTGCCCTTTCGGCTTTGACGTAGATCCCTCCTATTTTTATGACTCATTCATGAAAATAATCGGAGTCATTTCAAAAGATCAAATTATGATATGCATAAAACAGGAGTGCCCTGTGGAGAAGGACTAATCCTGAGGTGGTGTTCTGGAACAGATAGTTCCAGAACACTCGATGCAAAAATCATGAACACAGATGCAACAATAGGTTATTACTTTATCTAATCCATTGCCACAGTGAAAGCTGGACAATGGATGCATTAAAATTTGAGTCAATCACAACGGGAAAAGAATAGAATGACCTTGGAAACTCTTGCTTAATCTTTTTTTTTCAATTTCCATCAACAAATGACAGTTTTCATTATCCTGAAAAGTAGCAACTTGAATTTGTCACTGATCCACTATTCACATGCATTGCAAATACAAACTTGTATCTAAAAACTCAAGAAAATGCAAATTTATAAATAAATTTAAGAATAGATAGATAATAGCATGTAAAGCCTGATTAAAATGTGCTTCTACAAGCTTTTTACTTAAAAGTGGTGACCGTTGTAACCTGACTTGCTTCTTTTTTTTTTTATATATAATTCATAAATTTCCTTTATAATTAAAAAAAAATTCCCTTATATCCTTGTTATTTCTAGTTAACATAGGACAAAACAGGCTTGGAGTGATTCATGAACACACACACATGTATTTATTCACTGCATTTTATCTGTATTGGCAGTGGCTGACTCTCTTGAATAGTTAGTCTATTTAAAACATTCTTAGCTTTTAGGAAACAAACAATAAAAGAATTGTCACTCTAATAAATTTAGCAAAACTAAAAAGGGAAATTTAAGAAAACAAACTGAAGTCCCAAGAGTATCTGAGCCAGATGTACCTCTCTGTGGGTTAGATGGATCCAAGTTAAGAAACATGAGCTCTCTGTCTATAGTCCACAGTAAGCTACGGTTAACCCCTTTTTGATGTTGGGAAAGAAGACATAAGACTATAAATACTCCTTAAACAGACTTTCACCCTATCCTCTTTGTTTTAAGTCCCCCTAAATTCCCATTCCCAAATACATCATTGGTTGGGTACTACTGTGTGAATGAGACTGCCTGTAAAGTTTCTATGAGTGGCCCATTAAGTTAATCCTTACCCATCAGCTTTTCAGTGGCTGAAAATAGTTGTGTGGTCTTTAGTCTTATTTTTTTTGGCCTTATTTACATTTAAAAACACACACTACAACTCTTTACTGCTATTTTAGTGAGTTTTCTGGAGAGTCTGGAAATCAATGCATGTCTTAATCTTACCGTCTTTAGACATTTATTTTATGTGTTGATATGGACATTGTTCTACGTGAATCAGAATTAATCTGATTCTTGACCCTGAAATACTTGGAATACTGCTGAGAATCCTTCTCAAATGGAATAATCTAGGACAGGTTGCCACTAAAAATGATAGGTTACCACTCTGCTTATCCCACCACAAGACTAGCAGCTCATTATCTGTAGGGGCAAAGCAGAGATTTTTGGACTAGGATCCACCTGGCACATGAGTGCAGAGACTTGTAGCAATTAAATGAAAAATTACACACAGAATGATAAAATATCAAGCCCTATTTTTCCAAATCAAATCACTACAGGCACTGGGATTATATGGGTGAACAAGGGCCTGAAAGATCTTTCATGGCAGTGCTCACTGGTCTAAGAGAAGAGATTAAATATATGGACAATAGGGGCCTAACCAGATGGCTAATTTACACTTTAGAATCTAAAGAGAAGCCCACAGTTGGATAGCCATCAATCACAACATATTTTCAGAGAGCTCTCATTTGAAATATGGAAGCTAAAACAAACCAATAGAGATAAAATAAACTTGGAGAAACCAAGACTATCAAAAAACAAAAAGCCTAAAATATACACAGTTAATAATCTTAAATAAAAAGACACATATTGCAAACAAAAAGCAAAGACCTATAAGCTATGAAAAAAAAATCTATGTTGATAAAAATAACTTTAGAGAATAAAAAAATAATATATTATAAATGAAAACCCCCAGAGGATTAGAAGATAAAGTTGAGTACAGCTTCCAAAACAAATATGAAAAACAGAAAAGATTAAAAGTTAGACAGCCAATTCAGAAGTTCCCAAATGTGAACCATAAGAGTTCCCTGCAGTTGTCTCCAAAATGTTAGAGTTACAGAGGAAGATTGAAAACTTCCAGAGGATTAGGAGGAAGATGGCAGTCTAGGTAAAAGCAGGGTTTGCCTCCTCTCAGGTTCTCATTGAAATTACAACCAGATTATAAAATAATCAACATGGAGAATCACTTGAAGTATAGCTGATTATAACACGTACATCTGATAATATAGAGAAGCGGCCACATCGAAGATAATAAGATGGGTGAAGTTGTGAATTGGGCTGGGCCCACACCCGTGGGTGGTAGAGAAACAGGAGGGAGAGCAAGGCTGCTGAGTCTCTCCTGAAGAAAGGGGTCATAGCCTCATTTGGGGGTTCCCCAGCACAGTGTCCCAACCCAGAAAGAGGAGTTCACAAAGAGTCTGTAAAAATCAGAGGGTATTCTGGCAGTCTGGGTGAGACAGAAGGAGACTGAAATCCTAGATTCCCCTTTAAAGGGCCCAAGCACAGGCTCTCTCACTTTGTGGACACTTACTCGGGACACCAGTGGTGGGTCAGAGGCTTGCACAAGATTCATATGGGAAAAGACTGCATTATCCGGCACCAGAACAAGGGCTAGACAAGCAACCACCATTATGCCTTGGGGAAATTGGGACCCCTACAGGGCAATCTACGTACAGATCATTCCAGCTTGCCTGTGCAGATCCCTCCCACATGGCCTATATGAAACCACTGGCTCGAGGAGATTAGCCAACACCACCTAATCTGTAGATTGCCCAGAGCTTTCGTTGCTGGGTGGCTGCGATGCCCTGCACCTGTTCAGAGTCAAAATTTGCAGGAGGCAACCAGCACTGTGAGCACCCATTTCAGAGAGAGTTTCAGGCAGATCACTGCTGCCAACCTGAAATTGGGTGAATCTTGGGGCTCCGTGGGCCAATCCCAGATAGATACTGGTCTTGCTGTGATCTGTGACTTTTGGGGAACATGCAGTTACCAAAGTTGCAGCAAGACCGAAACTGTATTGACCTGACTGCCATTGTCTCCCTGAGACCCCATCCCATCTAACACACAAATTGTCCCAGGTGGCCCATTGACGGACAACCACCACTGCCCTGCCCGTCTCCCGGTTCTCTCATTCTGCACAGGCAAAAAACTTTGGCTAGCATAGTGCAGGCATTGCAGGGAAATTAGTTGCAAGGAGACCTCTGTTTCCTGCAAGAGCTGCAATATCATGTAGGGGATTGCAGGGGGTCCGCGGGACAGGCCCAGATGGCAGCTTGTCTCACTGTGATGTGTGACTACAACAGGAATGTGAGGGCACCGAAGTTGCATCAAAACTGAGGATGTATTGGCCCAATGGCCCTTGTGTCCCTGAGATCCCACTTCACTTAAGCCACAGAGTGACTGCAGCCCATTGACAGGCAGCCTCCTCTGTCCTGCTTATTTCTGGGATTGCACATTCTGCACAGTCAACAGACCTTAGGTGGCTCAGTGAGCACATTTTGGGGAAAACAATTGTAGGCAGACCACTGCTGCCTGTACGAGCTACAATATCTCTTGGAGGGGTTGCAGGGGTCTGTAGGACCACCTCGGACAACAGTTTATCTCCCTGTGATCTTTGACCCTTGTGGGAATGCACAAACACAAAAGTTGCAGAAAACAGGCTGCATTGGCCTGATGGCCCTTGACTCCCTGAGATCCTGCCCCATCCAATTCACAAAGTGCCCACATGCATTGTCAGGAAGCTGCCCCTGCCCTACCCATCTGGGGTGGAGTGTTCTGTGCAGTCAATAGACCTAGGTCAGTGAAGTGAGCAAAGTTTAGGGAATACAGTGACAGGAAGATCACTATTGTCAGCATGAGATACAATATCGCTTGGGCAGATCTCAGGGGTTTTGTGGGCCCATCACAGATGGCATAGGTCTCACAATGGTATGTTCTTTGGTGGGGACCTACAGTCCCAGAGCTGGCAGCTAGTCTGGTGCTATGTAGGCCTGACAGTCTTGCGTTTCACTGAGATGGCACCCCACCTAACCCACAAATTATCCATTACATTCCTGATCCCAGGCAACCCAGTCCCATCCTGTGCTTTCATTGGGTCACAAATTCAACAGCAAACAACAGCATTTAGTGTGGCCTATGCAAAGCCCATTCATCTTGGAGAAGCTTTCAGTGGTGGGCCAATATCTCTTATCAACATTGATACAAAAATTCTCAACAAAATATTAGCAAATCAACTTCAGCAATATATGAAAAATATACACCATGATCAACTAAGATTTATTCCTGGGATGCAAGGTTGGTACAATATCTGCAAATCAATAAATGTGACATACCACATTAACGAATTGAAAGATAAAACCATATGATTATATCGATAGATGCAGAAAAAGTGTTTGACAAAATCCAGCATCCATTTATGATAAAAACTCTCATCAAAATGGAAATAGAGGGAACATACCTCAGCAAAATAAATGTCTTATATGACAAACCTATAGCTAACATCATACTTAATGGAGAAAGGCTAAAAGTGTTTGCCTTAAGATCAGGGACAAGACAAGGATGCCTGCTTTCACCACTCCTCTTCAACATTGTATTGGAAGTCCTAGCCACAGCAATAAAACAAGAAAGAGAAATAAAAGGTATCCAAATTAGAAAGGAAGAAGTAAAAACTCTCTTTATTTGCCAATGACATGATACTATAGACAGAGAACCCTAAAGATTCCACCAAAAAACTGTTAGAACTGATCAATGAATATGGTAAAGTAGCAGGATAGAAAATTAATATTCAGAAGTTGATAGCATTTTTATACACCAATGATAGACTTTCAGAAAGGAGAATTAAGGAAACAATCCCAATTATGATTGCATTGAAAACAATGCAATCAAATTAACCAAGGAAGTAAAAGACCTGTTCTCAGAAAATTATGTCATTGAAAAAAGAAATTGAAGATACAAACAAATGGAAACATATACCATACTCATGGGTAGGAAGAATCAACATCATTAAAATGGCCATACTACCTAAAGCAATCTATAGATTCAATGCAATCCCTATGAAAATACCAATGGCATTTTTTTTTTCAGAGAGCTAGAACAAATAATTCTAAAATTTATATGGAACCATAAAAGACCCTGAATAGCCACCGCCATCTTGAGAAAGAATAAAGTTGGAGGTATCACATCACCTGATATTAAACTATACTACAAGGCTGCAGGAATTAAAAACAGCATGGTACTGACCTGAAAACAGATACATTGATCAATTGAACAGAATAGAGAGCCTGGAAATAAATCCAAGCCTATACACTCACCTAATAGATGACAAAGGAAGCAAGAAAATACCATGGAATAAAGACAATTTCTTCAATAAATGGTATTGGGAAAATATGTCAGATATATTAAAAAAAAAAAAAGAAAAAGACACTGGAACACTTTCTTACACCATATACTAGAATAGGCTTAAAATGGATTAAAGACTGAAATGTAAGACCTGAAACCATAAAACTTCTAGAAGAAAACATAGGCAGTAATGTCTCTGATATTGCTACTAGTAATTTTTTTTTCATACATATCTCCTCAGGCAAGAAAAACAAAAGAAAAAGTAAACAAATGTGACTGCATCAAACTAAAAAGTTTTGCACAGTGAAGAGAACAATCAACAAAATGAAAGACAACTGATTGGATGGGCAAGATATTCACTTATGATACATCTGATAAGAAGTTAATATCTAAAATATATAAAGAACTTGTATATATATAAATATATACAAGTGTATATACATATATATACACACACACACACAACTTGACAACAACAACAACAACAACAACAACAACAAAAACCCCAAAAAATCCAATTAAATTGAGCAGAAGACCTGACAGATATTTCTCTGAAGAGGAAATATAGATGGCCAATAAACATATGAAAAGATGCTCAAGGTCATTAATTGTGAGAGAAATTCAAATTAAAACCACAATGAGATATCACCTGACATCTGTCAGAATGCCTATCATCAATAATTCAAAGAACAAGTGTTGATGAGAATGTGGAGAAAAGGATACCCTTATACACTGTTGATAGGATTGCAAATTGGTTCAGCCACTATGGAGCTTTCTTGAAAAATTAAAAATGGATATACCTTATGACCCAGCAATTGCATTTCTTGGTATTTATCCAAAGAAAACCAAAACAATAATTCATAAAGATCTATGCACCCCTATTTTTATGGCTGCATAATTTACAATAGCCAAGATAAGGAAGCAACCTAAATGCCCATCGACAGATGATTGGATAAAGAAGTTATGGTTCATATACACAATGGACTTATTTAGCCATTAAAAAAATAAAATCTTACCATTTGCGATGACATGGATGGACCTAGAGATTATTATGCTGAGTGAAATAAGTCAGATAGGGAAAGATAAATACCATATGATTTCACTTATATGTGGAATCTAAAGAACAAAAAAACTAATCTAAAACAGACTTAAAAATATAGTGGAAAATCTGGTAATGGCCAGAGGAGAGGTGTTTTGAGGGGCCGAGTGAAAGGGGTAAAGGGTTAAAGAAGTACAAATTAGTAGCTAATAGATGGTCAGGAGGATGGTGAGAACAGCAGAGGGAATGCAGTTAGCATTAATGTAATAGCTAGGTGTAGAGTCAGAGGAGAGAAAGAGCAATCAAGGTGATCATTTTATAAGACATATGGATGTCTAACTAATGTACTGTATACTTGAATCTAATAATAAAATAAAATTTTAAAAAAATAATAAAAAAGAAAACTTCTAAAAAATGGGAAAGGTTCTATGCAAAGTCTCAAGAATTTTAATAGTGTTTAACGTCTAAACAAAATCACTGGAAACTAGAAGATAATAGAGCAGTGCCTTCAGATTACAAGGAGAAATGATTTCTAATCTAGAATTGCATGCTTATTTGAAATATTAATTAAGAATGAGAGGAAAATTACAAAATGTATGCTATCAACTGTTTGTATTCCTTCAAAATTCATTTTTTAAATCCTACCCCCTGATGTGATGGTGGTAGGAGGCGATGCTTTTGGGAGGTTATCACATCATGAAGGTAGAGCCCTCATAAATGATATTAGTGCCCTTATAAAAAGGATAAAAAAGACCCCAGAGAACTCCATTGCCCCTTCTGCCTTATAAAGACACAGTAAAGAGATGGCCATCAGCAGACCAAGGAGCAGGCTCTCACTAGACTCTGAATCTGCTTGTGCCTTGATTTTGCTTTTCCAGCCTCCAGAACTGTGAGAAATAAATTTCTGTTGTTCATAAGCCACCCAGTCAATGATATTCCATTATAGTGTTCCAAGCAGACTTAAACAATACTCAAATAATTAATCCTCTTATATACTCTTTGTTTCATAATTTATTAAAGAATGCGTTTCTCCAAACAATAGAGTAAATTGACATTAATATTTATCGAGTGCTTACTATGCATTTCCCCAACCAATTTACATATATTACACATCTATTATATAATTAATTCTTATAACAGCCCAAGACATATGTACAGTGATTAATCTCCTATTACATTGAGGATACTGAAGCCCAGAGAGGGTAAGTAAATGAAGTGCAATTGAGACATTTTCCTCCACTCTACTCCCTTGCAACACATGAAAAAATATTTTTTTAAAAAATAACAGGCATTCAAGCTCAAACCTGTAAGTTTAAAGAAAAAAGGAGTAGGTCACAAACAACCATTTGTGAATGATACTTACCAAGAGCTGTGAAATCCAGGCTAAGACAAAGGAGAACACTAAGAGCTAGAACATGCACTCTTGGATCTCAAAGAGAACATACATTTCCCTCTCTATAAGTGTCACAGTCCTTAGTGCCATATTCAATGATTTTGGATTAAAAGGATGAGACCCACAGCAAGGCCAGGCCAAGAGAAGGCCCGTGGTTGCACCAGGTGTGATCTCTCTTGTTTTCTGTTCTTTAGTGGCCCCTTATGAACAGCTTTGCTCCTGTCACCTGCTCTACTTGTCTCTAAATGCTGAAGGTATTTGATGTTCAATCCTAAACCCCCTTCTCCACTTTTTCTAAATTCTCTTCTTACATGTCACTCCCATGACTTCTAACACAGTATACATTGACATTTCTTCAGCCCTGTTTCCTCAGAGCTCTAGTTTTGTGTGCCTAATGGTCCACTTAACAGTCCTGATGTGGATTTAATGTCTGTGCCCCTACCTCCCTCAAAATTATATACTGAAGCCTTAGCCCCATTGTAGATGTATTTGGATATGGGGCCTGGAGGGGTATCCCTGGATATGGGGTAAATGAGGTTAATGAAGTCGTAAGAGCAAGGTCCTCATCTTATAGGATTAGTATCCTTATAAGAAGAGACACCAGAGAGCTCATACTCTTTCTGTGTGCATACACTGAGGAAAGGTCATGTAAGCACACAGCAAGAAAGTGGCCCTTTGCAAATCAAGAAGAGAGTCCTCACAAAAAACTGACCATGCTGGCACCTTAATAGTTGACTTCTGGCCTCAAGAACTATGAGGAAATATATTTGTTGTTTTAGTCACCCAGTCTGAATAGACTTACACAATCTTCTCACGAAGAACCATGATTATTTCAAATTTCATATATTGAAAACTGAACTCTTGATTTTCCATAAAAAACTGTTTTTCCACATCTAAGTTTTTAAGGTGGAAATCTGGGAGCCATTCTGATATTGAATTGTCTAATTCCCCACATCTGCTCTATCAGGAAGTCCTGTTAATGATGCTATCCTGGATTAAGTATGTCCACCTCTCTCCATCTTCGCTTCCATTGCTTAGTCTGAGACATCATTCTGGTGTCCTTGATCTATTTCAATGACAACAAAATAGTTTCTTGTTTTCCCTTCGTGCCAATTTGATCTATCTTTATACAGAAGTCAGAGTAATCTTTGCAAAACAAAGCAGATTTCCTGCTTAAAACCCTCCAATTACCTCCTATTATTCTTTTTGACCAGAATCCCTCTTCTTTGCCCCCCAAATAATTTGAATATATTATATTTTGAGTCCTTGCATTTTGGAAAATGTCTTGCTTGTGCATCTACACTTAAATAAAAGTAATTGGGCTTGAGGTAGAAAATAAGGTCAAAATAAACTTTCTGAAGAACTATGGATCTTACTACATTATCCTCTAGTGACCAATATTGAATAATGAAAAATCTGATTGATTCATTTATTCAACAAATATTAATAAGTATATATCATAGGCCAGGATTTTCTAGACCGTGTTCTTTATCACTGAACAAAAGAAGTAACATTACTATTCTTATGGAGATTGCATTGTAGGGTTAGATAGATAATGGATAATAAGTGATTAAAATTTATAGAATGTACTTCCACTTCCAGGAAGGTGGAGCAGTTGTACTTTAATCTCTCTTGTGAGTACAGCCAAAGACCCTGTGCATTATATATAAAGCAAACATAAAAAAGGTAGAGAGAAAAAAAAAAACAGATGGACTAACAATATTAGAACCCAAGAAATGACACAGTATTCTTATATATCACAGACTGAATACTGGAGAATCAGGGAACCCAAAGATATTTTATGCAGACAAAAAAAAATTTTCCTAAGTAAAGAATACTGTCTTTAACCAAAATATAGGAAACTTTTAGACAATAATAGGTCTATTCTAGCTAAACACTACAGGAAAAATGTGTTCCCATCACCACCCCTTGCAGAAAAGTCTCATGGGGAGTCTAGATGCCCACCATTGTCAAGCGATAACAAGACACCTCTCCCCTTCTAGCAGAACCTGGGAGGAGCCTGAAATCTCACTCACAGCCCCATAAGTAAAAAGCACCTACTGCCTCTCTTTGGTGATAAGTGAAGCCCTGAATTTTTACCCTGCCAGGCAAAAGTGAAGTGGAGAGCTTCCCTTACTAGCCATAACAATGTCAAAAGTGGCCTGCTAAAATATAAAAAGTAAATAATTCCCAGATACTTATAACATAATACAAAATGACAAGGTTTCAAACAAAATCACTTTTTATACTAAAAATCAGGAAGATCTCTAACCAAGACAAAAAAATCAACAGATGCTATCACTACAATAACACAGATGTTAAAATCATCTGACTAGGATTCTAAAGCTCCATCATCAAAATGAGCAATTATAAACACAACTAAAACAAAGGAAAAAATAGAAGAATCAAATGGAACTTTTAGAGCTCAAAAATACATAACTGCCAAAACACAAAACTCAAAGGTTGAACTCAAAAGCAGAATGTAGTGGACAAAGGAAAGAAATAGTGAACTCAAAGATAAAACAACAGAAATTACCCAATCCAAAGAATAAAAAACTAAAAAAAATATTGATCAGATAATCAAGGAAGATGTAGAGCTATGACAGAAGATCTAATATTCATATTCATATAAATTTCCCATAAAAGAGAAGGGGATGGAACTGAAAAGTATTCAAACAAATTATGGCTGAACATTCTCTCAAATTACAGATAAAGAAAAACAATTTGAATAACTATATATTTCTCATCAAAACCATGAATACTAGAAGCAATACAACATTTTTCAAGTATTGAAACAAATTCTCTTAACCGAGAATTCTATTTTTGGTGAAAATATTTTTCAGAAATGAAGAGGAAGTCAAGACATTCTCAGAAAAAGAAAACTCAAAGAATTGTTACTAGCAGACATGTTACAGACAATATAAATACAAATGCTAAAGAAATGAAATTTTTAATTAAAAACCTCCAAAAAAGTCTCCAAGGCCAGATAGAGAATTCTACCAAATAAGAAAGAATTAAAACAAATTTTACACAATCTTATCTGAAAAAATGGAGGAGGAAGAAACACTTCTCAAGAAAACTCTTGCTTTAGTGTATAAAGCAAGTATTACTCTATAACAAAATCATCGAGTACTACAAACAAAGAAAAAGACAACTGTAGGCCAATACCCTTGATAAATATAGTTGTAAATCTCATCTAACAGGACCATGATTATTCCAGAGGTGCAAAACTTGTTCAATATTTGAAAGTAAATCAACATAATTATCGCATTAACAGGTAAAAAATAATAATATTGACTTAGAAAAAGCATTTGACAAAATTCAAATTTATCCATAATAAAATCTCTCATCAAACTATGAATAAAAGAGAAAACCCTCAACTTCATAAAGAAGATTAACAAAAAACTACACCTAACACAGTACTTTTTAGTGAAGACTAAATGAATGCTTTTCCCCTAAAATCAGCAACAAGACTTGATTATTCACTTTCTACACTGCTATTTCATATAGCACTGGACATTCTAGCTACTACAATAAAGTAAAAAAACAAAACAAAACAAAACAAAATCATGCAGATCGGAAACAAAAAAAAAATGGTTCTTATTTGCAGATAACAGTGATGTACACAGAAGGCTGCAGGAATCTACAAAAAAACTACAAGAAATAAGCAAAGCAATTTTACAAGGTACAAGATCAGAACATAAGATCAATGAGAAATGTATTTTTCTGATATAGGTAAGATTACTTAAAAGTTACAGAAAAGGCAAGAGAACTAGAATATCTAAAGTAATTATGAAAGAGAAGAATCAGATGTGAGAAGTCAGTCTACATAATTTAAAGATTTATTGTATAGCTTCAAAAATCAAGAGTGACTGGTATTGATAGAAGAACAGACACAGAGATCAACAGTACAAAATAGAGAACCAAGAAATAGGGTAACACAAGTATGGCCAACTGATTTTTGACAGAGTTGCAAAGATAATTTAATAGAAGAAAAGTATTTTCAACAAATAGTGCCAGAGGGAAAAAATGAATTCAAAATTGATCATATACCTAAAGGCCATATGTAAAACTATAAAACTTTTAGAAGACAATATGGGTCTTCTAGACCTAGTGTTTAATAAAGGATATTTAGAGATGACACCAAAAGAACATGGTCTATTAAAAAATTTTAAAAAATATGTATATTTAACATCTTTAGATTAAAAAGAGAGAGAGAGAGAGAGAGAGAGAGAGAGAAACTTCTGCTCTAAGAAAGACCTTCTCAAGGGAATGAAAAGACAAGCTACAGAATAGAAAGAAATATTTGCAAACTACATATCTAACAAAGAGTTTATATTTAGAATATATAAAGATTCTCAAAACTCAACCTTTAAAAAATGAACCCTCCAATGAAAAGATAGACAAAAGATATGAACATGGATTTCACCAGAAAGAATACATAGATAACAAATAAGCACATAAAAATATGTCCAACATCATAGCCATTAGAAAAATGCAAATTTAAACCATATGAGATATTACTACGTAGGTTATAGAACACCTAAAGTAAAAAAAGGACAATCCTCAATACTGATGAGTATGAAGAGAAACTGGATTTCTTACACACTGCTGTGGGAATGTAAAATGATGCATAGACTCTAGAAAACAGTTTGTCATCTTCTTAAAAAAAAGCATATGCTTAACCATAAAACCCAATAATCACACTCTTGGATATTCATGCCAGAGAAATGAAAATATGGTGGCAAAAGGACATTTTACCATATTTATTTGTAATAAACAAAACTAAAGACAATCCAGATACTCGTCAATGGATTAATGGTTAAACAAACTGTGGTACAATGTTTGTATAGTTTAGGATACTACTCAGCAATAAAAAGGACAAACTATAGATACACAATACCACTTAAATGGATCTCAAGAGCATTATGTTGAGTGAAAAAGAATCAGTCACTGAAGGTCACATATTTTATGATTTCATTTATATATTATTCAGTAAGAGACAAAGTTACAGACGTGGAGGACAGATTAATGGTGCCAGGTGTTAAGGATTGTGGGAGAGAAGCAGATGGATATATAATATATACATAAAGGGAGAGGGAGGTCTTTGTGGAGAGGAAATTGCTCTGTATCCTGATTGGGGTGGTAGTTATATAAATCTACACATGTAATAAAATGGCATACATATTGTATCAAAGTCAAATATAGTTTTTTGATATTTCGCTATAATAAGATAGGAAATACCTATGAGGGGAAATGGGTTAATGGTACATGTGACCTGTTTCTATTATCTTTGCAACTTCCAGTGTATCTATAATAATTTCAAAATTTAATTTAAACATTTACAGAATATTACTACAATTAAGCATCATGAGAGTCAAGTGCAGGGAATGTTTTTATTTTAAACAGAGCAGTCAGCAATGACCTCACCAATAATACCATGACCTAAAGCCTGTGATGATCTGAGTCTTTTTTCAAAGTAGCTTACTCCCAATTACTCCAATTGCTCCTGTTTTAGGATTTTGCCATTGGAGACAAGAAAATTTACAAATATGAATCTAGATCTTGAATTTTTTTTTATATTTGGCAAAAAGGAAGAATCATGTTTTAGCCCAAGGATTACATTTTTTCTTTTATTATTCTCTTTTAAACTTATTTTCTTTTTCTTTTCAAAAAAACTTTTAAATAAATACTAAATTTGAATGTTTGTAAGCCCATATATCTTGTGCATTTTACCACTTGTTTTTGTAAATATTAATTAAATATTAACTACTTATTTAATTATATTTAACTATATTATTTATTTTATTAATGTTATTGTTTTATTTTTTAATATTCAATAACTTTTTAATTATTTTCTGATGACTCTTATATTAATCTTCTCAGGCTATAAAAATAAAATGCCACAGACTGGGTGGTTTAAACTATAGAAATTTATTTTCTCAGAGTTCTGCAGGCTAGAAGTCCAAGATCAAGGTGCCGGCAAATTCAGTTGCTAGTGAGAGCTCTCTTCCTAGTTTGCCATCAGTCAACTTGCTGTGTCCTCATGTGGAAAAGAGAGAGAGAGAGAGAGAGAGAGAGAGAGAGAGAGAGAGAGAGAGAGACAGAGAGAGAGAGGGAGAGTGAGTGAGGGAGCTCTGGTGTTTCTTCTTAAAAGAGCGTCAGTCTTATAGGATTAGGGCCCCGCCCTTACAACTTCATTTAACCTTTGTCACTTCCTGATAGGCCCCATCTTCAAACACAGTCATTTTGGGGGTTATAATTTAAACATATGAATTTAAAGGAAATATAGTTCAGTCTTTAGCAACTCTATAGCATGTTTTTCTTTCTTAAACATCACAATTTTTTTTAAGGGTTATTATTTAGGTTAGGTTTAGAAGCTATGTTACGGTTTTGGTTAGGGTTAGAAATAGGGTTGGGTTAGTGTTAGCATTAGGGGTAGTGTTAAAGTTAGAGTTAAGATTAGGATTAGAAAGTTAAGATTATGTTTGACATTATAGTAAGGGTTAGGATTAGGTTTAAGTTTAGTGTTAAGGTTAAAGTAAAGATTAGGTTTGAAATTCAAGTTAAGTTTAGATTTATGTATGAGTTTAGGGATAATTTAAAGGTTAGTTTAGGGTTTGGTTTAGGAATAGGGTAGGATTAGGTTTAGGATAAAGTTTAAGGTTAGGAAGTTAAGGTTGGGGTTAAGTTTAGGTTTAGAGCTAGGATTAGGTTTAGAGTTAGTGTTAGCTTTAATGTTATAATTATAGGTTAGGATTAAGGCTGAGGTTAAAATTAGGGTTAGATTTAGAAACACCACTTCTTAATCTATCTTAACTTCCAAGTTTTCCTGTCCTTTGCCTTTTCTTTTTTTGTTGTTGTCGATCTTTCTTCATCTATGCTTTTTGTGGTCACTTGATCACTTTATTCATTTAGATGTCTTTATTTCATGTTAATTTTTTTCTTTTTTTGATTTAATTTAAATTTTTCAATTATACTTGGCACATAATATTACATTACTTTCAGGCATACAACATGGTTATTAGACATTTATATAACTTACAAAATAATCACTTGATAAATATAATAACCATTTGACACCATACATAGTTATTACAGTATTATTGACTGTATTCCTTATGCTATATTTTATATCCCTATCACTATTTTGTAACTAACCAATTCATACTTCTTAATCTCCTTACCTTTGTTATCCACTTCCCCAACCTCCTCCCATCTGGCAACCATCAAAATGTTCTCTGTATCTAGCAATTTGTTCATTTTGTTTGTTTATTTTGTTCTTTAGATTATACATATAAGTGAAATCACACAGCATTTATCTTTCTCTTTCTGACTTCTTCCGCTCAGCACAATACCCTCTAGGTCCATCCATGTGGTTGCAGGTGGCAAGATTTCAATTTTTTTGGCTGAATAATATTCCATTGTATGTACCATCTCTTCTTTACCCATTTATCCCCTGATGGACGCCCAGGTTGCCTCTATATCTTGACTATTATAAAGAATGCTGCAATGAACATATAGATTTATATGACTCTTTAAAGTAATGTTTTGGTATTTGGGGAGGGGGGTAAATACCCAGAAGTGGGATTACTTGGTCCTTTTTTGTCTCTCGTTATAGTCTTTTTTAAAAAATCTATTTTAACTGTTGTCCTAGCCTTTTTTTTTCATTTTTAATTCATAAAATAAGTTTTTCCATTCCTTTACTTTCAATCCGTGTATATCTTTCAACCCAAAGTGAGTCTCTTGTAGGAGCATATGTGAAGGTCTTGTTTTCTTATCCATGCAGCCATCCTATCATTTAATTGAAATATTTGATACATTTACTTTTAAAATAATCATTGATAAATACTAATTATTGTCATTTCATTATTCATACTTTTAATATTCTCCTTCTTAAAAAAATTCCTTTAACATTTCTTATAATACTGGTTTGGTATTGATGAAATCCTTTAGCTTTTCTTGCCTGGGAAGCTCTTTACCTGTCCTTTGATTCTAAATGACAGCTTTACTGGGTAGAGTTACCTTAGTTGTAGTCCTTGCTTTTCATTCCTTTCAATATTTCATGTCAATCTCTTCTGGCCTGCAAAGTTTCTATTGAGAAATAAGCTGACAGTTTTATGGGAGCTCCTTTGTAGGTAACTGATTATTTTTCTCTTGCTGCTTTTAAGATTCTCTCTTTGTCTTTAACTTTTGGCATTTTTAATGATGATGTGCCTTGGTGTGGACCTCTTTGGGTTCATCTTGTTTGATATTCTCTGTGCTTCCTGGGATTGTACGTCTATTCTCTTCACTAGATTAGGTAAGTTTTCTGTCATTATTTCTTGAAATAGGTTTTCAATTCCTTGTTCTCTCTCTTCTCCTTCTGGTACCCCTATGATGCAAATGTTGTTACACTTGATGTTGTCCCAGAGGCCCTTTAAACTATCACATTTTTTTTGATTATTCTTTTTTTTTGTTGGTGTTCTGATTGAGGGTTTCTGCCATCTTCTTTACTAAATCCCTGATTTGGCCCTCTGCTTCATCTGATTGACTGTTTATGCCTTCTAATGTATTCTTCATTTCTGATTAGTTCTTTTTTATATTTTCTATATTTTTGTTAAAGTTTTCACTGAGTTCATCTACTTTCCCCCTAAGTTCTTTGAGCATCCTTATAGCCAGTATTATGAACTGAATCTGGTAGATTGCTTGTCTTTATTTTGTCTAGTTCTTTTTCTGGAGCTTTGTTCTTTCATTTGACATGTTTCTTTGTTTTGTTTTCCTGTTTCGACTACCCACTTCTGTCCCCCCCCCCCCGGGTCCCCACCCTGTGTATCAGGGCTGCTATGTCTCCTAGTTTTAGTAGAGAGGTCTTATATAGTCTTATATAGTAGATGTCCTATGGGGCACAGTGGTGCAGGCTTTCCTGGTCACCTGAGCTGGGTGCTCCAGATGTGTCCCTCATATGGATTTTGTGTGCTCTCCTATTTTAGTTGAGCCTTGGTTGCTGTTTGCATATCAGTTAAAGGGACTGTGCCCTGCCTCAAGCCATGTGGGATGAGCCATCAAGCAATCTGAATATAGTTACCACCCATGCTGAGTTTTGAGGGTCCTTGAGAGGCCAAGGCACAAAGTGAGGCCAGCTGCTGCTAATGCTGGACTAGGGGCTGCTCAGCAAGAGGTATGGGATATGCCGAGGCCAGATGCTGTTTGTTTGGGTTTTGCGAAACTTTGAGAGGTTTAGGAGTCAGAAGCCTGTGTTAAGACAAGCCATTTATGTGGAAAATCCACCGGAAGTGGCTCGCGTGGATCCACAGATTGGGTGGAATGCGGTCTCAGGGAGTTACCTGAGCCGGGCAACCAGAGTTATCCTGGTTGATGGAAACTCAGATATGGCTGCTACCTGTGTCTGGATGGAAAAGGGCTCAACAGGAAATAATAGATTCTGCCAGTACTTATGTCTGGGGGACTGCTACCCCTTCAGCCCTTGCCCTGATCCAGGCAATCCGGTTTCTCCCCTTAGGTCTCTGAAGCTTTTCAAGCCACAGCCTCAGAGCTGGAGCTCAGAGTGAGTGAGTCCATTAGCAGTAAGTCCCTGTGCAAGATTCTTAAGAGGAATACCTGTGACTCCAGCCACCCTTCATGTCACTCAGCCATAATTTCCACTGGTTTTCAGGGCCAGAAGTTTTGAAGACTTCTCTTCCTGGCACTGAAACCCTGGGCTGCAGAGCCAAGTGTCAAGCCAGTACCCCTTTTTAAACTGGGGGGACCTTTGTAGCCAAGATATCCTTTTCATTTTTTAACTGACATATATGGGTGTGGGAGCACACCCACGTCTCTGCCTCTCTTACCAGTCTCTAGGTGGCCTCTTCTGTATGTTCCCAGTTGTAGGACTTCTGTTCATCTAGACTTAAGGTGATTCCCAATGATGGCTGTTCTGTAGTTTAGTTGTAATTTTGATGTGGAGGTAAGTACAGTGCTTACCTGCTCTGCCATCTTTACCAGAACTCCATGCTGATGTGTGTTTTAAGGTTTGTTGATCCTTGGGTTTCTGCAATCATATTACTCTATTGTACAAATATTATTCCCTTAGAGTAAGAAGAATGGGGTGTGTTAAAGTACATATAAGGTGGTATTTTTCTCAGTTTTATACGAAGAAAGACACTGTTAAGTATCTTTTATATCTACCCCATGGTATCTTTTTTTTTTTTTTTAATTCCTTACAATTTTGCCTGTTGGTTGTGTAAGTCTGAAAGTATCTTAGGCTTTGCTTAGCTTCTATACTAACCTTGATATGCACATTGGAATGCTATAGATTATCCTATTTAGTCAAAAAATCTGCTGTCACATTTCTACCTGTTATTCATACCAATGGCAGGCACTGTATAGAGGGAGGACAATTCAGTAGTTTGACTTTGAACCAGTAATTCTGAAGTCATTCTGTCACTTATTTACTTTAATTGCTCCATACCCTTTCTCAATGATCTTGCTAGATTTTTTTTTTGGCTTAGGTCCATGCTATTGGTTTTCTTTCAATTGCTAACTTTTGAAAAGCAACTTTATTAAAGTGTTATTTGTGTTCTATAAAATTTACTCATGTTAAGTGCACAATTCAATAATTTTTCATTTAAAGAGTTGTATAATCCTGATTAAATTCCAATTTTAGACTATTTTTATCATTTCACAAAAACATTCTGTGTCCATTAGCAGTTACTCCCTATTCCTACCTCTTGGCCCCATCAATAACTATTTTATTTTTTTCTCTATAGATTTCTTTTCTCATAAATTTTACATGAATGGAATCATATAATATATGTGATCTTTTATATCTGACTTTTTAAACTTAAGATAATGGTTTTAAGATTTTTTTTACATTTTACTATATACATATATTATTATTATTATTAATAAACAGTATTCAATCATATAGATATACCACATTTGTTTATCCATTTAACAGTTGATAGACATTTGAATTTTTTCCAGTTTAGGACAATTATAAATAACGTAACTATAAACATTCATACACACCTCTTTTTATAACCCTATACTTTAATTTCTTTTTTGATAAGTCCTAGAAATGGACTTATTGGTTTGTATGGTTAATTTATGTTTACCCTTTTAAGAAACTGCTAAACTGTTTTCCACGTAATTCTAAGTCCTCTCTGTCAATGGATAATGTAACTATATGTCCTCGTCAGCAGAAAATGTAATATATGTACTCCATGACAATGGCAAACATAACTATATGTCATCCATAGCAATGACTAATGTAACTATATGTCCTCTATTATAATGATGTAACTTTACGTCCTCCATAACAGTGGATAACATAATTATATGTCCTCTATGACCTTACAATGTAACTGTAAGTCTTCTGTGACAATGGCTAATGTAATCAGATGTTCTCTATAACAAGGGCAAATGTAACTATATGGCCTCCCTGAAAATGGCTAATGCTTTTGAGTGGAGAAGTCCAAGTTTATCAAAGAATATAAGCCAACCTAAACCTCTATTATTGAATTTTTTATGACAATCATTAAAAGCCAAATTAATTTATTTAATTTTCATCATTGTACTGCCCATTGTTTGGCATAATACTTTTGTTGTACAACTGAGACACTGAAGGTATTGGAATAGAAAGGATTTTTTAAATTCCCAAAGTGGATAAACCATGAAATAATTAAAAATTCTTAAGAAATGCTCTTAACTTAAAAAATGAAGTAAGCAGAAGATAGATGAATTTTAAATGGTCGCATTTTTCTCTTTTTTTTTCTTGTTTCTCTGAAAGACAAAACTGCTCATATCTGACTCAGCTAATAATGTGCCTTTATTTCTTTTAACTATGCTACCCATTTGATGAAAACAAAAGAAAACTTCTACTTATTTTATTGCGATATAATTCACATAACAAAGTTCACTCATTTAATGTATACATTTCAGTGGTTTGGATATTCACTATACATCTATCACTGTCTAATTAAGGAACATTTCATCACCACAAAAAGATACACAAACTCTTCTTCTTCTGACAACCACTAATCTGCTTTTCGTTTCTGAGGATTTGACTCTTCTGAATACTTCATATAAATGGTATTATAAAATATGTGGCTTTTTTGCCTTGATTCTTTTACTTAGCATATATTTTTGAAATTTATTTACATTATACTCAATGTTCAGCATGTAACAATACCTTCATTAATTTTTATGGATGAATAATATTTCTTCATATGGACAAAAGACTCTTTTATTTGCTTTGTTTTGTCATCAAAATCTTTTCATGTACTTATTTAGCATCCATAAATGCTCTTTGGCAAAATATTCATGATTTTTGAGAATTTTATATTTTTCTGTTATGTTTGAGAATTTTTATATTACATACATATGTAACCTACACATATCATAATAAAACAAAACCAAACCCTTATGTGCTACACAGACACTATTCTCCTGTGAATTTAGGAAGCCAAGTCATGTGTTAAAATAAATAGGCCACTCGGAAATGTATTCTTCAGTATTTACCATCAAGACCCAGGAAATATTCAACTGCCAGATAAATGAAGATACCATGGGGCGGGGCAGTGGTGATCTCATTAACTTATTAAAATGATTTTTTAGCATTTACCCAACAACACTATAATATATGATTTGTAATTAGTCAAAAATATTATTTAGGAACACAATGGAGTTGGCGTTCTGTTTTTTTCAGGGAAAACAAGTCTTAAATTTTATCTTTTTGCAACCGTATGAGGGCAAAGAAAACTATTTAAATTGCCCAAAAGCACCATAAGACCATAAAGAATATAAAAAAATAAAATATCAAGGAGATATATATTTACAAAACTGTCCATAAACCATAGGTTTCTTTGAGCAGTAAAAATAAACCTAGGAAGAAAAGTTCATAAATCTAAAGTAGATTATACATATGGTTTCTCAAAAACCCAGTGAATTTGGTTCAGTTATGTAAAATGCCTTGTGTAAATGAGATGGCCATGAATAATGCAGATCCCATGCAGAGAAAGATTTTAATATCAAGCTACCTGAAGGAAATGTTGGTACACTAATAGAGTCTAGTGTCAAAGACATAAGTACTCAGAAAAGATAGATATTTGCCTCAAATGCTGCAACACAGTATTATCAAGAGAATCTTAGAAGAGTAAAGAAAGGCACCTGGACAACTGGACAATCAAAGGCTCTGACTCATTTTCTTAATATGTCCATAACTGTGAAGTATCCTTGCAGCAAATGAAGACACAAATGCATATTTTGAGGACTTGAAGTCATGTGGGAAAAAGTTATCTTTGGAGATAAAATTCATAGCAATTGCTATTCTTACAGACCTTCATAATTCAGCTGAGAAAATGATGAACTGCATTACTTGCATCCCCCTTGATAGTGTTACTGGAAAGGCCATGGTTCTATTTTACTACTCAGTTGAAATGTTTTTGTTTTTAAATGTAAACATCTGACCTCATTCAATTTAAATAACAAACTTCCATTTGCTGAGCACCTTCCACAAGCACCTCAAAAAGTGCTTCTTCTTTCTGTCAATCACTTAACTCTCATAGCCGTGCCATGAGGCAGGTCTTATTATATCTACTTTACAAAGGAAGCTTAAGGCAATCAAAAAACCTCTCTCAGAGTTACATTGCTCAATGTCCCAAGCTAATCAATGTACAATATAGACTTAAACTCAGGCCAGTTGGACTCTAAAGAGTTAGATTCAAACTCACTCTTCCCAGAATTTTTATTCTTCTTTATAGAACCAGGGGCATACTGAGAATGAATCAAATTTGCTGAAAAACCTTTATGCAAGTTAATACTTTCACATTAAAGTAAAATTCTTTTCTCTATTTAAACATACACTTATGCATGACTGTATGCCTTTCTGTACATAGTTCAAGATCTGGGAAGTTCAGACTTGTTCATCATCGACTTGCTATAAAAATGATAAACTATTGAATTTTGCATTAAAGTAAAGGGCAAAAACAAAATACAATTAATTAATTTGTAAATAAACTAATGAAAATATTTTTCTCCCACTACTCTTGTTTAACGAATAGCACATACAAATTATAAGAGTATAGCAAGATTGCTGGAGATCTAGAAGGTACTTCTCAATGAGCTTTCAAGATTGATGATACAGGGTCTCACAGCTTTTCTTTTACTTTGTTCAGTGTTGTAACCAATGCTGTTCTATGCTTACGAGTGTTTGTGAGAATTACATATAAAATGAAAGTTGGAAAGAAAGGAAATGAAGTTTAATGGTGTTTACTAGGCTACTACCAGGAGCAAGATGAAAGTGGAGAGTTAGTGTGCCCAGAATGTAATGATCTTAATTGCCAATAGTAAAAGAAAAATATAATGTGGGGTCCCAAATAGATGAGAACAATAGTGAGTTGTGGATATGGTATATGAATTTTTCATTTTTGGCTTAAGCTGTTCCATGGCAACAATTATGTATCATTTTTCTGTACTCTTCTCTAGAAGCACAGTGGCTGGCATTTAGGATGCCTTCAGTAAGTGTCTGTAGACTGTTTAAGACAATTCCTCATGCAGGCAATGGCAAAGTGAGGTTGATTATCTGGGCTGAGTGAAGAAGGGCCAAGCAGTGTGGAACAGCTGCAGACTGGATTCTAGAAAGAAGTTCCTAAAATAGGGAGTCCTAGTGCAGGAAATTTCTTGGGAGATAATCTTGAGAAAAAAAGAAGCAGAATTAAGCAGAGGGGCAAGATCATTGTGATCTATTTCACAGAGGCCTTAGCCAGCTATTTGAGAAGCGCTGAAACTGGAATGACATCTCAGGTGCCCCAGACTGGGTCTTAGGCCTTGTTGTGCCCACAGTGACTTCTGGAAAGGAGACTGTGGCCAAAAGCATAGAGGCTTTCTTCAGTGGAGTCATTTCCTGAAAAGGCTGCCAGGGGCCCGGAAATAAGTCTCTGTCCTGAAGGAGGCTTTGAGCTGTGTTGCACAGAGCTCACTACAGGCAGCAGCCCTTTAGCCCATCAGGTTGTTTTTCAAATTTTCTGTAGCTCAGGGTATCCTCCATGAGTTAATCTTTATTTTTCACAGAATACTTAGGGAGAACTTAGCAAAATCTTCATTATATTATTGTAAACAAATTACATGTTTTTTCAGCTCTCAGGGTACAATGTTAATAATTGCTGACTAAACAAACACCTATTTGAGAATTTTGCAAAGACATAAGAAAGCTGTGTCCAACATTTAACAATATGAAACCAAGTTTCATCAGGTAGAGCCAAAATGCAAATCATCAGTAAAAATACTATTTTGGAATTGAAAATATATACAGAAGAATGATGGAGCAAGAGTTTATTAATCATTCTGACCTATAATAAAATGATTATTTTTGAAATTGCTATAAGCATTGTTTAAGCACATTGTTAAGGATAAATAAAAATATATATGAATATGTGATAGCAGATAAAATATTATGTGTATAAATTTCTTTTAATTGCTGTGTACTAATCAATTGACCATAATTTTACCTCTAATATCTGATAACGGGTGTTAAATTTCAGTAGTGTTTTCATGCATTCATCATTATACTGGAAACTGATCACTCTATATTATAAAAGGATTAGAAACTTTATGAAGTATTAATATTTTCACTCTTTTCCTTCTCTAATTCCAAGGGTTTCAATGACCCATGGGTACATTAACCAGTATTTTCTCAAAAGGTATGCATAGGAGTAAGGGTAAAAGTGGAGAGCATGTGGGCTGCTCCCCACTGGTCAACTATCTAAGACCACGTGAACTTTGTTAGGTTTCTGGGGTGGTTATGGTGGACTCACATCAATAAACATAGTCTAGTTCATTGGTAAGGCCACTAATCCATTATTTGGTCTTAGGGCAAAATATGGGAATAGTAAGGTTGGTGAAAACCACTAACCCGTAATCTTAGAATCAGCCATTTGAATAAGAATTCTGGCTCATTTAATCTGTGCATTCTTGGCAAAGTTCCTCACCTTCTCCTGTTCCTATCAGGTATAATCACTCACCTTACAGAGTTCTTGTGAAAATAAATAAGGATGAATTAAAGTAAATTTGTGACCAATACATCTCTTTTATAGTTCAGTAAAAAAACCAAAGAAGCCATTTCTAAATCTTTATTATATCTCATCATCATTCTGTTTGCATACTTTCCAGAGGCTTTTATGTTCTCATCTATGTAATCCCAGTGAATTATGCCTTTCCTCCAGGGCCTTATTTTGATTAACTGCTCATAATTAAAATGAAATTTGATGAACTGGAACCAAACCTTTTAGTTGGCTTCTCTTTAACACCTTGCACCCTTCGTTTAGTGAAACTCAGAAAATAGAAAGAATATAATTTTTTCTAATTAAAGGGAGGTTGACAAATAGAGTAATTTTCTGGGTAAAAGAAACAAGCTCTTAATTCTAAATTTTTATATCTGTATTTATTCTAAAAATAAAATATCTACAATGTATAGATAAGCCCAGGTTGTCAAATTTACTGAGAAAGTTGCAAGAAAAGTACTTTACATTATTTTATGCCCTTCATTCTTCAACTTACATTATAATGGAAATGAATGTGTCTATAAAACTTCCAAAAAGTAGAAAATCATGAATATATAGATACAAAAACTCAACTATCTAAAGGAATTAAGTAAAATTTACAAATATATGTTTTATTTTTTTGTCATCTTAACCACTTTAAAGTTTAAAATGCAGTATTGTTAATTATATGTGCACTGTTGCATATATAATTAACATTTTTATATGTCAAAACATTTTTATATGTCAAAACAAAAACTCCATATTCATTGAACGGTATTCCCCTATTCCTCTTCCCCTTCCACCCTCTTGCAATCAACATTCTACTTTCTTTTTCTAAGAATTTAAATATTTAAGTACTCAAATACTTAGAATTCTTAGAATGAGATGCCTCATATGAGTTGGATCATACATTTTTTTGTGATGTATTTATTTCATGTAGTATATTGTCTTTCAAATTCATCCATGTTGTAATACTGATGGCATTTTCCTAGTTTCTGAAGACTAAATAATATTCTGTTGTGTGTATATATAACATTTGTTTATCAATACACCTGTTGATGAATACTTGGGTTGCTTCTACCTCTTAGCTATTGCGAATAATGCTGTAACGAACATATGTATGCAAAATATATCTTCAAGATCCTGTTTTTAAATCTTTTGGGCATAAATCCAAAAGTAGTATTTCTGTATTACATGGTAATTCTATATTTGATTTTTTTGAGAAACCTCCATATTGTTTTCTATATTGGTTACACCATTTTACAACGTTACCAATAAAGTGCAAGCTCTCCAATTTCTCCACATCCTCACAATCACGTGTAATGTTCTATTTTTTTCTTTTTCTTTTTTTGATAGTGGTAATCTTAAAAGGTATGAGATACTATTTCATTGTGGTTTTGATTTGCATTTCCCTTATGGCTGGTAATGTTGAGCATCTTTTCATATGCTTTCTGGCCATTCATATATCTTCTTTGGAGAAATGTCTATTAATGTTTTATCCCCATTTTTTAATTGCACTTGGATTTTGTTGTTGCATTGTAGAAGTTCTTTATATATTCTGGAAATTAACTCCTTCTCAGATATATGATTTGCAAATATTGTCTTTCACTCTATAGGTTTTCTTTCCACTCTGTTGATTGTTTCCTTTACTATTTTGAAATTTAAAAGTTTGATATACTCTCATTTGTCTATTTTTATTCTTATTGCCTATGATTTTGGTGTTTTAGCCAAGAAATTATTGCCAAATGCAATGCCATGAAGAAACTATTTTCTCGTGTTTTCCTTCAGAAATTTTATAGTTTCAGATCTTACATTTAGATTTTAATCCATTGTAAGTCAATTTTTACATATGATATAAATTAAGAGTCCAATTTCATTCCTTTGCATGGAGATATATAATTTTTACACTGTTAGTTTCTATAATTAATTTAAAATATTAAATATATATATGTATATATATGAAAGAGACTAGGTTTGTGATGAATAGAAAGTAGGATGTGAAAGATAGAGGATGTCTGACAAGAGATTGAGAACTGGAAGGAAAATAAAAAATTTGAGCTTATAGAAAAAATGAAGATCACCTGGCATATGTAAAGATATCAAGGACTCTGAGGAGGTACAGAACTCCATTAAGGAATGGATAGCCTGTTAGGGGTGCTTCTCCAATCAATACTCGTTTCTTTTTCTGTGCATTACACATACTACAATCATGCTATTATAATTTCTTATGTAATAATCACCTTGTTCACAACTAAATTTTAGAAAGCAGATCTAAGTCTAAATTATTTAACACTTTATTCTTATGGCTTAACACATGACTGGCACATAGTGTATGCTTAATACACATCTGTGGAAGAATGAATAGAGGAACTTTCACTTCCAGTACAATTATGGACTAGATAAGATGAAAACCTCTTTCTACAAAATATCTAGAAACGTTCCTTAAAATGTAGAAAAATATTCTCAAACATAAAAAAAGCAAAGAAAACTCATTTTGCAACTCTGGCAGTGGGGAGAAAAAGAATAACCATTGTGAAATATGCCCAGAGCTTTTTCTATAATAAAGACCTACTCTTTATGGGAAAAGACACTCAGAGAATTTTCCTAAGAGAAAAGCACTTACCTGATTTCAGATCCCAAACAGCCTATCTCACTTGAAAAAAAGCTAAAATACATATGTAAAGGTTGCAGACCAGGGACATGGGCCAACTAAAGAAATGAGACTTAATCATGAAATTTTAAAGTGTTTCCCATCCCCTATATCTTTCTAACTCGGCAACCTCAGCAACAGTGGGTTTCAGCTGAAAGAGCTGCAAAAAATATACTATCTCAGAAGAGTACTTAGGGAAACCCAAAGGTAACAAAAGAGACAATGACAAGGACACTGAAGGAATTTGAAAAGTCTGGCCCCTACAACTAGAGCACATATTAAACATAGCCCAACTCTTAGTCAGATTAACATAATACCTCATGGTAAATCTCTTGTTATCTCAGTTTTTATTATTTATAAATTAGGTACAGATTTTAACAAAAAATTACAAAGCATGTTAAAAGGCAAGAAAAAAAAATGCAGTCTGAAGAGAATAAGCAAGCAACAACAGGCAGACTCACATATGATACAGACATTAGAATTAGAAGAGATGGAATTGGAGTAACTACGATTGATTATGTTAAAGACTCTAATGGAAAAAATAGACAGCATGTAGGAAGAAATGGATAATGTAAGCAGGGAAAAGAAATATGTTAAAAAATAAAAAAGAAATGCTACCAATTGAGTTCACTCTAACCAGAAAAAAAGATGCCTTTGATATGTTCATTAGCATATGAAAACTGCCAAGAAAATAATTAGTGAGCATGAAGAAAGATAAGTAAAAAAACCCTAAATTGAAAGGTAAAGAGAAAAAAAGAAACTCAAAGATCCAAGAATTGTAGGACAATTTAAAAAAGATATGATATATGCATAACTGGAATATCAGAATAAGAGAAAAAGGAAAACACAAGAGAAGAAATATTTGAAGTATTAATCACTGTGAATTTTTTGAAAATAAATGTCAGACACCAAAATATAGATACAAGAAGCTCAGAGAAAACCAAGTAGAATAAATACCAAAAAAATCATTGATAAGTATATCATACTTGATCTTCAGGAAATTAAAGGCAAATAAAATCTGTAAAGAAGCCTAGAGAAATAAGACACAACAACTTTATAGGAACAAGATAAGTATTTCAGTAGACTTCTTATCAGAGACCATGCAAAGAAGAAATTGGAGTGAATATTTAAAATATTGGAAGAGAAAAATCACCAACCTAAAATTCTTTACTCTGAGCAATTATCCTCAAAAAGGGAAAGAAAAATAAAGACTTTCTCAGAAACACAAAACTTAGAAAATTCATTCCCAGTAGTACAGAACATGTTGATACTTCTTCAGGAAAAAGGAAAATTATATTTTAAAGCAATTCTGATATATACAAAAAAATGAAGATTATCAGGAAATAACAAATGGAATCAAATAAGTTTTTTTTCTTATTCATACTGGTTTAATAGATCATTGCTTGTTTAAAGTAATAATAGTAATAATATATTGGGTTATTATTGCATCTGTCCATGTGAAATGACTGATAATGCCATAAGGGAGGAGAAGAAGCAACCGTGGAAACTAATACAAGATACTTGGACTACATTTTAAGAACGATAATAAAAATACATGTTTCATTTCTAAGCAAACCACTTTTTTAATATATATGTATATATAATTAATATAATAAAGGAAGATAGAATGAAATCACATAAAATATTCCATTAAAATGAGAGAAGGAAGAAAAAGAGAGGAAAATAAAGAAAAAATGAATATAAAAGTGATAAAATGATAGAAATTAATCCATTTGTATTTATATGTGAATATATAGTCAGAGTGGATAAAAACCAAAACTGTGTTGTCTATAATAAACCTGCTTTATATATATGAAAACTCAGATAGCTTAAAAGTAAAAGGATAGAAAATATTTCACTCTGCTAAAACAAATCAAAGGAAAGCCAGAGTAGCTATATTGAATTCAGACAAAGAAGGCTTCATAACACAAAAAAATATCAGAGATAAAGATAAGTATTACATACTGAAAAATGGTCAATTTTCTGAAAATAGATAACAATCTTAAGCATGTACAACCTAACAACAGAGCATCAAAATATATGAGGCAAAAACTGATAGAAATTTAAAGAGAAATAGACAAATTCACTGTTATCATTAGAGACTGTTTCAGTAATTGATAGATCAAGCAAGCAGAAAATAACTTAAAATGTCATTGACCTGCATAGCACTACCAATTAACTTGATCAAATTGACATTTATAAAGTACTTCATTAAATAACAGCAGAATACACATTCATCTTAAGCTCACATAAAACATTCATCAAGATAAGGATGTTCTGGGCCATAAAACACATCATAACAAATTTTAAGTAATGAAGATCATATAAAGTGTGTTTCAAGACTGCAATAGAATTAAAAATACATAATAGAAAGATAGCTGGAAAAGTCACAAATATTTGGGAATTTTAAAAAATCTTTAACTTTTGTGTCAAAGAAGTAGTATGGATATAAATTAGAAATATTTGAACTAAATGAATATAAAAATACAATTTACCAAAATGTTGAGGATTCAACGAAAGCAAGGATAGAGTACATATATTTGAAATCAGTTAAGATCTAAAACAATATAATAAGCTTCTATTTAGCAAACAAAAGGAACAAGATTATTTAAGCCTAAAGAAAACAGAACCAAAGGAATAAAAATTAAAGCAGAAATCCATAAAATTGAAAACAGGAACTAATAGAGAAAATCAAAGTAACCAAAAGGTAGTTCTCTGAAAAATCAGTGAAATTAATAAAATCTGACCAGACTAACAAAGGACAAAGAAAGAAGACCAAAAGTAGCAACCTAAGAAATAAAGAAGCAGTCATTACTATTGATGCCATGGGCTTTAAAAAGAAAAGTAAAGGAACAATATGAATAATCCCATGCCCACAAATTTAGCAACTTAATCAATTCCATGAAACATAAAAAATGTCAAAGTTCGCACAAAGAGAAATAGATATCTGGATAGCCCTATATTTAAAAAAATTGGATCAATAATTTATAACCTTCTATAAAAGAAAAGTACCATGCCCAAATGATTTCTCTGGTGAATCTTACCAAACAATGAAGGAAGAAACTATACAGATTCTTTACAGACTCTTCCAGAAAGCAGAAGCACAGAGATCACCTTTTAACTCATTCTAAAAATCCAATGTTGCTCTGATATTAAAATCAGATAAAGATAGAAAACAGGCCAAGCTGCAAATCAATATCTCTCATGAACATAGTCACAAAAATGCTCAACAACAAAATATTAGCAAATCAAATACAACAATGTATAAAAAAATTGCGTGGTATGGTAAAGAGAAATTTATTCTAGGTGTCCTAGATATTTTCATTATTTCAATATCAAATAATTTAATCCACTATACTGACAGGCTAAAAGAAAAAAAAAACAAGATTATATCAATGAATGCAGGAAAAGCATTCGAAAATATTTAATACCCATTTATGATCATAAAAATAAAAAATAAACAAACACCTCTCAGCAAACTAAGAGTAGAGGAAAAGTTTATTCAATTCGATCAAAAACATTTACAAATATTGTACTGCTAACATGATATTTAATGGTGAAAAACAAGATGCTTTCCCCCCAAAATTAGAAACAGGTTGACTGTCTTCTTTCACCATTCTTATTCAACCTCTTACTGTAAGTTCTAGTAATGTAGTGAAACAAAAAGAGGAACTAAAGTCATACAGATTGGGATTGAAAAAAATAAAGCTGCTTTCATTCACAGATTATGTGAATATATATACTGATCATTCCAAAGATTCAACAAAATGTTTCCAAATCTAATAAGTGATTATAGCAAGGTCTCAAGATACAGAGTTAACATACCAAAGACAATTGCTTCTCTGTATACCAATGATAAATAACTGAAGCTAGAATTTAGATATATATCATTTACAACAGCATCAAAACCCATTAACTACCTAGATATAAATCTAAGTACTTTTATATAAGAAAAATTTTAAACTGATGAAAAAAAATCAAAGGTCTAAATAAATGGAAACATTATATGTCCTTTAATCTTTAAAAAACCTCAATATTGTTAAGATATGAATTGTTTTCATTTGGTTAATAAATTTGCAAATTCCTAATCAAAATGCCAACAAACTATTGGTAGTTTTTGAGGATTCACAAAACCCATTCAGAGCTTATTATAAAGCTGCAGTAATCAAGACAGCATAGTATTGGTGAAGGAATGCACAGATAGATTGATGAAGCAGATTTAAGTATCTATAAATGGACCCATACAAATATAGCTAACTTATCTGTGACAAAGGAGCTAAGGTAAGTCAATATAGAAAAGACTGTCTTTTCAACAAGTGGTCCTGGAACAATAAGACATCCATATCGGGGGAAAGAGAGAGAGAGGGAGAGAGATATTACACCTCTGGCAAAAATTAATTCAAAAGATATCATAGACATATATGTAAAATGCAAATTTATAAAACTTCTAGAATAAAACAATAGAGAAAATCTTGATTACTTTGGGTTTGGTCGTGGTCATTTAGATACTACCCCAAAAGCACAATCTTTGAAAGAAATTTGATATTTTCTCTTAAAATTTAAAGCTTTTGTTCTATGAAAGACATCATTAAGTAATTTTAAAGGCAAGGTACAAACTGGGAGTCAATATTTGCAAAATACATATTTCATAAAGAAATGTATTCAAAATATTTAACGAGCTCTTAAACTCAGTAAGTTAACAAAATTTTCAACCAAAAAGTAGGCAAAAATCTGAACAGACACACTTCACCAAAAAAGATATATAAGTAGCAAATGAGCATATGTAAATATGTTTAACATCATATTCATTAGGGAATAGTGAATTTAAATAACAATAAAATAATCCACACACCTATCAATCAAAATGTCTAAAATGCAAAAACACTGACACTAGGGGCTGCTAGTGAAGATGTGAAGCAGCAAGAACTCTCATTTATGCTTACTGGGATACAAAATGCCCAAGTAGAACAGCCATTTTGGAAGATAGTTTGGCAGTTTTTTATAAAGCTAAGTAGTTTTACCATACAACCCAGCATTCTCCTTGATATTTACCTAATCGAGTTGAAAATATATCTGCATAAAAACCTACACACGAATGTTTAGAGCAGTTTTATCCACAATTGTCCAAATCTGGAAGCAATCAAGATGCCCTTCAATAAATAAAAGGGTAAACAAATTGTTGTATATTCATATAATGTAAAATTTTTTCAGTAATGAAAAGAGAAGCTGTCTTAAACTACATAAAGACAGAGGTAAAAAAAAAGACATAGTGCCAAGTGAAAGAAGCCTATCTGAAAGAGTATACACTCTTTGAGTTTAATTATAAGATCTGAGGGAAAAAAAGCAGAACTATAGTAATAGTAAAATTGCAAGAGGTTCAGGGACGAGGGGTAGGGATGATTGTATATGTGTGATAGCAACTGTAATTAGTATTGTTTGGCTACTCATTTTGAACAGGTACCCCACTCATTTCTTTATATGCATTATTTCATTTAATTGTCAAAACTCTGTAAGGTAAATGTTATTGTTTTAGATAAAATTCTCCCCAGTGGGGAGCTTAGGGTGTGAACGGTTTATTTGAAAGGTGATCATAAAAAGAATTTTGAGTGGCTCAGAAAGTAGGACAGGGAAGAAAAGGAAAGGGTGAACTTTTTATTGTTGTGGACTACAGAGGCTCAATTGGAATGCATCATTTCTCAATAGTTCCAAGAATTTAAGAATATACTAATAATACCATTTTGGAATTTCAGATGTTCTAAAATGATGAATTTTAGTCTTCAGTTTTAATTCACTCTGAAATATTGGATTTTGAAAATTGAAAGTTTATTTTGATTTTTATTTCAATTTGAAAAATACCCTTTTGTCTAAGGAGGCAATGCAAATTTTTATTCAACACTCATTCATTCTTCTACCTCATTAATTCATTTATTTTTTGATGTTCAGAAACCTCCTTTGTTCACTTAACGTCTTTTTCCTCCAGTCAATACTCATCCATAGTATCATTTCTGAGGGCCACAGAGCCCATTTAGGTTGCTTCCAAGTTTCCAGTTACATAATTCCTTTACTTTTTCATAAGGATATTTAGAACAAATGTAACAGGAAAGCATGTCTATGAAGAGAAAAGGCATAAAAACAAAGGTGATGTTTACTTACTTTTTAATTTGCTTTTCTGTAAATGTTCCTGCAAATTGTTGCTACAGCTTGTACAAGAAATTCCCAAAATGTTGCTCCTCAACCCCAAGTATCTGGAGGCTCTGTTATCTGTCCTTCTTTCCATGTATCCTACAGGGAACTGGTACAAATAAGAGAGATACAGCAGCATTAGTTTACTGAGGAACTAGGAAATTCAAGTTTATTATCCTTGAAATTCTACATTTGAAGTAAATTTTTAAAGGCTTAAAGATGTACAAACAATTCCCTTAGTGGGTTTCTCTTACCAGGTATACCAAAATGATTCCTGCTTTCTAAAGTACACCACAGTCTGACTCATTAACATTCAGATAGAGATGAGAAAAGTAAATAAAATTTATAACCGCAACACAGAAAGAATATCTCATAATGATGGAATGACAGGCATTGTACTCTGAAAGAACTGATGGGCCCAGTAATGTTCAAGAAATCACATTCTTAGAAATTCTCTATGATTTCTATTGAAATTGGGAAACCAAAGCACAACACAAGACATATGTTGAGGGCACACATCAAAATAATGAGGTAACTGGAATGTAATGAAATAGGCTCATTGCTAGCCACTCCAGAGTGTCCTGTATTCTGCCCTTGATTAAGCATGCTTCTGGACCCCCAACCTTCTTCCATATCCTATCTTCTCCCTACACTAAAGCATTGTATATAAAGAACAGTCATGGTGAAAGGAAGTTAAATTAGGCTTCAGTAGTAGAACTGAGTCCAACTCTAGTTTGAAGCTCTAGTAAGCTGACCTGAGGAACAGTTATTTATCTCTAAGTAAGTGAATTTTTATTAGTTCTGATAACCACTAATCTTAGATCTTTCAATAATTATAGAAGTAGTTAGATTTAATATTCTACTGTCATCAACATGGGTCTTTAACTCAGAGTAAAAGAGAACGTGGTGGCCCCTAGTGCCTTGACCTGAGTTGGCAAGCCACCACACGAAGCTCCTGAGAGACCTGAGACATTCTCCAAAAGAGTCAACCATGCCAGTGCACCACTCCAGCTGAGCAGAAAAGAGAGATGGAAATGACAATGGCAGACATGCTCATGGGACTTTTATTCCTTTGGTGAAGGTGAGAAAGATCTGGAAAAAGACAAAGAGGCCTCCAAATTTTGTCCCTGGAGACAGTGCCTAGAAAGGTATGTCTTGCATTTTATGAACTGTTCTTATAATTTATTTGCTACCCTGATGGCATTGTGTGTGAGGTAAGAACATTTCTATAACATGTCAAGAAAATAGGCTGGTACTATGGAGGCTTAACTATCACATTCAAATATGACAACTTATGTGCCAGGTATGAGAATTTTTGTCATCGCTCTTGGTGCCTCCCGTTTAAAATAAGAGGCTGGCCTAGATTATTGGCATCAATTTACAACAGAGGATACCTTCGAGGATAAACCATGTATCTGAAATTGTATAGAGAATTATTAATAAAACATACCTGGTTTTTAAATGCATATTCCAGTATTAATTCCTTTTAAAATCTATGTTACCTTTTTTTTTTTACACACTCTAATTTAATTTGGGTAAATGTATTTCCTTGATAAGGACCCTTGAGAAAAATATGTTGGGTTGGAATCCCAGATCTGGCTATTTCTAGCCATATAACTTTGGATAAGTTGCATAAACTGCACCTCGGTTTCCACTATATAAAACGGAGAATATAATTAGTCATTTACACAGTTATTATAAGGTTTAAAAATTGTTATAGTACCTTCAACTCACACATTATTAATTTATACTAATGCCTACACATAGTTGTAATTTAATTATATTTATAATGTTTTGGTATGAAAATATACAGTTTTTCCTGAATCTTTTTTTAATATGTCAGTTTTACATGGTTCAAAGAAATTCAAATGAAGTTGAATTAAGAAAAAGAATTATTGGCTCACCTTTTTGAAAGGTTAGGACACTGGGGGCTTCAGAAAGAGTTAGCCCCAGAGGCCTGCAACATGTGGTCTTGATAAAGAACTGCTTAGCCCTCTGATTCAATTTGCCCAAGGTCACATGGAAACTTTTTGGTGAATCCTGACTTCTGTGGGCCTGGCACAAAAAGTCAGAATGCCACCAGCACTTGCCATAATCAAACACATGTGAAGTGCCCACTGGAGCCTAAAAGGATGGTTGGCGAAAGCTGTTTTTCATAGCTTTAATGGTAACTCCTTTCTTGCTTACTTTGTGTCTGGCCACTAAGATGGAAGTTTTGCATGATGCCTTATGTCAATGGACATTGGCTTTTTCCTCAGACCGAAGGGTGGTGACTTAGTGCTGCCGAGGATGTCTCTCAGAGGTAACACTGTTCCAACTGCTCCACAAGTCCAATACAAACCCTTTCCTCATATTTGCTCAGGAAGTTGAAGATCATCACAGATTTTTAATCTTTGGTTATAGACTGAGATTAAAAATGTTCTTTGGCACGGCTTTCTGTAAGATTTGTTTTGCCGCCTTCATCAGTGGAGGCCTCTGAGGTTGAGAGAGGTTAGTTTTATGTTTTATCTTTCATTCAAAAGAAAAATGAGTCTTAACACAGAAATTTTGGGATTTCCAAGGTTTTTGATGATGCTTGTTAGTAAATTTGATTCCTCTGAGAATTTAATTCAGGTGACTTAAGTTATCCATTATATTCCAAACTCAAAGTTAAGAATATACCAAGAAATTTAGAAATAGACATCAAAATATATTTTTATATATATGGAAAAAGTGTTAATCTCATCTTAAGTACACGCTGAGGGAGGTCTTCACTTGAGAAGTAACTGCTCAATAGAAATGTATGGAACGAATCAATTTGAACAGCCCTAGTATATAATAGTACTATATAAATGGTTGATTTTATTTTTTCTTAAGATACAGCTAAACAGTCCCTTATAGTAACATACCAGCATTTAATTCCAAGGTTCAATATCAAATAATCTGTGTGCAAATCAATACTGATTATCATCACATTCCAGTAGGGGAATTAGTTTAAATTCCTTTGAAATCTAAATGCTTTGGAGAAAAAATCTAACACCTAGCTACTATTTAATAGAGCTCCACACAAAGTTCAGTATATTGATGTTCAATAGGAACTGGACAAAATTAACAACAGAGAAATCAACAATAGATGTCACATAAATTCATTAGTGACTTGGAATAATTTATATAATTAAAAGCCTTAATATTAAAAACAGGAAACAGAATTCTCTGAAAAAATTTAAAGGAAACATTATGAAGGATGCTGAGAAATAAAAAAAGACATGTTTACAGTGAGAAACTGAGGACTTGATGGAGCAGAGCCCTGGCAGGAAATTCTGTCCTGAAGATAAGAAAGGCTCCCTAGATCTAGAATCCAAAATAGAGATAATTCTCTGGAGCTAGAGGAGGAACCAGAACCCCAGCAGCCTGAAGAAATAACTAGCATGGCATGGAAAACTAAACCAATCTCATTTTTTCAAGGCTTCTAGCAGTCAAAGATGGAAGAAAGCAGAAATTATACTGGGCCTAGCCATTTCCAGCATTGTCTATGTTACTCATAGTTTAAGTTTCATTATTGTTCATTTGAGTCTTTCTGTTTTTCCTGGAAAACGTAGTGGATGCTGTGGTGCATAACCCAGACAGAGGCATGCATTACCCTATTGGTGACAGATTGTTCATTAGCAGAGACCCTCCCTGAGAATTACCCCCGGCTAAAGGCAGCTGTGTTACCAAGGTAATGCTCCATCTCTGAGGTAGCTGACCTCTAATGACTGCTGGATATGTGGATCAACATTCTGGCCCCATTGCCTCTATATGGGACACTCTGAAGCAGGGGTCCCCAACACCCAGGCTGCAGATCAGTATGGGTCAATGGCCTGTTAGGAACCAGGCCACACAGCAGGAGGTGAGCAGCTAAGGAGGGAGCTAAGCTTCATCTGTATTTATAGCTGCTCCCCGGCGTTAGCATCACTGCCTCAGATCCACCTCAGATTGTCAGGCAATAGATTCTCATAGGAGCACTGGTCCCTGGTGCCAAAAAGGTTGTGGACCACTGCTCTAAAAGAGACTCCCAGCTCCAGTGCCCCCTATGGGATCAACTCTTTCTCCATGTATTAAAGTCTTACTTTTCTCTGTGCCCAACTCTATGTACTCCCCTTCCCTCCTCTTCTCTCCCCATTTCATCCCTTCTGTAGTTGTCCATCCTAGGGACACTCTCCAATAAACTCTGCATTCAGATCCCCATCTGTTTCCTGGAAAATCAAACCTAAGATGTAAGGCTGTTCTAAATATCTTTACATATTTAAGAGTAAGGCATTAAAAGGCTAAACAGATACTTTTCCTCTCAACTTTTAGGATTCACTCTAGAGTTATTGAAGGAAGAGGTGATTCTTTGGAGAGTGTTCAATTATCAGGATTCAATGTTCTATCTGGTAGATATATCCCAATCAACAGCATTCTCAAAACTGGGCAGGAGATGCAAGGTTGATTCTCTGAAGAAATTGGGAAAAGGAGTGTGTAGACATGAGGATACCGGGAGTAGTGGAGAGCAGCAGTGAGGTAGAGTGCTAAAAGGAGACTAGTGAAATACGGATCTGCATTGGAAGTCATTGGACCTCATGTTCCCACACCCTGATTCATATCCCAGACATCTGCACCCTGGCCTCTCAGGCCTCCTGTAGCCTCCTTCTGGGTAGTTATGGAGTGGTAGTACACAGGGATGTCCTTTGAATTGATTTACTTCTAATCAGTTTCTTTGTTTTTAGTCAAATGTCTGAACTCAACACCTGAGAATTTCAGAGGATCTCTAGACTTAAATAGTTAGAGCCATTACTGTCCTTCTCTGCATACAATTACTTTTGTCTTCCCTGATCACCGAACTGGTTACGGATCCTCTCTTTTAGCATCTCTCCTGACCTCTCCTATGTTGCTGTCTGATGTCTTGAGCTTTCTGCCTCTTTCAACCTTTTTAATTTTTTACTATCTCCTTAAATCTTCTCTGTTCCCACTCCACCTCTAACCAAACCAAATTCTAAGCTCTCATAGTATGTTTTTAGGAAAATAATAGTGTTCAACAAACCTTTCTTTTAAAAAACATTTCCACTCTTTTCCACCTTCATAAATAAAATATCAAAATTTAATTTTAACCAAAAAAAAGTTCTGCTGCTTCTTTTCTGTCTTTCTCCCCATCATGATTCATGCAGAGAGCCATTTGCAGCAAGATTATCACATTTTATTTTCCTAGGAGCAGACTGACTATGGAGAAGATATGGAGCACTGAGTTCCACCAAGGCCTCAGGAACCATGCCATTTGTCTTCTGTCTCTGAAGCCTAAATCAGTTACCAGGGTATGCTGTGTATATGCAAATGATCTCTGTTCCACCCCCACGGCCACCTTTTGGTGCTGTAGAAGTGGGTTGTTCTGAAACAGCTCCGCTTTCTTTTACTTCACTGATTCGTGCTGCACCAGCCCAGAAAACTAGTGCTGACACATCCCACACTTCCATCTTTCCCCCACAAACAGAAGAGCCAGGATTCAGAAATAAAAAAAAAAACATTCCTGCACAAAGGATATTCTCATTTTATGTGTTCTTTTCCTCCCCTCTTTATAGCTAGTACTGTTCTCTTCAGCTATCAAGGAATTCTGTGGAAAAGTTTGAGATTAACTGTGTTTTCCCCTTGTAAGCAACTGAGACTTTAGCTGAAGACCAAAAGAATTCCTATATTTATTTCTTGCTTCTTTCAGTTCAATAAATTTTTTGGAAGATGACTTGATGTTGATAATCCTAAACCATTGTGTGCTTTTCACATATTCATATCAAGGTGATCCTTTACCTAAGAAAGTTTTATTTTATCTTTGAAAAAAAGGATTATATTTTTTTCCTTATTTAGTTTTCTTTAGGAAATACTAATCATACGGGATTAGCTTTCTTTGCAAGTCTTTTGTATCTATCAGCTTCTCCCAAGTATTTTATTTCTGTGTTCTTTCCCATCACCATTTCCTTTTATACTATTAATTTGAGCCTCATCTCAACACCCTGACTGAGGCTTTAATGGAATTCTGATTTTTGTAATGGTTTAAGTTTTCTTTTCTTTTTCTTTTGCTAACTTCCATGCTATCTTCTATTGGAAGAATTTCTCTTCTTGATTTCATATTTTTTCCCCCACATAAAGTCATTTGATTTCTTTACTCGCCTCAAGAGAGTGGATAAATATTTATTTTTAAATTTCTTCTGTTTCCTATGGTTAGTCTTCAGAATAGCATTCTACACATTAGTTGACATCTCCAACCCCTTGCAGAATTGTCATTTTTGTGTGTGTATTGGGATAACATTTAAGATCTATTCTTTTCATTCTCAAGTATATAATGTTAATTATAGTCACCATACTGAAAATTATGTCTCCAGAATTCAGTTAATCTTATACGTAGATGTTTTTACCTTTAGCTATCTCCTCTTCACCCCACTTCTCAGACTATTCTACTCTTTAGTTCTCTAAATTCAGTTTTTTAAAATTTCACATGTAAGTGAGAACATATAGTACTTGTCTTTGTCTGACTTATTTTACTTAGTATAAACCCCTCAAAGTTCATCTATGTTGTCTCAAATGACAGATTCCCTCCTTTTTCTTATGGCTGAAGAATAGAACACACCATTCTCTATTTACTTATTGATGGATGCCTAGGTTGTTTCCATGTCTTGGCTTTTGTGAATAATGGTGTAGTGAACACGCAGGAGCACTTATCTCTTCAAGATAATGACTTAAAAAAAAAAAAATAACCTTTGGATATATACCCAAAAGTAGAATTGCTGGATCATATGGTAGTTACATTTTAATTTAATTTTATTTTTTGAGGCAACTCCATACTATTTTTCATTGTGGTTGCACCAATTTACATTCCCACCAACAGTATTTAAGGGTTCTGCTTTCTTTACATCCTCTCAACACTTATTATCTCTTGTCTTTGGCAATTGCTATTCTGACGTGTGAAATGAGGTCTCATTGTGGTTTTGATTTGCATTTCCTTGATGATTAGTGATACTGAGTAGCTTTTCATGTACCTCTTGATAATTCATATGTCTTCTTTGAAAAAAAAATCTATTTATCTGTCCATATTTTTAAAAAATCAGATCTCTCTCTCTCTCTTTTTTGCTATTGAGTTGTATGAATTTCTCATATTTTGGGTATTAAGCCCTCATCAGATAAACAACATTCCCACATTTTCTCCCATTTTGTAGGTTGCCTTTTTTATTTTGTTGATTATAATAACCTCAAGTTAATAAAAGAAAAACATAGGTTAACTATATAAAGTGACAGGTAAATATATACTGTGTGAATGTTAATCAAAATAAAGGTAGAATGATTATATTAACACCACAAAGTAGTATTGTGTACAAAAACTTGCTGGGGGTAAATCTAGACAGTCCCTAATAATACAGATCAATGCAATAGAGATATTAATCCTAAAATGCACATTTGGAAATACTTGAAATTTTATCTGCTTTTTTTCAGTAATAGATAAAGCAAATACATAGATAATGAGTAAGGATATAGAAAAACTGAACATTATCAACTAACTGGATTTAATTAACATCAATAGAACACTCTAATCAACAATGACTGAACATAGGTTCTTTTCAAAGCACATATTATTCTCTATGATGGAGTATATTATTTACAGACATAAAACAGATCTTAACAAATTTAGAAATATCAGAATCATACAAATATGATCCTCTGGCCATAACAGAATTTAAAAGGAAATGACATATATCTAGAAAATACCCAAATATTTGGAATTTAAAAATAACACATCTAAATAATTCAGGGGTCAAAAAGGAAACAACAACAAAAATTAGAAAATATTCTCAAGTTAAAATGAAAACAGAACATATCAATATTTGTTAAACAGTACTAATGCAAGCTTAGAAGTACATGTATAGAAATAAATGCTTAAATTAGAAAGGCATAAATGTTTTTAAAAAATGATATAAACCTCCACCATGAGCAACTAGAAAAAGAAAGCAAATTAAAAGAGAAATAAGAAGAGGAAAAAAAAATAGCAGAAATAGCAAAATTGAAGAGATAGATAAATAGAGATGATCAATAATACCAATAGCTAATTCTTTTAAAAGATTAACAAAATTGGTAAAAACAAACAAACAAACAAACAAACTAGACTGACCTTTGAAAAGAGGCAAGGTGGCAGAGTAGGGGGAGAAATTACCAATATAAGGATAAAAGAGGAGACCACCACAGTCCTGAGACAATTAAAAAATAATAAGAGTATATTAAGTATAATCTTATGCCCCCAAAATCAAAAACTTGGATGAAATAAAGTTTTATTCAAAGTTACCTACTACCAAAGCTTACTTAAGAAGAAATAGATATTCTGGACATGACTCTATCAATTAAAAAAATTGAATTCATTGTTAAAAGCCTTCCAATGAAAAAAATTCCAGACCTAAATGGCTTCGCTCACAAATTACATATAATATTTAAGAAATAAATAGTAACTATTCTACATTTATTCTTTGAATAAATAAATGAAGGGAATATATCTCAAACTATATAAAGAAGTCAATATTGTTTTGATAGTAAAACTAGACAAATGAATTATAAGAAAAGTGCCGACTAATAGCTTTCACGAATATAGATAAAAAGCTTTTGGTAATACTAGCAAATCAAACCCAACAATATATACAAATGGTAATATGTTGTGAGAAAATTTATTCCTAAAATGCAAGATTTGTTTGATAATTAAAAAAATTTAATGTGAGTGACTACATCTACAGATTAAAGAAACACATATTATTATCTGAATAAATATAGAAAATGCTTATTATTGAATTAAAATCTACTCATGATAAAAAGCTCTCAGCAAACCTGGATTAGAAGAGAATTTCTTTAATCTGAGAAGAACGTCTACACAGACTTACATACAACATCATAATTATTGGTATAAATCTGAATGTTTTTCACTTAAGAATGAGAAGAATGTCTGCTTTTAGCACTTATTCTTGACATTGTATTCAATAGCCGAGCCAGTGCAAAAGGAAACAAAAAAAAATTAAAAACACATACAGTTTAGAAAAGACAAAAGTAAATCTCTATTTATATAAAGTATAATTATATATTGTGAAAATACCAAGAAATCCTTTTTATAAAAGCTACTGAAAGTGATAAATGAATTTAGTAAGTTTGCAAAATACACTGTCAATATATAAATATCAGTGATGTTTCTATATTCTAGTAATGAACTTATTTTTTTTAAGTCACATTAACAACAGCATGAATAAAATTAAATAATAAGGTATAAATCTAAGAAAATATTTGCAAGATATGCAGGCTAAAATATTTGCAAGATATGCAAATGTTAATGAAAGTCGTCAAAAAATATTTTAAAAATTGAGAGAAATATCATGTTCATGGATTGGAGAACTCAATATCATTAAGATCTCAATTAGGTTAAACTGAGCTATAGATTCAACAAAAATCATAAAATTCTAGTAGTAATTTATAAAAATAAAAGTTTATTATAAAATTCATTTTAAAAAGGCAAAGGAACTAGAATAGCAAAAGTAATTTTTACAAAGAGTAACACTGGAAGACTCACTAAGTCTTACTTTAAAATGCATTATCAAGATGTAGTAATCGTGACTGTGATATTTTTGAAGGGTAAGCAAACAGAACAGAGGGACTACACATAGATCTACACTTCTGTGATCAATCGATATTACCAAATTGCAAAGGCAATCTAGTAGAAATATTTTTTCAAAAAATTTAAATATAACTATAAAAAAGAAACTTGAACCATGCCTCACAGTATATAAAAAAAATAACTAAAAGTAGATCATAGATATCAATATATATCCCCAAACAACAAAACTTCTAAAAGAAAACAAGGGAGAAATGTTTGCGATCTTGGGTTGGGAAACTACTGACCAGAGACACATTAAAATCATGACTTAGAAGAGAAAATAGTAAGTTGGACTCATTCAAAATTTAAACCTTTTTTTCTTTGAAAGGCATTGCTAAGAATATAAAATTAAGTCATAGTCATAGACTGAGCAAGAATATTAGAAAATACATGTCTAATAGAATATATCTAGAATAAGAACTCAAAATTAATAATATGAGAATAAACAATCCAATTATAAAATTTTTATCCAAAAATTTGAACAGACTTTATGAAAAAAGATATATGGATGTCAAAAAAATATGGAAAATAATATGCAAATTAAAACACAATAAATACCATTATACACGTTTTAGAGTGGCAAAAACCTGACACTATCAAATGTTGCCCATATTGAAAAAAAGTTGATGGAGCAATTGGAACCCTCATACATTGCTGTTGTGAATGTAAAATGGTAGAGCTAATTTGGAAAATAGTTTGACAGTTTCATATGAACTTAAATGTATACTTACAAATGTGACTCAGCAAAATCATTATTAAGTATTTTCTCAAGAGAAATTAAAACTTGTTTACTCAAAACCTATATGGAAATATTTGTATTGGCTATATTCATCTTGCCAAAAGCGAGGAGCACTGGAAATGTCTTTAAACTAGTGAATAAATTGCTGCAATACATACAAAGTAATATTACTCAGTACTAAAAAGAACAATTGATACACACTACTTCACAGATAAATCTCAAGTTCATTATACCAAGGCTACATAGTATAGGATTCTATTTATGTGACATTCTAAAAAGAAAATACTGTATAAATAGAAAGAGTAATTGCTGACAGGGGCTGGAAGTGGGAAGTGGTATTATTAAAAGGAGCACAAGAGAAGTTTGCCTATGAATTCATGTGTCCACAACATTCTTATTTCGACATATTAAGTTTGGTTGTACTAAGCAATTACTTAGAGCTTTGTTTCCCTGGCTCACAAAAGCAAGAATAAATTTCATTTTGAAGATACCTACACCTGTGTAAGTATTGTACAGATGGCATTACTTGAAATATGAAGAAAACCTTGTATGTGTGTTAGTTTTCTGTTAAATGTCTATGAATATCTATGTATGAGAAGTAGGAGTGAAGAAAAAGGAGGTATGTGAGAATATGAGAAATCCCATCTTCCTTCACTCCATCTGCCAAACTTTTTTAAAGAACGCTTTTATCTTTAGTCCTCATATGTTATTATTTTTGTTGTGATGAACTCAAGAATCTCTTTTAAATTATTTTAAAAGTCAAAAGTAAACCTGTTAGGATTTATACTTCATGGAGGTGTTAAAAATATCACACCAGAGATATAAAATTAATTGTCCTGTTTTAGTATCTTGTGATTCTACTTTTTACAGTGCTCAGAGTTAGAACTTTTAGCCAAGCAGTATTTATTAAAAACATTTTTATATGAAGAGTCCTTAAC